>NC_069657.1:421748062-422431812 GCF_027244095.1 Hemicordylus capensis
CTGACATACACACACCCGGTTTGGTACTAGACCAAACACCTCCGGGCATTGGAGGGGGTTCACGGCCTTTTAAAATTCTTTTTGTACTGACCCCCTCTGGGGGGCTTCCCTGAGACTGTGGGGGGTGTCTCTGGAGGACACCCCTCCCCCACCAGCCTCCATTATGTTTCAAATCGCCCTGACCTGGCCATGCAGAGGCCCATTGTGCATGCACAGCAGCCTCCAAAATGGCCTCTGTGACGGGGCTGAGGCCTGGAATGGGTTGAAAACCTCCCAAACAGGGTGATTTGAAACATAATGGAGGCGGGGGGGGGGCTTCCAGAGACCCCCCGTGGCCTTGGAGAAGCCACCCAGAGGGAGTCGGAACTTTTTAAAAAAATAATTAAAATTGTTCGTGAATTCCACTCACCCACCCCCGACCTGACCAAACTGGAGGATTAGAGGGAGTGTTGGACCAAACTGGCCCAGTCCAGTTCAGGTCCACTGCAGACCCAAACCAAACAAGGCCAGTTAGTTTTGTGCACCTAGTCTAGATAATGAATTTACTTCAACCCTGCTTGGAGCTGGTCAGCTACCACCCTCTCAATCATCTTACCCAGGGGTCTCAACCATGTGAGCTTAAAGACTGGCATATAATTATCCATAACCAGAGGGTCTAAAGTAGGTTTCTTTAGAAGGGGTTTAACCACTGCCTCCTTCAAACAAGGTGGCATCCTGCCCTCCCTCAGTGAGTTGATATCATTAATGATATCATTAATGATATCAACTAGGCCAGCTCAAACAACCTCCCTACAAGATGAGATCAGCCATGTTAGGCAAAAGTCCAAATAACAGGTGGTAGGCTGTACCACTCCAATCAGCTTGTCCATATCCTGAGGAGTCACAAACTGAAACTGATCCAATCTAATCTTGCAAGAGGGATTGCTGGACACTCTACTAACTGGCCCTGCAGAAATATTGGAATCCAGATCAGCCCGAATGTGAGAAATTTTATCTGCAAGGAACTCATCGAATGCATCACAGTGAGACATTTTCTCAGGATTTGAAATGGAAGAGGTTTGAGTTAAACCCCTAACAATCCGGAACAGCTCAGCTGGGCTTGCAGACACAATACACGCAGAATAAAATCACTTCCTTGCTAAACTGATTGTCGCAGCATATGCCTTCAGATGTGCTCTAAGCTGTGTCTTTTCAAAATCAAGATGAGTCCTCCTGCATTTGCATTCCAGTTGTCTATCTTGCCACTTCAGCTCCCATGGCTCTTCTGTATACCATGGAACTAATTTTGAACTGGGCTGGAGGGGGCGCTTAGGAGCTTACATGGAGATATCACCAGGGTTTGAGGAAACTGGTAAGGAGGGACTTGTGTGTAAACTCCAAAAAAGAATGTATGGTCTAAAGCAAGACTGCTCAGCTTTGGCCCTCCTGCAGATGCTGGCCTACAGCTCCCATCATCCCTGACTAGTGGCCACTGTGACAGGAGATGCTGGGAGCTGTAGTCCAAAAAAGACTGGAGGGCAGCAAGAGCCTGGAATACAGTTGCTAGTTAAACAAGTGTTTATTCAAGGAAAAGGTGACTCTTGTCTATATTCAATGTTTAGAAACAATAGATTGACTTATATACGATCATATGTTGATGATTTGATTGTTGTCAAAACAGAGAAGATACTGATGACTTTGTAGAGCAATTAAACAAAGAAATAGAAGTAGAGCAACTGAGGAACATTTCCTATTATCTTGGAATACAAATAGAAAGAGAACAAGATGGAGTTTATCTTCTTAATCAAAAAAAGAAGATTAAAGACTTGTTAAAATGTCTGGGTCTAGGGAAGGAAGTCAGCACTCAAATGGAAGCCAATTTCTTCAAGCAATATGCAAACAGCGAGCTTCTTCCAGACAATGGGCAATATAGGGAAGCAATTGGGAAACGTCTATATATTACCACAGTAACAAGACCAGACATTGCAGGAGCTGTAGGAATTTTAAGTAGGAAAGTGAGTACACCCACCAAAAATGATTGGATTGCAGTTAAAAGACTAGGTAGGTACCTTAAAGGTACAGCTTGTCTAAAATTGAGATTGCCAGGAAGTAATAACCCTAGATTAGTGGATAATGAGGATGAGATTTGGCAAAAGACAAAACAGATAGTAAATCCACTAGTGGATACCTGTTCTTTTATGGAGGTGAAGTAATTACTTGATGCAGCTCAAAGCTGAAAATAAAACACTGTTGCTCTTTCCTCTATGGAGGCAGAATATGTGTCAGCCACTCAGGCTTGCCAGGAGATGGCATCCTTACCCATAAAAGCCTTGGGCGTGCGTCCGTGCCGCCCGTGTCTTTTTCGCCCGTTCTGGGCATGCGCGGAGATGGGCGGCCATGTTGGACCCGGCCGCCGGTGGGTGACTGGCCCCGATGGCGGCGGCCGCCGCCACGGGAGACCAGAAGGAGCAGAAGCGGCGGGCGGAGAGTGCGGCCGAGGCGGCGGCGGAGCCGCAGCCTCGGCCAAAGGAGTGCGGGCCAAGGAGGCGGTGGCCGTGGCGGGGCGACTGGCTCCGATGGCGGCGGCCGCCGCCACAAGAAACGGCGGGCGGAGAGAGCGCCCGAGGCGGCGGCGGAGGTGTCGGCCCAAGGAGTGCGCCCGAGGCGGGTGAGGCGGCAGCGGGAACCGCCCCCCCACTAGAGCCCGTTATTACAACGGGCTTACACATACTAGTGAATACATAAATTGTTGGAAGACTTTGGAGCTGATGAACCAAAACCAACTGTACGTGATGTACAAGAAAAGGTCTTGTGGAGTTAAAATACTGTTCAACAGAGAAGATGATAGCCTGGTGTGCCCATAAAGCCATTGCCAAGAGATCATTTTCTTGCATTGTGAGAGATTATGGGAGTTGTTGATCGGTTCTCAAGCAGTGAGAATTCTAAAGCATTGCTCTTAGCACTGCAGTAACATCTTTTGGCCACTAGAGGCATGGAGAGCTATGTTAATAGGTCTCTCTTGGTCAGTTAAGAGTCAGTTAGAATTGTTCAGTTGGTGTGGAAGGCTAGTGCCTGTTTGGGTATGTTATTCAATAGCTCTCTTTCAGTAAGTGATGTTTTAATTTCTTAGTACATCTTTATTTGTTTTTTGAACTCAGCCTCAAGATAATCTCCTGGGCTAAACTTCTCTATTACCACCAGAGCATACTCTTTTGTGTGAGGATTTTAATGTTTCTCCTCAAACCCCTCAAAATATTTCTCATTGGCCCTCTGTGACAAGTATGTGTGACCCTGACCCATTGTGGGTAAAGTTGCTGAGATCCATTTCAATCCTGATTCCACATTATGTGCAGAGTCTGTGGATACACCTGTGGCAGCTACTTGCCCTTTTGGCATGGATACTTTTCACTTTCTGCCAGGGACGTAGCAAGGTTGGAGTGGGCCCAGAGATGAGATTTTAAAATGGGTCCACCCTCAAGGTCCAGGGCCTCTGCACACCCCAGGCCCCCAAGGATTTAAGTCTGATATTTCAAAATAAGTATGCTGCCTGGAAATACATTTCACTGAATACACACACGCACACTTCACAATATATAGTGATATACATTGAATACTATATATTTGTGCTACTTTTAATGCCTAGAATACACTAGAAACACTAATTATTAAAATGGGCCCCTCGCTGCAGATTAGCAAAGGAGACTTTCAACCATGCAGTATGAGCCTATGTATGTTTTCTCAGAATTCTGAACAAATTCAGTAAAGGGGAGTCTTGTGAATGTCTCTGGGGGACCCCTGGAGGCAGTGGGCACCGAGACAACTGTCTCTCCTTGCCCAGTTATAGTTACAGTAAGGGAAATAAGTATTTGATCCCCTGCTGATTTTGTCCGTTTGCCCTCTGACACAGAAATGACCAGGCTATAATTGGAATGGTAGGTTTATTATAGCTGTGAGAGACAGAATAACAACAAACAAACCCTCAAAAGCCCAGTACCCAAAAGTCAGCGATGGATTTGCATTGTAGTGAGGGAAATAAGTATTCGATCCCTTCACAAAAGATGCCTTAGTACTTGGTGGCAAAACCCTTGTTGGCAATCACAGAGGTCAGACGTTTCTTGTAGTTGGCCACCAGGAGTGTTGTCCCACTCCTCTTTGCAGATCCTCTCCAAGTCAGAAAGGTTTCGAGGCTGATGTTTGGCAACCCGAACCTTCAGCTCCCTCCACAGATTTTTTATGGGATTAAGGTCTGGAGACTGGCTGGGCCACTCCAGGACCTTCATGTGCTTCTTCTTGAGCCACTCCTTTGTTGCCTTGGCTGTGTGTTTTGGGTCATTGTCATGCTGGAATACCCATCCACGACCCATTCTCAATGCCCTGGCTGAGGGAAGGAGGTGCTCACCCAAGATCTGACGGCACATGGTCCCGTCCATCGTCCCTTCGATGCGGTCAAGGTGTCCTGTCCTCTTAGCAGAAAAACACCCCCAAAGCATAATGTGTCCACCTCCATGTTTGACGGTGGGGATGGTGTTCTTGGGCTCATAGGCAGCATTCCTCCTCCTCCACACACGGCGAGTTGAGTTGATGCCAAAGAGCTCGATTTTGGTCTCATCTGACCACAACACTTTCACCCAGTTCTCCTCTGGATCATTCAGATGTGCATTGGCAAACTGCAGACGGGCCTGTATATGTGCTGCCTTGAGCAGGGGGACCTTGAGGGCACTGCAAGATTTCAGACCTTCACGGCGTAGTGTGTTACCAATTGTTTTCTTGGTGACTATGGTTCCAGCTGCCCTGAGATCATTGACAAGTTCCCCCCGTGTAGTTCTGGGCTGCTTTGTCACCGTTCTCATGGTCATTGCAACTCCACAAGGTGAGATCTTGCATGGAGCCCCAGACTGAGGGAGATTGACAGTTATTTTGTGTTTCTTCCATTTGAGAGCTATCGTGCCAACTGTAGTCACCTTCTCACCAAGCTGCTTGGCAACAGTCTTGTAGCCCACTCCAGCCTTGTGCAGGTCTACAACCTTGTCCCTGACATCCTTCGACAGCTCTTTGGTCTTGGGCATGGTGGTGAATTTGGAAGCTGAGTGATTGTTTGCTTCTATGGACAGGTGTCTTTTATACAGGTATTGTAACAAGCTGGGATTAGGAGCACTCCCTTACAGGGGGTGTTCCTCATCTCGGCTCGTTACCTGCATATAGTGAAAAGACACCTGGGAGCCTGAAATCTTGCTGGTTGATAGGGGATCGAATACTTATTTCCCTCACTACAATGCAAATCCATTGCAGACTTTTGGGCACTGGGCTTTTGAGGGTTTGTTTGTTGTTATTCTGTCTCTCACAGCTACAATAAACCTACCATTCCAATTATAGCCTGGTCATTTCTGTGTCAGAGGGCAAACGGACAAAATCAGGAGGGGATAAAATACTTATTTCCCTCACTGTATATGGTTTTGTACTTTTAAAATTCAGTTCATGTTCAATATGGGGAAAAACTGTATTAGTTTAGCTATTTAGGAACATAGGAAGCTGCCATATACTGAGTCAGACCATTGGTCCATCTAGCTCATTATTGTCTTCACAAACTGGCAGTGGCTTCTCCAAGGTTGCAGGTAGGAATGTCTCTTGGACCTATCTTGGAGATGCCAGGGAGGGAACTTCGAACCTAGATGCTCTTCCCAGAGTGGCTCCCATCCCCTGAGGGGAAGATCTCACAGTGCTCACACATCAAGTCTCTCTTTCATATGCAACCAGGGGAGACTCTGCTTAGCTTAAGGGGACAAGTCATGCTTGCTACCACAAGACCAGCTCTCCTCTCCTACTCATTGAGGCAACCATTTAGCATCTAGCATTTAGCATAACATAGCACCTCTTTTTGTTACCTCATTGTTTTTGTAGCAGCGGGGCTTACCTTGTAGCATGGCAGAGCAGTAGGCTTCTTCTTTTTTCTTTTTTAACCTTTTAAAGTTGAAAAATGAGCTCCTTTAGATGACTGCCTCTAGTGGTAGTCAGTTTCCCTAGACACTGCATCTTTCTAGGGCATTATGGTGGCGGGGTGTGGGGGGGATGGCTGCTCCCTGTGGAGTATGCCATGTTTTTGTGGCAGAGGCAATATCCCCTACCCCACAATACCCTGGAATGGCACAATTTCCAAGTCATTGTGGATAAAAAATGGCTGCCACTGGAGGTGGCCATCCAGAGGAGCTTTGTCATTCCTTTTCCATTTTAAATGGTTAAAAAGAAAATAAGAAAAAAGAGCCTCTGCTTCTGCCATGCTATATATATGCCCCCTTCCATTGTGAAATGAACCAAATGTTACATGTGTTTGATAATGAATGAAAAGGGATCAAAATGTGCTGATTTAGACTTGTGCTTCATTCATTCAGAATGAATGCACATTCCCTATTGGAGGGATTGCCTTGCAGTAGCTCCAAACTACTACTACCATTTATATACAACAAAGTTTTCAACAAAGTTTCCAAATCAGTTTTCATAGAAAAAGAATAAATAAATAAGATGGTTCCCTGTCCCCAGAGGGCTTAAAAAGAGATAAGGTAAACACCAACAGCAGCCACTGGAGGGATGCTGTGCTGGGGTTGGATAGGGCCAGTTGCTCTCCCCCTGCTAAAAATAAGAGAATCACCACTTTGAAAGGTGCCTCTTTGCTCAGTTAGCAGGGTCAGTTAGCTCCACTCCTATTGGTACCAAGGGCAGCATTTGGGCAAGTCCAAGGGTAACGGAATCAGGCATGTTACCATTCCCCCCCTCCCAATTACTGTAACTATAAGCAAATTTTCAAGCTGATATTATATATACCCACTGACAAGATAACATCCCCTTTTATAAGACCATATTTTACAAAACCCATAAATATTATAGTTGTCTGAAATGTTCAAAATATGTTGGTAATGAATCAGAAATGATGTCCCAAAATGTATATTCCATTACCAACATGTTTGCATGTTTCATACACTAACTATAATATATAAGGATGTTGTAAAAATATGGCCTTTTAGTAGGAAATGTTCTCATTGGTGGGTATATATAATATTAACTTGAAAATGTGTCTATGGCTACAGTCATTGAAAAAAATGGTAACAATGCCCTTGAAGTTCTCTTTAGGTAGCTGTGATAGAATTTGACCGGTGCAAAATAGAGTAGGCTTAAACCTTCTCCCTGATATGCTAAGGTTTTTTAAGTAGGGAGTTTTTTAAATGAAAGCACATTTAAACATTAGATTACACCATGTGCAACCTGAAATGATACAATCCAGCAACAGATTGATTATGTAGGGCTGCTGACTGGTTGATTTATGTTTCAGAGCAACAGATGGCAGCCTGCCAAGGTGTAGGCGATTATACACACACGACTAATAAGAGGAAGCTATTCTTCTTATCATATTCCTTGGCTCACATGCTTTAGCCTACCTTTCTCTGATGGCTGGCAATGAAGCATGTGAAAGGCCCTAATGATTAGTGCATGAAGAACATTACTGAAAAACCAAGGGGGCATAATGAACGCCTCTCACTACACCCTATGTTTACTGAATGAGCTTGAATGTAGAACCGCCAGCACAACACAAGTGTAATCTGAGATCAGATAGGAGAGTTGGATGTTGCAATGGGCCAAGCTTGCTAAAGAATGAGCTCTTGACATCATTCTTAATGAGCTGTGGCATCTAAAGTAAAAGTTGTCTGTTTACTATTCCAGTCCATGCCAGAATCAGCGATCACTGCACAACATCACATTATGCATGAAGAGTCGGGAAGAGCGGGATACATATGTGCATGGCAATGTAACAGCGAGAGACGGAAGAGAAAAACAAGGGCTCTTAGGCTTGAGGACATGGCTGTTAATAAGGCAGAGCATCACTGCTCCAAATATATTGCTCATGTGCAGCAGTTCCCATTCATCTCAGTGCCGTGTACAAGGATGCAGCCATGGGGGTAAGGGCAGCCCAAGGTATTCTGGTGCCTTGCACCACAAACATAAGAACATAACATAAGAACAGCCCTGCTGGATCAGGCCCAAGGCCCATCTAATCCAGCATCCTGCTTCACACAGTGGCCCGCCAGATGCCACTGGAAGCCTACAGCAGGAGTTGAGGGCATGCCCTCCCTCCTGCTGTTACTCCCCTGCCACTCTAATGGAGGTCAGCACTCTTTCAAAACCAATGCTTGCGAGCTTTGAAAGTTGTGTGGGTGGCAGGGGTGTAGCTGCAATTGGACAGGGGGGCACAAAACATCCGGGGGGGCTGCCAGCTGGGTGGCAGCTTGCTCTTTGCTCTCCCACTCACTCATCGAGGGGCAGGGGCCCATCTTCATTTTCTGTCCCAGGGCTCACTCTAGCCTGGCTATGTTCCTGGTGGGGAGGAGGGGAGGTTGCTAGCAGCTGTTAGTGAGGATGTCAGCATATGTGTAGTGAATTAAAAGCTTTCAATTGAGTAGCCTAACCAATTAATCAATTAACAGTTGCACCTCTAATAAACAGCATTCACAGGAGGGATGGGGTATACATATTTTAAGTAAATAAATTATACAGACATTTTAGGAGAGGCAGAAAGTTCTGAAAAATGCAATTATTTGAAGGTGTGTCAGAAATTGGTGGATGACATACTGTTCTGTGAAACACAGGTGGCTCCAGGGGTGTAACTATAATAGGGCAAGGGGAGACAGTTGTCTGGGGGCCCACTGCCTTGGGGGGGGGGCCCCAGAGGCAAGTCACATGACAGACTTCCCTAGCCATGCACCCGCCCAGGCTTCCTTCAGTTGTATTTATCCTCTGAAATTGATGTGAGTATTAAGACCTGGAGCTACCAGAACAGCATGTCTTTCTCTAGTACCATTAAATGACTTGCATCGTCCATAATTTACAAAACCTTTAAAAAAATAATTTAGGATGATGTTCTATTGTGGCACATAGGTTTTATATATATATATATATATTACTATGCTTTTTGTTACCACTATTCAGCCTTATTTAGGATTTCTTTACTTCATGAGCTGAGCTTCAGTGGAGGGGGGGGGTGGCGTCATTTTAAAATCTTGTCTCTGGGCCCACTACGACATTGCTACGGCCCTGGGTGGCTCAGTGTCAGATGCACTGCTGTACAGGTGAAACTCGGAAAATTAGAATATCGTGCAAAAGTCCATTAATTTCAGTAATGCAAATTAAAAGGTGAAACTGATATATGAGACAGACGCATTACATGCAAAGCGAGATAAGTCAAGCCTTAATGTGTTATAATTGTGATGATCATGGCGTACAGCTCATGAAAACCCCAAATCCACAATCCCAGAAAATTAGAATATTACATGGAACCAAGAAGACAAGGATTGTAGAATAGAACAATATCGGACCTCTGAAAAGTATACAGTGTACTGTGCTTGATTGGCCAGCAAACTCGCCTGAACTGACCCCATAGAGTATCTATGTGGCACTGCTGAGAGAAGGATGAGAGACATGAGACCAAACAATGCAGAAGAGCTGAAGGCCGCTAATGAAGCATCCTGGTCTTCCATAACACCTAAGCAGTGCCACAGGCTGATAGCATCCATGCCACGCCGCATTGAGGCAGTAATTGCTGCAAAAGGGGCCCAAACCAAGTACTGAATACATATGCATGCTTATACTTTTCAGAGGTCCGATACTGTTCTATTCTACAATCCTTATCTTCTTGGTTCCATGTAATATTCTAATTTTCTGGGATTGTGGATTTGGGGTTTTCATGAGCTGTACGCCATGATCATCACAATTATAACAAATTAAGGCTTGACTTATCTCGCTTTGCATGTAATGCGTCTGTCTCATATATCAGTTTCACCTTTTAATTTGCATTACTGAAATTAATGGACTTTTGCACGATATTCTATTTTTCCGAGTTTCACCTGTATGTGTACAAAACCCGGCTGGTGTTGTTGTAGAACAAGGCAGTTCCACTCCAGCTTAACTGTGCAAAAACAGTGTGCAACACCCATTAGAAATCATGGTTAAAGTACTTTTAATGGTGGGAGCATTTTTGTAAGCAGACTTTGTCAACCCCTTAATCTGGGCGTCTGATTTTCAAACAACAAATGATTTGTCAGGGAATCTATTCCCTCATTTTAGCTTAACTTGCTATAGCGGAAGCAGCAGTTTTTAGCATTGCAGCTAAAATCTAATTGGTAAAGGGGTGAGAGCCAGATGGAAGTAGAATTCCAGACCTCTTGTAAGGGCACAACTTCTGGTGCTCGATTCTGTCCATTATTCTTGCTAGAGGAGCTATCCTCACTCCTTAGTGGCTAACTCCTGACTGCCCTTCCTGCAGCAAAGGTGAGCTATATAAGGCAGCGAGCCCTTTCACATGATCATATATGACCATGGGGGTAAAGAGCTCTAACCCGGTAGCCACAGATGAGCAGAACCTCTGTTTGGGTCTGCAAACCCAAAACACAGACAATGTGTTGCTGAAATCAGGAGCTGGGTCCTCTAAGGATCAAAAGAACTATCCCAGCATGCATTGTGCTGCCAGTAGACTAACAACCCTCTTATTGGCCAATTAATTAATTGCCCTCTAATTGGCCACAGAGAGGCAGGAAGTGGGACCAGCCCTCCTGGCTGTATTGCAAGCAGTGTGTGGGCTACCCCCATTTAAGTGAGCTGGGTTAAAGGGATTGGTGTGGGTTCTCATGAACCTGCAAAACTAGGTATACTGCCTTCTACCTTCTTTTTCATGCTCATGTGGATGGGCTCAGTGGCTTGCAGAAAGTCCCAACTTCATACCCCCTGGTATATCCAGAATTAGGGAAAACTCCTGTGTTGCAACCCTAGAGAGCTGTTGCCTGCCGAGTATTGAGCTAGATGGACTACTGGTCTGACTCATTCAGTATAAGGCAGCTTTGTATGTTATATGTGCTATTTTTATGCATAAGCACAGAAATGGCCTTGCTAGCTCAAACCAAAGGCCTAATTAGTCCCAAGACACTTATCTCCAACAGTCACTATCCAGAAGCCCCTGGGAATTACAAGGAGGGCATAAAGCTACTTATTTATATACCACTTTGCAACCAAAAAAGAAAGAAAAATCCTCAAAGTCGTTTACATAGTAAAAGAATATTTGTTTGTTGGATTTATATACTGCCTAATATAACAATCTCTAGGCGGTGTACAGAATTAAAACATAAAATATAACACAAATTCATAAAAAGATAAATATCATAGATAAAAACACATTAAAGCACATTAAAATTTAAAAATCGAATCTCAGTTGAAGACCTGGGAAAATATCATAGATAAAAACACATTAAAGCACATTAAAATTTAAAAATCGAATCTCAGTTGAAGACCTGGGAAAACAGGTATGTCTTCAGGGTCTTCCTAAAAGCAAACTGAGAAGGAGATGCTCTTATTTCACCAGGGAGCGTGTTCCAAAGCCCTGGGGCAGCCACAGAAAAGGCCCGATCCCAAGTTGCCACCAAACGAGTTTGCGGCAACCGTAACTGGACCTCTCCAGATGATCTTAATAGGTGGCAGGATTCACAACAGAGAAGGAGCTCTCTTAAATAGCCTGGACCTAAGCCGTTAAGGGCTTTATAAGTAATAACTAGCACTTTGTATTTCGTTAGGAAGCATATCGGCAGCCAGTGCAATTCTTTTAGAATTGGTGTTATATGGTCCCTTCGGGTAGACCCAGAGACCAGTCTTGCTGCCGCATTCTGTACCAATTGTAGTTTCTGAACTATATACAAAGGCAGCCCCATGTAGAGTGCATTACAATATTCATGTCTATTGGTTAGCAGCATATGTACCACCATTTAAAGGTCATTTGTCTCCAGAAATGGGTGTATCTGGAGTATCAGCCAAAGCTGATAAAAAAAGCACTCCTGCCCACAGCCTCAATCTGAGAAACCAGGGAGAGTTTGGATCCAGGAGCACTCCCAGACTACGAACCTGGTCTCTTAGGGGGAGTGTAAGCCCATCCAGAACAGGCAGATCCAAACTATCTCTCAGATTGTCATGGCTCAGACCTCTGAATCAGAAGAGTCAGAGGAGGAACAGGAGGACTCGGTTGGGAGTGTAGGCTCAGAGGCACAGGAGCAGGATTTGGCTGGGAGAACAGACTCTGGAGCTGGCCTGGAATGGCAGCATATAGAGGAGTCTGGGCAGCTGGCAGACATGAGGGCTGAAGAGGCTGATCAGGAGGAAGCTGGAATTTAACCTGTGTTAAGAAGGCGTCTCAAGAGAAAGGCTCAGTGGGACACACACAGGCGCAAGATATCACAAGAGAGGAAATAGAAGTGCTGAGTCAGGAAAGCCTGATTGGCTGCCGGTTATCTTGAGCCCTATATTAAGCAGACTATTATTGTCACAGATCGCTGTTAGCAACTTTCGCTTACCGCAGATCGTGTTCATACTTAGAATTCTTCAACCTTTCGTGTTCCAGCCTGCCCTTGTTCTGTTCATTCCTTGCTCTATTGTCCCTTGTTCTGTTCATTCCTTGCTCTGTTGTCCATTGTTCTGTTCATTCCTTCCTCTGTTGTTTTTTTTCAGCTATTACTCAGTTATCGTAGAGGGGGGTACCTAGTTTAGTTCAACGGACTTTATTTTGTTTACTACTATTTTTCTTTGCGAGTCTTTTCCGCTTTCATTCGTGCAGCTTCGCTGCTACTCTTATTTCCAGACTTTCTGTTTAATTCACAGAAGTAGAGCTGAAGGGGTTGTAAATCCTGTCGGGTTAGCCGAGCCAACAGATTTACGACACAGATCCCGACCCCCTACAGACAGTACTTCCGTCTTGTTTGGATTCAACTTCAGCCTGTTATCCCTCATCCAGCCCAATATCACCTCCAGGCAGGCACTTGGGGGGGGGGGGTCATGCCATTTCCTGATGAAGTTGGTATAGAGAAATAGATCTTGGTGTCATCAGCATATTGATAGCATCCCAGACCAAACTTCCAGATGATCTCTCCCAGCAGTTTCATGTAGATGTTGAAAAGCATTGAAGACAGTATGGAGTATTGGGGAACCCCACACTTTAGCTCTCGCTTTTCAGAACAATAGTCTCCAAGTGACACCATCTGGAATCTGCTAGAGAGGTAGCAAAGGAACCATTGTAAAACAGTGCCACCCAATCCCACCTCCTTCAAGCAACCCAACAGGATACCATGGTCAATGGTATCGAAAACTGCTGAGAAATAGAAAGGATCAGCAAAGTCATACTCCCTCTGTTGATCGCCAGTTGGAGATCATCCATCAGGCCAACCAAAGCAGTCTCAACCCCATAGCCCACCCGAAAGCCAGTCTGGAAAGGATCTAAATAATCTGTGTCATCCAAAACTGCCTGGAGCTGAGAAGCAACCACTTGTTCAATCACTCACTTACTATTCGCTCAAGAATAGTAAGGAGAAGATGGTGCCATGTTCCCAAAGGGCTCACAGTCAAAAAAGAAACACAAGGTAGAGGCGCCAGCAACAGCCAGCTGGCACAAAAGCTAGCACAAACAGACACGAGTCATATTAATAGTAACTGAATTGATTTCCTGGCAATCTAGGAAAAACTAGCTGATCCTCCCTGCTTTTTTGGCATAAACTCAGGTTTTAACTTTAGATGGTCAGGTCACTACATTATCACTGCTGCAGCTAGAACTGGTCCTCAGGACCAAGCTAGTCAATGTCCTTTTAAAAAGAGGTGTGTCTTTCTGTCTGTCTGTATTACTTCACACATTCAATATGGTACACTTGTCATACCTGTTCTTCAATGGAATGTGGTATTCATTGTGAATGTTGTAGAGCTCAGTGGTTGCTTTACCTCCATGCCACTTTTTCTAGCCATTCAAAATTCAGTTTCTGTTCTACCAGACTTTTTACAAAGTATTTGACCTAGGGGAAAATTTCTGTTTGCTAAATTGTATGTAATTTCAGTATGTTTGCACTAAGATAAATTAACCAAAAATCCCCAAATCCCTTGTACTTTCACACCATTTGCAGAAGAGAACCTCCCCAGCAGGCATTGCTGAAGCTTTTGTTGTGTGACTATTGCTTGGATAACTGGCAGTGGCAGGTGGGAGTCTGTTGGGAACAATAAAACAAAAGTAATTTGCAGAAACTTTAATTCTGCTGTTGCCAGTTATAACAAAATATCTGAGCACATTCCAGTTCTCCTGGGGATTTCTCTCACACGCATATAAAACAACTGCACATTTATGAAAATAAGCATATCAAACTTTTATAAAACTCATTTGTATGGCAGGAAAGCCATAGGAAGCAGCTATATATTAAGTCAGATCATTGGTCTATCTAGCTCAGCCAGGCCCGCTTTCCTCGCACACAAGCACCCGAGGAGCCATCCGGCCACCCACACGATCTATTTATTTATTTATTTATTTAACATATTTTTATACTGTCCAAAACTTCTGTCTCTGTGTGGTTTACAAGATAAAAACAAAAGTAAAACATTAGTTAAAAACAAAAACAAGAAATTTTAAAACACCACAATTTAAAATTTTAAAACAATATTCTAAAAATACCGGCTCCGTCATGGAGCCGGTAGGACCTGTGGGGATCGGGGGCCACCTGGCCCCCAGTCATCTCAGAACGTCCTGTGGGAGTGCATGGGGCATCCTGGGGGGACCCCCCAAACCGGGAGGCTTCTTTTAGCCTCCCAGCGGGGTCTCCTTGTGAGTCACCGTGGCACGGAGCTGCACCATGGCAACTCATGATCACCAAAATGGGGTTAGTGGAGCATTTGCTCCGCTAACCTCATTTAAGGGGGAGGGACTTAAGCAGGCGAGCCGCACAGCTCCCAAGTGGTTCCCACGAGTGCAGGAAAGCTGGCCGGGCTCCCTTAGCCCGCTTTCCTGCAGTTGTGAGAATAGCCCCATTCAGTCCTACTGTGGCAACTAAAATGGGAAAGCTGGCCATGCCATAAAATTGATGATGATGATGATGATGATGATGATGATGATGATGATGATGGATCTCTAATACTAATATATAATGGTGTGTGTGTGTGTGTCCTGCTGTACACATTTTTCATGGCCCCCAGTTTCAGATTTGTGATTAGCCTTTGTTAATCCTTTTGATGATGATGATGATGATGGATCTCTAATAATAATAATATATAATGGTGTGTGTGTGTGTGTGTGTGTGTGTGTGTGTGTGTCTATGTATGTCCTGCTGTACACATTTTTCATGGCCCCCAGTTTCAGGTTTGTGATTAGCCTTTGTTAATCCTTTTGTCTTAGCTGTACTGTTTTTCTTACATTCTTTCAGAGCAGCGAAATAGTTAACTATGATAACATTAATCTTAGTAACTGGCATCTAAGTTAGCATGCATTAAAATTAATGGGGCAATTCACACCTCAGAGCCACTGCCTCAGGGTCTCTGCCAAGTCAGGCAGTCACTTACTTCTGCACCACTTCATTTGGATCACATTTTGAAAGTTTTCTGTGGTTCAGCCGAACAGCTAGCAACTGCAGACTCATCTGAAATTCCTAGCTAGATTTATTCCTTCCATCCCAGGCCTTCACTGGTGGGAGGCAAGAGCAAAGAGTTGGCTACTTCACGTCTCTCATGGGCTCAGAGGCATTTGCCCCCCCACACACACACACAACCGCTTTTTCATTTATAGGGACACACCTGCATATTGTGTGTCAATCAGACACACAAATACAGAGCACACTGTATTTTCCCCTCCTGTAAGATTGCAGCATAGCAGTTTTAAGCCAGCCCATTGCTGCTTAAGCAAGGGTTGACTTTAACATTATTGTTTGGATGAACATTTAAACTTTTGAATATATACATTTCCTACATATATACAAAAGCAACAATCTTTTTTGAGAGAGAGGTGATAAGTCTTCTACGTTCAAGTGGTATTGATGCTTCAATGACTAAGTATACCTCTTCAGTGTCTTCAGCTTCAGTATGGCATGAAGTGGGAGAAGGTGCAAGTTAGCTTATACACAGTCTAACTCTCACACACCGCCATCCTGACTTAAGAAGCATGCATGCTTGGAGGGACTGTGGGAGCCTTCATGCCCCCTTCCCCTGGGGTGCACGCTGTTGTGCAAGAGGCATTAGAGTTCCAAGCGCTCCCCGTACTCTGGAAGGGCTCTGCAACATCAGAAATACATTGTAGACCCTCATTGACATGCAGTGATGTCGTTGCAAATTCAGAAGTGCAGGCACTCTACATCAGAGATTCTCAATGTTGGGTCTCCAGATGTTATTGGACTTCAACTTCCATAATCCCTAACCAAAGGCCACTGGGGCTGGGGATTATGGGAGCTGAAGTCCAATATCATCTGCGGACGCAACATTAAGAATCCCTACTCTACATGACGGCCTACATGGCGGTGCCCAGCTCAACAGCCAGAGAAGCCGAGAAGTTCCGGCACTTTGTCCCTGCACGACCCCTCTCCACTACACCCCTGGTGACATGTTTCAAACCTTGCAGAACCTTTCAAGAGCACAGAGAGCCTCTGGACTCTAAGGGCTATTGCGCAACAGCATGTGTGCAGGGGAAAGTGGGAGCTTTGCAAGGGATCCCTTCACACCCTCACCGTCCCCTGAAGAAGGGATGTGCACGGAACTGGTTCTGTGCAGTCCCGGGAGAGCAGGAGGTTTTCCTTAGGGGGCAGGGGAGGCGCTGACTACCTGCCAGCCCCGAACCTGCCTCTTTCCCCCTGCCAGCGCTCTTGTAAAAAGCAGGCATGTGGGACTGCAGTATCCCTCTCTGCGCCCCGGTCAGCATCGCCACACAAGTGGCCGACACACCACTTATGTAAGCACTCCACTAGTCAGGATGTCAGCCATTGTATACTATTTGTTAGGATTTATTTTCTAGACTTCATAATAGCTAGAGATGTAATGATTTCTGATAAATAATCACATGTGGTTGCAAATGCAGGGAAGAGACATTACCCCGTCATGGGAGCACATTCCAAGAACAGAACAGACCCAAAAAGTTATGCACTTTCCTTTTGCTCAGAAATCATTTTTAGAGGTCTGAATGGAAACAAAAACAATGACGTTAGTGTTGATAATCTTTAGTCACACTTGTATGGTTCAGACAGTCCTATAGCATATTAAAACAGATTTCATATTAATAGAGCTAAGATACTGTGAAAGGAGCAGCTTCTGAGGCAAGAAAAAGTGAGTTAGTTTCTGTTCTTTTCACTTGACTCAGTAATTAAAATGTGTCTTTAAAGTACAAAGGAAAAGAAAGATCTTTTTACAAACATATTGAGGTGCAGCACGGGGAGTTCATTTATTCTTTTGTAACATTTGCTCTCACAATGTTACAGCAAAAAGGTAACCCCATCTAGTCCAGCGTTTCCCAAGGCTAGAGAGCCAAAATGCAACCCTGAGCATTCTGTAAATTGCTGAGGATATTAAACACTAAGTATAAGGTTACCAGGAAACAATAGCAGCCATTTTGAGCAATGCTTTCCCACAGCTTGAAGTTCTGTGTGAGGCCCAGCTAATTTTGGCTTCAGACACTGACTCAGAGACTGGGAAGTTGGATATCATGGATAAAGTATAAGGAAGCAATTTGGCAGGCAAAGGAAAATGCATTAACTTTCACTAAATCTTGTTTACTGCACCTGTGGACCATAATAGAAATAGTGGCTGAGGTTGGACCTATAAAAGAGTGTTTTAAGTAACAGTTCCATTATTCTGAATAACATGTTTCCCTTGTGTCCTGTACCGTCATAAGAATTTTCCAGAATTGTTTCAAAGCTAGCTATGGAGAAGGTGGAGACAGATGGAGGAGTGTCACAAAGGCAGAAACTAGGGTTTCCAAACTTCCTAAAACCCCTTGCCATTTGCCTATACAATGAATGGGGTTTTTTTGGGGGGGGGGGTTGACATCACAACTGCCAAGGAGTACACCCAGAGGTGCTATAACCCCCAGATCTTGGGGCCCCAGTCTGTGGCCACCAGGGTCCGGGGGCCCCTCCAAATGGAGGGAGCGACCACTGGGCACGTCCTCTTTGCCCAGCGGCTGCTGTGAACTGCGAGGCACACTTGCGCAATTCAGAAAATGATCATCACAAGCCTGTGATGTGACAGGCTTGCGGCGATCTTTTTCTGAACTGTGCAGGTGAGCCTCGCAGTTCTCAGCAGGCGCTGGGCAGAGAGCACATGCTCCCCCGGGCGGGGAGGTCAACTACTTGGCTCCCCCGCCCCTCGCAGCCACCCCTCAGCTGCACGGCGGCTTTGTTTTAAAAAACAAACACGGCACATAGGTTAGCTGCAGCAGGAGGGCCCCCCCAAATAGGTTTTGGGGACCATGTGGTGGGGGGCGCCCGGTGGGAGGGCTGGTACAGGCGCCAAAATCATCTAGGTGCAACCCTGAGTACCCCACAGCTATGGACCCAGCTATCTAGGGTAAGCCAAGACATCTAAAACATGCTTGCTGTCTGGCCTATAGAAAACCTGACAAAGAGTGGCTATTGGTTAAATTAAACCCTCTCACTGTTTCTGTTTGATATGTTACTACTTTTCCTCCATGGGTTTTTAAAATATGGCAGTTGTTTTGTAAATAACCTAGAGAAAGAGGAAAAAACTGGCTATATGCAATAAATAATAAATAACACATAATTTAGTATTTCATAGAATAATTCAGTTAAAGGGGGCTTATAACCCATCTAGCCACCTAGTGGTGCAGCAGGGAAGTAATCTGCCTAGAGAGCAGGTGGCTGTTGGTTCAAATCCCCAAATGCTGGTGTGTTTCCCAGAATGTGGGAAACTCCTATATCAGGCAGCAGCGATATAGGAAGGTGCTAAAAGGCATCATCTCATACTGCATGGGAGATGGCAATGGTAAACCCCTCCTGTATTCTACCAAAGAAAAACCACAGGGCTCTGTGGTCGCCAGGAGTCGACACCGACTCAACAGCACACTTTACTTTTAGTAAATATATGCCATCCTTATGAAGATTTTTTTCCAAAAGCTTCTTTTTCAACTCAGGGCTTCTTAAGATGACATGTCACCTCCAGAATTCTATGCAGGAGGAGCTCAAGAATATCTTGCAGCTCATGCATTCCTTTTTGCTCCACTCATCTTAGGTAGCAATGAAAGACTTGTTTGGGGAGATCCTGCATGTATCTGAGTCTCTCTGACCTGCAAGATAAAACCCACTATCTAGCAGCTCATGAATATTTGAATGTCTGCATTCAAAGGTGTTCAGAAATTCAATTAGAGGCTGGAGTGAGTTCAGGGCTTATTATCCTAGGAAAACTGATAGCAGGTATTAAATGTGAACCTACCTAAGATTTAAGATCAGCCTTGCTTTCTGGTCCATTGTTGTCTCAAGTTCAATTGGTGGATACCAAGGACAGAACCTTCTCAGTGGTGGCATCACAATTGTGGAATTGTCTTTGCAAGGAGATCTGCCATGACCCCATTCTTCCAGCTTTTAAGCACATTCTAAAGACACTGCAGATATGGCCATAGCTTAGTGGTAGACCATCTACTTAGCATGTAGGTGGTCCCTGTTTCAGTCCCTGGCATCTCACCGCCAGATAGAGCTGAGAAGCAATCCTGCCTGAAGCCCGAGAAAGCCACTAGATAGACCAGTGGTCTGTCTCAATAGATGGCCGTTTCCTGTGTTCCACACCTTTTAACAACATATTTTCACAAACATCTAGTTTGACTCTTAGGCATGGATCTTTCCCAGGCCTTTTTCCTGGGAACTAAGGAGACCTGAATGGGAGACCTTCTGTGTGGAGAGCAAGCATATGTGCTACCACTGAACTAGCCTATGGCCTTCTTCTTCCTTCCCAACACCTCTTCCTTCCTTCCAAGAACATGCATCACCACCAGCAGCTGCTATCTCAGACAGTGCCATAAGGTACTTGCTATTTAGGAAGTATTTATAGAATATTTACGGGAATTCTTTTTCTTTGTTCTTTTCTCCATCTCTTTTTAAAAACAAAAAATGTAAACTTTAAAAGTACTTATGTGAGTCAGGCTGAGCCTTATGGTAAGTTGTAAATATAATGCATTAATATATACAGTAACTATTCCAGAATTCTCTCCTCTGCTTTCTAGAGGGGAAGTAGCCAGTTTCTCTGTGGGGAGGCATAGGCATTCTGGGAGAGTGGCGGGGACGGGGGGTGTCTTATGATACTAAAGCTCACGTGAATAAACCAGTGGTGTCTATGTGCTCTATCTGGAAGAGGAGTCTGTATTTCTGACCCTCATTATTCTTAGGGGAAACCAGAATAAGAATTTTATCATATTTGCAAAAGCAAACCAAAATTAGGATTGTCCTGGACAGTTTATGTTAGAGGTTATTAATTTTTACCCCAGTGGGTAAAACAGCAGAGCACTAAAGAAAGGGCACACACTCCAGTTACAGAGTGGGTAGGATGGTTTAGTTGTTGCAGCTATTTAGAGAAAATACACATGGAGATCCTTATAGAACTAAATGCTAAGTATTTATTGGCTAAGTACACTTGGATAGGAAAGACCTAAACATAATCTAAAAGACTACATAATGGATAAGTAAGGGGAGAGAGAGATCTTTCCATCTGCTCTCTAGGAGGAAAGGAAGGATTGTGACTCAGCACAGGAAGTGCTGAAGAGCCAGTCCTGGGGTCATAGAGTAGAGACAGGTAAGGAGACCCTCACTCACTACCTCTACTCCCAATAGCATAATGTTATTTTGGAAATATTTGAACATCCTCTGCAGTCCAGAGCCCATACTGGAAGGGACTTACAAACTGCACAACTAGCCATGCACCCAAGAGGGATACAATCTTGCTAGTTGCATGGCACTCATCAGCACATGGATGCTCCCACCAACGAGGGGAGGAGGGAAGCTACTTGCATCCTAAGCACTGCATCACTGACAAGGAAAGTGAAGGAATCCATGCACCATTCCCAATGGGAGTCTATAAAATCATGCATGGTATGAAGAAAGTGGATAGAGAGAAATTCTTCTCCCTCTTCTATAACACTAGAACCAGGCAGGGGCATATCTAGGGTAGGGCAGGCAGGGCACGTGCCCTGGGCGCCACTTGAGGGGGGCGCCAGTTTTAAAAATTAAAATTAATTAAAAATGGGTGCCAAAAACAAAATGGCCACCATGCATGGCATGCTAGGCCATGCCACGCCTTGCAGAGGGCATCTGAGCATGCGCAATGGCCATTTTGTTTTCAGCGGCCATTTAAAAAAAAATTATTTCTAAAAAATAATGGCCACAGCACATGCTCAAATGGTCCCTGCGAGGCCCTAGAGGCCAGTGGGGGGAGGGAAATTTTTTGCAGACCCCCCCCCCCATGGCCTTTAGGAAGCCCCCGAAGGGGCTACAGGTTAAAAAAAAATTAATTTAATATAATATATGTCACGGTACACATATTCAATTTGGCACTATGTACAGAGAATCAGGGCTTGTGAATACTGAGCTGAAGCTTATGAGCTAGGATTCTATTCATTTGCTCTTACTTTGCTTCTTGTGATAAATGAGTTAAATGTGATGTCTTAATAATATGGCTATTAATGGTGAGTTTGTCTTTGAATCAGTGTGAAATCCTTAGTATTAAGGCCCACTGGGAGTTTCTTGCTCTCTTTCTCTCATTTTAACTATCTTTCTGAAATACTAGAATATATTCCAAGCAGTGACACAGTTTACTCTGCATATTCTTTCATTATTTTCAGAGTATCTGGGAAAAGCCAAATTCTCCATTTATTTTTAAAACTTGATTAATGGTGATGCTACAATGCATAGTAGAGAATTAGACAGGCACTTCTGTTTAGTTTTCCAAGTACACCTCCACATAGTATTTGGGTATTTCAGGAGCCCCAACATACTGAAATTTGTATTTTTCCAGCACTTTTTGGTCTGGCTACATCCACTGCTAAATAGTTTTTGAAAGATTGAAAGATTAAAAGATTAACGAGCTTGACTTGTATTTTTCAGCTGATATTATGGTAAAGTTATCTGAAAGATGGGTGTCAGATGTTTGGACAGGGGCGCAATTTCAGTGCTTACCCTAGGTGCTATTTTCCCTAGATACGCCTCTGGAACCAGGGTTCATTCCATGAAATTGATTGCCAGGAAATCTAAGACCAATACACGGAAGTACTTTTTCACACAAGGCATAATCAACTTGTGGAATTCTCTGCCACAAGATGTGGTGACAGCCAACAACCTGGATGGCTTTAAGAAGGGTTTGGATAACTTCATGAAGGAGAGGTCTATCAACGGCTACTAGTCAGAGGGCTACAGGCCACCTCCAGACTCAAAGGCAGGATGCCTCTGAATACCAGTTGCAGGGGAGTAACAGCAGGAGAGAGGGCATGCCCTCAACTCCTGCCTGTGGCTTCCAGCGGCTCTGGTAGGCCACTGTGCGAAACAGGATGCTGGACTAGATGGGCCTCCTTGGGCCTGATCCAGCAGGGCTGTTCTTATGTTCTTAAGGGAGTCCATCACAGCTGCTGTGATGTAGTTCTTAGGATGCACTGAAATTCCTTTGCCATTGGTAGGAGCATCCACGCAAAAGGAACACAGGAAGCTGCTTTATACCGAGTCAGACCACTGGTCCATCTAGCTCAGTATTGTCTACAGACTGGCAGCAGCTCGCCAAGGATTCAGGCAGGATTCTCTCCCAGCTCTACCCAGAGTTACTGGGGGGAGTAAACCTGGAATCTTCTGTATGCAAGCTTGCAGATGTTCTCCCACTGAGTTGGCCCCATTCCCTATGGGGAATATCTCACATGTAGTCTCCCATCCCAATGCAAGCCTGCTTAGCAAAGGGGGTAATTTATGCTCACTACTACCAGACCAGTCAGTCCCATGCAGCCAGCAAGATAGCATAACCCTTGGGTGCACAGCTGACTGCACAGTATGTAAGCCATAATATTTAGATTCATACTTTAGGAGTGAATCATACTGGTTCTCTGCATGTAACCCTTATGTTAAAAGAAAAGAGAACAAGAAAGAGTGCACAGTAGGTGCACAACATGCCTCTAAATACCAGTTGCAGGGGAGCAACAGCAGGAGAGAGGGCATTCCCTCACCTCCTGCCTGTGGGCTTCTCAGAGGCATCTGGTGGGCCTCCTTGGGAAACAGGATGCTGGACTAGATGGGCCTTGGGCCTGATCCAGGAAGGCTGTCCCTATGTTCTTATGTTAGTATGCAGTGGCATCCAGACTAATTACTCTGAGTTGTCCTACTTAAATTAAGTAATCAAGTTGAGTAAGCCCTGAATAGCACTATGAAGTAACAGTGACATTTTCTAGACAAGAGGGTGTTTTTCAGGGGGATCAGTAGACTCATACACATTGTTTTATCCAGAGTGACTGCAAGCTGTGCATACACATCAGTTTCTTCTACTGTCATTTGCAGTTTCCTTTTCTATATCTTCAGCCTTCTGCACTAAAAAACTGATCTTTATGGTGCCTCCTTTTTTTCCCTCCCCCCACCAGTGTACCACCCCCATTTTCTTCTCTGCCCACTGTTACTGCCCATAGGCAGTATTTCCTAGGTGCATACGCACCTGGGACAAACAACACATGCCAAACTATTTAAAACCATGTTATCAGGCAGGTTTTATTCTCATCTTCCTTCCTTCTATTGATGGCTGTTTATAGTCACTTTTCTCCTGGGCCTTTCGCAGATGGCAGGCTTTACCGGCTTTACCACAGGATTAAGTGGGGTAAAATAGAGCAAGATATGAGGGCATATATTAGCTGAATATATGTGCAGTATTCTGAGAAAACCTGGGGTCTGTTCACATCGGTGTTGTTTTAATCGGGTTCCTCTCCATTCCTTGCAATTTTTAACCATGCACCGTTCATACTGCATGCTCTCCAGTCTTTCTCTGGCCCCTTCTGGCCAATGGCTTTCTAGAGGAGGCGGGATGCCACTCCTCCTTTTTCATACCTACGTGGTGTGTATCTTTGAAAATTTTCAGTGGGGCCCATGCAAAATTATTTCAATTTCCTTTTTAAAATAGACATACTTATTTTGGGGGAGACTTCCGCAAGACCGATGACTTGCCAGACCAATCACAATGATGCTTTCCCCCACCCCTTTTCTCTCCGCCACTCATGGAGGCAGCGGCTGAAGCAGCGGGGGTGGTGACAACAGCAGCCTCCTTAAGTGAGCAGCCCGGGGTAAGCCGCCCTGCCCCTCCTGCTCAGCTGCCACCATGGCCGCTGCTGCCATCTCTTCACACAGGTAGGTTCCACTCTGATATAGACTTCCACTAGTGGGGGGCACATCTAAGCCCCCATTTCACATACCCTTCCCTTGCTGACTCTGGGGTGTGCTTGCATAAACTGCTTCCTCTCAGTACATATGTACACATACATATGTGTGTGTGTGTTTTAAAATTAAACTTTCCAGCTGTGGCGCTGAAGCATTCACGCACATCCAAAGGGGCAGCCGCTCCCTCTATGAAAACCCCCTTTGTGAAAATCTTGGTAGCTGAGGTGCTTCGGCACTCACATGGTATCAAAGGGGAACCCGTTGTCTTTTTCTACTCCCCCCTGCCCCAACCTTTGGTGCCGCTGCTTCATTTCAGTGAGACTTCAGCTAACACCACAGCTGCCACTCTTCCCTCCACCACCGCTCTTCTAGGGATGTGCCAAAACACGATTCGACATCCGAATCGCAGACACAATGCCTTTAAAAACAAGGGCTTCCACAATCCCTTTAACAAGGAGGAGAGCAAGTCCAGACTTGCTCCTCTTCCCACTGCCCACTTATGTAATCCTGTACTCCTGGCACTCCTCCTGGATATCTTCTCATGACGGTAGAGCATCTCCCAGCTGCCTCTGTGCGCAACACCAGCACGCACATGGCCTCCGTGTATATCATCCAACATAAAGTTAGAGTTTTCAACCTGCTTGTTTCAGTGGGTTTGTGGTCATTGTATGTTTTCTCTCTTGCACATGCACCAAAAAGTGTGATGAGATGAGACAGCTCTCTTCTTGTGACTTTCACTTTTAAGAATCTTCTGTAATCTAGAAACAGCATTTCCAGGAAACTACATTCTGGTTATTGAGACACTTGACATCTGCAGCTTGCCAACTGTATATTTGGGTCCTGGCGGTGTAGATTGTATGATGAAGCCCAGTACTGGCCCACCACAACATGCCCATTTCCCCCAGTCTCTGATGTTGTGGGGTTGACAACAGAGTAGCAGCACTCAACCGCTGGCACATTTTTAAAACAAACAAGTTGGAGCGCTGATCAAATAGTGGATGGTTTTGTTTTGCTGACCTACTTAATTAAAAAAGCAGTTTCTAAAAATGGAAATGCTGTTTGATTTAATATGAAGATGGAGCTGTGTTTTTCCAACATCTGTGTCCAGAAAGGAAGAAAAATCCTGTTTTGACTGGCCTTTCTCCATCAGTCATTTTTTTTCACTTCGTGTCTCAAGCACAGTAAGTTACATAAACATTCCATTTCTTTCCATAAATTGGCTCCAGTGTCTGAACAATAGAGTCACTGTGAAGAGAAGAAAAACCACAGACACACCCCACAACTGTTGGTCACACAGCCAAAGAGAACTAAAGACACATTCTTTGAAAGCACCAAAAAGGAAATCCATGGTCTTAAGGCAAGACCTTTTAATGTTGTACTTGGACATGTTCCTCCTTTACCCCTCTTGGTTTTCTTCATTTTTGGCTGTCTAGTGCAGAATGCTTGGTGGGGGCGGGGGGGGGGGGCGGGGGGGGCAGGGAAGAAAAAGAAGAAGAAGGCTTGGAGCCAGCATATTATTCTCTTTTAAAATGTGTTGATAATATCTGTCAGTATGCACTAACTTGTGAGTGGAAAGTGCCAGAAATTTGAAGCACTTCACAATACTGGGAAACAGTTTTGAGTGGATTTACATAGTGCAAGCAGCACTTCTGAGGCTGTCCCCATCTGAGTACTCGAGACATTTTTGTTTTAAAAATAGATCTGTTATGTTTGAGACATTTAATACTAGCAATATATAATAAGAGCAGTGGAAAAATAATCCAGAGCCATACTACTTGGAATATAATGGCAACTTCCCTTCAGGCATTGGGAGAATGATTGCCACTCAGCAAGAAGCAAGTCCGGGACAGAAATAAAGAGGGGGGGGGATAACAAATTGCTGCATTTTATGTTATAATAGTATAGGGAAGTGTACAAAGTAATACAGATCAGTAACTGGAAGGCCAAGATTTATTTATGTAACTCCACTCTTCTTCCAAGGGGTTCTGTGTGGCATATATGATTCTCTCCCTCCCCTATTTTATCCTCACAACAACTTTATGAGGTAGATTAGACTATGAAACAGCGATAGGCTAAGGTCACTGAGTGAGCTTCATGGCTGAGCAGGTATCTGAACTTAAGTCTTTCCAGTTCTACTCAACAGTCTAATTATTCCGCCATTGTAGCTCAAATGGAGCTCTTTAATGTTTTCAGAATCAGCAAAAATTCCCTCTTCTCATTTAAACCCAGACTGAAAGGTCTCTCATAATATTTTTAACACAAACCTTAAAAATGGTTCAGGGCCTAATTAGCAAAGCCCCACCAGCCGGCACTGTCTCTTTGTCAGCAAAATTACCTCATGAAGGCTCACTATGTGTCCTCTGGTCTATCTTCTGAAAGCAATGCTCTTTTGGCATATGGTAGATGACATCCAGACTCAGAGGTTTTCTAGACAGCAAATTGCAACAGCTTCATTGCTATTTTCATGGGAAATGTTGCTGCCCATATAGGTGGGAGTAGGTGGGAGTGGGGTCAACCACCCTTTCCCCCCCTGTGTTGAATGCACAAGGACTTGTTTGTGCATGTTACATTGTAACATAGAGACAATATCAATGGGTTTCTGCGACAGGGTTTCGGTGACAGGGGAGGAGAGGGAGGGAAGAGGAAGAGTTATTTCCACCTTCACACACACACACGTTTCGCTCCCAAAAAATGCTCTAAGGCATTTTAAGATAAAGCGCGAGTCACGAGTGTCGCAAGCCCGTGAGGTCACAGGCTTGCGAAGCTTGCACCTCACACTGCACAGGTGTGTGGAAATGGCTTGCCTGCTCAGGCCTCTGGCCAGGTCCAGGTGGGGACCTTTAGGTTAGCTCTTGCTGCCATGTAGGCCCACTCAGCTGAGGCTCTCAGCCCCTACTCCCCAGCTTCGCTGCATGCACATGGCACACACAAAAAGAGATCAGAATGGCAGAAGTGGAGGCAGGCGCAGTGGGAGGCTGCAGGGAGCCCCCCACCCAGACATTTGGAGGCCCCCTCCCAGTGCTGAGGACCGGACTCCGTCCTGGAGGTCTGGTCCAAAGAGTGCCACTGTTCACTCAGTCACTTCAGTCATTACTCTTCTGGTCCAGGCTCAAAAAACATGCTCCTTGAATTTACCCCCGCCTTGGTTTAGGGAGTGCTTCAGTGCCCAACTGTGGCCTCATGTACTACAGTGCAAGAACTCCTTGCTCTTTTTTCTTTTTTGGAGGTGGGGGCCGCACTTTAGTGGTCTGAACCATGGTCCCACTGCCAACAGAGTTCTCGTACTGCAAGAGCTCATTGGTCTTTTGTCTTTTTTGGCAGGGAGGAGCCGCTTCAGTGACCAACCACAGTCCGTCTGCTCACCTGCCATTCTTTGTAGGATGGAGAGAGAGAAAGGCACTTCCTTTGGCCTCTTTTGATAGTTATTCCTGGCTTTCCCTCAATGATTTTTTGTTCCCTTTCCTCCCTAATGTGTCATGTCCTTACATTTCATGGCTGAGGGCATGGCTGAGGGCAGGGCCTACATTATTTGTAGATTTCGGAGCTTAAAAATAGTAGCTCATGTTCAGCATAGTGAAATGTGGACAGTTGAGCACCATCCACACTGGTGTGTGTGTGGGTGTGTAAACCCTCCCTGTGCTATTGAGGAACAGGGCAGTTCTGCTCCAACTTCAAGTTATGCAAACACAGCTGTGCGACATCTGTTATTCCCAATGGGCTTCGTGTCATGCAACTGCATTTACCCAACTTTACATCAGAGTGAAACTGCCCAGTTCTGCAACAGCACAGGCAGGGTTTACACACATGCAGCAGTTCAGGCAGTGCTCAAGCACCAGTGTATTCATTATGCTGAATGTGCCATTAATAGTGATACTATTAAATCGGACGAAATCATGGGACCATAGGAAACTGCCTTTTACCAAGTCAAACCATTGGTCTATTGAGCTCTGTATTGTCTATACTGACTGCTAGCTGCTCTCCAAGCTTACAGACAGGAGTCTGTCCCAGCCCTACCTGGAGATGCTGCCAGGGATTGAATCCGGGACCTTCTGCATGCAAGCAGATGCTCTACCACTGAGCTACTACGGCCCCATCCCATGGCAAAGAGGACAATTAATGCTCGCTACCAGAAGACCAGCTCTTGGCCTCCACTAAATCAAGGCTGTACAAATGCTTAGACAATAAGCAAAGCAGTATGACTGATAGGCCTTGGTCTAGCACTGTAGTCTTCAGTCTTTTCAGTTTGGGGACCCGCTTTATTCTCAGCTGCACCATGGAACCAACTTTTAATTTTAATTCTAATGTTCCTATTCAGCCCAGGAAAGCATCTTTCCAGTGGCTGTTGCTGGTGTCTACTTTGTATTTCTTTTTAGACTGTGAGTCCTTTGAGGCAGGGAATATTGCTTTTTCTTTGTCAACTGTATCAAAAACATTTTTATTGAAGACTGGTATATTATTATTATTATTATTGATAATGATAATAATAATATAAATGAATAATTCCCATTTTATAGATATGAGACTGAAGCTGAAAGAAATAAGTTGTCAGATCCATTCAGTGGGGCCATGACTGAGCTAGGATCTTAACTTAAGCCTACTAGGTAAAAGTCCATCCCTGGTAGTTGTCTGCTCCAGTGGAAATACTTCAGCTTCGTAACAGAATCTGGCACAATAAAACATTAATTTGCCACGTGGGCCACCAGACAGACATCTGCTGGGCATTTTAAAAGCCTCCCACTTCATCTGAATGCACACAGCACTGAGTTCTGCAGCCATCTATTCCACAGAGACTCCATTTACTGAGGGAGAGCAACGCAGCGTTATGTGGGGTTTGGGTTTCTTGGCCTTCAGAAGTGAAACCTGAAAGCAATTAAAACCCAGTGCCATGCCAAATCAGTTACGCAGGCAGTGCTGGATTTTCCCATGGAATTATTATACAAGGATCAGGCTGCATGCAATGCAAACGAGAACACACAAAGAATAACATTACTCCACAAGAGGCAGGCCAGCTTGCGGGCAGATTTCAAGGGATTTTTAGAAATGCTTGTGGAGTAATCAATTATGAGCAGCACAGAGCGGGTATCTGAGACATGATATGTTCACTAAAGAATCCATCACAGACACCCATGCATGGCTGCTCAGATGAGAGGCTGTGAGGTTCAAGAACACCTGGAAATCTCAGCATCTGCTCTGCAATCCTTCTCCTCTCATCCCAGAAACTGGTTGTGCTTATTCAGTGATACAGGATTAACACTCTGCACATGCTCATATTTTATTTTGCTTTGTACTTATGCTTACATCTATATCCTGTATCAAGTGATGTACATGATTATGTTTACCCTCATGACAACCCTGTGAGGCAGGGCTGAGAGAATGGCCCTGAGTCAGTCACCCAGTGAGTTTTGTGGCTGAGCAGGGATTTGACCTCAGGCCTCCCCAGTCCTAGTCCTATACTGTAAGCATTGCAGCTTCTGCTGCTGGTCCTAGGCATAATCCTTAACAAAACTGTGCCATCCAAACACTCTCAATAGACACCACGTCAGGTCAAGGCCGAAGGGTTTTCCACATGTTTTTATAGATGGCTTTAAGGGGGGTTTAAACAAATTAATAGAAGATAGGTTTCGCAGCAGCTACTTTCTGTAATCACTAAGTTGAACCTCCATGTTTCGAAGCAGTCTCCTTCTGAATATCAATTACTGGGGTGGGCAAAAGATTGCTGGCTATTGCTTCCATGCCCTGCTTGTGACCTGGAAGCAACTGCATGCCTTCCATGTCACAGATAAATCCTGTGGCATCTTTGTAACACCCTGATTCCTATAGCAAGGACCACTGCCTTAGCTCCACCACAGTAGCATTGCAAATTGCCAATGGCCTTTCTCTGCATGCTGTATTCATTAACTTTTGATTTAAAAAGCCAACAAGTATTTGTTCTTTTGGCTAAATACATGCTTGAAAACCTTAACAGTTTGACAATAGATTGTCTATAGTTCAAAAGACTTAATCTGCTACAGTGTATAAAATGGCAGGCCCAGCAGAGCCGGCCATTCCATTAGGCAGACCTAGGCAGTCATCTAGGGCACCAGTTCTTGGGGGGTTGCATAAACAATCAAAAACCAAAAAACCAAAAAAGAAGTTGTCTCAGACTAGATTTCCAAATTAACAGCAGCATCTTTTCAACTCTGAAGTGTTAGAGTGTTCCCCTCATAATAGACTGGGAACTCTCTCCCACTGTATCCTCAAACCAGCATGGGCTGGTCACTTGCTGATCATCCATGCGGACTGTTCATTTAACCTGGGAAATGAGCAGCCTGCAATCCTCAAATTAAAGCTGAGACACTGCCGTTCTCAGCTGGGATTGGGGGCAAAGTCAAACTTCGCCTAGAGTGCCAAAACCCCTAGGACCGGCCCTGACATGGTGCCTCAGTGTTCACATGCATGCATTTGCCTACATGTGAGTTAGAGATAAGATGCACCCTTACCCTGCTTAGAGAATTAAATTCAAGAGACCCTAGGAAGCGAGTTGAGCCCTGAAGAAGGACAACATCTCTATCAACAGACAGTAGCTGACAGACAGAACAAGGATACACTGGTGCTGTGAGAAAGCAGCTAAACGGAACTTCCCAACAAACTGCACTGGTGCAGTGGAGAATAAGCAAATTTTGACACCCTTCCTTTCCCCTGGAAGCCACCTAAAAATATGTCCACAAAAGCTATGCAACTCTCAGGGACTTATTTTCAGGTGGCACAAGGGGCTTTCTGAGGAAAGGCATGCATTCTTGCTCAGTATGTCGGGTACTAACAGCATGTTATCAGGGCCAAAATATGGACAGGGTGATTTACTAGGGACAAATATCAGAAATCAGGGATCATCCCTGGGGAAAGGGGGCAATTGCAGCAAATATATCTGGTTGGACACTGTAGGAAGCAGGATGCTGGACTATATGGAACCAGCAGGGCTCTTCTTTGCTAACTGAGCAAAGAGGCACCTTTTAAAGTGGTAACTCTCTTATATTTAGCAGGGGGAGAGCAACTGGCCCTATCCAGCCCCAGCACAGCATCTCTCCAGTGGCGACAGCTGGTGTCTACCTTATGTTTCTTTTTAGACTGTGAGCCTTTTGGGGACAGGGATCCTTCTTATTAATTTATTATTATTTTCTCTATGTAAACCGCTTTGGTAACTTTTATTTATTATTATTATTTATTTATTAGATTTGCATACCGCCCTTCCAAAATGGCTCAGGGCGGTTTACAACATGATAAAAACAATTAAAACAAATTAACAGTTAAAATCAAACTATTAAAACACAATAAAACCAATTAAGCAGCTAAAAACCCTGGAAATCAGGGCAACAATTTAAAACAATGTAAAACGGTTAATCACTTAAAACCCTGGAAAGCCAGGCCAAACAGATAGGTTTTAAGGGCTTTCCCAAAGGGCAGCAATGATCTCAAATTTCAAATTTGTGCCTGGAGTGCATTCCACAGCCCAGGAGCAGCTACAGAGAAGGCCTGCCTCTGCGTCACCACCGGACGAACCAGTGGCAACTGGAGACGGACCTCCTCAGATGACCTTAACATGCGGTGGGGATCATGTAGAACTTTTGTCGAAAAGTGGTATATAAATATTTGTCCTGTTCTGTTTGTTCATATGTCCCATGTACTTCAACACTACTTGTAGCACTACTTATAGTATTTAATAAGCATTTAGTACCAAGAACTCCGAGTGCTGCTCACTTTCATAGGAACATTGGAACATAGGAAATTGCCATATACTGAGTCAGACAATTGGTCCATCTAGCGCAGTATTGTCTTCGCAGACTGGCAGCGGCTTCTCCAAGGTTGCAGGCAGAAGTCTCTCTCAACCCTATCTTGGAGAAGCCAGGGAGGGAACTTGGAACCTTCTGCTCTTCCCAGAGCAGCTCCATCATCCCCTGAGGGGAATATCTTACAGTGCTCACACATCAAGTCTCCCATTCATATGCAACCAGGGCAGATCCTGCTTAGCTATGGGGACAAGTCATGCTTGCTACCACAAGACCAGCTCTCCTCCACAGGTCCTTCTCTGTGTACTACCATCCTCCCAGGAGTCACCAGTGAATTCATTCAAGGTGATGATTCTACCTTTTGCAGAGCAGATGCAAGATAATTGAATAGGTCCCTCGTGCCAAGTGAAACAAAATTATGCCATCTATGCAGAGGCACAAGGGCAACAGAATCTTCACATCCTGCCAGTTATTAACAATTGCCCAGCCTGTCTCAATATAACTCCTGCAATGCAAACAAATCAAATTAGATGCACATCTGAAGAAATCTCCAGGTAGAAGACAAAACTTAAAAGCATAAACAGACTGGACATGCTTTAACACATTGGGGTAGTTAACATATGTGTTGACAAATACACACACACACACACCCAACTTTGTAAAATGATGGGGTTGCTGTCTTCTTCTCAGTGCAACATGGATTCCATAGTCTGCTGCAAAGCAAGCAAACTGCCCAGAGACATAAGTTTTGAGCGGTATAAAAATATGTTAATAAATAAAATAAAATAAAATAAAATAAAATAAAATAAATAAGCAAGCACCACTTAGGAACCTAGGAAGCTGCCTCACACTGAGACAGACTACTGGTTCATCTCACTCAGTATTGTCTGTACTGATTAGCATCAGCTCTCCAAGATTGCAGGCAGGGATCTCTCCCAGCACTACCTGGAGATCAGTGTTCCCTCTAACAGGGATTCCCAGGTGTTGTTGACTACAACTCCCAGAATCCTCAGCTATAATGGCTTTTGCTTGGGGATTCTGGGAGTTGTAGTCAACAATGTCTGGGAATCCCTGTGAGAGTGAACACTGCTGGAGATGCCAAGGATTGAATCTGGGACCTTCTGTATACAAAGCATATGCTCCACCAATGAGCTACAGCCCCATCCCCGAAGGGGAATATCTTACAATGCTCACATGTAGCCAACCATCCAAATGCAACCCAAGGCAGGCTGTGCTTAGCAAAAGGGACAATTCATGTTTGCTGCTACAAGACCAGCACTCCACTTTCTACACCCATTCATACAGATGGACAGGGAACTTCACACTGAACATAAATGCATATTTCCAACAGAAAATTCAAAATGGGATTGGGTTGCCATTCCCCCCAAGTAGACTTTTAACAGTTACACCAGTTACCATGGATCAGGATGAAATGGGCCACTTCAGATGAGGCCGGCAGGAGCAGCATGGCAGCCACCTGCACTACCCCCACGGATGGCCTCTAGGGGAAAGGGGTGTGTGTGAAATGGCAGCCTGCTGCTTCTCAATTTCCCCCTCACAGAAGAAAAGGAAGGGAAGGGGAGAGGTTTGGAAGAAGGAAGGAATTAGGGGTGTGATTTTAATGGTGTGTGTGTGGGGGGGGAGAAATGAGAGGGAAGGAAGGAGTTACCACTCTGGGGCTGCAAAATTTTGTAAGTCAGCAAGAACAGGCACAAGTTCAACAGATGAAGCTTTTACCAGCATAGAGAACAGAGGATTTATCTTTATTTATTTATTATTTTTATATATGAACTGCTTTCAGAATTTTTGTGAAAAGCAATATATAAGTAGTAGTAGTAGTAGTAGTAGTAGTAGTAGTAGTAGTAGTGATGTAGAATGCCAAATTTTCACCTGCCATGCCATTGTTAAAAGTACAGAAGTCCTACTAAAGAAAAATGGACAACCTTTCAGTTGCATCTCAAAAGAACCATCCTCCCATATCCAAGGAAATACTTGGAGACAAAACAAAACAAAAACCCTGTTGAGTGAATGAGACAAAGCTGCAACCACCACAGTACTAACAAAGCCAAATGGCAAACCAAACCTGTTCAAAGGGCTAGAATATGGGTGTTTGCATACAGAAGTCATTTTCACATCTGTGCGTTACTATGGTCTGCAAAAACTGCAGCAACCAGGAGTTACAGCTTGGGTCGCCGACCCCATCCCACCCAAGAATGCAAAAACCAATCCTCTGACACTTGAAACAGATACCAACTTGCCTGAAAAGATCTCCATGTGGGGAGAACAGGAGCCATGTGTAAAATTCTTCCACCACAAAAACAATTTAGTCCCCCTCAGGCTATGTATGTGATACTACGAGAATGGCCGTTGCTGAAGGATTTCAGATATGACAACTAGCAGCTGTTGCAGTGACCTCTTTCCACAGAGTAGCAAAAGCATCTTTCTGTTCATTTTTATTTACACTTAACCTTTCATAGTGGCTTTTTTGAGCCTGTGAGTAATCATAAAAATATGTTAAATTAACTTAAAAGGCTAAACTCAGGGTTCCCTACCTTGGGTATCCAGATGCTGTTGGACTACAGCTCACATCATGCCCATCCACAGTGGCCAAATGTCATTGTGGCTGTGGATGATGGGAATTGTAGTCCAACTTCATCTGGTGTCCCAAGTTTGGGAATCTCTGGGCTAAATTATCATTTCAGCACAAAGCTGGTGGGCTGTTTCAGATTATCATCCCCTTACCAGTTGCCCAGTGCCTGATGAGGAATGAGTGTGTGTCTGCAGGGCCGCCCTTAGGGCGGGGCAACCAGAGCAATTGCCCCAAGCAGAGGCGTATCTAGGGGAAATAGTGCCCAGGGCAAGCGCCCCCTGTCCAAACATCTGACACCCATCTTTCAGATAAATTTACCATAATATCAGCTCAAAAATACAAGTAAAGCTCGTTAATCTTTTAATATTTCAAAAGCTATTTAGCAGTGGACGTAGCCAGACCAAAAAATGCTGGAAAACTACAAATTTCAGTATGTTGGGGCTCCTGAAATACCCAAATACTATGTGGAGGTGTACTTGGAAAACTAAACAGAAGTGCCTATCTAATTCTCATTGTAGCATCACTGTTACACAAGTTTTAAAAATAAATGGAGAATTTGACTTTTCCCAGATACTCTGAAAATAATTAAAGGATCTGCAGAGTAAACTGTGTCACTGCTTGGAATATATTCTAGTATTTCAGAAAGACAGTTAAAATGAGAGAAAGAGATCAAGAAACTCCCAGTGGGCCTTAATACTAAGGATTTCACACTGATTCAAAGACAAACCCACCATTAATAGCCATACTATCAAGACATCACATTTAATTCACTTATCACAAGAAGCAAAGTAAGAGCAAATGAATAGAATCCTAGCTCATAAGCTTCAGCTCAGTATTCACAAGCCCCGATTCTCTGTACATAGTGCCAAACTGAATATGTGCATAGTGACTTATATTATTTTTTTAAAAAAATATTACCTGTAGCCCCTTCGAGGGACTTCCTAAAGGCTGTGGGGGTGTTCTGCAAAGGTTCCCCCTCCCGCCGCTGGCCTCTAGAGCCTCGCAGGGACCATTTGAGCTTTTGTAGTGGCCATTTTTAAAAATAATTTTAAAAATGGCTGCTGAAAACAAAATAGCCACCGCCCATGCTCAAATGGCTTCTGAGAGGCCTGCCCTGGCCTAGGGCCTCACAGAGGACATTGGAGCATGCGCAGTGGCCATTTTGCTTTTGGCGGCCATTTTTTTAAAAATTTAATTTTAAAAAATGGTGCCCCCCTTCAAGTGGCACCCGGAGCACGTGCCCTGCCTGCCCCACCATAGATACACCCCTGGCCCCAAGTCCCATGCTGGCACAGGCCCCACTCTGGGCACACTGCAGTGCAGCCTGCCCTCCTCTCTCCCCCAGTCCCAGCCACTTATCTTTCCTCACAGCTGATCTTTTGTGTAGCTTGAAAGGCTCCCAGGCAAACTGCTAGAGCTCCTGCCCTCCCCACCTCTCAACTCTTCGGCAGGTGGGTGGGGCTTCCAGAGAGGCCTCCACGCAGGCCTCCCTGAAGCCTGAAGCTCAGGAAAGAATCAGGCAGGCAGGCAGAGAATGTCTAGCACCAGAGCTCTCTGAAGACCCTCTGCCCAGCCCAACCCAGCCCAGCCTTAGTAATGGAAGTATTATGTGGTTTCCTTTTTGTGGTTATTCCCCCCCCTTGAATATTTAGGGATTGACTTGCCATAGGGCTTTGGTATTGAGCAGAGATGTAGGGCAGGGTGGGTGGAATGTGTATGTTTAAATTGAAGTGGGTTGGATAAATTGTTGCTTTTTAATTTTTTTAATTTAAAAAACTCCATCCAAAAAGTTCTATAAGTGGCTTGTTTCATGGCAGAAAATTACAAAAAATGTCTGGAACTGAAGCCGCCTCCCCACTTAGACCATCATTCCACCCCCATATGGAAAAATCTGCCCTTTGCCTTCATAAAAAGGGTAAAACGCCTCCCTTTCTGCCCCAGCCTTTAGACCACCTGTCCTGAAATGACTTGGCATAGGACTTTGGTATTGAGCAGAGATGTAGGGCAGGGTGGGAGGAATATGTATATTTAAATTGAAGTGGGTTGGACAAATTGTTGGGTTTAAAAAAACAAACCATCCAAAAAGTCCTATAAGTGGCTTGTTTCATGGCAGAAAATTACAAAAACTTTGGGAGCAAACAATATATAATATTTACTTATTTGTTTTTGAATGCACTATACTCAAGTTGATTTGCAACCCAGAAAGTCTGAGAACTGTGAAGCATGTGTTGTGCTTTTTATTTTTATTTCTTTAGAAATGCATTATATGTCCAAAAACCTCACTCACACTCTTTACACTGTATGTCATCAGTCAGTATGGTTCTGTAATGCTATCAAATGTTAAGGAGGCCCCACACATGCTGATTCGCCCCCACCTCCCACCCCACTAGGGACAGACACTGTGTGTCCGTTCCCACCCCATGCAATTAGATAGCAGCATGACAGGAGGGAAGTAAGACGTGCACACTCCCCATGAGGCTGGTTGGGCAGTATCATTCAAACCAGGCCTTTATTAAAGCTGGAAGGATGCATGCCTTCAGTTAATTTTCAGACATCAATATTTGTTCATTTGGGCTGGCCATTCATTATATGAGGATCAATTGAATGGATCTCTCCAGATTCCCATTCTGGACCATCTGGCTGGAGGAAATAACAGCTCAGTAACTCCTCACGTTGGCTTCAGGATCTTAACCAGAATGCAGATATGCACAGGATGCAAGACTGTGCAAGGCCAATGGTTTGTAAGTGACACATTTAACTACTACTACTACTACTACAACAAATATTTATATACCACTCTGCAACAAAATTCTCAAAGCAGTTTACATAAAAAAATAAATTATACATAAATAAGATAGTCCACTGTCCCCAAAGGGCTCACAGTCTAAAATGAAACATAAGGTAGACACCAGCAACAATAACACCCATGGAGAGATGCTTGCTGATCCGGGGTTGGATAGGGCCAGTTGCTCTCCCCCTGCTAAATATAAGAGAACATACTTTATTTGTTTGTTTGTTTGCTTGCTTGCTTGCTTGCTTGCTTGATTGATTGATTTCTATACTGCCCTTCCAAAAATGGCTCAGAGAAGTTTACACAGAGAAATAATAAATAAATAAGATGGATCCCTGTCCCCAAAGGGCTCACAATCTAAAAAGAAACATCAGATAGACACCAGCAACAGCCACTGGAGGTACTGTGCTGGGGGTGGATAGGGCCAGTTACTCTCCCTCTGCTAAATAAAGAGAATCACCATGTTAAAAGGTGCCTCTTTGCCAAGTTAGCAGGGGTTAAGGGTATTCACACATCACACTGGCAGGACAAGAGCAAGTGAAGACCAACAACAGCCCCATAGGTGTTATTTGAGCAGCTGATCATGTGCGTGTAACTTGGTTGGAAGTCCAAGTAAGTTAAGTTAAATTTATTCCCAGGTAAGTATGGATAGGATTTGCAGCCTAACAGTCTGATCCTAACCATGTTTGTCGGGAAATAAATCACATTCCTCTCAGTGGGATTTACTTCCAAGTAAGTTTGCTTTGGATTGCAGCTGTGCAGCCAAATCCTATGCATATTTACTTGGAAGTAAACTGCACTGTTTTAAATGAGGCTTTTAAAAGAGGTGTCTAAATAAGTGTGATAAAATCACAAACTGACTATCTCAAGGCTTACATACCTTTCTGGAAACAGAAAGTTGAGAGAGAGAGAGAGAGAGAGTGTGTTTAAATAAATAGATATTGGTGGATATTCAGACTAACATTGCACTTGTGCAACACTTGCATGAAGACGTGACCCCCTTTCCCTCTGTAGCTGTCTGTGCCTTCCAGAAATGTGTCTCTGAAGGTCCCCCAACTCTAAAGGACATATTTGGGGGATGATCAGGCAGCTACAGAGGAAGGGAGGATTGCCAAAAAAACATCCCTACCCTTGAGCAATAAAAAATATTGGTATATTGGAACCTCCTTAGTGTAGATGTTGGCCATTGAATGCAGGCTCCACACAGTTGTTGGTAACTTAAGTGGTTTATTTACAAGGATATATACAGCTCCCTGGAAGGGTTCCTAACACAGGCCTGCTGCAAGGTTTTTCCTAGTATAAAGGAGGAGAGGGGAGTCTGGAGTTTGGTTGTACTTAAGGAGATAGTGCAGATTTAATTGGCTGTGCCTAAATACAGCAGAGGTGGGAGATTAAGAAGGATTAAGACTCCCTTCTTCCCCATGCCAGACTCTCCCTTCAAATTGCAGTCTAGTTGCTGCACTGCATAAAACAGCACACACACCAAAATGTCTGTAGAAGAATCACAGATCTACAAGTATGTAGTTCTGCTTAGTGTCTGTTTTATTTTTCCTTGCAGCGATGGTCTTTTATGGCAAGTGTGTGATGAGGCTGTACTCTGACCTATTTGCTACGCTTAGAATGAAATCACCCTTTGCACCGTGGCAGCAAGAGAGCCCTGAATGGATGGGCTGTTACAGTAAAAGAAGGCGTGACGTAACCAACAGCTCATCTGGCCACCTTTGACATCCTCAAAATGAAAAATCGCTTCCTAATGTACCGTTGGGTGGTCTGGAAACAGCCATTCATTGTGAGACCTTGATTCACAAGCTTGAGGGTGTAGCCAGCCATTTGGTCACCCAGACTCATTAAAATAATAAACAGTTGGCTCAGCAAATCATGATGCCATTCTGCTGCTGCATTTCTCTTGAAGTTTACTTTGTTTCTCGCAGGAACATGCTTGCTACCACATTTTCCCAGAGACCTGCCAGGGCTTCTCAGCTGTATTATAGTTTAAACAAAGACCTCATCGACGCTGTAGCTCCGAGAGGGTTCAGGCTCTTTCATAAATCCCAAAGCCTGTAAATTTGAGAGGGCCCACACCCTACACATTCCTGTGTCACAGACTAACAGCATCTCTAATTACGAGGTGTGGCATTTCTGGACAAGAGACAGCTAATCCTCCAGACATATATGTTATTGTGCATTTACCCTAGATTTCCTCCTCTGCGCTGGATCTGAAAAGGCAAAAAAAAGAAAGAAAGAAAGAAAGAAAGAAAGAAAGAAAGAAAGAAAGAAAGAAAGAAAGAAAGAAAACTACAAATGAAAAGAAACCCAATGACAACAATAACACACAAAAAAAGTCTAACTCATGGTCAAACTGTGGGAGTGTTAAAGCTACCTACCAACATGTCCCTATTTCTCTGTTCAGATGAATGGGAAAATAGGGACATGTTGGCGGGTATGAATCCACCAAGTTGTTAAAAAGAACAGCTATTCAGAAGATTCAAAAATGGACCCAGTCGCTATATTCTTTACTTTTATATGTTTTGTAAATGGGGCACGGCCAGCCTGAATCAGATAAACCAAGGGTCATTTCCCAATACTTTTTTTTACTTGAGAAAGTTAACACAAGTTTACTTTAGGTGGATTTCACTACTATGGAACCAGCACTCATGCAAATGATGTGAATTTTAGGTGGTTGACTCACCTCCCCCCACCCCCACATCTGTACAATTTCACGTTGCAGGTGAGGGTTGCATGTCTGAATTCTCTCCCAGCAGATGATGCTCTCTCTCACACAAACTGTCACCCTGAAATGGAACAATCCAAGAAAAGCTTGCCCGCTAGATTCTGCAGAATGACAAAACTGATCCTGAGTGTGAAAGAACCAATTAAAAAAATAAACTTCTTTTTCTTTCATACAGCTAAAAATGATTGAGGACAGAATTCTTTGAATCATAGATAAGCTTGGTCAGTTCCAGGTCAGCTAGAACACAATTCTGATAAATGTTATGCATCAAGCTTGCCTATTTAAGAGCAGTCACAAAATCAAGAGAGAAACAAGGAAGTGCACCTTCAGTGCAAAAACGGGGTTCAAATCAAAAATAGGGCTGCAATGGTTGACTTCATAGGCTCCCTGTGGTTTTAGCTTTTCAGAGACACGCCCAGGCTTTCACTTTGTTGTTAAATATTAAGCTCCTCTTATTAGACAAAGATTTAACAAATGTTTTGGCCACAAGAGAAATTATCTCATTGCCTCAGAGCAAGGATTTCACAGGTGATGATTAACGGCAAGATCAGAGAGATTAAAGTAAGAAAAGAGCTATTAGGTCAGGTCGTCCCTCCCTGAGGGCAAGTGCGGAAGTGTTCATTACGTCTACTTCTCTGCCTTCTTGTCCAGTCTCGTTGAAATGGCTCAAACAAAACAGCTCAAATTCCATCTAACAATCATTCTTCTGCAGCCTGTCTCTCGAGGTATTTTTGATCCTTCAATTGACTCAGGTTGTTGTCCCTGAATAGTGGCTACCCTTTAATCTTGGAATTCTTTACTGGGACCACCTGTCAGACCCAGTGAGGATTATTTGGGAGGCAAAGTCCAAGGAGCAAGGTGCAGCAAGGATTAGTGAGACACACTGGACAAAACAGCAGCAGCTTCTGGGCAGTAGAGAGAGGAGAGCAATTCTTTGAAAGGTTGTATGTGCGTCCGTGTCCAGAGCTCTGTCTTCACAGCAAAATAATAGACATTCATGCCATAATTCACAAATGGCAGCATATACATTTTCTCATACATAAATTGTCTTGCAGATTAGATCACGGAGTTGAAGCACCTTCCCTATCAGGAAAGCATCCGGGACTTTTTAATTTAGAGGAGAAAATAGGTAAGGTATGATACATATTTATAAAGTTATGCATGGTGTGGAGAAAGAGACATTTCTCTTCCTATCCCAACTAGCATTCAGGATCATCCAATAAAACTGAATGGCCGACATCCAGCACAGCGTTACGTCTCTGTAACTCTGCGCTTTGGGGCTGCTGCACCCTTCAAAGCACCATCAGGGCTGCACAAAACAGGTGGTTATACAAGCAGCACTTCCACAGATTTCCCCAGTCCCATTTTGCACAGCCCCTATGCTGCCTTCGAAGGGTGCAGCAGCCCCACAGTGGAGTGTTACAGAGATGTAATGATGTGCTAGATGTCAGTCATTGGCAGTAGATTGGGAAAAACCCACTTATTTGCACAATAGAATTCTTTAAGGAATTCACTGTCACAAGGTATAATTATGACCATGGGCGTAGAAGGCTTTATTGTTAATAATAATAATAATAATAATAATAATAATAATAATTCGATTTCTATACCGCCCCTCCAAAAATGGCTCAGGGCGGTTATCACAGAGAAATAATAAATAAATAAGATGGATCCCTGCCTCCAAAGGGCTCACATTCTAAAAAAACACACAAGATACACACCAGCAACAGTCACTGGAGGTACTGTGCTGGGGGTGGATAAGGCCAGTTATTCTCCCTCTGCTAAATAAAGTCAGCTCCCCTGCAACATGAGCAGAAAGGTACCTTTCAAAAGTAGTGATTTATGTAGCAGGGAGAGAGCAACTGGCCTTCTCCACCCCCAGCACAGTATCCCTCCAGTGTCTGTTGCTGGTGTCTATCGTGTTTCTTTTTTAGATTGTGAGGACCATTTTATTTAATTATTTAAATTTATGTCAACTGCTTTGTGAACTTTTGTTGAAAAGCAGTATATAAATATCTGTCATATAAGGGGGATTAGACAAATGCATGGGAGCTCTATCAAAGGCTATCAATGCTGATAGCAAGATGGAGGTTCCAGAGGCAGGATGCCGCCCTCTGCATATCTCTTGCTAGGAACAGCAATATTGCGGGGGTGGGGCGGGGCTATTGCTCTCAAGACCTGTAGGAAGCTGCCTTAGACCAAGTCTGACCATGGGTCCATCTAGCTCACTATTGTCTTCACAGACTGGCAGTGGCTTCTCCAAGGTTGTAGGCAGGAGTCTCTTTCAGCCCTAACTTGGAGATGCTGCCAGGGAGGGAACTTGGAGCCTTCTGCATGCAAACATGCAGGTGCATTTCCCAGAGCAGGCCCATCCCCTAAGGGGAATACCTTACAGTGCTCACACAAGTAGTCTCCCATTCAAACACAAACCAGGGCAGACCCTGCTTAGCTAAGGGGACAATTCATGCTTGTTATCACAAGACCAGCTCTCCTCCTGGAGGCATCTTGTTGTCCAAAATGGGAAGCAGGATGCTGGACTAGATGGACCTTTGTTCTGATCCAGCAGGGCTTTTGCTTATGTTCTTACCAACCTACCCTATGGCAAAGCAACCTTCTCTTTCATGGCATGGGCTGCCCACACAACCGTGCTGCAACTGTGGACTTTTGGTCTGATCCAGCAGGGCTCTTCTTATGGTCTCTATGTATGAAAAACACTGTGGACAAAGCAGTCCAGAGCATCTGGTCTTGGGCACATATATTTTTAAAATATGCATTTGAGAATGCTCATGCAAAGGGACAAAAATATGCATTTAAGCATTTTGGTGCAAAGGGACGGTTGATCTGCTTGCTGTGCTGTGAACTCAGTCATGCCTCTTTGTTGCCCTTATGCAGAGAGCATTTTGGTAAAGTATATTTCAGCCTGACAAGAATAATTAATATGAATGGGTGACAAGACACCCCGCACCCTCCGCTACCACATGCACATCCTAGGGGGGCTGACAGAACTTGTCACCTAATCTGGGATTTACTTTTTTCCTGCCCTGTCAGGGACTCTTGATCTGGGGCAGGAGAGAAAAGTCTCAGACGAGGGTTTAGGTTTTAAATCCCTCATTCTGAAAGCATGAAGCATCTGTGTTCAGCAAACATATCTGACAGCCATTGGACCCAAGGGAGGATCAGCTTCAAGACGCTGCGCCATTGATCGCTCTGCTTCTCTCACTTCATTTCCTGCAGCGTCTCTAAATCCTGGTATGTGTAATTTCCCTGAGCAGCTGCCTTGACAGAGAATAACCTAGATTTCCATTACCTAGCAATCCCCATAGGCAGCTCTTATAGGTAGCCTTTGGGAGGTGCATTTGCACCAGGTCCCATACCTGCCATGAGCTCAGCTCCTGCCCGCCTCTCAGCAGGCAGTTGCACTGTGCCAAGTGGCTGATGACCAAACGGTAGTCCTGTGTTGTCCTGTCCCGCTGTGCATAGTTTGCAACCCCTTTGTGAGGGTTGCCACCTTTTTTCTATCAGAGCTCCTGTGCGTTTAAGAGCTGAACGACTGACAGAAATGTAACAGATGCAGCTTTCTCCTTTGCTTTCTCTCTGTGTTGGTTGCAGTGTTTCACTGACTTACATACTGTACAGCACCCTGCTGATGGAAGAGCAGGACATGCTCTGTGAGTCTGGAAAGCCGATCAGCACTGCTAGCAAACACACAGAGCCTCCATGGCTCCTAAGGATTGCATCACCACTGTAATGGCACCCCTGATTCCCAATGGGAACAGCAACACTACAGCTGTGACACAGTCCTAAGGAGCCACTGAGGCTCTGCACATTTTCTAACAGTGTACACAGGCTTTCCAGACTCACAGAGTCAGTGTGCTCCCACTGCTCTTCCATCAGCACGATGCTACAGAGTATGTAAGTCAGTGAGAGTAAGAGATTTGATATGAAAGACCTTTGTGTATGCATCTACAAGGCATACACAAGGTTTGGGGGCCTGGTCTGCTGATTGTGCCTGCTCATAAGCTCTATGTACATTTTGATCTGCAAAAGAACTCAACAGCGGTGTAGTGGAGGGGGGATGCACAGGGACGGAGCACTGGTGCTTCTCTGGCTGTCACAGTGGGCATGGTCATGGCCATGGCGGCTGTCATGGAGAGCGCCTGCACGTCTGAATTTGCAATTATGTCACTGGATCTGGGAAATTACAGGCCAGTTAGCTTAACATCTGTTCCAGGCAGATTGATGGAAAGCATCCTCAAGGATAAAACTGTAAAACACATAGAAGAACAGGCCCTTCTGGGAGAGAACCAGCATAGCTTCTGCAAAGGTAAATCTTGCCTCACCAACCTTTTGGAGTTCTTTGAGAGTACAAACAAGTGTGTGGATCAAGGTGATCCAGTTAACATAGTATACCTGGACTTCCAAAAAGCTTTCGACAAAATTCCTCATCAAAGACTCCTGACGAAACTTAGCAGTCGTGGGATAAGGAGACAAGTACATGTGTGGATTGCTAACTGGTTGAAAGACAGGAAACAGAGGGTAGGTAAAAATGGAGAGTTTTCACAATGGAGGGAAGTAAGAAGTGGGGTCCTCCAGTGAGGGGCTGGTGCTTTTTAATTAATTCATAGATCATCTAGAAGTAGGGGTAAGCAGCAAGGTGGCCAAATTTAAAGATGATACTAAATGCTTTCAGGTAGTGAAATCAGAAACGGATTGTGAGGGGCTCCAAAAGGATCTCTCCAAACTGGGGGAGTGGGCGACAAAATGGCAAATGTGGTTCATTGTTGGCAAGCGTAAAGCGATGCACATCGCTTTACCCCAACTTCAAGTATACACTGATGGGATCTGAGCTGTTGGTGACTGACCAAGAGAGGGATTTAGGGGTCATGGTGGACAGCTCTTTGAAAGTGTTGACTCAATGTGGGGCAGCTGTGAAAAAGGCCAATTCCATCCTAGGGATCATTAGGAAGGGGATTGAAAACAAAACTGCTAATACTATAATGCCCTTATACTAAACTATGGTGCGGCCACACCTGGAGTACTGCATACAATTCTGGTCACCACATCTAAAAAAGGACATTGTAGAACTGGTAAAGGTGCAGAAGAGGGCAACCAACATGATCAGGGGCCTAGAGCCTGATCTTACAGTGCTCTCACACCAAGTCTCCCATTCAAATGCAACCAGGGCAGACCCTGCTTAGCTAAGGGGACAAATCATGCTTGCTACCACAAGACCAGCTCTTCTCTGTGAGGTGGCATCTGATTGGCTGTTCTAGAAATAGTATTGGCCATGCGTTTGAGGTAGGCAGTGTCCCACTCAAACCTTCTATCAGCTACTGCATCAGACCACTCCATGGCACCCACTAGTTCCCTCACAGTGCAATCTGAGACCTCTTTGTAGGCCCGCACTGTTCATTCAGACACCTGTCCCTAGTCCAGCGCTGTCTGAGCTGTGGTCTCTTACGAGACCCGACTGTCTTCTTCGCGCTTTAACCCTCAACAGCTTACAGGTGGCCTTTGAGCTCTCAGCGTGCCACATTATTAGGCCCTTGGCAAGCTGGACCTACACACCGCCTGTTGTGCTGCTGCATTGGTCATTGGCCTGGGTGGGGCAGGATCTGGCTTGTCCATGGGCATGGCGGGCATGGCAGTTCTCTCAGGTTCTTCCTGCATAGGTTGTGGCTGGCCAGGATAATAAGGTGTGTGTGTGGTGGGGTGGGGGGAGCTGAGCAAGGTGTCTCCCTGGCTCTACATCTGTGCCCTATACTTGGAGCAGGAGAAGGTTCCTACTGTGTATGCCCACGGTGGCAACCCAAAGTAATTCAGCCATCTCACATTAGCCAGGAGGAAGTATGTCAACACAAAACTGTTTTCAAAATACTGCAAGGAGAGCACAGCAATGCCAAGCTGTGCCCCCTGCTTTTAACAGCAGCAAAGTCTTCTATTCACCATCAGGAGAAGAGGCTGTTGGTGCATTGGCACCCCATGTCCACCACCTTCCATCTGCCCAGGACTCCGACAATAGGAACTTTTGTTGGTGCACACCAGTGTCCCCTCTAACAGAGATCCCCAGATGTTGTTGATCACAACTCCCATCATTCCCAACTACAGTGGCCTTTGGCTGGGGTTATGGGAGTTGTAGTCAATAACATCTGGGAATGTGCACGCCAGGACACCTTTTGTGCAGGTACCATCTTTTTCTATGCCAGGCTGCCTATGCTGGGGGTGCATGGGATGGCATCACAGGTTGTCCAGTGAGGGGCATCGTTGTGTTAGGAACACACCCAGACCCAAACTTTCTTGGAGGCATGGCAATCCCAAAGAGGGGGCTGTTGGGGTGTGCAGTGCTATGTTGGGTGCATCTGTGTTTCTGCACAGACAGTCGCCAGTATGGGTTAAATGGTGCAACATGTGCAGTGGTGAGTGGGCTTGCTTCCCTACTTTTCACCATCCCTGTCTTTCTTTCCCATATTTTTGTTTGAGGGGCGCACACAGTTCCCCTTGAAAGTGGCAGAAAGCTGGCAAAATGTGCAAGGGTAGTGTTTCTTTAAATATTCTGAGTGCAGAGCCATGTCATCACTGTTGCCAGGTATAATCGGGAAGAGAAAGGAGAACAGCAGGGGCATAGTGCTTTATCTGAGAGGTGGCCAGTGAGAGCTGCGGCATGCATAGAGCTACTCTGTTCCTGGACAGCTCTGGGCCACCTTCACTATTATTAGGAGGTGGAGAGCTGGTCTTGCGATAACAAACATGACTTGTCTCCTTAGTAAGCAAGGTCCACCCTGGTTGCATATGAATGGGAGTCTAGATGTGTGAGCACTGTAAGATATTCCCCTTAGGGGATGGAGCCACTGCTCTGAGAAGAGCAGAAGGTTCCAAGCTCCCTTCCTGGCAGCACCTCCAAGATAGGGCTAAGAGAGATTCCTGCCTACAACCTTGGAGAAGTCGCTGCAGGTCTGTGTAGACAATGCTGAACTAGATGGATCTATGATCTGACTTGATATATGGCAACTTCCTATGTTCCTACGTTATGGTTCCAAAATCAGCACAAAACCGCAGTTATGGTGGCATCTGTGTTCAGATGTAACGCTGCCACCACCAAAACTCAGGTTGGGGTGGTGAAACATACTACAAACCAAAGGTTCAAATTGGAGTTTGGCGAGGCAACCTGCTGGTCTCTTTTGGCTCAAAACCACAGTTGCACACATTAGAATATAACGGCGTTCCAACTTCTGCCCCGTTTAACTCCGGTTTTGTGTTATGTCCGAATGAAGCCATAAAGAAATTGTGTCTATCACTTTATGAGAAGCCCTCACATGCACCGGAAGTGAGGACTTGAAAAGAAAGGAACAATGCATTTATGATATTGTTTGAAGCATCTAAAGGTATCTGCACAGTTAATGGTGCGCAATGGTATAGAGGGAACTCTGGAAATAAAATCTGTGTTGTGTTTTAGTTGCACACATGTATGAGAACTGAGTAGGGTTGCCATCTGACCAGAAACCTTGAACTAGCCTCCCCCCACTCCCCACCATCTGGATGATGCACAACATCTTTATTGGGGGTGAGATTCAATAGGTGAAGATTTTTGTAGCATGAAAAGTATTAGCATCTGCTAAAATCTGCACATTAAGCTTCTGTTAAATGCACAGCTATAGTGGCCAGTTGAAGAATTGGCAACCCTAATGGAACATGACTGGGATCACCAGCTGATCAGAAAAAATAGCCTGGCCTGCTTTTGCGTCATGATTCACAGCAGCTTGATGAGCAGAAATGTGCAAAAATATAGCTTTTACAGCACGGATGGTGGAGATAAAAAGTAGGACTGCTCACTAATCCCCCTCCCCCACCCTCGCATTCAGGGAACACACAAGACAGAAATAGGACCACACCTGCTAGGCACACCCTCTGCAGCAGATATTTATTGACCACACTCCCTGATGACTTGCAAGTCCCACTGATGAACTTCCAGAAGATATCTCAACACTTCCATAGGACCACAACTGACCGCTGAAGTGACTGCAGTATAGATTTCAATCAGTCTTACTACTTCTTTTGATCAAAAAGAGCAGATCTGTAATATTTTTTAAGTGATTGCAATTGTCACAGCCACCAGTGTCTCTTAAACTTACATTATACATATGATGTATCCTTCACTGAAACCTCTTGAATTCATGGAAGCAATATCCATGAGTGAGAGAGAGAGAGAGAAGTTTGCCCATGATGGACTGATTACGGCATGAGTGTATAATGCGAATCCAAGAGCAGGCCTTCATTTGAACCCAGCTCAGCCCTGGATTCTGTTCCGAATGCCAAGGCTCAGCCTCAGAATATGTGGAACCCAAACTCACAGATATGTGCACATGAGCACATACATAGGCATAAATCAGGCAGGGCTTCAAAATAATAAACACATATATCTTCTAGGTTTCAACCCCAGCACCTCTTTCATGAGGCAAGGTGGGGCTCATGAGGTCTCCTCAGGCAGCAGATTATTGGGGCACCAGTAGGGTGGTGAGATGCCCCCTACTGCCACCAATGGAGTAGCTCCTCAGGACCTATTTGACCCTTGCAAGCTTTGCAAAGAAAGTCTCCCCTCCCAACGCTTGCAAGAACAAGATGAGAGAAGAGGAGGCTGCTGATAATGTCCCTCCTCCACATCCCAGCACCACTATCAAAGCTTGTTCTGAAATGGTGCTGGCCCCCACCAGTCATTGGGCAAAGCAGCATTTGGTGCCTCATCTCAGGCACCACAATATCTTAGGCCAGCCCTGCTCAGCACCAATTCCTCCTTTTAGAAATGCATTCCTATCTACAAGGTCTGGAAAGGCCTCTGTTCACATGCATATGCCCCCAGCAGTTGTAATGATCCGGGTGGAGGGCAAACATGACCATGAGCTGCAGCTATTTGCAGATGAGCATATCTCAACATCAGTGGCAGTAATGGGGGAAAGCTATAATTTTTCTCCCATGGATGTCCAAATGCACACTTTAGCTTTGTCCAGTTCTAAATGGAATTCAAATATGTGTAAAACACACATCAGATTCAAGATATTCCGAAGGCTCACAAGTGTACTGAACAATGCTATAATACAGTTCTTTGTTATGCTAATAAGCGCTTGCCAGCTGCTTCAAGCCGCCCTGCAATCACTGCCAAGAGCTAGCCAAGCCGTTCAAGAGGAGTGGAAAAAAGAAGCAGCCTTCTTTACCTTCTATTAAGGAGTCTGCGACTTCTCAAACTGCAGGCCCTCGGTGGATTGAAACAACCAGTTTTCCCCTTCTTTGATATTCATTGACTTTTGTAATTAAAAAATGGTGCAAACCCAGTGGAAACAGACTGAAGTCGCATTCACACGTAACTCGAAACCGGAGTTGAAGGGGCCTCTGGTTGAAATTTGTGTACGTCCAAATGCATGAAAATGCAGTTTGGACTGAAAATCTACCTGTGGTTTCCCTCCCCAGACTTCGATTTGTACCTTCGGTTTGTAGTGAGCTTCACTGTCTTTAACTCCTGTTTTGCGGTGCCAGTGTTACATCCGAATGTGGCATCACAGTCACCCTCTACGACAACCAGAGTTAAGGGAGGAAGCTCCTTCCTCACTCTGGCTGCGATTGGCTACTGGGGCTGTCCTTCAGTCAATAAGGAAGCCCATGCAGCCAGTTCCCCCTCCTCTCTGCAGTCTCCGTGACTGCAGTTCACCTCCTGTCCATTACATGTGAATGTGGACAGGAGAGGGGAAGAGAAGGGAGAGGAATCGTGGGCCCATTGAACCTGCAGTTCCACATTATGTGCGAGTGCAGCCTGAATGTGGAAGACCAGCATGCAGTGGACTCTACAGATGCTGTGAAGGAGAGAGACCCAGTTCCAACTGGGGAAAGCACAGGCTTGTATCCAAAAAAAATTATTTAAGAAGTGTCTAAGAAATACTGCTGGGGTTGATAGGTTGAGGGGGAAACGTGCATGTGCACAAAGCATATATGGACTCTCTTGTACACCCAATGTAGGCGGACTCTTGGGTGGTGTTTAAGGGATCAGGATGGAACGGATCATCCCTAAGTTGGTGCAAACTACCCTATCCACTCAATTAAGGTGCCCAGGAAAGCCAAAGTAGTTGCTTCTAGCGAAGACAGAAGAGGCTTTTTATAAATCACACTGTGCATTATCAGTGTTGCACCATTGGGAATGCTGGGAGTTGAATGGAGCTGCATTGACACACACACTGAGTCTCTCCTGCCTTCGCTAGCAGCACAGATGGAATGGTGATTTCCATGCAGCCAGTTGCTCACATGTCTCTTGGGTGCGCAGCTTGCTGTGCTGTACATAAGCCACAGAAAACGCAACTTACTTAAACAGCAAACAACTTGTAAATGCACAGGGCTGAATACAGAAGAGGTAGGAAGATGGTAAATGAAAAGGCTTGAATCAGGAAGATGGAATAAAATTTGATGAGATGAGATGAGATGAGATGAAGTTTCAAGATAATGCAAAACAAGGCTTTTCCAGTCAGCATTTTTCAAAGGCCGAGCTCCATTCAAAAGAGCTTTCTTCAGGGGTTCAGCTACAATCGAATAGGGTAGGGGACAAATGTCCCTGAGCCCCTGAAGGGAGGCACCGGCTGGGTAAAAGCTTGCTTTTTGCTTTCCCTCTCTGAAGAAGGCAGTGGGGACCAGGTGAAGAAGAGGGCAATCAAGATGATCGGGGCCTGGAGCACCTTCCTTGTGAGGCAAGGCTACAGCATCTGGGGCTCTTTAGTTTAGAAAAGGGGTGACTAAGGGAAGACATGGTCGAGGTGTATAAAATTATGCAGAGAGTGGAGAGAGAAAAAGGGGTCATCCCATGAAACTGAAGGTTGGGAAATTCAGGACCAACAAAGGAAGTACTGTACTTTTTCACACAACGCATAATCAACCTATGGAATTATCTGCCATTGGATGTGGTGACAGCCACCTGGTTGGATAGATTTAAGAAGGGCTTAGACAAATTCATGGAGGACAGGTCTCTCAATGGCCACTAGACTGGTGGCTATAGGCCACCTCCAGCCACAGAGGCATGATGCCTCTCGATACCAGCTGCAGGGGAGCAACAGCTGGAGAGAGGGCATGCCCTCACCTCTTGCCTGTGGGCTCCCCAGAGGCATCTGGTGGGCCACTGTGCAAAAAAGGATGCTGGACTAGATAGGCCTTGGGCCTGATCCAGCAGAGCTCTTCTCATGGGAGCTGGGGCCCATCTTCACTTTTTGTCCCATTCCAACCTTGCTACGCCCCTGACTTTCTTGCTATAGAGCAAACCCTTGTTAAACAAAGGTAGAAATACTAATTAGGCTGATAACTAGCAGCAAGGCTTAATCAGGTGCTCATGGAAGGAAAATGAAAAGTGTTTCATCTGCACAGGTTAGGGGGCAATATACCAACTAACATAATGCCCAGCTGGTGCAGAACAGTGACTACAAAATGACCAGTTAGGTTTGTAAATCTGATTGGAGACATTACCAGTCTTAACAGAAGTTTATGTGACAAAGGAAACCACAGACCTTTGGGGTGAATTACTTAGGCCTAGCCTTGCCATCACAAGCCTTGGGGGTCCTTATATCCTAGTGTGAGTCTCTGCATGCCCAACATTTATAGTAGTTCAGTTCACAGGGGCCAAAACCAAGCCTTACATGGCCTTGGACACATCCTTTACATTCTCAGCATTAATCTGGGCAGGATTAACAGCATCAGAAGATCTGGGCAGACTGCCAGGGCTCTGTTTACAATAAAATGAAACTGGACCTCCGAGAGATAGTTTGCAACATCACGAGGGAATCTCTCTGTGTCTTAGTTCAGTCAGTTTTTTCCATCTGCCTCAGCAATAAAAGTGACATTCTATTTTTATAAAATAATTACAGGAAATGCTGTATTTTCCAAATATTCTGATTAGAGTTATTTTTGATGATGGTTTGTGATAACTTCTCATTTTTATAATGCCATAAAAGAGTTTGTCTAAATGAACTTTAACTTGAGAACTTCCCCACAAATGTATACATATCTTATCTAAGAGAGCGCCTTCTTTTACATGATCCCCACCGCACGTTAAGTTCATCTGAGGAGGTCTGTCTCCAGTTGCCAATGGTTCGTCTGGTGGTGACGCAGAGACAGGCCTTCTCTGTAGCTGCTCCTGGGCTGTGAAATGCACTCCCGGCAGAAATTCATAATTTGAGATCATTGCCGTCCTTCAGGAGAGCCCTTAAAACCTACCTATTTGGCCTGGCCTTCCAGGGTTTTAAATGATTAACTGTTTTACATTGTTTTAAATTGTTGCCCTGATTTTCAGGGCTTTTAGCTGTTTTATTGTGTTTTAATAGTTTGATTTTAATTGTTAATTTGTTTTAATTGTTTTTATCATGCTGAGAACTACCCTGAGCCATTTTGGAAGGGTGGTATAGAAATCAAATAAATCAAATAAATAAATAAATAAATAAATAAATAAAACAATGCATGCGTGCCGCTAGGAAATAATTGCAACCAAAAAGTGTTATTACCCCCGGACCTTGGGGCCCTGGTCTGTGGCCTCCAAGGTCCAGGGGGGCCTCCAAATGACCGGGGGGGCTCCTGCCTCCACCGCATGCCTCACTTTGCCACTGCCCCACTGCACTGAACTGTGGCTTTTCTGTAATTTTAACTGCAATGTATGTGGCCAGGAAGTAGAGGTGAGGCAAACAGGTCTCCCCACCACCACCATGGTGGCAGCAAGCTGAGCGGCCACTGCACCTATCCGTCTGGTCCAGCAGCCCTTGAAAACTGCGAGGTGCACCTGCACAGTTCAAATAGATCGTTGCCATGACGTCACAGGCTTGCAACAATCTATTCAAACTACGCAGGCACGCCTCACAGTTTTCAAGGGCCACTGGGCCAGAAGGACAGGCCCAGTGGCTGCTTCACCCGCCCCTGCCACAGGAGGGCAGGAGGCCTGCTTGGCGCACACACACACACACACACACCCCAACCGCGTACATGGCGGCTATAATTACAGAAAAGCCACGGTTCGGTGCAGCAGGGCCTCGCAGCAGCAGAAGGGGTTGTGGTGATGGGAGAACTTGCAGCGGCGGTGGGGGTTGCAGTGGTGGAGGGGGCTCATGGTGGGGGTCAATCCAGGCGCCAAAATCACCTTGGTGCACCACTGATTGCAACCCATTTCATGGTTATCTCACAAAAGTTTAGAGCCTTTTTCCTTTTGAAGAAGCTGGATTTTACTTTTACATTGTAGGTAATTGCTGATCCACTTCTCAGTTGCAGAGCCAAATGAAACAAATAAATTCATCAGAGATCATGAAAGTAACCGCCATCACACTTATGGCATTTGCCTCTTCAGACAAACACTGTAAGTGTGGTGAGCATGGAAAAGTGATGCTTCTTGGAGCATCATCTCTAGGGCAAAGCTTGCTGGTGCACTCTCAGAATGCTGCATGTGAGTACAATCTCCCTTTTTCTTGGAGTGTCTGAACTGGCCTCACATCGTATGGCTACTAATTGTATAGATCCTGTCTATGCACTGTGTGATTAAGAACTTCCTTCTGCCCATTCTAAACCTCCTTTTGATCAGTTTCATTGGATGACCCTTTTTATAACTGCTTCCCTTGTAAACACAGTGTTCTTATGCTGGTTTTATTCAGAGGCAATTCAATTTTTCTCCTTTCTCTCTTTCTGACTCTGCCCCTGCCCCCACCCCCCACACACTCTCTCTACTACAGGATCCCCACTGGGACAAACGTCCAAACAACAAAAAACAAGAGATTACTAAATAGAATACAACACATCCTTCCCCTTTATAACAACCAAGATTGAATTCATTTAACATTTAGTGACAAAGTCTTGAAATCTTTTAGGTAGTATCCTGTCACGCACACTTCTCCTAAGTCTTGGGTTCTCTGGCACAGGAGCCATTTCTGAATTTTCTTCTGGTACTGAGGTTTGTCCATCACTTTCATCAGCTTCATCTGTGAGGTCAAAATGGGAGGCAAGATCAAATTCCTCTTCAGTTCCTCTCTTGAGATCAGAAGCCCTTCCATTTTGTCTCATGCTGGAAAGTCTCAAACTGGACACTCTTCCATGCTTGAAAGTCTTAAACTGTTCCATTTCTTTCCATCATCCAATATGACAGAATCTCCTTGGATTTCAATTACTCTATTTGTTTTGGTCCAGAATATTGGGAACATCCCTTTTCCACTTTATAAGGCAACTGTGCTTGAACAACTTCCCCTACCTGAAATGTTTGCTGTTTCGCACCCCGTTTCCAATCCACATACAATTTATATTTGTATTTACATACAATTTGTATTTGTTCAATTGTATTATTTGTATCAATTGTATTTGTATTATTTGCATTAATTGTATTTGTACTATTTGCATTAATTGTATTTGTACAACTGTATTTGTATTTGTACAATTTGTATTTGTATTGACATACAATTTATATTTGCTGTTTCATACCCCATTTCCAATCCACATACAATTTATATTTTTGTTGCTTCTCCCTTACCTGATCACAAATCTCTGCATCCTCCAGATGGATGGCATGGAAAGCCCTATCAGCTGTTGCCATTGCATACGTTTGGTGGTAGCTTTACGTCCTCTCAGCAGTTCAAATGGTGATTTTCCTGTAGTCGAATGAGGAATAGTTTGATAAGCAAATATAGTTCTCACGGATTGCCTCTTTCCAGGGCTCTTGTTGCCTCTGCACATGCCTCTGCACATGCATGGAGTGCATTTACTGGCCATGCAAATGGCCCCCACCAGGTAAGTGGCAGAGCCGATTCCCTGCCGCAGGAGGTGCTGGGTGGTAAACTTCTCAGAAAGGCTTTCAAGTGGGGTGGTAGCTGAGGTAAGCACCTACTGATTTATGCTTTAAAGTGCCTCTCGCCATCCCACAGCGGCACCCGCACTGGTCGCTACTGCTCATCAGTAAATAAGTGAAGTTGGGATTCTATGCTCCAATGTACATCACTTTACACTCATTTATACTGAACCACATTTGCTATTTTGCTGCCTGTTCACTCAGCTTAGAAAAATCCTTTTGGAGCTCTTTGCAATCTATTTTGGTTTTTAACCACCCTGAATAGCCTTACCAATTTGGTGCCCCAAAGTTTTAATATAATTTATGTATGTTGTATGCTGTTTTGAGTGCTCAAAACAGTACAAAAATAAACATATAATTATAAGTTTTAAAAAATTGTCTTCATTATGTTGCACTCGGTAGTGTTTTGTAAACTAGTGCATTTTATTAAATGCCTTAAGTCTTAAATAAGGCCTCTCCCCATGACTATTTCTATGGGTGGTCACCCAGAGGGCAAAACCTGCCCATAGTGCCTTTTCTGGATGCATAAGCCCGTGAAAAGGCAATTGTGAGCATACACAGCAATAGGCCCAGACTGGGTTTATTTTGCAGTGCTGAGCCAATATGAGCTGAGGAAGAATAAACACAATGGCCAACAGCCTGGTTGGACAGGTAGGCTTTCTTTTATGGCTGCCATGCTTTGAAATGGTTCTGTCCAGAAGCTCATTAAATAGAACCAGCAGGATGTAACTATCTACTTTGTATCATAGGTCAGGATATGAGATTAGATTCTGATACACCCTTCAGATTCCATGCTTTATTGATCAAGGTTTAACAACAGGGGGGAAAGCGCAAGTAATAGATTTGGAAGAAAGACCCAATTGTTCTGACATTCATTCTAGCAATGAAAGTTTATTTGGTGCTGAAAGTGCAAAAGGAAAACTACTTCTGCTTCTTTACAGTATCACTGAACAGTGAATAATCTGAGGATACCAGGTCTTGTAGCATTCTCAAAGCTAAGCCAGTGGACTTGATTAGCAATCTGGATGGGAGACCATGGGGTGGGGGCAAAGTGTGTGTCTATGTACAAACAGGATAGAAAGATAATAAATAAATATTTCATACATAGTTGTTGTTGTTGTTGTTTTAAAATACCACTAGCCAAGAAAATCCCATGTGTCACTGATTCCCAAAGCCCTCCATCTGAAACCTGTGATGAGCTGAACATGTATTATTTGTACTGCTTAATAATATTGGGTGGGTCTCCTAATTGTCATTTTAAAGTATCCATTTTGGAAGCTAACAAAACAATCATTGAATTAATATATGCATCTGTTTCATTTCCTTTGTTTAATATGGCTTGCCCAATGTCACACATTTTTTTCTGACCATGCCCTTCTAGAGAATACGTTTGTGTATTTTGCCTATCCTATCCATCCCCTACCCCACCCCTGCAATTCCCAATTTTGTTGTTGTTGTTGTTGTTGTTGTGATTTGCATCTTGCCTTTCAAATCAGTAGACTTTACACGGCAGCTCATCAAAAAGTAATAGTAACTTTCTACATAAACTTCTTTGAGAACTTTTTTGTGGGAAAGCAGTATGTAATAATACTAGTAAGTATGTAAGTAATAAAAACAATAAAACCATAAAACATAACAATACATGCAATAAACACACAAAACCAACAGCATTAAAAAGTTCAGTATAGCAAAAACAGAACAATCCACGTAAGGTAAAGCACGATTACAGGGGCCAGCTAAAAACATTCCACCAAAGACTTCCTGCAATAGCAGGTTCTTGACTGATTTCTTCAAAACTTCCAATGATAGCCCCTAGCAGACCTCCACAAGGAGGATATTCCAGAGATGTGGCTCCACCACCTCCACCACCACTAAAATGTCTCTGTCCATGGACCTTACCAACAGAAGCTGAGACAGTGGCAGGTCAGAGAGCACCACTTAAGATTGGCAACGAAGTCATTCTTAATGTCCAGGTAGGTTCATATGGGCATCTGAACTGTGAATGGTCTCTGTTACCTGAAAACTATATGGTTACCCAACTCTGGTGCCTGATATAATCATGGCTTATTCAAATTGGCTCCTGGTACTGGGTAGTGCCTGATTTGTTTGGGTTTTTAAAAATGACCAATTAAGAGATCTCTTAGTGTTGGATGTCTGTGTAATGATGCCTGTGTAAGAAAGATGAGATTGCTCCAGCTGCTCCAGGATATCTTGGTGGAGTAGAAGCCAGAGCTGCAGGTTAAACACAGTAGTTAGTCTATAGAGGATAGTAATATCCTAATAACACAGTAGTTAGCAATAGATGAGCTGCCAGACATCTTGCCTCGACAGATGTGCATTGCTGCAGGAGGTCCAGGGAGTGAGGTGAGTCGATAGTTGGTAAAGCAGTGCCTGCACATATGCATTTCTTCTTGGACGGAGAAGGTGGAAACTATATCTCCTTGTCTTGTTCTTGTGCTGCTTTTTGCTTGGGCGAACTGCCTAGACACAAAGGGCAGCACAGGAATTACTTGTAAGGAAATGTTCCAGACTACTGAATGCAGATTGGAGCCCTCCTTCTTGCAAACACTTTCTTAAATAGTCCAGTCCTTGGTCTTGCACAGATGTTCTTTCATCCAAACTTTCTAAGTTTAATTTTTTTCCTAAGGAATAGTATGACAAAAATAAATAAATAAATCAGGATCAGAGCAGTATCTTCTTCACATCCCTTTCAGATGCTAGCACATTAGTTTCTTGATTCTAGAACTTTGATTCTTGGAAGGTTTTCCTTGATGTTTAGCCTTAATCTAATGCTAGGAATTTGAACCTAGTGCTTATTGTCCTAACTTCAGATAATTGCAGTTTAACTATCATTATCCTTTTTTTATTTAATGTTTTAAGTATGTGAAAACTGACATCCCCCTTAATCTTCTTTTGTCAATGTGTAACCAGTTCCTTCCCCTTGAAATTTTCTGTGTAGGTTTTCCCATGGCTCTTCTTTGTGACTTTTCTAATCCCTCAGCATATTCTCTTAAAATGTAGTACCCCGAAGCAGAGGCATATCTATGATGGGGCAGGCAGGGCACGTGCCCCAGGTGCCACTTGAAGGGGGGTGCCATTTTTAAAATTAAAAAAAAAATTTAATGGCCTCTGAAAACAAAATGGCCACCACATATGCTCAAATGGCCTCTGTGAGGCCCTAGGCCATGCCAGGCCTCACAGAGGCCATTTGAGCATGCACAACGGCCATTTTGTTTTCAGCAGCCTTTAAAAAACCAGTTATTTTAAAAAATGGCCACTGCACATGCTCAAATGGTCCCTGCGAGGCACTAGAGGCCAGCGAGGGGAGGGGAAATCTTTGTAGACACCCCCCATGGCCTTTAGGAAGCCCCTTGAAGGGGCTACAGGTTAAATATTTTTTAAAAATTTAATATATGTCACTGTACACATATTCAGTTTTGCACTATGTACAGAGAATCAGGGCTTGTGAATACTGAGCTGAAGCTCATGAGCTAGAATTATATTCATTTGCTCTTACTTTGCTTCTTGTGATAAATGAGTTAAATGTGATGTCTTAATAATATGGCTATTAATGGTGAGTTTGTCTTTGAATCAGTGTGAAATCTTTAGTATTAAGGCCCACTGGGAGTTTCTTGCTCTCTTTCTCTCATTTTAACTATCTTTCTGAAATACTAGAATATATTCCAAGCAGTGACACAGTTTACTCTGTATATCCTTTAATTATTTTCAGAGTATCTGGGAAAAGCCAAATTCTCCATTTATTTTTAAAACTTATGTAATAGTGATGCTACAATGCATAGTAGAGAATTAGACAGGCACTTCTGTTTAGTTTTCCAAGTACACCTCCACAGAGTATTTGGGTATTTCAGGAGCCCCAACATACTGAAATTTGTATTTTTCCAGCACTTTTTGGTCTGGCTACATCCACTGCTAAATAGTTTTTGAAAGATTAAAAGATTAATGAGTTTGACTTGAATTTTTCAGCTGATATTATGGTAAAGTTATCTGAAAGATGGGTGTCAGATGTTTGGACAGGGGGCGCAATTTCAGTGCTTGCCCTAGGCACTATTTTCCCTAGATACACCTCTGCCCCAAAGAAAATACAGTTCTTCAGGAGCTTTCCCAGACAGCAGGCTTTACCGCGAGATTAAGATGGTTGAATTATTGTGAGTTATGGATATTTTGAACTTGCCTAAAAAACCTACATAAAATGTGGATATTTTTAACCCTGGACATAGATCAGGCTAAGCTCCAGTGAGCAATGAAAACCCGAATCATGTATGGAGTACTCCCCAGTAGCTCACAAGGCCTTCGACTTAAAGCTGGACAATATATGAATGCACAATTGCCCTTCCATGGTTAATCAAAGTAAATTCACCATCTGGTGAGGTCTTTTCAGTACCAACAATTCTATTACTTTGCAAGTCAGAATTTGGCAGGGGGTGGGGGGGTCCTCTCCAGATTATAAGAATAGCTGAAATTGTACAATGTACACACATATGCATATCCATTGCTTTGTATAAAGATTCATGGGCCTCACACACTCAAGGATCTGTCAAAACTGTTACAGTACTTCTACAGCACATGGAAAGGTGAATACCCTGGCTGCACCATAATGAGGATAGGGATGTGATTTATTTATTTAGTTAGTTAGTTAGTTAGTTAGAATATTTCTATACCGCCCAAAACTTGCATCTCTGGGCAGTTTGCAATGAAAATGTAAATGCACATCTCATTTAAAGTAAGGCACTTTGGATGGACAATATCTGAATCTGGTTGCAGATATAGACAATATCTAAATCTGGGTAATCTGCACAGTTTCTGATCCAACTGCTGATATATGTGAAGAAGTCTATTTCCATAAGCAGATCTCCATATCTGGAGTTTGGCGCACACTTGGTCCAAGAAATTTCAATTTCAAGAAACATCTGAAATCATGGGATGTTTTTATTTCTCTCCCAAAACTCAAAAAAGGAGCTCTCTGCCTCATAATAGTGGCCAGCACTCTTGACATAGCTTAAGCCAAGGCACAAATGTTGGATTATGGCAGCTACAAACCAGCCATAGGTTGGGAGGGTGGATTTGCCATAGCAAGCAAGACTGTAAATCCATAAGAAAGTAAGATGATCCTTGCTGGACCAGGCCCTAGGCCTATTTAGTCCGGTATCCTGTTTCCCACAGTGGCACACCAGATACCTTTGGGAAGCCCACAAGCAGGAGATGAAGGCATTCCTCCTATCCCACTATTGCTCTCCTGCAACTGGTATTCAGAGGCCTCCTGGCTCTGTACCTAGAGATAGCCTACAGCCATCCAGACCAATGGCCAGTGATAGACCTGTCCTCCCAAGAACTTCTCTATAAGAACATAAAAAGAGACTTGCTGGATCAGGCCCAATCCAAAACTGGGACAAGCTATACATCCTTATGCTTCAACAATTTTTGGATCAGGGAGAAAGAATTTCCAGTTGCAAGCAAGAATGTATTAGCACTTTCAGAATGAAAGCTGTATCCACCAGCATATAATGTTGGCATATCAAAATAATGTGCTGAAGGTTCTGAAAACTGATATTGGCTCCTTGGGGTAGTCTAGTCAATGATACCAGAATCAGTCATATATGCTGTCAATTGATTATAGAAGGATTTTGTTTAAATTTTCTTTCTTGATGGCAAAAGGGGAAAAAACCACAATTAAAACATTTAAAGATTTAAATCAAAATGATTTTTTATCATTTTAATAAATATATATCAAGAAAAACTCACTTTACTACAACACCACCTTAGTATACAAGTACCTAAATAGCTAAGCTTAAAACATCAGATGTTTGACATACATTGAAAAAGAACAGATTTCCTATTTTCAACTGAATATAACACAAGGAAAATTAACTTTAAAAAAAAATTGGTCCATGTGGACAAATGACTAAATGATCCTACTCATACACTGTATGAATGAGACCTATATTTAATATTGATAGCAATAAAAAAAAAGTTTTTGTCTTGGAGAAATAAGGTAGGATAACTTTTTTTAAATGCCAATGTCTCTAACATTGATCATCCTCATGAATTTCCTAATTCTGGCATAAAAATGGGATAACCTTATGCAAATATATCTTTTGTGAATTGCAAGTTTTTGAAGATAACAACAGAAGGTATCAGTAAGAGATACATTGTGTAACTTCAAATTTGTGTTTTAAAATGCACATTGAGCTGAGGCACTGAAACCCTAAATGAAGTCATATATGGTCAAGGATCTGGTTCTGGAAAACTGATCATGTGCCATCTAAGACCTTGAGCTTACTACTTGGCATTATTTCCCCTTGTCTGTAGTGTGTGTGTTTGTGGGTGGGGGGCGGGCGGGCACATATTGAAAATTATAAAGTAGATTTCTTTTAAGAATACTTACCATGTACACCAGATAAAAGTTGGTAATTATCTGGTATAACGATAATAAGAACACAAGAACAGCCCTGCTGGATCAGGCCCAAGGCCCATCTAGTCCAGCATCCTGTTTCACACAGTGGCCTACCAGATGCCTCTGGGAAGCCCACAGGCAAGAGGTATGTGCATGCCCTCTCTCCTGCTCTTGCTCCTCTGCAACTGGTATTGAGAGGCATTGTGCCTCTGAGGCTGGAGATGGCCCACAGCCACCAAACTAGTAGCCATTGATAATGACGAATGGTAAGCGGATAATGATATCCAATTACCTCTGTATTTAGGAAGATATTAAACTTTTCTTGGTTGTCCTAATACTTTGGATGTCATCCAGTCCACTTGGATAAATTGAGTACCCTTGGGTCTGGTTCACACAGTTGTTTGAATCTAGGCGTAATGTGGGTTAATAACAACATTAGTGTGAGTGTGTGAACCCACGCCAAAGTAGGAATCTCAAATTCATCTCCAGCCATAAACCACCTTGGTATGGGGTTCAGTCACACTAATATTGGTAACTCACATTAAACCAAATTTGAAGAACTGTGTGAGCCAGGCCTTTGCAAAAGGGCCATTATACTGTGCATGTGTTTAATTCCATTGGGAGACAAATGGGGATCCTAGAGCTTTTATCATAATGAAGAGAAAAGATGTAAAAGAGGCTACAGGAAATCACTCTACCCCTTCTCCACATAAAGAAGAACAGTTGCTGCAAGTTATTTCAATACAACCTATGCATAACATGAAGCATAACATGGGTGGAGAGCTGGTCTTGTGGTAGCAAGCATGACTTGTCCCCTTAGCTAAGCAGGGTCTGCCCTGGTTGCATATGAATGGGAGACTAAACATGTGAGCACTGTAAGATATTCCCCTCAGGGGATGGAGCCGCTCTGGGAAGAGTAGAAGGTTCCAAGTTCTCTCCCTGGCTTCTTCAAGATAGGTCTGAGAAAAATTCCTCCCTGCAGCCTCAGAGAAGCCACTGCCAGTCTGGGTAGACAATACTGAGGTAGAGGGACCAATGGTCTGACTCAGTATATGGCAGCTTCCTATGTTCCTAAAGGAACAAGAAAGAAGTAGTAGGCATGTCCTTTGAAAATGAGGATGGAGGGAAGCTGCTTAGCCATCCTAGTGGACTATGAATGCCATAGAAAAGGGGGCCATAGAGCCATATTTTCCATCACTATACATACACCTACTGTTGAAAATCTCCTCCACTACAAATATAAAAGACAATGTAAAGGAATTGCTTTAAATCCATACCATTTTTAGCCCTTTTGACACCCTACAGCGAACTCTTGCCCATTTCACTACTAAAATAATGGTGGGGAAAACTTTTAAGTGTTGTCCAGTGCTAGGACTTAAGTTGATCTAGGGCTCAACAGGACTAAACCCTGGAATCTATTTTAATGTTCAGACCCAGCCCTGGAAAATGTGAACTACTTGTCAAGACAAAAGTGTTTCTGGGTATGTGCAGAGTGCCTTTCCTTGACCCCTGAGTATTCACAGCCAGTGCCCAAATATATTGTTAGAATGAGCAGCTTCTGGATCAGACACTGGCTGACATCCTGAGACTAACAATGCAATGGGAGAAGCAACGGTGATTCTGAAAAGTTCAACTAACTCAGTTTCACTGTTGGCTCAGAAGTGGGAGCAAATTTCAACCACCTCCTCTTCCCCAGGAAACGCTTTGTGCCACCTGAAAATAGGCTGTGCAACCCTCAGGATACATTTTCAGGTGAACCCAGAGGGCTTTCGAGGGAAGGGGAAGTCACTGAAATCCCCCCATATACACACTACTCTTCTGCAGAATTAATCTGGAACTCTTCAGAAGCACTGGTGTTACACCAGTGCTTTTCCCATTGCACTGGTGCTTTGTTAGTCAGAATGTCAGCCACTCAGACTTCTGGGACACCACAAGCCCTAAGGCACAAATTCTTCAATCATATGGTACCTTTCAAATGCCATTAATCACTCTAGTGCCCACAGGTTATAAACAGCCAAGACCACAAATGCATCTGTCCCTGTTCTTGTGTGGAAACACTTTCGATGCAGTTATTCTGACGGGGAAATCAAGATTTTATTTCTGAAATGAAAAGCCTTAGGGCTTGTGGTGTCCCAGAGGTCTGAGTGGCTGACGTTGCATTGTTAGTCTCAGGATGTCAGCCAGTGTCTGATCCAGAAGCTGCTCAGAGCAGCAGAAGTTCCAGTGAGTGACACGCTAGCCAGTACCCACCACTTCCTTCCAGGCTAGCTCCCTATCCCAGAGCTCTTGCCCAGCTTAACCCCACTTTGTAGCCAGGCCTTTAGCTGAGGTTAGAGGCGTGAGTGCGCCCGCAACCCAGCTGCCGGGATCATGTGTATGCCTGGGCTGCTTCCAGCCCGAGTGAACAGAGATGGGCACCTACAGCACCCATCTCCTGGGAGATCTCCCCAATGCTCCATGCTCATTGCACGGTGCATTGTGGGGATATGCAGAGGCTGGAATGTGTCATCTTGGCCTCCGGAGATCTGCACTGCTTGGCATAGCACAGATCATCTGGGAGTACAGCCTGCGCTCGAGGCAACATTTGTTTTATCGTTTTGGGGGGAGATAGGTGAAACCCTGCCTTCTCCACCACCCGCCCGGTAGGTCATGTGAATACCGTTATAGAGTCTGTAGGGGATCAATGACAAGCTTTGGAAAAGCGACTGCTGATCATTTGGGGATCTATGGTGACTGAAAGATAGGCTGGGTTCAGGTGAGAGGAAGTTCTTCATTCACCTTGAACAAAATTAATAGCATAATTCAGCCAAAATTAAGCATTTTGTCATTGTTGATAGTCCTGTTAATTTATGTCCTTCTCCCTAGGACTGAGCATAAATGTAAAGGGTTGTATTGTGTGCTTAACCATCTCATTGCTATCAGTGGCACTCAAACTTCAAGCCAGCTCCTGCCCAAAATGTGCATTTTAAAACGGAGACACTTGAAGCTGACCTTTTTTTTTTTTTACAATTAGAGATGATACCCCCTATTTTCTCCAAGATAATCTTTTTCTTAAAAAAAAAAAAGATTAAAACCCTTACATTCATTTCAGATAAAAATCTCATTACCACATCATTTATTAACATTGTGCTTTTTCCCCCAACATAAAAAACCCTAAAGTTATATGAAAACCCAGTACATGCTCTTTACAATTTTAAAGAGAGAAAATGATGTGAAACAGAGTAAAGTATAAAGCATGCCACTGGTTCATGAACTTCATTATACCAGAAAGAAAAAGGAAAAATCACAGCAACAGACAGTTGCCATAGAAATGTTCAAGCAGCTAATGCTTGTTTACAAGAGATGTCTCTCTATTGTTTCTTCTTCAATCCCTTCCTAAGGATGGCAAATCAAAAAGCAATTGAGCAAAAAGGAAGAATAGAGGCGTTTGAATAAGAAATCAAACTTAGTATTTCAAAGGATACAGGTTTCTAATAATATTTGATCCACCCTGTTATTATTATTTTTTTCCTGTTTAGGTTACATCCCTGCTGAAGCTCTGTTTTTTAAACTTAATTTTCACCCTGGAAAAATTAAGATAAAAAGTAAGGCACCAAAGAAACTCCGCCCTGTATAGCAATAAACCACCATAAGGCTTGTTCATTCTTGCAGCTTATTTGAAAACTGTACTTGTGCTGGAGCTGTGTGTGGTATTTTTGATTTAAATTTCCATAAAAAGGTGTTATTGCACCCTGCTGGGTTGGTTGAACCAGACACTTAAATATTTCTGAATAGTGTCAATACTAGATCATGATGTGGGTTTATTCCTCTTCAACTATATCCAGTCTTTCTCGCAGCAATTATTGTTGGACAAGAAGTATACCACCCCCTTTGCTGGTAATGATTTGTCTATCAAATATATAATTAATTGATAAGCATAAAGGAGATTCCTCTTGATTCATGTCTGGCTCCCCGAGGGGAGGATATGTGGGAAAGGTTTTGTTTTCTCCATCTGGTTTATTGGTTCTTTCAGGAACAAAAGCTAAAATAGACTTATACATCACAATTCAAATGTGCTCTTTATGAAGACTCCATATATTTATAAATAGTTCTGGGATGCAGACCATACATACACTTTGATGCAATCTGCTCTCCAATAATTAAAACTATCCACGAAGCTTGAGACATGATTGTATTGGTTGTATAAAACTATAAGAACATCCATTCGGAATGAAATGTTGTTTGAGAAATTCAACATGCTGTGCATGCTTCAGAATAATTGTGAAGATGGTTCATATTTTACTTCCTTTACTGCAACAAATTTTGCCACCTGGCAAGCATTCCCTTTTCCGTAAGGATTTCTTCCAATTCATGTTGTTCTTGTCACCACGCCCTGTCTCAAAATAATCATAATATTTGCTTTTACATTCAATGCCATGATCACTTTTCATAGGTTCCCAGTCCGAAACACGGTCTCGTTCCATTTCATGGGCTCCTTTCTCATTGCTTAATATTGTCTTGTCCTGGTTCCCATGTGGCCCAACATTAGTAATGAACATTTCATTGGCATGTATCTGATCATCACTCCTGTAAAGAGGGGTGCTGCTGACACTGTATTCTTCCTGTTGAGAACAACTTGGCAAAGATACTGAAGAGGAGGAGGAGGAAGAGGAGGAATTTCCAATTGCAGAATTAGTAGATAAGGGTAAACTTAAATAGTGGCTGCCACATTCTTGATAAAAGCAGCAGGTGTGGATCTTTTCACCGTCCTCTCTTGCCATCCGAAGGCGTTTCCTGTAGGGACAGTCATGAGACATGAACCACTCTTGGGCTGAAGTGCTGCCAAAAGAGCAAGCAGGGAAACACCAACTGTTTTGCATAATAATCTCCCCATGAATTCTCTTCATTAAATTGTTTATGAGAACAGATCTCCTTAGGTAGACCTCAGGGTCATCAATGAACTTCAGTTTTTCCAAAGACATATAAAGGATATGTGCCCGCTCCTCAAAGACAGAGATTGTCTGCAAACAAAAGACAAAAGAGACAAGAACAACAACGAAAAAAATATTAGTGGGACTGTGGTAAGTTGACCCAGAAGATGTTTGACCATCTGGCCATCATTTCATTTTGGTAAAGTTGTGCCCTAAAGTCAATGCCGACTCCTGGTGACCACAGAGCCCTATGGTTGTCTTTGGTAGAATACAGGAGGGGTTTACCATTGCCTCCTTCCGCACAGTGTGAGATGATGCCTTTTAGCACTTTCCAATATTGCTGCTGCCCAATATAGGAGTTTCCCATATTCTGGGAAACACACCAGCGGGGATTCGAACCAGCAACCTCTTGCTCGCTAAGTAAGTCATTTCCCCGCTGCACTATAGCTATGTATATAATTGTTTGTTTGTTTCATTCATTCACTCACGCATTCACACACACACACACACACACACACACACACACACACACACTCATTTATTTATTTGAAATATTTATATTCCACCCCTTCAGCACACTGCTACTCAAAGTGTCCTACAATGAAAGAATACTGAAAAGGCATAAAATCCACAATAAAAGACTAAAACAAATAAACCATAATAAAACACAATAAATGACATAAGCAGATAATATAAGCTATGCACAAGACAAACCAGCAAAATCACCATACACTTTTGAAGCCCCATCAGCTCTTCCAAACCCATCAAATGGTCAGGTGGCTTGCTCTCTAGTATGGTCGTGCTTACTACAGCAAGACTTTCTGCATTTAAGAAAGCTAGACAGTAGCCAAAGTCTAGCAGAAACCAGGACAGGAATATTTATTCTTTTCATGCCATTACAACTGTCTTTGTGAGTCAAGTGGTGTCACAGTGTCAAAGAAAACAACCACCACCACCAAGGATGGCATAATTGTAGAGGTTCAGCCTTAATTCAGCAGGATTTCTTAGGAGGCTTGCAGGAAAACACATGAACTGGGTCAATGTTAAGGAATATAGAGAAGTCCCTCATCACTGAAAATCTAGGTTAAGATAACTGCCTTCTTTCCTTAACTAGCTTTATGGTTTATAACACAGATTTCCCAAGAAGCCACTCCCAATTCTGAAATGAACTTGCGGTCATTTGGCACTTCTTTTTAATTCCTGCCACTTGGAGCTGTGATGTCACTTCCTGTTTGCTCAAGCCATTTCTGCCTTTCCTTTACTATTTGTGCAAAGTAAAGAAAGAAGCAGCTTTAAAACATAGAAAGCAATGCCACTTCTTTCTGTAATCAGCAGATTCAGAAAAAGAAGTACCCAGAGAATTTCTCCAGGTTCAGAAGACCCGCTGAAGTGGGAGTGAAGGTTCCCGGTCCATAAATTTGGCCTTGACACAATTGCCTCCTTTGTGCCTTCTTTCACAGGCTTGTATAGGCTGGAACATAAGCAAATATTGTGTGAGATGCTCCTTTTTACGTCCAGCTTTTTTTCCCCTTCTCTTGCCCCTGGTGGCCACAAAACTTTGGCAGAGAAGGAAAATCTTTCTTATGAAGAACAGGGAAACTTTCCAATTTCACACAAACATGCAGTCTCTCTCAAAGTAGTGCAGTAGACCTTCCCTCTAGGCAAAACTTCTGTGCTGAAGATTTTGACGCACTTGTGCCTTTTAACGATTTGAGGTCTTTTTATGTGTCCTTTTAAAAAACATAATTCACTGTTAATTCTCTCTCTCTCTCTCTCTCTCTCTCTCTCTCTCTCTCTCTCTCTATATATATATATATATATAAACTATGGAAAAGAAGAAAACAAAATGACACAGGATTAAACAATTAGTTGAAACAGTCCGTATTTTTAAAGTTCTTGTTTACAATAAATTCATGTTTCTATACAACAAGCCCATTGTATAGACTGTGTGGTTAAAGCAATTTAAAAGGGACATAATCTTTCACCTCAAGGTCTCTAGTTCAGTTGCCATCACTGTTTTCTGTAACTGGAAACTGATAAATATCTGCAGACTGCTCTGTGCTTTCTGTGAAACTATCTACTGGTCTCTTTCCAGTTCCCAGTGGAAAACTATCTCCCTCTTTAAAATCACCATCACATTTGGCAATCTTACTTAGCAAAAAGGTCATGGTACAAATGAACCTTGGCATCGGACTTATTCCCCTGGGCTTAAAGCTTGATTTTCCAGATGTCCACATATGGGAATCTTGCAATGTTCTAATATATTATCTCTATTATTACAGGCTGAGGGGAAAATCTCAGTCACAAGAACTATTAAAGTGGTATTTTCTCCCCAAGCACTAATTTCATGGGGGGGGGGGAAGAGAGAACAAATGAATGAATGAAAATAAAAAATAGATAAGATACGTATCTATCTTATTTTGCAAGTATTCAGCAAAATAGTGTAGTATTCATGCTGAAATCTATTATGATTCAGAAAGTACAAGTCTTATCTTTAATGGGAGCATTCTTCAGGACTACAACCGCAGAGTAGCACTTTCAAGTATGTTCAGTTCCAATTTATCCATGCTGTGCTACTCCATAAAACTGCTTTTAGGGACCCACACAGCTCTGATTGGCGTTTTTGTTATTAATTCACCCTCAAACAGTAAAACCACAGCCAATGCAGCCAGGAATAGCAGATAACTAAATTATGTTATGATTTATTTTATTTGTTACTTTGGACTGTTCCTTTATAAGTAAGTCTAGGGAAACCTGCATAGTACAGCTCCCCCTTTGTAGAGATTCTTCTTCTGTCTTACACAAATTCACAATGAATGCAATAATAGTTTCTGAATAATACAAGGTGAATAGAACCGAAAGGTAGTTTGTAACAAAATGGTGAATAGCACAGCCTCTTCATATTATAGCTGCTTCCCTCATAAATACAATGTTAAATAAGTCTTATGTTTGTTTAAATTAGACTTTATTCCAGGAACAACTCAATTTTCTCCTCCTTTCCCTCCCTTTTCTTTCTGACTCCACCCCCCACAATCTCTACAGGATCCTCACTGGGACAAACCTCTAATCAACAAAACATAAAGATAGATAGATAGATAGATAGATAGATAGATAGATAGATAGATAACAACAGTCTTACAGAGTGAAATGTAGTTTATAATAGTAAATAGTAGTAATTATTATTATTTATATAGTATTTATATTGTGCTTTTCTCAGGTATTCAACATGCTTCACAAACATTATCTATCACAAGGATTGTTTCCCAGCCAGAACAGACAGTGGCATTTTGAAAATCATGCCCAAGTTCTCCTGCCTAAGGCTCAAAGTGGCTTACAGTCTCACAGACACATCGTTCAACACAATTAAAAGACAACAACAATCTGTTATAGGAGAGAAGAACATAAACGTTACCACAGCAAATAACAACCATAATCCTTCTGAACCAGACTTTCTATGGATTCTCAGGGCCTTCTCAGTTGTTGCCCCCAGGCTGTGGAACTCACTTGCAGCTGCTCCCTCTCCCAGGCTTTAGGAGGGAAGTGAAGACTGCCCTTTTTATTCAGGCTTTCAGCCAATGCGTTACCCCTTCTCTAAATTGTTAAGCTGCATTTATTCTATTTTTTATGTTGCTTTGTTGAAATTTTATTATTTTTATCTTGTCAACCACCCTGGGGACTTAGAACATAGGGTGGTATATAAATATGAACAAACAAACAAATAAATACATGGCTATGAAGGAGGAACAGCTTTGTACCTCGTTGGAGAGGCCACTCAAGAACAGGGAATGGTTTTCTCTGTTATGTGAGCCCCTAGGCTGTGAAGGTATGTGCAAGTACCTTGCATTTCCCAGAAGCAAGCTGGCAACCAGTGTAATTACTCTCTGTTGCATGCACCATCTAAATGTCGTGCAGAGTGTGCGTGCCATGGGCAGCCTTGGCATGCACTCTATCTATCTATCTATCTATCTATCTATCTATCTATCTATCTAACGCATTTGTATACCGCCCAAAGTGCAAGTCTCTTAGTTCAGCAGGAATCGTGTTCCAAAGCCTCAGGGCGGCAATGAAGAAAGCCCGTCCCTGAGTAGCTGCCAGATGAGCCAGATGACCTCAATGGGCGGTGTGGTTCATAACAAAGAAGACATCTCTTAAATACCCAGGGCCCAAGCTGTTTAGGGCTTTATAGGTTATAACCTAAACCCTGTATTTTGCCCAGAAACGTATTGGCAACCAGTGTAGATCTTTTAAGAGAAGAATGATATGGTCTCTCCGAGATGACCTAGAAACCAACCTGGCTGCCACATTCTGGAGCAGCAGTAGCTTCCAGACTATGTACAAAGGCAGCCCCACATAGAGCGCATTGAAGTAGTCAAGTCTGGAGGTGTCCAGCATATGTTCTGAGGTCATTTATCTCTAGAAACGGACACAGCTGGCGCATCAGCCAAAGCTGATAAAAGGCACCTCTGGCCACTGCCTCAACCTGGGATACCAGGGAGAGGTTTGTGTCCAGAAGCATACCCAGACTGTGTACCTGTGTACCAGACTGTGTACCTGTTCCTTCTGGGGAAGTGTGACCTCATCTAGAACTGGCAGATCAAAATCATCTCCCAAGTTCTAAACCCCGCACAATAAGTACCTCTGTCTTATCTGGTTTCAGCCTCAGCTTGTTACCTCTCATCCAACCCATCACTGCCTCCAGCAAGGCATTTAGGGAGGTTATGCCTTCTCCTGATGTTGCTGACATGGAGAAAAAGATTTGGGTGCCATAAGTAGATAACACCCTGCAACAAATCTCCTGATGATCTCTCCCAGCGGTTTCATATAGATATTAAACATCAGAGACAATACGGAGCCCTGAGAGACACCATACCAAAGTTCAGTTTTTGAGGAACAATAATCCCCGAGGGACACCATCTGGAATCTGCCCGAGAGGTAAGAGTGGAACCACTGCAAAGCAGTGCCTCCCACCCCCAACCCCCTCAGATGCTCCAGAAGGATACTATGGTCGATAGTATCGAAAGCCGCTGAGAGGTCCAAAAGGACCAACAGAGTCAACTTCCTTTGTCAATTCCCAATTGGAGATCATCCATCATGCCAACCAAGGAAGTCTCCACCCCATAGCCCACTCGAAAGCCAGTCTGAAATGGGTCTAGATAATAAGTTTCATCCAAGACTCCCTGGAGTTGGGAGGCCACCACCCTCTCAATTACCTTGCCCAGCCACGGAAGGCTGGAGACAGGCTCAACTCTGAGACAGTTGCTAAACTCTGAGGAATCCAAGACAGGCTTCTTCAGAAGTGGTCTAATAATTGCCTCCTTAAGGCAAGGAGGCATCTGCCCTCCCTCAGAGAAGCATTTATGATCTCTTCCAGGCCTTCTACAACAACCCCACTGCCAGATAGTATTAGCCATGTCGGGCAAGGGTCAAGAGAACAGGTGGTAGGCCACATCGCTCCAATGCAGATTATTAGGTGATGCACAAAGTAAGGAGCATTTAAGTTTTATAAACTGAGTCAGATCATTGATTCATATAGTTTGGTATTGTTTACACTGACTGGCCGCAACTCTCCAAGGATTCAGGAAGGAGTCTCTACCACTCCTACCTGGAGATACCAGGGAGTGAACCCAGCATTTTCTGCATGCAAAGCAGATGCTCTACCAGTGATCTAGGGCCCCATCCCCTAAGGGGAATATCTTACAGCTCTCATATGTAGTCACCCATCCAAATGCAAACCAAGGTGAACCCTACTTAGCAAAGGAGACAATTCATGCTCACTGCTGCAAGACCAGCTTTCCTTCCCTAAAGTTTTCTTGGTTTTTGATGGAGAATCGCTTTAGGGAAAGGGTTTTCAGCAGCTTGTGCACAGGAATGGTAACATCTAAAAGGGTCCTCAGTAATTCTTATGATAAACCCATAAGGCAGGCTATTATCAATGTCTCCTCATTATTGTCATGGCTCAGACTTCTGACTCAGAAGAGTCAGAGCAGGAACGGGAGGATTCGCCTGCTAGTGAGGGCTCAAAGGCACAGCAACAGGATTTGGCAGGGAGACCAGACTCTGGAGCTGAAGATTTGGAACAGCTGCCAGACATGAATCCTGAGGAGAAGGCGGCTGGGATTTCACATGTCTTGAGAAGACGTCTCAAGAGGAAAGCTCAGTGAGAGTCACGCAGGCGCAGGAGATCACAAGAGAGGAAGCCGAAGTGCTGACTCAGGGAAGCCTGATTGGCTGCTGGTTCTCTTGAGCCATATATATTTAGCAGTCTGTTAATTGCTCAGATGCTGTTAGCAACCTTCGCTGACTGCAGACCGTGTGCTACTTTGTATTCCCAACTTTTCCAAGTTCCAGTTTGCCCTTGTTTGTGCTTTCCTGCTTTGTTCCATTAATTCCTTGTTCTGGTGTCCTTCGTTCTTTTCATTCCTTGCTCTGTGTTTTCTTTTCAGTTATTACTCAGTAATTGTTAGACGGGGGTACCTAGTTCAGTTCAGGGGATTTGATTCATTTATTATTTTCTTTGTGAGCCTTTTGTTTTCCTTTGTGCAGCTTTGCTGCTACTTTCTGTTAACTCACAGAGGGAGTGCTGAAGGGGGTTGTAAATCCTGTTGGGTTAGCTGAGCTAACAGATTTATGACAATTATATATGGAATGGGGAAGCTGAGGGTGAGGACAATGGATTGGTTGAGACTAGCCATGGTTGAACTGAGACTTGAATTGGGATGTCTGACTCACAGTTCAGCATCTTCAGACCTTTGCGGATGCTACCACCTCACCTCTGGACACATTGAGAAAGAGAACACACTTTCTCCCCAATCATACCCACACAATGATTAAACGTAGTGCCTGAACCCACGCGAAGTGCCACATTAATTTGGATGTGGGGTTCTCCTTACCCTGGATCTTTTACTCAATTTGGCACCCCCAAAGGTAGCATCCCCCAAACCCACCCCACACAGCAGATTTTGGGGGTACCATGAAAGGATAACAAATTTTCAATAATTTTGTTAACGGTATCATTTCTGTCAGCTGTCCTGTTTCTGCCAATCCAGAGAGATTGACTCGCTCTCTCATCTCACTGGCCAGAAGGGGAGCTATCTGTCAGGGTTTGAGTGGCATAAGCAGGTTCTGAGCAAGAAAACCTGGGCCCCTGGGGAGGAGACCACTAAGAAGCTATTTCACAATAGCTAAGAACTATTGCACCAACAGCCATCAGGCAGTTTTGTAGTGGCCCCAGCTCCTCCCAGATAGGGCTGAGGATGGAAAGCTTTGGACTGTCAAGTGGGTATTGTGTGTCCCTGGTTCTGGGCTTCAGGCTAAGCCTATCATCACCTCTGCTCCTGAGGTCTTGGGGGTGGTAGTGAAGAGCTGACATGATGAGGAAAATTACCCAAAACAGTCCCACTGAAATTAAAAAGACAAGTTCCACAATGTGGAATATAACTTATCCATATAATTTCAATGGGAGATAATTTCAATGGGATTCAAAATGAATAATTTCCCTCATCACTGCCAGCCAAGGATCTGAAGCTGGGGCAGGTGGTCCGGTCAGAGGGTATTAGTCTTCCTAGTCTTGCTGCTTATCTGGTTAGGGAGGGCTTCTTCTGAGATGGCAGCCTCCGAATGTCCAGCAGGTAGTTCTGATAGTCCCAGTTTCAGCTGGGGTCAGCAGCTGGCTCCTGGTCTTGGTCCTCCTCCTGCTCTGAGGAAGTCTCTGTTTGGCGGTTCAAACCCGTTAACCCAGGCAGATCCTGACACCGCCAGTTGGTAGGAAATCATTTGGACTCTCTATCCTGGGCACCAAACTATATCTGGCCATCCATGTTTTACCTGCTAGAGAACATGTATTAGAGTGTATGGCTTCAATAAGAGACATTAAAATAACCATGGGATTCTCTGGGCTCATATATAACCTTTTACGCAGGGGAACAGGCAACCAGCATGAAGGAAGTGTGCTCCTGATCTCGGTGTGCATAGGAATATGGGGAGAGGGCAGGGTTAACATTCAAACAAGCACAAAATGTCTGAGCAGTGAGCTGGAAGTGCCCAGACACTTCCCAGAGAACAACTGTTCATCGTAGACCTTTTCTCACTTACTAACATAGGCAAAATATCTTAGTTTCTTCTTGCTGAATGTAGTAATAAAGCAAAATGACAACTATTTTCAGTACAATTGTCAAAAAAGAGATATAACATTTTTTTAAAAAAACTCCAATTCTTATAGGAACAGCTGGATTATTCGCATAACCTGGCGGACTATTTTCAATTTCAAGCAAGCGTGACTTCATATCAGCAACACTTGATAATTATTGCTTTGAACACTTACTTTAGATGTACAGCTGCTAAGCGGTGAAGGGAAATCCTCTTCTTCCACATATTTCCTTTTAAAGTATGTAATCTTGGATGTTGCTATAGGATTTGAAATTCCTCTGTGGTGGGATCCTGCGGAAAATAAATTATATATGACAAGTGACATGTGGTCTCCTTGAGGTTTCCCAAAGAAAATACTTATCCTTTGCCCTCTCACTACATCAGAACTCTGCTGCATATTTCTATATATGTTTATAGTTTTAAGCAAAACAAAATCTAATTTAACATAGCTCGTGCGAAAAATACTGTGGGCAGTGGAGGATTCTCCTACAAAGCAGATGAGGGAATGACTGTTTATTTAAGCATAGCTGCAACATCAGCTTAAGCAGTCTGCATATTTGAGTTTAGGAAAGCATTTGTTCCACATGTCCAACCCATTTTTTAATCACAACATTCATCACTGCACTCCATACGAGCTTAAGGAATTAGTAGTTAGTAGAACTTATTAGGACTAATTCCGTTCAATACATTAGTAGTCAATATTAGCTGCTCAAGATCCACAACTTTTCTGAAACTATGCTTGGTGAAATTAAAGCTAACACTAACACAGGCAGATATTTTTGGTAATTAAAATGTGTCTTTTTATTTTTATTTTTCTACTGCTACATGCTGTTTCATAGCACATGCTGCTGCTTTCTTGGGAAAGATAATAAAAAATAGTAGGTGCTCTCCAAATTCTTTGGGAGGAATGATTAATGCACTGGGTTAAATGGGCTGTTGCCTGTGGAAGTATACTTTCAAGGAAGTATATCCTGCTGAACTTAGTAAGACTTACTTGTGAGTAGACATGGGTAAGATTGGGCTGAGTGTCTCAAGTGCCACACCACTTCCCCCACCCGCCGCTGCCTAACCAAATTTCATGTTTCTTAATAACAGCTAGAAAGTAAAATACACTTGAACCACTCGCCTTATAAGAACAAATACTGGGCTTATGGGAAAACTCAATCCTATTTCTAATTCATATATCAAATCTTAATAATTTTATATAATAACCAACTTGGGATGATGCTTCTTAAGTTCAGCAGAAAGGAAATGATTTGGAACAGGTAGCCAAAAATGTAATTACTTTTAGCTCTTTGGAGACCAATGGATATTGTAATCTAGTCTGGGTCATAGCATTCTAATCAGACCATATGCTACCAGAGAGAGTAAAATTTTAATTATTGCCTAGCATTTAATATGGCCACCTGTTTGGAGTTTTATTAAATTTAAAGTGTTAATTTAAACCACTAGTAAATGATAGAAAAGGCAAACTGGGTGGTATAAGTTTTCCTTTGAGCCAGGGCTAACCAGGTCTTAAGCCCCCAAACTTTGTTCTGAGCATGGGGCTCAGCCCTGAAACTCGGGGCTCTTTCTTCCTTGCTAAAATAAACATGCCACAGTGGCTCTTGTAGCAGCTAACAGGCAAAATGTTAAAACATTTTATAACCATCAACCGCATGAAAACCACACAATCATAAGAAATCAGTATCAAGCTAATCCTTAATTACTATTAGGGGCATTATATCTCATTAATTTATTATTATTATTATTATTATTATTATTATTATTATTCCTCTGCTCACCCCTCCCCATTTCCCTACCCTTTCTCTTTTATCTCCCTTGTGTTGTTTTCTAAATCTTCTCATAGTTTATAAAAGAAAAATGAGACAGTTATGATTACCAGTGTAGCTCTATCAATACGTAATTTAGAAACAACTCATAATAGTTTTGAACTACCATTACAAGATGAAACGGTTGAACAAACATATGTATCAGCTAGTAAAAGAATACTGTGTCCAAGGGTTCTACTAGGATAAAAAAGGACCTTGCATCTCTTCTAAAGAAAAGCATTCCAAAGTATAATACAACAAGAGGTACCTTTAACAAGGTTTTGGATACCTCCCACCACACACAAACTGAATCACCACAATAGGCCCCCCCACACATCTGGATACATAAGAGCCAGTGCTTCGTTTCTGGAACAAGAAGCTCTGTGCATTAGTTCATACCTGCTGGGTGCCATGTCCTCTTCCCTGGAATGCCTGGAGTTGTCACTTGCAAAGTAAGTGATTAAACTCAGATGGGTAATGGGACTCATGGACACTCACTGGTGAGGGAAGGGCACCTTGTTTGTACTAAGAGACTAGTTCTCACAAACAGCAGATAAATTAGTGAATTCGTGTCTGGGCTGTACCACTCCACACAGCAGGCGGGGGCTCACATACTGTAACTGAATGCTCTTGGGAGAAGGTGAGGCTAAAACCCTTTGCCCTTGGTGGTGGGGCTGTGGTCCTGTATTAAAACAGCTGCTTTGCACACAGAAGATTCCAGGTTCAATCCCTGGCATTTCCAGGCAGAACGGGGAAAGACTCCTGTCTAAAGCCCTGAAGAGTCACTGCCAGTCAGCGTAGACAATATTGAGCTAGATGCACCAATGTTTTGTATGAGGCAGTGCTCTCTGCACCCTGACATCTAGTCCTCTAAGTGAAGAGATGTTTGTTTCTTATAGTATAGAGAAGCAGTCGGTATTGTGAGCCTACATGGGCAGTTTGAGGTGGTGCGCTCCAGACACAGGTTCAGGGATGTGTCCGAACCATGGTTTGAAGTGCAGTTCGAGAACGTTTATTTATTGATTTATTTGATTTCTATACCGCCCTTCCAAAAATGGCTCAGGGTGGGTTACACAGAAAAATAATAAATAAATAAGATGGATCCCTGTCCCCCAAGGGTTCACGATCTGAAAAGAAACATAAGACAGACACCAGCAACAATCACTGGAGGTACTCAGTGCTGGGGGTGGATGGGGCCAGTTACTCTCCTCCTGCTAAATAAAGAGAATCACCACATTAAAAGGTGCCTCTTTGCCAAGTTAGCAGGGGACTAAGTTTAGTGACATTAAAAGGGGGACTTTAAGAAAAAGGAGAGCAGGTCCTTACCTGCTCTCTGCCAGCCCTTCCGGCTTCCTGCTGGGGCAGCGTGGGAACCAAAAAGCCCCGCACGCCATCAGCGCACACATCGCATCCGCACATGCGTGGGCACCATGTGTGTGCTGACAGCACGCGGGGCTTTTTGGTTCCTGTGAGCCACGGTTCATGCCCATCCCTACACAGATTTATTTATTTATTATTTTTATTTCTTTTTTACATTTATATCCCGCTCTTCCTCCAAGGAGCCCAGAGCGGTGTATTACATACTTGAGTTTCTCCTCACAACAACCCTGTGAAGTAGGTTAGGCTGAGAGAGAAGTGACTGGCCCAGAGTCACCCAGCAAGTTTCATGACTGAAAGGAGATTTGAACTCGGGTCTCCCTGGTCCTAGTCCAGCACTCTAACCACTACACCACTCTGGCTCGTTTACCATCTCATCTGCTGTTGCTGGGAACTAGATCTCCTTCTTACTTCATATGTTCCAGGGTTGTGCTGTACCACAAAAAACAAGAGCCTGGCAAGCACTAACTCAACCTAATCCTTGAAAAAGGATGATCTTGAATGCTCAGGATACCTCTTTTTCTCTTCTTTTCTTTTTCAGAACTGGCTAGCAAAGTTCTCCCAGGGACTTGATTTGAGCCAGCTATTTTTCCTGCCAGGGTTCAGTGGAATTCTAACAAAGAAGTTTTTTGAGCAGGTAGTTGAAAGTCCCTTTTTAGATAACCACTGATAGTCCTTGAGGCAATTTGAGTGGTTAAGAGATATTCCTGAACAAAAACAAGCTTCAACCCTGACACCTCTACATTAGGAACAGCAGCAGCCCCACTTCTGGTGGCCACTAGCTGCAGCAGCTGCAGTAGAACCTCCATGTACAGAAACAGTATACCTCAAAGTATCAAATTCTGAAATTTTCCTCAACAGCAAGGAAGGAGTATTGGCGTTGCCTTTGCCCACTGCTTATTAGCTTCCAGAAGCGTCTGGGTTACAGGATACTAGACAAGATGGACCTTTCGGCTGATGCACGATTCCTCTGCTCAGCCAGGAAGCTCACTGGGCAAGGTGATCATGAGCCAGTTGTCCTCTCCCAGCTCAACCTACCTCACACAGGGTTGTTGTGAAGATCAAATAGGAAATACAGCAGGGGCACAGACAGAGCGACAGCTTGAGGAAAAACTCCTCACATTTGCGGGGGGGGGGAGGAAAGACATTTGAGGGGGAGGGGGAGAAAAATAAAAAATGTGGTTTGTTCGGTTTGGCAGGGGGTTCTGTAAAATGAAAGGGGCACTCCTCAAATACTTGCACTTCTGAACCGCAGTAGCTCCTTGGAGGAAGGGTGGGATAGGAACAAAGGAACATAGAAAGCTGCCTTATACTGAGTCAGACCATTGGTCCCTCTAACTCAGTAGTGTCTACACAGACTGGCAGCAGCCGCTTCTCCAAGGTTGCCGGCGACGTACTGTATGCTTTGGTAGTTTGTTGGTTCAATAAAAAAATCTTGTCCTATAAAAAAAAATCTTGACCTATCTTGGAGATGCTGCGAGGGAGGGAACTTGGAACCTTCTGCTCTTCTCTTCCCAGAGCGGCTCCATCCCCTGAGGGGAATCTCTTCCAGTGCTTACACTTCTAGTCTCCCATTCAGATGCAACCAGGGCGGACTCTGCTTAGCTAAGGGGACAAGTCATGCTTGCTACCACAAGACCAGCTCTCTTCCTAAAATCATCTTGTGGGGTGATGATGATGATGATGACGACAAGCCAATATTTTAATAAAATAACAACAACAACAATAATAATAAAGCAGCTGGTGATGCTGGTAATGCAGCGAACTGCGAGCCCTGCCTTGTTGCTGCCGGCTCTCCTCCCATGAATGTCACCCCAAGGCTCCTACCTGCCGGCGGAGGCTGCCCCGCGGCTGCCCTGGTGTCTCCCTGCGACGGCGGCGGCTGCGCCTGCCCCGCTGGCCCCGGGCTGCTGCTGCTGCTGCCGCTGGCGGTAGCGGCTGCCTCCGAGGCGGGGCTGCTCTTGCTGCAGCAGCGCGACTCCCACAGCGGCTGGAACTCGGCGGCTCCTTCGGAGGAGACAATGGGCTCGCAGAAGCTGCTCAGCGGCAGCACCAGAGTCATCGCGGCGCGGCGCCTCCTCCGTCCGAGCTGCGAGCGGGAGGGAGACAAAGATCGTCAGGTCAGGCGGCCGCCCCTGCCCTGCCCTGCCTGCGCGCCCCGCAGCCCGCCCAGCCCAGCCCAGCCCAGCCCGGCATTCCGCGCGGAGCGGACGCTGCCCTGCCGCGGGGGTCAGTCACGGGCAGCCTCCGCCGCCTCGCCTCCTGCCCGCGCGGCCGCCCTCGCCTCCTCCTCGCCCTCGCTGCGTCCGCCGCTCGCTCGAGGCCGATTTCATTCAGGCGCTCCGCAGACCCCGAGCTTTGCCTGCCTGCCACGTTCCTCACACCACACACACACACACACACACACTGCACACAACACACACAACTGCCCGCATCTGGGTGGGATGAAACGACTCCCTGGACCGCTGGCTGCGAAAGAGAAGGGCTCGATCCGACAACTGACACCCCACTCATCATCGTGCCCTTGGAAATCAGCGCGGCGGAGGGTTGACTTGACTTCCAAGAAAAGGTGCGAAGAATCGCCGCCTCCCTTTCCCCCCGAATAAAGCCCCCCCCGCCTGCCTGTGCCCCGGTCCCTTCGCCGCTGCCCTCCACAGTTCTTTTAATTCACCCCCCCCCACACACACACACATTCCTTTCCTGGGGACCAAAAAAAAGGAGCCATCAATCCAAACACACCGATGCGAGCGAGCGATGCTCCCGGATGGCAAGAGGATCACTTTATTCTCCCCACATACTCGGCGCCGCCGCTGGTCTCTCATGCGAACAAGCACAGCGACCTCAGCAGCGACATTGTGTGCGTGGGTCTGACGGGTGGCTGCTCTGCTCTCTCTCTCTCCTCCGTTCCTCTCTCTCTCTCTCTCTCTCTGTTTTTCCTCCCTTCTTCTTTCCCTCCCCCAGCGAAACAGAGCGAGACTCTTAGGTAGTTGTTTCCATCAGCCCCGATTGGGCTGAACTGGATCTGCCTCCAGTCAAAACACGGAGATTAAGACAGAAAATTGGCTCCGGTTTCAAGCCGTGAGTTGCAGTCCCACAGGAGCCAAGCACAACATCAGTGGAGCAAGCAGAATATTAAACAGGAGCAGGGACTCCGGGGCTGAAGCCAGACGATGTGAGCTATCCATCCAGTCCCGGAGAGAGGGAGCGAGGGAGAGAGAACTTTCTGAAAGGGAGAGGCAATCCACATGACCGCACACTCTCTGCAATAACTCACCTACTCCTTAGCACACAAGCCAGACTCCTCCTCTCTTCTTGCCTGTGCTCTCCAAGAACGAAGAATTGCGTTTCTTGTCCACACACGCTTCAAGTCAATGCCACCGCAGGAAGACAAGGGTCCTCCGAAGTAAGAGGGCGGGGAGGGAGCCGGTGGAAGGCCAGAAGCATGTTTAGAATCAAAGTCTGCCTGGGCAAGATTAATGAAGCAGCAGCAGCAGGAGCATCGAGACGAAGAGCAATAATAAATAAGGAGTATTCTGGACCAGTTGGGGTTCAGATGTCTGGAGTTGTGTCTCTTTATTCCAACCCAGGAGTTGGAGAGGAGATGCAAGGCACTCGTGTGCAGGGGCATCATTAGGGGGTGGCCCATGGGACTCGGGTCCCCAGTAAATGGCTCAGAGCCCCCAAATCTCATAAGGCACCTCCCTCCTCCTCCATGACTTCTTCCAGAAAGGAAGTGCAGTCGTGGAGGCTCCTCCAGAGCGTGGGAAAGAGCGCCTACCCTCACCTAGCTCTCTGCTGCTTCCACCTTCATGGGTGCTGTATTATAATAGAGACTTTTAAAAAGATGCATAATTATTCTCAGGGGTGTATGATTGAGTTTAATTTATCATAAGGGGTGCTGCGATGGGCCCAGGGCTTGGATCTTTAAAAGACTTAGCAACGCCTCTGTTTGTGTACATAGGATTGGAGCCATAATGGGTCCAATGTGTGATGGCAAACACATCACCCCTCTTTTCAAAATGTCCAGATGCATATGGTTAGCAATCCAAGCCAGAAGCTCTTGCACAGTTTCCACTGACTTCAGGATGAAAAATGGGACAAGGACCTCTTAAGCGTTCCAGATTTAGCAGAGTGCTCCTTAATCAATTCGGCTGTCCGGCAAGCTGTGAATTTGTTATTTATCCACGGTTTCCGCTGCATGTCTCTGGAGATGTTTCCCACGCAGGAAGCTATGTGTCTGAAATATACGCCTTTCTTTCCAAAGAGATGCTTGCCTTTTTCATCAGAGTCCAGCCTCCGGACTACTCGGTGGTGCCAATCCAGAGCAAATTAATCATACTTACATTCCTTTGAAATTGACAGGGCTTGAATTATTCGTGGCTAAATTGTTCCACTGATTTCAATGGGATTTAAGCATGATTAATTTGCTCTGGATTAGGGCCCACATGTTTTGGATTTTCTTTTTATTAAACAGTATTTGTGTGATGTAAATTAAAGTATACAGAGAGTCATTCAAAGTATCTGGTTTTCTCAAGCTAATGTGTGTGTATATACTCGTATATATTGCTAGTGTGTGTGTACACACACACACACAAGCTTTAGAAAACTAGCTACTTTGTATGATTATCTGTATACTTTACATCACACAAATTCTGTACTTCCCAAAGGAAGTACACTTGAAAGCTTGATACAAGAGTCTCCATCACTGAATAGGTTATTGGTGCTGCCAGCTCTGATCTGACCTGATTTGTGAGGACAGCACACAGAAATGCCTGGATTCAGCCTACCACTCAACTACACCCAACAGGTGTCAACATTCATGCAGGTACAGCACCTTCAATTTCTATTTCTAGAACAGCCAACCAGATGCCACCTCACAGAGGAGAGCTGGTCTTGTGGTAGCAAGCATGACTTGTCCCCTTTGCTAATCAGGGTCTGCCCTGGTAGCATATGAATGGGAGACTTGATGTGTGAACACTGTAAGATATTCCCCTTAAGGAGTGGAGCCACTCTGGGAAGAGCATCTAGGTTCCAAGTTCCTTCCCTGGAATCTCCAAGATAGGGCTGAAAGAGATTCCTGTGTGCAACCTTGGAGAAGTCACTGCCAGTCTGTATAGACAATACTGAGCTAGATGGACCTATGGCCTGACTCAGTATATGGCAGCTTCCAATGTCCCTATGTCCCACAGTGGTGCACAGGGATGTGTGGCTAGTCAGCACACTTCCATTCCCCATATATCCAGGCATGCTGTGCCCACTTTAGGATGCTGGAAGAGGGCTTGGATGCCTTGCTGTTCACAGTGAGGGACCGTCAGGAATCAGCATGATCCACAAGATGGGACAGGAAATTCGATGTCAATCTTGGAAATCTGGATTCCAGTCTCCACTCTGTAATGAATCTAGTATATGACCTTGAGCAAGTCAGATCAGTTCCCCCTTTCAGAAAGAGAAAGTACATCCTGCAGTGCACATGGAACTATAACACACTTCAAAAAGCCTTGAGGGAATCATGTGACTGAACACTTCCCAGGTCAAAAGCTCCCTGCACATAAAAAAAATAATATGCTAATCTTCACCTTGGAAAATTGTGACATCTTTCTTTGAGGCAGAAGTTTCTGCCATGTGAGAGGATTCCGTCATATGATCCCACGCCTACATTCTGAAGTGCTAGGGTCATAGAATGATCGACCACATGTTTTGTTCTAAATACGTAGACCCATGATCAATATCTTTCAATTCCCCACCTGGAAATGAGGAGTGCAAGGTAATATTGTGGAGACATCAATATGAGGAAGAGGGATGTACACTTTTCAAATTAAAAGAGTAGAGCTACATAAACGGTAAGTAGTAGAAATAGTAGTAGCAAGAAAGGGAATGAGGGGCAGAAAGTAAGCCAATTGAAGCATGGATTTAAAATATTTCTGAATATTTCTGAGTATTTCTGAAGCAAGTAGTCACTGAAAGGAAAATCCACATCCCCCTGAAGTCCATGGAAATCCTGCCCCCACACTCACAACTTGCTAAATGAGCCTGAGGCATCTTTTAAAGTGGTGGCTGTCTTGTATTTGCCTGGGGAAGAGTACCTTTCCCTATTCAATCCCACATGAAGGGTAAAGTTGTGCCATCAAGTCGGTGTGGACTCCTGGTGACCCGCACAGTAGGAGATGATGCCTTTCAGCATCTTCCTATATCGCTGCTGCCTGATATAGGTGTTTCCCATAGTCTGGGAAACATACCAGTGGGGGATTCGAACTGGCAACCTCTTGCTCCCTAGGCAAGTTACTTTCCCATTGTACCATTAGGTGGTTACATTCAACCCCACATAGTGCCCCTCATTTCCCTTGGGTTGCTTTTTTTTTTTTTTTAAAGATTGTGAGGCCCTTTGGAGACAGGAAAAATTATACTCATTCCTTATGCTATGTTAAATGCTTTAAGAACTTCTTTTGTTGAAAAATGGCATTAACAATAAACAAACAAACAAACAAACAAACAAAATTTTGGTGGCTTATCTCAACAAAACTGAAGCACATCGAATCAGAACATATTTTATGAAAAGCTTAAGAATATGGGTTGTTGCACTCAGGGGCGTAACAAGGCTGGAGTGGGCCCAGAGACAAAATTTTAAAATGGGCCCCTCACTGATACACACACACACACACACACACACACACACACACACACACACTTCACAATATATAGTCATGTGACTTGCCTTGGGGGGGGCCTTGAGGCGTGGGGGCCCCCAGGCAGCCGCCTCCTCATGCCTAATAGTAGTTACGCCTCTGGTTTCACTGGTGAACTAGGGCATAAGACGGAGCACTAAAGGGGAGCAGGGTCTGCGGGCACTGTGTTTCATTGCTTCCATTCCCAGCTGGAAGCCCATTCTAGAGGGTGCTGCTGGGAAACTAGACTTCGCCCCAATCTCTGCCTGGAGGTCCCACAAGATTCCATTCTGCTTCCCATGTTCTTTATCTTCTACATGGAGCTGCTCTGAGGAATTTGAAGGGAAGTGTCATCAATATGCTATTTCCAGAAGGCCAAGTGTGCCGTCGAGTCGGTGTCGACTTCTGGCGACCACAGAGCCCTGTGGTTGTCTTTGGTAGAATACAGGAGGGGTTTCCCATTGCCATCTAGCTACATTATTTGGTTGCAGCCAATGCAACAAAGAGCCTGGAGACCCTCTACAGCCCTATTCAGGCATTAAGAAATTGGAGCACAGTGTGCCAGGGAAATGGAAGTCCACCAGCTAGCCTCACAGCTCAGTGCTGAGGCACTCCATAACCACGTCCCCTGCTCCCTCTGAGTTCAGCACTTGTCTGCAGAGGCAAGCACTGAACCCAGGAGGAATGTCTCCCTGTCTCCTGGTGAGAACATCTCCCCCAATTCAGTGCTTGCCTCTGTAGATAAGGGCTAAGCTCAGGAAGAGGAGGGGCCATTGCTGAAGAGTGGGTTGGTGCTTGCGGGTGGGTACAGTATCTGAACAGGATGTATTTCTTCTTTACCTCTGACTCAGCTTAAGTGAGGAAAGTGCTAAATAGATGTCTGGGATCAGCAATGGACTAGATGAGGGTCAATACATTGACATGGTAGTCACTTTGTATATAAAACAGATGTGCTGTGAGTGGGAGATTTGGCTGCCGGAGATGGTGGGTTGCTGCCCGCTTGACAAAGTCATCTGAGGGGGCTCTGCTCCAGGTGCTGACAATGAGGGAGGCTCTCTTGTCGTGCACGTGGGACAGGGCCTTCTCTGTTACTGCCCTCAGACTCTGGAATGCTCTCCCGGTGGCTAATCGCTCCTCGGTCTCCATCACAGCTTTTAGAAAGCATGTTAAATCCTGGCTTTTTTACCCAGGCTTTTATATGATTGTCTCTGCTGCTCCTCTTTGTATTCGTATTGCTTTTATGCTTGTGTTTTAAGTTTTTAATCAGATTTGTTTTATATTTATAGCTTAATATTTTAATTGTGTCTTTTGTTACAATCTTATTTTTAAATTTTGCTGTAATCTGCCTTGGGATTGTTTTAATGAAAGGTGGTATATAAATTTAACAATAAATAGATAAATAAATAAATAAAATAAACCTGATATGAATGGAGCGGTACTCCCCTAGAGATTGTTTGCAGTCTGGGGGTACTTTTAGATACAGCTTTGTCACTGGAGGCTCAAGTGATGTCTGCGGCATGTACTGCCTTCCACTAGCTTATTGATGTGTTAGCTGCAACCGTTTCTGAACAAGGACAGGCTGGCCACCGTGATCCATGCGCTGGCAACTTCCGGATTAGATTACTGTAATGCATTGTATGTGGTGCTGCCTTTAAATATTGTTTATTCAAAATAGTTCAGAATACAACTGTTGCACTGCTAACTGGTACTGGGTGATGAAAACACATCTCACCAACTCTTAAGCAGCTTCCCTGGCTCCCCGCCAATTTCTAGTTGCAATTCAAGGTGCTTTCTTGTTTACCTTTAATGCTCTGCACACCTTGGGACTTGGGCACCTGAAAAACTGCCTGCTCCAACATGAACTTATCTATACAACGAGGTAGTCTTTGGAGGTCCCCTTCTGGATGCCTCTGCTACCTGAGGTGCAGTGGGTGCTGACTGGAAAGAGGACCTTTTTGGTAGTGGCACCTTGTCTTTGGAATACTCTCTCCAGGAAAGCTGATCTGGGCGCTTTCCAGATTACCTGCTACAACCCCGGTAAAATGCTTCGGCTTGGCAGAATCATATTCACAAAGGTCCCCAGAATTAAAAAAAATCTTACAACAGGAAAATACAGCAACCTTTTTGCAACCCCATTACAACATTATAGCACTATATCGCAGCAATTAAATCTAAAACAAGGCATCAGAAATATGAAGGGCACCCTGCTGTCAGCGTAGGGACTGTGGAATCACAACACAGGAAGTACGGAAGCACACTTAGCAGATATGCCGTGACCTTGTTGTAGGGTCTAATCTGGAAAGCACCCTGGTGCCTCTTTTGTTGCCTTTTTGGTGTCAGGTGAAGACTCCACCCCCCCCACCTCCCCACACTGACGTTTTCATTTTTCCTAAGATTGTTTAATAGTGCGTTTTACCTGCGATTATTTTTCAGTGATTCCATTGTTGTTTCTACTGTCCTTTCAATTTTGTAAGCTGCCCTGGAAATATTTATATCAAAGAGTGGTGAATACATCCTTACTGTAAATAAATGCATAGTTCTGGTATCATAGGCCACTGCTTGTGCCATTGAACCTACTGAGGCTCCCTGGAAGATGGCTAGATTGTACCACACTGTAGTGTGCTATTGCAAAGAAAGTCATCACCAGACAGTGCCTCAGAATTAGAACGAACATTTAGGGAATAATTGTTACTTTAGGTGATTCTAACTAAACAAACAGTTACTTTAGCTGATCTGGCCAAACCTACATCACAAAACTAACACAGAACTAGGAAGCAGAAACAGACATCTTCCAGTAACATACCAAATTCAACCAAACACAAAGCACACAATGGAACTTGCCCACAGTCCTCTGTTCCTATCCTTGTCTTTCTTCTATCCTTCTGCTATTTACTCACTGGCTGTTTTAGACTGTAAGCTCTTTGGCAACAGGGGCCTCTCTATGCTGCCTATGCAACTGTGTAAGGCAACATATAAGCTTATGGTGTATTAAAATGAGTAATAGGATGAAGTATATGTACTCCTTTTACTTTCCTATTCCTTCCCTTCCCCTTTGTATCTTGTCTATAAGATTGTAAGCCCAAAAGAGGATCTATATTTTTTAAAATCTTTGTGAAATTCTAGTGAAAAAGCTGTTAATATGATGGATGGAGTCAAAGTCTGTATATGGAGTCAGGGTCTGTATATTGAGAAAGTAGCCACCTAATGGCACAGCAGGGAAATGCTTGACTAGCAGGCCAGAGGTTGCCGGTTGTCAAATCTCCGCTGGTATGTTTCTATGGGACTATGGGAAACACCTATATCAGGCAGCAGCGATATAGGAAGATGCTGAAAGACATCATCTCATACAGCGCGCAGGAGGAGGCAATGGTAAACCCCTCCTGTATTCTACCAGAAAACCACAGGGCTCTGTGGGCGCCAGGAGTCGAAATCAAATTGATGGCACACTTTACCTTTACAATGATGCATAAGCAGAAGTTTGCCGGTTCGAATCCCTGCTGGTACTATATCAGGCCGCAGGGATATAGGAAGATGTTGAAAGGCATCATCTCTTACTGAGTGGGAGGAGGCAATGGTATTCTACCTCCTGTATTCTACCAAAAGAAAACCACAGGGCTCTGTGGGCGTCAGGAGTCGAAAACGACTTGATGGCACACTTTGCCTTTATAGTGATGCATGCAAAGATACCTCTGAGGTGGGACTAAATCTGCACACCACCACTGGTGAAACAAGATTCTGGTGAAGGGGAGTTTCAGTAGTGTCCCAGACTGCAACCCATTTATTTTGTTCTGTTCCATTCAGTGGCTGACATACAGAGCAAGGATGCACTGGTGCAATGACAGAGCAGTCTAGCAGAACTTTCCAGCTAACTGCACCAGTGCAGCAGCGATGCGGCAATTTTGGATACCTTCAGCTTCCACAGAAAGCCCTCTGTGCCACCCAACACTATGTACCTGAGGGCTGCGCAACCCTCAGGGGCATATTTGCAAATGGCACAAAGAGTTTTCTGGGGAAGGGGAGGGCATCCAAAATTGCCATTTCCCTGCTGCACTGGTGCAGTTAGTTGGGAAATTCTGTTAGGCTGCTCTCTCGCTACACCAGTGCATCCTTGCTCTGTATGTCAGCCAGTGAGATTAAAAATTGCTGTGTCCTAGTGCATATCTTTGCCCTGGGTTCTGTTTCTCACTGTGATCTAGAGTGTAATGGAATTCTGGGCTTTTTATCTCCAGCACAATGGCAAGATGTTTTAGGTAGTGTGGAACGGAGCTCATTGGATCTTAAATTGCGCCAAATCCAACAGAAGATTATTCTTAGGGCCTATTGGACCCCTCTACGTCTTAAGCGATTAAAAATGACCTGAAATAATAACTGCTGGAGATGCAGTAATCTGCATGCCAATTTAACACACCTGTTCTGGGACTGTTCCATTGTACAAGGCTTCTGGAGGGAGGTCATTATGCGAATTAACTTGGTGTTGGACTCATCCCTTGTACTGAAAGATCTGCATGTAGTTTTGGGGTTTATCCCATCTGACTGGGGCCTAAAATCCAGTTCTAAACAATGGCTATGGTGGAGCTTGCTGGTAGCCAAGAGGTTAATACTGAGGCAGTGGAAATCTCCCAATCCCCCTAGGTGTGAGGACTGGGTACAGGACCTGCTGGAGCTGGCGGTGAATGAAAAATGGGCCCTCTTACAAGTAAATAAATCAGATAAATGGTCAGAAATCTGGGACAATTTCCTTGAACTATTCTTAGAACAGAAAACTCTCTGATCTACCCACATCAACTAGTGCAATAGTGAGTGTCCCTTCGCCTCTTCCCCTCCCTTCTGCTTTCTTTCCTCTTCTTTTTCTCTCCTCCTCTCCTTTCTTCCCTGTTCTCCTCCCAACCAACCAGTGCCGAGGGGGGAAGGGAGGGCTGGGTCCAAGGGCGGGGTACTGGGGAAGGTGTTGTAAAATACAAAACATCAAAAAACATTAAATTAGAGAGAGAAGAGAATGATGGCAGGAACTGGCTATTAAACATATAGATTTACATTAATACTATTCATGTCATATGTCATGTTGAATGTTGTTTAACTTCACTTCTTTAGTTCTTGACATTTCATTATTTTACTAGTAATGCTACTTGTGATATTGTGTAATAGAAATATTGATTTAAAAAAATTAATTAAACAAAGGATGAGAACTGAGTGCATATTTTCTGTTCAGAAGTGTAGCATACAGGCTGCATATTGTGACTAGATCCGTGTTTTAAAATCTATTTGCAAAGTTTTCTGTGGGCTTTAGTGGCATGGAAGGTAGACCACATTTTTATTGAGTCCAGCTCTTAATCCATTGGCAACCACAGATTTTCCAAGTTGCCAGCCAAATGCATGCATTAAGAGAACACCCTGGGGCATCTGAAGCAGCCTGAAGGTTAAAATGTCAGACTTTCGTGGCACGCATGCATTTCTACTCAGTAAGAAGCTCCTGTGCAGTACTACACTGTTCCATTTGCTACGATTCCTTCAGTAACCACTCCATTTTCACTCACTATTCCTTTAGAGTCATTATGATGCTAATGAGAGAACTGTAATGATGCCTTTCACAGTGTCAATGAAAAAGGGTCTTTATACACTTCCAGAATGCCACTAAAACAGAAGTTAAATTTAAAATGCTTGTTACAATAATGTTTCGAATCTGACTGAAATCCCCAAAGGCCAAAAAGTAGAGTTAAGGTGGAAGTAATGCTGAGTATTGGTACAGCCTCATTAGTTACCCTATATTCTGGAGCAACAGCATGTGGTATTGCTAATTCTGAAACTCTTTGATCGCTTACTTGTATGAAGCCATTATGGTTATCTGTGTTTATGATGAGAAAATTCAGTGGAATTTACATACCTTGATGAAGGAATGTTTATTAATGATAGTGTGACAGTACTATTCATTATTTTTAAATTTTTAAAATGCATAATCGGTCTTTCAGCCCCAAGGTCCTTCAAGCCAGCTCACATTAAAAATGTATTACAATATAATCATTAAAAAGTAACAGTAGTATCCAATTGGATTAGGTGATGTGTAGTTGGCTACCAAATGAAATAAGGTTTCTGCACAGCAGAACAGGCTAGTGAAAAGCATAATATTCTTCCAAATGGTCTGGAAAAGGTCCACAATGTCTAGATAATTAGAAATGTAAATTAGTGAGATTAGCCAATGAATAATCTAGGATATTTTTTGTTGAATTCTGAAAACTATTTGTTACTAAGAATGTGTCACCATCAGCCCATTTTCCTACTTTTTTCATCGGGGTGTGTGTGTGTGTGTGCATTTTTATTTAGGTAGTCCCTCCTTTTCGTACATTTATAGTACATGTGCTAAAAAAAAATCCAATCAGGATTAATAAAGGACACAAGGAATGAAGGTAACCAGGTGTTTCAGCCTGTTTTAAGCAGCTGTTTTAAGCAGCAGGCAAAGGGGATAGTATGTCTCATCACGTTCTTCAGACAGACACAGACCCACGCACTGCTTCAGAGGACATGCCAAACGACTTCAGGAATGCTTATATTTTATAGACTAGTTTTCTCTTGGTACTTTGCTTTCCCTTTAGCACGTGCCTTGACTCATTCGCTTGAGTAATGTATTTTACTTAATGTTACCAGATTCCATATGGAACAGAACTGCTCCTCCTTTAACAGTTTAAGCATAAAGAGAATTGTTAGCATCTGCACTACAGTACCATTATCATGGGGGAAACTGCATCCACTGCAGCTATTCATTGTTCAAAATGAGAAACCCTATTATTATTACATTTTTCTTTGCATCCAGACATCTCCAGCATGGTAGAGGTCCACTCTATTTCACTGCTGTTGGATAATATTAAAAAGAGGAGGTGCTATTTGAAAGGTGGTTAATGAATGCATGGAGGAAACTCCTATGAGACATGGGTGTTACCTGATGTTCTTTTAGTATTGTGCAACCAGTCTTTTATAGCTATTCTACAATTCAACATGAGTGTCAAATTTTGTACCGAGTGTGAAACTGAGCACTCTGAGAATCCTAGCTTTTATTCTCTCTCTCTCTTTTTAAAGCAAGCTTCTCATATTTACAGCAGTCTATGGCTTTAAAGTGTGTGGGCCAGGGCCAGTGACGGGGTCAGTAGTGTTGGGCAACTGCTGGGGGCACAGCATCCTCAGAAGGGTTCACTGCTGATTCCTGAGACCAGCTGTGTGTGGTGTGGTGGAGGAACTCTTTTGAGGCCTATCCATAGAGGGAGCCATTGAATGCCAAATTGCAAAGAGCCCCATAAAAACTGAAACCGGCCCTGGTGTGAGCAATACCTACTGCATTCTCAGAAGCCAAAGAGAGGAGGAATGGAGTATGCTACCATGGAGTATGCTACCAGCGCCGGAGGGGGAAGAGTGGCGGGAGGGGTAAGTAGTACCCCCCCGCCCTTAAAGGTAGACCTCCCCCTCAGTGCCGGACCGCCAGACCGGTCTGGTTCTGAACCGGTTCGGAGGCCTCCAACATGGCCTCCGAACCGGTTCGTGCACATCCCTACCGTGGAGGTCAGAGGTGGCGGGCCCGGCCCGGCCACGGAGGCAAGGCCCAGGAGGGGGGAAAGAAAGCGGGGGCAGAAGTGGCAGTGGGGAGGAGAGGTGGCTGGGCCTGGAAGCAGAGACTGGGGCAGAAGGGTGGGGAGAGGTAAACGTCGGCCACAAAGAGCACACAGATGCTCTGTGCGGTGTCGGCTAGTTACTGTATTAAAAACTGTACTAGTGTGAAGAGAGTCAAATTCACCTTCTTCAGATTGCTAGGCTTCAAAATGTGTGTGAACAAAAAATATTACAAACTGAACATCCCAGTGATATCTGTTTCCACCATGAGTTTATCAGGTGAGGTTCTTCATTTTAATTTCTTTTTCTGGTAATATTTTATATATGTTTATAGGCAAAGTAGAGATGAATATAAAATACTGTGAATGCCACCAGAGATTATATAAATGATGGGGAATTCTTAGGAGGATGGCAGAATTCAGTTGCTTTATTTTATATAAATACTGGCTATAACTGTAACAGAGGATCATCAGAAGAAGCAGCACACTAGATACTAGATAGAAAAGTGTTGTAAGTTATATATACTATGAATGTACTAGTTAAAATAGTTTTATGACCTTTAGTATACTGCTTCAGGTTTTCTCCACTGTTAGGCCACATTCTCATGGCCATATTAATCCATGTTAAATGAGGCTGACTGACATCAGCGTGATCATGAGAACCCACCTATGGTGGGAATCCTGACAAAATTTCACAGTGTCAATCAGGATATTTAATCCAAGATTCTATCTCAGATAGTAATCCAGCCAGATACCATAACCAAGATCCCTTGATCTTGAGAACCTGCACCCCACACTGATCCTGGCTACCTGCACGCTGCCCATAGATGCCTGTGCCCAGAGTCCACTGATACTGTAGCCTCCTACCCATATGGCAATATAGCCAGAATGCCTGTGGCTGCACTCTACCTGGCACACCACATCATCCATACTTGCCACACCCACCCAAACACCTGCACTCCCACTCCTTCAAGCTACAGCACAGCTTGCCATGACTAGAAATGCATGGCCAGCAGCCGCACACTCCACTGGCAGATGCCAATGGGGACTTGGCCACTCAAGTGACAGTGGCCAGATCTACTGCCCATGGGATTAGTGCCATGGGAGGCTGTTTGTCCACTTGGCGGGACAAGGGGGGATATATGTATGACTGTGCAACATATGAAAAGGAAGAGACAGGGATGAGAAGAGTTGCATAGGTGGCTCTTGGATGCCCCTTCGCCAAGGATGTCCATGGCTGAAAGGGGCTTCCCTTTTGTGTTTCTATTTTTCAACAGTGGGGGGACAATGCCCCTTTCCAAAAGCTGTACTCCCCTTTGCAGTGCCAGGGATGGCAACAATTAGGTGGAGGACAAGTAATTTTGCAAGAGCCGGAAGATGTCAGGTTGGCAGGAAATTGGGCATGCTCCTCTCTGCTAACCCAGCCAGAGAGCAGTGGATTCCTGAGGGGGATGCCTTCCTCTTGCCTCCTGCCACCTGTCTCACTCACAGTGGCTGGCTGAGGGAAACAGCCCCTTCCTGCCCATTTCTTTCTGTCCTTCCATCCTGGGAAGCTCACCTGCCCATCATGGGTGAAAGCCATGCCCCCAGTACAGTGGCAAGCACCATAGGTGGTGCTGGCATCCTTGGATTTGCCTAATCCTGTCTGATTGCACAACTTGCCTACATGTCTAATCCTGGACAACCCATTTATGTGTGTCTGTCTTCCCCCTCCCTGCTGGGGTGATCTGGGGGTTAGCTGTGTTGCGACCCAGGTGACTGCTCCATGAATGGGTTACTGATACTGTAGCCCCTGCCTGCTTCAGCAGCTCTCCCACCTTCCTGGGTGGCCCAAGCAGCTCCAAAGCACTCTGGGGATTGCAAAGTATGGCCAAGCACTGTTGGAGCTGCTGTGGCCACCCACCTTGGCATTGGGGCCAATGGGAGCATGGCTGGTGACACGATGAAGGTCTTCCAGTGTGAGAGCAGGGCACAAGGGTTGCTGGGGTTCCATTCAGGTTCCTAAAGGCTAATGGCTCCTGCAATCAACTCCCCTGGAACCACTAACTGGGATCGTGTGAGTTGCACTGCAGTAACTCAGCAACAATAGTGATCATGTGCCAGGCTCACCCGCCAATCCTGACTAACCTCTGGGGGCAGGAAAGTGATTGTGTTAACACCACCTTAGTATCCACTCTCCTGTTAAAAAAGCCATAACTAAATGGGATGAAGCTCTCCAACTCAGGCCTAACTATAATTACCTCCCATGTCCTGCCCACAATATTGTTGTCAATGTATTTTAGTCAAAGTTACACACGAAGTTGCATTGTAGTTAGAACATTGGTCCTAGTCCACTCATTGCTCTGACTGCCAGCAGTTTTCCAAGCCTTCAAACAAGTCCCAAGTAATCGGTCTTTCCAACCCAATTACCCGAGGAACTGAACCTGGGACTTTCTACATGTGAAGCATATGCTCTGCCACTGAGCTAATGCCCATTTTCTAATTTAAATATATCATAGTACTTGGTAGAGTTAAAGTCAGAGAGTGGCAAAAACATGGCAGTGGATTATGAACGAGAAGTGAAAAATAGAAGTGAAATACATTGGCTGACATGATGAGAAAAATTACTCAAAGTAGTCCCATTGAAATTAAGAGGACAAGTTAGGCAATGCTTAACTTATCCTTTTAATTTCAATGGGACTACTTTGAGTAACTCTCCTCATTAAGGCCATTCACACAATCAAAAACTGAGTAGGACAAGTGTCCTACTCAGGTTTCAGAGCTGTGCATGCTCCTGAATTTTTGCTTGTGTGCGAGCAAACAACTAGGTTGGAGGATAGGGATGTGCACGAACTGGTTCAGAAGCCATTGTAGAGGCCTCTGAACCAGTTTGAATGTGGCACAGTTTGGAGGTTCGGCGCCGGTGGTAGTGGTTCTTTAAGGGTGGGGGTGCACTTACCCCACCTGACCCTTTCCCCCCACTGGCGCTCCTTTAAAAAAAAACTTCTTGGGGCAGCAGTGTAACTCCCTGCTGCCCCTGCCCCTGTTTTCGGCCAAAAGTGGCCGGAAGTACCGTGCATGTGCACACAACACGGTACTTCTGGCCACTTCCGGCCAAAAAGTGGGGACAGGGGCTGCAGGGAGGTATGCTACCGCCCCAAGTTTTTTTTTAAAGGAGCGCTGGGGGGGAAGCAGCGGGAGGGGTAAATGCACCCGTGCCCTTAAAGAACCTCCCCCCGGTGCAGGACCGCAGAGGCATGGTTCCGTGTGCACACCACTATTGGAGGAGAGGGGAGTGATCGTGTGTAAGGCAGGAGCTGGGTAGGACAACTTTTCCTCTTACCTTGGTGAAATGTTGGATATAAAAGCTGATTAGGATGGTGCTGTCCTACCCAGCTCCTGCCTCACAGAGATCACTCCCCCATCCTCCTACCTTGTTGTTTGCTCACACACAAGTGAACACCGCAAACACACAGAGAGAACACAGTGAACACACACAAGCATGCACAGCTCTCAAACCTGGGTAGGGCACTTGTCCTATCCAGTTTTCAATTGTGTGAACTGCCTTAGTTTGTCTTATATTTATCTTAACCATGAATATAAACCAATAAAAATTGCATGTTGTTCTTGTTTTACAACACAGATATTCCTCTGAATACGGAACTTTCAATTTCAGAAAAGAAAGTTGAGAAATGAAGGCTCAAGATAAAATATTACACACTAGCCCAAGTGAGAAAAGGTGGGAGGAATACTTGATGGGTTGATTGACTAGGCCAGTCTGAGGAAAAGTATTGTATATTTGTTGAATGAAAGAAAAATTGAGGACAATTGATACAAAAACTACTACTACAACAAAAAATATTTATATACCACTTTTCAACAAAAGTTTCCAAAGAATTAATTAATTTAATTAATTAATTAAGATGGGATGAAAAACAAAGGGATAAAGAAAACTGTAAAGTAAAAAGCTAAAGAAGGCAAGACAAATGTAGACTTATGTGAATGATAAATTACACTGGTTGTGCAGTTCCCTCATGTCAGCACTGATCTGACTGGCAGCATAATAATTATTACTCAGTTCATTCCTGTTAAGTATTGCACTAGAAGTGTAGATAATAACTGGATTACACATGTATTACATTCCAAAAACAGCATGGGGGTTAAATCAGGTTTGAACATTCACTTATAAAATCACCAGTACAACATATTGTTAATGTTGTTTATCTAAAAATATACTGGTTTTCTAAAGGTATTCCCTTATACCTGCAGTTATTGGCCATTTTTTTCCAGGGAAATGTAAACAGTCCATTGGTTTTATTAATAATTTAGTAAAAGGGGGAAATAGTATGAAATGAGAACACAGCTCATAGAAGTATTTAAACAGCATATTTCTCTGTTTTGGGAATGAATTTCTTACTTATATAATATTTTAAGCTTACATTTACATGTTAACATTATTAACACTCAGTCAAAGAGGCTATGGATTTTTTTCTGTAAAGCACATTTCCGGCTAAATATTTTTCTTCTTTAAATATATGTATATCTGAGATTTCTTTCAAAAACATAAGGAAATGTATTATATCTGTCAAGCAAATTGTTTTATTACTGTCAGTTTTCTCTAATATAAGGTCCAAGGCAGAGGAGAGGCCTTTCTTAGCCCCTACATTTCTTTATCTGGATATGTGGTGAAGTGGACTCAAGGGTTCACACGCATGCAAAACATGCTCTACTACTGCTTTCATCCTATACCCCAGATGTCTTGAAGCTACTTTCTTAAGGCTACCATTTTGTTCACTGAGCTTAGAAAACAAATCCTTCTGTTAAAAAAAAAAAAAAAGCTGTTTTGTGTTTCTAGTTTTCCAGAATATGGCCTCAGGATCTCATTACCACTCTTCTGAGATCCCTAGGAACAGCTGTTTTAAATAGCTTGATTTCCTGCACTTTCTTTTAAAATGTTGCGGGTTAATTAAGTGATAATTAAGCAATGGGCTGTACAAATTGGCATCGCTCCCTCTCAGTCTTCTTAGAACATACCATGAGGAAAAGATAGAGCATCTATAATATAATAAAATAATAAAATAATAAAATAATAATAATAAGAAGAAGAAGAAGAAGAAGAAGAAGAAATAGGTCTGTAGTGTTTTATATCAGGTTATAGAGACATAATAGGCAGAAAACAGATTGCCCTTATAAATCACTCTAGGTTCTCCCTATCAATTCCTGTATTAAAGGCTGACTCTGGGATTAAACATGCACAGAAAGGCCATGTCTTTATGATACTTTGGAACTTGAGTTTATCCACAGTATGGAGATGTATGCCAATTCCATTTTCATTGTTAGAGAATTTGGGCATATAGGAACATGGGTTCCATTCACTTTACTCTATGAATGCTTGCATGAGATTATAAGAGCCAAATACCTGTCAATACTTTAAAAACAATAAGTTGTATTGTTTTCCTTCAGGGTTCTAAGACAATATTCCTTCAGGGTTCTAAGACAAGCTTCTTCTCCTCTTCCTCTCCCCCCTCCCCCCCAGCTCAAGTGCAAAAAAGCCCCAAGTCACCCATGCTGCAAATGACAATACCAGTATTTTTATGTATGAGGAAACCACTTCTGATGTGCACAGACTTCTTGAATAATATTCTAAGCACAGAGACAGACTTCTTAAAGCAATCTCTTGAGCATTTGCATGTGGAAATGCTACAAGACTAGCTGTGAGCAGGTTCCCTAGTTTTCCCTTCAATTTTGTTTTATCTATAGATAGAGCTCCAGAAAAGTTCTATAGATTGTTAATTCCTACATTACATTTTCACATGGAAGCACCCATGTTGTGATTGCTCTAAAATATCTATCTGTGCACACAAAACATTTTGTAGAAAATAGTCCTAAAATAACCTACAAAATAATTTGGTATCATGTGGAAGAAAACTACTGCTGTTATACAGTATTAATTCCTAATTTTTCACATGGCTGTAATTAATATATATCATTATTATGCTGGAATAATATAAATCTTAAGAGAAGGAAGGAAATTGGGTCAAAGAACTCCAAGTGAGTTGACAAAGCAAACCACTCCTCTTACCAAAAACCTCTAAAATCACAAGATGGTTCTCTTGATTCTTTAATTATTCTGTGTAAAAAGAAGTACCAATTAAGGTTGCCTTTCCAACTGACTTTGCACCCTAATGTGGCAGTACACAAATGTCACTGGTACAATAAATTAGATGTTTTATAGGTTAATTATATTGCCACCATCTCTTCTGTCCACTTAATAATGCAAACAAAACCAAAATAAGTGTTTTGAAGCAAAAAGCAAGTTGTCTTCAACTGTACTCTGTGCTACTTTCCATGAAGTTTAAGGGCTATTATTATACTTTTACAAGATTCCTTCTAAGGGAAATAAACACCAAAGGTAGGATTCCAAGGAAATGACTCACAAATATTGGCAACAGGCTTTCAAAATTGAATCCAGTCTTTGCAAAACTCTACAGCAGCTCACTAACCCTTCTTAATTCAACATAGACTTTTCAAATGAAAATTAAGATAGGAGTTGCTGAAGCAACTTTTTCATGTTATTTCTCTATCCCCACCCTCCACCTCAGGGGCTTTAGTTAAGATGCCATTTTTAGCTCCAAGTTGGGAATGTTTAATGATTGAGTCATTGTAGCAACAGAGGAGAAGAGGAATAATTTATCTTCATATGCTGAAGCACTGCAGCAAAATATTACTGATAAACACCTTCACAGATTGCCTTGGACAAAAAAAGAGAGAGGGAGGGGGAGGGGGAGACTAAAGTAGAAACAAGTTAACATACACCACTTAATATCTCAATGAGGTGAATTAAGGAGACAGTATGCTTCTGAATCATTGCCTTTATCTTGTTATTTGTTTAGTTACATGGCATTCTTCTAGAGGTTTGCAATAGATAAAAACTGGAAGGATTAAGGCAACTGCTTATACAGCCCAGGTCTTACAAATGGACTAAATGAAGTTGCACTAATATATCCCAAGTGCTGCATATTTATTTCTTCTGCTGATCCACAAACTCATCTTAGAATTTAAACACAAATTTACATGCAAGTTCACACAATATGTTTGTGAATGCATGTATATGTATCCCTAACAATTTCCCACCCCTATATGCATGATGTCCCCTTTACATGCATACAGTGCACCAACTACAGGTGCCCTTGCTACAGATTTCTGCTGGACAAGAAGAGGTAGTCATTTCCCATAGCTGGCAGTGATTATTACTATCACCCGCTTCTTCTAAAGGCATGCAACCCACACCCCACTGGTCACTGGCAAAACTCTTATTGAATTTGGGAGCAGTGCCTTTACTCCCGAAAAGAGTTTTGCATCAATCCTCTGTCACTACCAAAGGAATGAAACATACAAATATCTATTAAGTGTATATATAATAAGCATAAATATATGAGGATGCACACACCTGTGTTGAATATTGCATGCACGTACATGCACACTCTCGCTCTCTCTCATACATACACACACACGCACACCTCGCTATTACCACCCACCACCACCACCACCCCCCGTGCCAAAGGGGCTCTGCCATCCAGCCACTGAGCGCCTGAGGGGAGCAGCAGCTCCGAGGCAGCTCTTTCCCACCCCACCAGGGAATCTGCTGCTTATTGTATCCGCCTAGACCAGCATAAAGAGCCATCAGGAGGAGGAGGATGCTGAAAGGGAGGGCTGGCTCGCGGAGGGGCGCGTGGTAATTAAAACTAAAGTGGCCCGGTTATTTATAACCCCTCGCAAAGCAGGGTCGGAAGCGTCTCCCTAATGGAGAGCTTGGCACAGCGTGCGCTCTCTGGCAAAGGCGAGCGGGCGAGGGAGGGAGGGAGCGAGGGAGGGGAGGGGAGGGGCGGAGAGAGGCGGCAGCAGCAGCAGCAGGCGAGAGACAAGGGCAGGATGAAGAGCGGCCGGTTTCCCGCTAGGTCTCGCCCTGCTGCCGCCGAAGGCGAGTTTCCCGCCGCACCCCAACAAGCCTTAAAGGCTGGGAAGGCGGCGGGGGGGAGCTGGCTCGGGTTAGGGAAGGGAAGAGATGGCGACGCCTCCCTCCAGGTGGAGCCGGAGAGGATCCCCCGCAGGGACAGCACCACCACCACCACCCGCGGAGAGGAGGCTCAACCCGCCTCCCCCCGCCCTCCGCTCCCTTTCCCGAGTCCAAAAAGGGCGCCAGAGAGTCAACGGCCGGACAAGTCGCGGCGGCCACTCCGTCCCTTGGCGTTGCTTTGTCCCCGCCACCACACACGCACAGCCCGCTTGCAGGGGGTGGGGGACGCGCCGCTGCCCCCGCTTCTCCCCCCTCCCCCTCCTGACCAAAGCAGCGCCTGAGGAGAGCCGCCCTCCTTCCTTGGGGCCAGGCAGGCATTACGCCGCTGCTGCTGCTGCGCAAGGCGGGAGTGGGGGGGGGGGTGTGCGCGAAGCCAACCTGAGGGTCGCCCTGGTAACCCTGGACAGCTGCCCGCCTCGCCCTGCCCGCCCCTCAGCCGCTCTGGAGGGCTACGCGGGCCGCTCTCGCCGTCGCCCCGGAGCACCTTCTCCTCCTTACCCGCGGCTCTCTGTGGCTACAGGCGGCGGCGGCGCGGCTTCCTTCCCTCCCTCAGGAAGGATCCCGCGGCTGGCGGCCTCTCTTAGGCTGGCCCTCGGTGCCCGCCGCCGCCGCCGCCGCCGCTGCTCCTGTGGGGTGTGAAGGGTTGTCTCCTCCTCCTCCCTCCCGCCGCCCTCGCTGGTGGTGGTGGTGTGCAGGCGGCTGCCGCGGTGGAGGGTAATGAAGAGGGAGCCTCGCACTCCAGCAAAGGAGCGTGTGAAACCAGTCAATCCTGTTTCTGCACATTCATGTCCCCCTGGATAGAATAGCAAAAGATCTCGCTCTTTCTTTCTTTTTCTTTTTCTTTCCCCAGGATGCCCCCAGGGTTAGAAAAGGAATATGACAAGCGCCGGGGCTTTCTGGCCCCTGCTGCAGCTGCAGCTGGCGGGCTAAGCAAAGGGGAGGGAGAGAGAGAGAGAGACTCTTTTCCCCTCTCCCCCCACCCCCGCTCCTTCCCTCAGTGTCCAGCTAGGAGAAAGGCAGTGGGGAGGGAAGCCCCCTCACCCACAGGTTAAGACCCTTCACCTTCTCTCGTTCCCTTTCTCTGATAAGCTGAATGGCTCCTCCTGCCACATGGGCTCAGGGCTTAATTTGTTCTCATCAAGGAGACCATTGTTACTTAGGGAGCCTTGCATTTTCTGCTTCCAACCCTTTCATCTCCCCCTAGCCAATGCGCCATTGATAGAAAACAGATGAGGGGCTGGGAGGCCAAGTGTTAGCTGAGATGCCGCGATCTGCTGGGTGGATAAGAGTTTCAGGCTGGGTCTGTCAGGCAGTATACATCTGCTGGAGACATGCATGTTGTCAGAGCTGGCGTCAGGGGTCAGCATCGTTGGGCCAACTGCTGAGGGTCCAGGGCCTTCAGAAGGGCCTGCTGCTGATCCCTGAGGCCATCTCTATGATGATCTCTAGGACTATGACCCTCTCTGTGCAGTCTTCATGCAGTGGTGATGGAGTGACTTTCTCAAGATCTATCCAGCTAGGAGGGGGACTACAAAGGACCGTTTAATGAGGATTCCCTGAAACTTGGAAATGCCTCTGCAGGTTATCTTCATGTCTCACTTCTGGGCTTCCCAAAGGCATCAGGTTGCTCAGAAACAGGATGGTGGTCCAGATGGACTTTGGGTCCAAACCTCTTATGTGTCAGGGGACCTTGAGTTTAGCTCCACATCACAAAAGGGCCCTGCATTTGCCTAGTGTACCAATTACAACAAAGGGCAAATGGTGAAGTTCATACTGATTGTTTGTAGGGCGAACTTCACAGACTGCCTGCCATCCAGTTGCCTCGATGCTTGCTGCATGTTTAATCTTGAATACACACAGCAAAATCTGCCCCAGGCCATTCTGAGTTTGGTAAATCCATGGGCATTTATGTACTGTGAAAGTAGTATTTATTTAGATTATTATCCGGAGGGCTCTGGGCAGGTTAAAACATATTTAAAACCCAAACATAAGAATTGCATCTAAAAATATGATAAAGCATCAAGATAAAAATCTCCAAATGATTAAAGTACTTTAAATTAGCCCTCTTTCCCCCCCAAACCCAGACCACTAAAATTGTCCAAATGGGAACATTTTACTGGGGCTTTCCAAATGGTTCTGTTCCTGATTTCATAATTAAGTGGTTGGATTTTGGGGTGGGGGGCGGTGTCACTTCACATTTCTGTTACTTGCCTTTTCAGGCCTAGATCCTCCGAGCCTCCACAGACTACGCAGAACAAAGCAATGCAGCTGGTAATATAGTGATTAAGAATTTCAAACCATTTACTCCAGAGTAATTAACTTAAAATCAAAGAGTAAATTTATTTGAGTATTGCAATCTCACAACCCATTTACCAAACTCCTTAGATGAGATTAGCACATAAAACCTTAAGATGCCATTTTCCATGATGTACTGAACCATGATATCATTCAGATTATTTATACCACATCATAGTACAGTTTGGATTGAAGTCCATTGCTGCAAACAGTGAGGCTAGAGCAGGGCTACTCAACCTTGCGCCTCCCCCCCCACACACACACCAGCTGCTTTTGGACTACAACTCCCATCATTTCCAACCACTGGTCAGTAATCAGGGATGATGGGAGTTCTATGCGAACATCTGCATGTGGGCCCAAGTTAAGCAGCCCTGGGCTAGATTATAAAGGGAAAAGGAAACATAATAAATTGCTAGCAATATTTTCTTTAAAGTTTCATTTTCAAAAAAGTAGACAACAAATGAATGAGAGAAATATCAAAATGACAGAAGTTGAATGGCTTGCTGGAATCCACAGAACTATTCTGTAATAAGTGGGTTCCTATATTACTGAAACTTCAGGGATGTATCCAAGGTCACATTTTTGACATATGTAAAGGTAATAATGCATCTTTATATAGTGCTTCAAGTTCACTGCTCAATCAGGCACCCCAGGAGTCCGGAACACAGAATGGCAAAATCAGACAGCCAAGCAAAAATCAAGGTGGTGGGATTAGCATCTGTAAATAGAGCCATCTCATTTGCATCTTTATTTTGTAGGCTTTTAAGAGTTTCAATCAGATATAAGAGTTAAGCTTGACTTCTTGTGTACTTGCAATTTTTGGTGCAATTGTTATTTGGCAAATTATTGCCAAATAATCTCTTATTTGTTTTGCATACTTTCTAATTCTGTTCACTGAAGTTTATTAAAATAAATTTGTGTTTTAATTTTTAAGTCCATGATTTATTTTTAAGTAAATTAGCTCATTCTCTTTGTCAACAGAAAGTATATAGGGTGTTTTCATTCATATGCACATTTATGGACTCTTAAGAATAATTGAAATGAATTGGATTTGAGAGAACTGAAATGTTCAAGTCCAACATTGTTAAAAGTACACTACAAAAACAAGTTAGTGATGCAAATTTGTGTATACTGCCTTGAGACATATATTTTGACAGCATATACATTTATCAGATAAATAATCTTTGAAATGAGAAGTGTGAATATTTCTTCAGAGCACCATAAATACAGAAGAGATTGAATTGGGTCTGTCCCCAACCCACCCAAAAGCAGAGCTATCTACCTACCAGCTGCAAAAGAACAGCCCATGCAATCTAGTGCAATACGCACACAGAAAAACCACATTAAAGATTGCTGCTTCTAAAGCAAATAGCTCCAGATGTTTCAAGCAAGGGGTCTTTTGAATGTTGACAGCACTTTTAAAAAAGAAAGAATAGAAATTGTCTTACTAAATTTCTGCACACCTATGAAAAACATTGAATGTGAGGAAACAGACTGGTGATTATTCAAAACAGATTTAACAAAACAGCTGCACTCTGTTGGGATCACAGCTATTCCAACTGTGGTCAGGATTTCTGACACAGTAGGAATAACACACAAATCAGTTTATGTACCTTCTATGCCAACTGAGGAGCTACAACAGTAATGTCATGGGGCTATTCACACAACCTCACACATGCGGTTGGGCAGGCGGGGTTTAGGGGGAGCCAGGGTTCCACCTACCTTTCCCCAGAAAACTGCTCTAAGTCCCTGTGGCGTGCAAGCCACACGCCCACATGACCCGAGCTTCCAGGAGTAGCACGGATAACTATACGTGCTGCTCCTGGCAATGGGGGTAAACAGAGAGAATCTCACAGTGCACCACATGCTGAGCATGGTGCATGGGGGATTCCCCCAGGGGACGGGCGCTCTAGGCTCCCGTGTGTGTTTGTGTGAGCTTCAAGGAGCTTGCAGTGACAAATGATCCCAGGAGCTGGGTTAAGGGTGCATTGACACCCTTAACCCCAGCTAACAGCTGGGCTTCAGCATGGGGTTTAGCGCCACAACACTGCTGGGATCCATGTGGATCTCGGTGGTTCTCACAGGCAGCCAAGCCCAGGCTTGGCTGCTTAAGCCTGGGTTTGGCTGCTCATGAGAACAGCCTCCATGTGTTTGTGATTCACCTAGAGGAGAAAAAGAAATCTAATGCTGACCAATGAGGTAAAGCAACATATGCAGGAACAGGCCAATGACGCTTTTTCTTGCAACATTTATGTTGTAATCATGTAGGAGCAGTGATATGACATAAGGGACTTTTACAAAGCTGCAGGTTGTGCTGTGGTTGCTTGATGCCAGAATATCACACACCATTTCCAAAGTTTTCAAATACAACGAAGTTCACTTTATGTATATTAGAGACTCTCACATTTCTGAAGTATAACAGGTTTACAACAAGAAATCATCAGAATATTTAATCTGAAGCAAGACTGCCAAGATAATTCTTAGTTCCACTTCTTTTGAAAAAACTACTCATTTCTCTCCTCCACCGCTGATCATTAGAGGACCATTCATCATAATGGTCCTCTAATGAATGGCAATTGAGCAGATTTAGTTTTAGTAATAGAAATGAGGTTAGACCAGAACTGTGGGAGATAAATACTTGGGGGGCGAGGGGAGAGAATATACTGTTTGTAATAAAAGTTAGAATGTAGTAGGGATGTGCGAAACATTTCGGATACAAAATGTTTTGTACCCAAAACAGCCTGTTTCGGGTGTTTTGTAGACAAAACAAAACACCCATTTTCCAGATCCAAAAGTTTTGTATACAAAACAAAACGGCCCTGTTTCGGCTACAAAACGTTTTGTTGTTTCGGACCTCCATTTTGTGGTGATCTCTGAGTCAGTCTCCATTTTGTGTTTGACATATCTTTGAATTTCCCACCCTTCCAGCCTTCTGATCGGTGACCTAAATCATGGGCTGACCGGCTGACAATTCCCTCCTTATTCCCCATTGGCTCTTTTGCTTCTTGCCACTCTTTACTGACCCCACATTGGCCAGGGGAAGGGTTGCTAACCCATGGGGTGCTGGGTTCTGTTGTTTCTGTGGTGTTCTGAGTGTAGATTCTCTGGTAGCATATGAGAGTGGATTCTTGTTTTTCACTGAAAATCTCATATGCTACCAGAGAATCTACAATGAACACCTCAGAAACACAAAACCCAGTACCCCAAGGGCTTGTGTGTATGGAGGTGGTTGGCACCCTATGTGCACTACACAACCCCTCACTCTGGGAAACCCCAGTGCCCCCCAAGTGGAATTATGGGGCTGCTGAAACCTCCATTATTCCCTATGGGAGAAATCTTAAAACACACATAAACTTCAACAGTTCACAAAAGATCAGCCCTTTGCCCAATGGAGAGGAGAACTGGTCTTGTGGTTGAGCATGACTTCTCTCCCGTAGCTAAGCAGGATATGCCCTGGTTGCATATGAATGGGAGACTTGATGTGTGAGCCCTGCAAGATATTCCCCTCAGGGGATGAAGCCGCTCTAGAAAGAGCAGAAGCTTTCAAATTCCCTCTCTGGCTTCTCCAAGATAGGGCTGAGAGAGATTCCTGCCTGCAACCTTAGAGAAGCCACTGCCAGTCTGTGAAGACAATACTGAGCTAGATAGACTAATGGTCTGACTCAGTATATGGCAGTTTCCTATGTTCCTAATTCTTTTGAGATAATTCTGGAAGTTTCCTTGCCCCCATTGGGCACTACCACCCACCACACTCCACTCTGGGTCATCCCTTTCCCCTTGATTTGAAGCGATACATTTGCTGGAATCCCCATTATTCCCTATGGGAAAATTCTTAAAGATGTGTAAACTTTAAAAATTCACAAAAAATCAGCCCTTTGCCTAATTCCTTTGAAATTTGGGTGGTAGCTTCCACCCATTGGACACTACCACCACCACCCACTCTTTTTGCCCTGGGACCCTTTTTAAAAATCCAAATCGATTCGGATTCAGAATATTCGGCTACAAAACAAAACAGGGCTGATTCGGATTCAGAAAATTTGGGTACAAAACAAAACGGGGGTGTTTCGATTCGGATACAAATCAAAACAAGAAAATTCTAAAATGCACACCCCCTAGAATGTAGCCCTCCTTAACACCATGCTTCTTGACCTTACAGTACTGTTGGCAATAATCAAATCCTTCAATCTGTATGCATTTACCAAGTGCAAACATGACTTCCTCGAAATGAAACATTAGGGCTGTCTGAGAAAGAAGCTGAGAAAGAGAAAATTAGTTAGGCAGTCAAACATCTGATTCAATGAGGCTATTCACACACTCAGAAAATGTGTTTTACCTAGGTTTAGGAGCTGTGTGTGCTCCCAACTTTTGGTTGTGTGGAAACAAGATAAGAGGAAAACCTGGGTAGAAGTTATTGTGTGGAAGCAAGGTAGGGGCAAAAGCTACCCAGGTTTTCCTCTTACCTTGCTTCCACACAGCCAAAAATTGGGAGCACACACAGCTCCCAAACCCGGGTAGATCAAGTTTTTGATTGTGTGAATGACCTCAGTATCTTTTCAAGCCCCACCTTTTCCTTCCTACTGTATTAATTTCAAAGTAAAATGCAGATTAATGAACTCTGGACAAATTAGATATCTGAATAACATCATACTTCCTAGAAATAGCAAGCTTAAGAGAATGTGCTCTGTATTCTTTAGTTGTATTACAGTATAGATCTCTTAGCAGCATAATCTTAAAAGTGAGATCTATGGAATCTTATGAACCACTACAGTTACCTGACAACTTCTATATAGTACGTGCAAGTATTTTGGTGCTGTACAAACAAATGATGCAGACTTACTACTTGCCTGTGTGCAATTTTAGTGCCCCTAGAATAGGAGGAGTGGTAAGGAAAGTTGACTTTCTGGAGATGCCATCTGCTGGGTGAGATGTAAAGGAGAGATTATAATTACTTCCGTTAATTAAAGACCCCGGGCCATATTTTGTACATGTAGGTAGTTAATCCAAATGCTCTGGCAAAGTTCCATTTCCAGTTATTGCATACTGATGGCCTACATTCTCTTTTGAGACTGATATGGGACGTGTCTTTCCTTACAGTTATGCTATGATGCAGGGATACTGTCTTATGATCAATACATTATAATCTGTACACAGATCTGTACACAAGTATTCAGTACAGTTGAAGAGAGAACAGCTTGGGCAGGGCACTGATTCTGGTGTTTGCCTCTGCCCCACCTTGCTCCAGGTGTGTCATCTGTGGGGCTGCTGCTGCTCTTGCTACAAAGAGCAGGTTGGGCCAAGGGCGTGAGCCTCTTGATGAGAGCTGAAGGACAAGAGCAGAAAGGCTCTCATCCTTGTGGTTCTCAGCTGTGGGGCAAGCTGCCTGGGGCCTCAGAAGACCTTTCGTTTTTCCATCAAAAAGCCAGCACGGGAGTTTGACTGCATGAGTCCTGTACCTGGTTTTTATCAAACAAAGGAGCTGTGGTTGGTTGGGCTGAGGGATGTGTCTGGGAGAGCAGAAAAGTGGGGAAGGTCTGGGGCCAGCAATATCACAGGTAGCGGGCAGAGGGAGGTATGGTGGTGGGAGTTGGGCAGGCCGTTACAGGGGGAAACAGTTCAGGCAATTGAGGCCTGTTCCTTTTCCCAGCTCTTCTCCCTGTGACCACAGGGAGCTCTGAGAACACTTCCTCAAGGATTAGGGTGCTACTGTTGAATGCCAGGTCGGTCAACGCTAAAACATCTCCCATCCATGATTTGATTGTGGCTGAGCATGCTGACCTGGTATGTGTGACGGAGACCTGGTTGGATGAGCTGGATGTGATTGGTCTCTCTCAGCTCTGTCCTCCAGGTTTCCTGATCATGCAGCAGCCCCACCTGGAGAGTCGGGGAGGGGGCATTGCAGTCATCTATCAAGAGATCTTTCCCATTTCCAGGTGCCCAGTCAGGCAATCTCAGAATTTCAAGTGTTTGTCCTTGAGGGTGGGCTTCCGAGATAGGCTGGGGATTCTGCTGGTGTACTGACCACCCTGCTGCACTTCACTCTCCCTACCTGAGCTGGCGGGGGTGGTCTCGGAGGTGGCCTTGGGTTCCCCCAAACGTATTGTCTTGGGGGATTTCACTGTCCATGCTGAGGCCCCGCTAGTAGGTGCGGCTCAGGATTTCATGGCCTCCATGACAACCATGGGCCTGTCTCAGCTGGTATTGGGCCCTACCCACATGGAAGGACACACTCTGGATCTGGTTTTTGCTGAATGGGGAATACATGATCTGGAAGTGGGGGAGTTTGAGATAACTCCCTTGTCATGGACAGATCATCATCTGGTAGGGTTTAGTTTGACTGCTTCATCTGTCCTCTGCAGGGGTGGTGGACTGATTAGAATGGTCCACCCCCGGAGGCTTATGGATCCACTTGGTTTCCAGACGGCCCTTGGGGAGTTTCCAGTGTCCAGAGCTGGTGACCTTGTCGAGGCCCTGGTGAATCTCTGGAATGGAGAGACAGCCTGGGCTGTTGACATGGTTGTTCCTAAATGCTATCTCCGGCTTGGTGGAGCCTGTTCTGCTCCTTGGTTTTCCTCAGAGCTTAGGGCGATGAAATAACTCGGGCGATGGCTGGAACAACGCTGGAGGAAAAGTCATGACGAATCTGACTGAACATGGGCTAGAGCCCATTTAAGGGACTACTCTGTGGCAGTGGGGGCAGCGAAGAAATGTTTTTTCTCTGCCTCCATTGCATCTGCTCAGTGCAGACCAGCAGAGCTGTTTTATGTAGCAAAGACATTGCTCCACACATCCTCCCAGGTAATGGGGGAGGAATCATCTACAGCCCATTGTGATCAGTTTGCATGTCACTTTGCAGATAAAGTTGCTTGCATCCGTGCTGATTTGGACTCCAGAGTTTTGGCAGTTCTGGCAGACGTGCCTCTGGTACCATCTGGTCCTATTGTGTTGGATTCTTTTCAGTTGGTGCAGCCTGAGGATGTGGACAAGATCCTGGGCAGTGTGCGGGCGACATCATGTGCTCTTGACCCATGCCCTTCATGGCTAATAAAAGCTGCCAGGGAGGGTACAGGCAGATGGTTGGAGGTGATTATTAATGCTTCATTAAGGGAGGGTAGGATGCCATCATGACTCAAGGAGGTGATGGTAAAACCATTATTTAAAAAACCCTTCCTTGATCCCTCCAATCCAGACAACTATAGACCTATCTCTAACCTTCCCTTTTGGGGCAAGGTGACAGAGTGTGTGGTGGGGTCCCAGCTGGATGATATGGATTATCTGGACCCTTCTCAATCAGGCTTCCGCCCCAGATATGGAAATGAAACTGCCTTGATCGCTCTAGTGGATGACCTACGCCAGGAATTAGACAAGGGGAGTGCGTCTCTGTTGGTTCTGATGGACTTCTCAGCGGTGTTCGATACCATCAGCCATGGTATCCTTCTGGACCACCTCTTGAGTATGGGAATTGGAGGTACTGCGTTGGAGTGGCTCTGATCATTTCTTGGGGGGAGGGTCCAGAAGGTGGTGCTGGGGGACTACTGCTCGGCTCCGTGGCCATTGGCCTGTGGGGTCCCGCAGGGTTCGGCTTTTCCTCCCATGCTGTTTAACATCTACATGAAACCGCTGGGAGAGGTCATCCGGGGACTTGGACTGAGTTGTCAGCAATATGCGGATGACACTCAGCTCTATCTCTCCTTGTCACCTGATCCTAGGGAGGCAGTAGATGTCCTGAATCGGGGGCTGGAGGCCGTGATGGGTTGGATGTGGGCTAATAAATTGAGACTGAATCCAGACAAGATGGAGGTAATGTTGGTCAGTAGGAGAGCCAATCTGGATGAGGAGGTTTTACTGGTTCTGGATGGGGTTGCACTCCCTTTGAAGGAGCAAGTATGCAGCTTGGGGGTATTACTGGACCCGGCTCTGCTTTTGGAAGCTCAGGTGGAGGCAGTGGCCAGGGGTGCCTTTGCACGGCTTCGGCTTGTGTGCCAGCTGCATCCCTTTCTCGAGAAGGCAGATCTGGCCAGAGTTACCCATGCCTTAGTCACGTCATGGCTGAATTACTGTAATCTCCTCTACGTGGGGCTGCCCTTGAAGACTATCCGGAAACTGCAGCTGGTACAAAATGAGGCAGCTAGGGTTTTATCTGGAGCTGCCCATTGGGATCACATCACACCAATTTTGAAAGAGCTGCATTGGCTTCCAATTTGTTTCCAAGTCCAATTCAAGGTACTGGTTTTGACCTTTAAAGCTGTTAATGATTTGGGCCTGGGATAACTGAGGGACCACCTGCTCCCAAGGGTTGTGTCCACTTGATGAGGTCATCTGAGGGGCCTCTGCTGCTCCAGGTGCTGACAATGAGGGAGGCTAGGTTGTCATGCACACGGGACAGGGCCTTCTCTGTTGCTGCCCCCAGACTCTGGAATGCTCTTCCAGTGGCTATTCACTCCTCGGTCTCCATCACAGTTTTTAGAAAGCATGTCAAATCTTGGCTTTTTACCCAGGCTTTTATATGATTGTCTCTACTGCTGCTTCTTTGTATTTTGTACAGTTTCTATGCTTGGATTTTAAATATTTTTAATCAGATTTGTTTTATATTTTAGCTTAATATTTTAGGTGTCATTTTTATAGTCTTGTTTTTAATTTTTGTGTAAACTGCCTTGGGATTGTTTTAATGAAAGGCAGTATACAAATTTAACAATAAATAAAATAAATTCACACATTAAGTTCAATGCACATACAGTAATGCACTTCCTAGGGGCTGGTACCAATGATACATTCCTTATGCATGCAATTAGAAAGAGGATGTGAAGTACAATCCAAATAAGATGGAGCTACTGACTGTGGGGGGTTGAAACCCGAGAGATGGTTTAGATCTGCCTGTTCTGGATGGGGCTACACTCTCCCTGAAAGATCAGATATGTAGCTTGGGAGTGTGCCTGGATCCAAAACTCTCTCTGGTTTCTTATGTTGAGGCAGTGGCCAGGAACACTTTTTATCAGGTTCACCTGATATGTTAGCTACACTCATTTCTGGTGGTAAATGACTTTAAAATAGTGGTGCATATGCTGGTAACCTCCAGGCTTGGCTACTGTAATGCACTTTATGTGGGGCTGCCTTTGTACATAGACCAGGAACTACAAGTGGTACAGAATGAGGCAGCCAGACTGGTCTCTGGGACAACCTGAAGGCACCGTATAACACCGATTTTAAAATAATTGCACTGGCTGCTGCTATGTTTCTGAGCAAAATACAAAGTGCTGGTTATTACCTATAACCAACGGCTTGGGTCCAGGCTATTTAAGAGAGCGCCTTCTTTGTCATGAATCCTGTTGCCTATTACAATCATCTTATAGTTATAGTTTCTGCTTGCTGGCTTGGTGGTGACTGGGGACCGGGCCTTCTCTGTGGTTGCCCCGGGACTTTGGAATATGCTCCCTGTCAAAATAAGAGCATCTCCACCTCTAATTGCTTTTAGTAAGACCCTAAAGACTCTCAAGCCTGTTCTCTCAGGCTTTTAACTGAAATTAATTTTAAACTGTTTTTGTCCCATGAAATTTTAAAAACTTTTTATTCTGTGAAATTGTTTTGTTTTTACTGTGTTTTATATTCTTGAGTTGTAATCGTGCACACAGCCTAGAGATTCACATATCAAGCAGAATATAAGTATGAGAAATAAACAAACAGATAAATAAAAATAACTTGCAGGTGTACTCTCAGAACCTTTGTCTATCCTCTTCAAGAAATCTTGCAGAAAAGTGAGACTGGAGATGGGCTAATGTCCCAATCCTTAAAAAGCAAGAAGAATATAAGAACAGACTGGTTATTCTGACTTCAACGGCAATGTAGATACTAGAACAGATTATAAAGCACTCAGAGGCCATTCACTCGGACGTGCAAAACCAGGCAAAGGGAGCCCAGCCCAGTTTTGCACACACGTGTGAGCCACTGGGATTGGGCCCGATCTGGACAGCTTCATGGCGGCAAACCTGCCAAAGTAGCCTTCATTTTTTTATCATGATTCAAGCAGCCAGGCTGGTACAGTGGTGCATCCCAACACCCCAACCCCTGGAGCTGTCAGGCCAGCGATCCACCCACCCAGGGAATACACAGAGATAGTCTGAGGGGAAGGTAAGTTAAACCCGCATTCCACGAGTTTGGATCCCAGCACTCCAGCCCAGCCAAAATCAATTTCCAAGCCTGGTCATTATATTAACTATTAGCTCCCAGCAGCAATTTTTGGTTGTCTTGAGGTGTTGGGCACATTGGTGTTGGCGGTACAGGGAAGGTACCACCTGCCTGCTGAAGGTGGTGCATGAGGGGATGTTATAGTAGTGAGGGAAACAGTTGGAGCAGCCAGCAAAAGCCAGCATTCTTCACCACCTGGGATGGCTGGTCATTCAAAGTGATCATCTCCCCAATGGCTCAGGTGATGAGATGAAGCTCTGGGCGACCAGACCACTTGCTCACCGACTGCATCCACTGCACAGGCAACTTCCCTTGCTTAGGAGCAGGAGCAGGTGCTTTGCTACAACTCAAGGACACACCAGGATTATTGCTTCCATCAGGAGTAGGGACCCCCCAGGTGATGCCATCTCAGGTGCTGCTGCATCCACAATGTCGTAAGACACTTAGGGCTCTTCCCCCTGCAGACCTGTGTCCTGCAGTGGATGCTGGCAGCATGGTTTGGGTCATGAGGGCAGAGCTCAAAGTGGTCCCACTCCATGCTCCTATCGATCCAGGATCATTTCAGTGGTGGTGGTACTGGGGCTGCTGGTTCATTCTGGGGGCTGCTGCCGCCACCACCACCCTTGGTCTGAGGCTGAGGAGGTCCAGGAACAGGAAGCGGAATGACTTCCTTTTGCTCCTACTCTGTCTCAGATTGGTGGGGTGTTGGCTACAAGCAAGAAGAAAAAAAAATTAAAAAGCAGCACCCAGTTAGAGCCACTAGGGCTGCTGGTAAATAAATGGGGCAGGGGGAGGAAAGCAGGCAGGCAGGCCCCAAGCCACCACTCTGCTCTCCTCTGGTTCTGGGCTGCTGCATTCTCTATCCTTCCTCTTTCCTGATGTATCCTTTCTCTTCAAGAGGCACTGGCACACTGTAGGGGCTCTCTGCCTTACTGGCCCTTCTATACTTTTTGAAACTCCCTGCTTTGGCCTACTCCTCCCTGCTCCCTCCCCCTAGCCAATGGCGGGCACAGTTGCCCATACCAACACTTGATTTGAATGATAACAAGCCAACCAAGAAGCAAGGAGATCTTCATCGGAGGCCAGTGCCAGAAAACCAATCAGCAAGGGGGAAAACGGGACTCAAAATTGCCCTCAAATAACTCGAATTGCTTCGAGCTTGAAATGGGGTCATTTTGATTCAAACTTTAAACAGGCCCTTTATTTTAAGGGCATTTCATTTCGAGTTCGACTCACTCAAAACAGCCTGTTTCATGCTCAGATTCGAATTGAATAATTTTGCACATCTCTAATGGCTGGTGCACATGAGGGACCGCTGGGGAGAGAGGCAAACATGAGCCCACTCTCCCCTAGCTATGCACTTGTACACACCTCATAAGAAGCAAAAACTCTCTCAAACTACTTCCAACCGTTAAAAAACACTAGGCTTGTTGACACGACCACTGGCAGGGTAGGAGAAGCACCCAGCCTGGGGCGCTCCTAATTATTGGTCATGTGCTTGCAAACATTAAGCTAGGAATCGAGAAGAATGATCATGTGCAGGGTGGCATATGGGTAGGATGAGCACGCCCCACCCAGATTCTGTCCTCGGCTTTTTACTAAGATAGGAGGAAAAGCTGTCCTACCCAGCTGCCGAGTTGCACATCATTCATGGATGAGTGACACGAATGCATCATTCTCTCCTGCCTTAATGTTTGCAAGCACATGACTGAAAACCAGGAGGAGCATGCCTGCCTCTCCTACCCAGGCTAGCTGCTTCTTCTACCCTGCCAGTCATGTGAACAAGCCTATTGTCTATCTCTAGCCTTAATGTCTCCACTCAGCTGTCTTGTGCGGGATGAAAGATAGCCGCTGCTATTAGGAAATGTTACAGATATTTTATCCTGCAGCACAATTCTCTTTATCTATTTCATTGCTACAGTTTTCAAGCTACCAGATCAGAATTTACTCCTAGCTATGTGGGAGATGCTTGCATTGAAATTATGGTCTGTACTCAACCTCTGGAGGTATCTGAATAATGCTACACTTTTAAAGAAAGAGCCACCTAATATTTATATTACACTTTTTCTCAATCAAAGCAGCTGTATAGGTCTATTTCCCTTGTGTTCCTGGATATGTACTTTGTAATTGTCATTGCCTCACTTTACAGCTTTTGTTCTTTTTGATTGCAGCTATTATACATCACATCCAATTTAGATTGCCTAGAATGACAATGGCTGCTTAAATGTATTCTGCACACCCTTGTAACAGATCTCCAGCGACATGTGCATCCTTCTGAGAAAACTTCCAGAAATATATTATGTAGCATTAGGAAGGATGGGATTTTACACAAAGGGAGGAAAACAATCCCCTTCAGATTTTTATGCTTACAGAGATCTTTGCCTTGATCGCCACCAGGTGTGTACACACCGACTTGCCCTGAGCAAATACAATTTGCCTTCAGGCGCCAACACACAGGGAGCTCATTCACACAATCAAAAACTGTGTTCTACCCAGGCTTGGGAGCTGTGTGTGCTCCCAATTTTTGGTTGTGTGGAAGCAAGGTTAGAGGAAAAGCTGGGTAGAAGTTTTGTGTGCAAGCAAGGTAGGAGGAAAAGCTGGGTAGCTTTTCCTGCTAACTTGCTTCCATATAATCACCTCTACCCAGTTTTTCCTCTAACCTTGCTTCCACACAACTGAAAACAGCCCCCAAACCAGGGTAGAACACAGTGAGGCTGTTCTCATGAGCAGACAGGCTCAGATGTAGGCATCCAAGCCTGGGTTTGGCTGCCCATGAGAACTGCAAGGATCCATGCAGATCCTGGTGGCCCCATGGCGCCAAACCCAGTGCTGAAGCCCAGCTCTTAGCCGAGATTAAGGGCACAAATGCACCCTTAACCCGGCTGCTGGGATTGTGCATCAGCTCATGCTGACACAGAGATGGGTGCCTAGAGTGCCCGTGCCCTGGGGGAATCACCCAGTGCATTGCACTTGCTGCACAGTGCACTGTGGGATACCTGGATAATAACTCTGTTGCTCTGCGCTGCCAGGGGCAGTGAGGATAGTCATCCTCAGTGCTCCTGGCAGCTTGGGTCACGTGGGCGCTCGGTTTGTGTGCAGCAGGGCTAAATGCAGTCATCTGGGGCAAGGTAGGGTGAGTCCTGCCTTCCACCATGCCTGCCCGTCCACGTGCACAGTCGTGTGAATAGCCACACTTTTTGATTGTGTGAATGACCTCAGGATGTTTTTATAAAAGAGAAGAGTTGATTCTTCTCTCTTTCAGGCTGTTGACATGCCACACATGACTTAATTTGTGGGCACACGTGGTAGTACGTTTAGTGGGCTGAAAATGTTTGGAGATTTATTTTCAAGGCTGATCATCCTCACCTCAGAGAAATGAATTCAGCAGAAGGTATGAAAGAAAACCTACGTAGTACAGTGTGGGGATGTGGGCTCTAGTCATCATAGACCTGAGGATATTGGCTTAAGGAATGAATGTACCTCAGCCTCAACTCATGTTCTCATTCATAGCAGCTTCACTAAAATTCAGTCTCCCCACAAAAGTAGCAGCATGGCCTTCACAGAGAAGTGCAGCAACAACACAGAGATGGACAGATTACACGTTCTGTGCTCAGACCGAATGCTGTTCAATAAACTCTTGGCAGGATAGTCTAGTCCTCTAAGAAAGAATCGGAAACGTTGATAAAGAAAAAACTCATATTTTCTCAAATACTCATACTAAAATTTATAGACTTGCAGCTACAGTCTTCTAAAGTGTTGCATTTATTACAATGTAAACAAAACTTAGTACATTCCAATATAAAAAGATCAGACATGTTTAGCTTTTTTAAAAAAAGCCAATTTCATAATAGGGCACTTATTCTCATGTGAAGTTGATTTTAGTGGAATCAGTTTGGAAGTGAAGCTAAGCACAAGTATGACACAACAAACTAGAGATGTTGTGATAATGTGAAATGCACAACTTAATCCCTATGCTTAAGAGTTCCACTGAGTTCAATTGGGCATATTCTCAGGTAAGTGTGCAGAGGACTGCAGCTAGTATTCCACAATTGGAGTCTTGATGTGTAGAGCGCCAGAACTGCTACTAGACTTCTAATTGTGTCAAACTCCAGCTAAAATGCCAGGCAGTGAGAAAAGCACTTATTTTGATAGCTCTGACATGCAAGAAGATCCTCAGTGGACAGTAAATCATGTAAACAAGTGAAACGGCGTGTTAAAAATAGAGAACAAGTTTATTTATAGAAAACGCTGATTTCTATTTATTCAACTGAAAGTACAGTAGCAGCATACGGGAAATTAGCCAGGAGAAGCAGTAAGAATGCATAAAGTCAACAGCAGGAATCGATTACAAGATCCATGCTTTCTAATGGATATCAAAGTGTTAAAAGGAAGAGTTCCTTATGTTTCCATTCTAAGCATCATCAGAAAAAGTATATAAAGAGAAAGAAACATTAACTGGACATTGATGTTTCACGTCGACAAAGTTAATCAGGAAGGCTTCTGGTCCACTCATGGATATTTATGGACTTAAAGGCTGTTGGTGACTTGGTCATAATATCCATATTTTCATTTCCATCAACTTTACAATCTGAGAAAAAAAATCATGTGCAGCACACAATTTTCCAGAACAGTATCCTATTCTGTTATTTTGTTAACACAAAATCTTTATCAAGGATGCAATTTGCAGTGATGCTGAACCAGAAATGAAAAAAACCAAACAAAAACTGTAACTCTTAGGATTAAAAATTAAATTCTTTTGCGATGAACAAGATTGAAATATTTTTTTAAAAAAAATTAAAATGTAAACCTATTCTGCAGACCTATTATCTTATTCATAAGAAATATACACTTAATAAAATATCTGTCTTTCACTGTAAATGTAAACACGAAGGGCTCGATCCAACCCACCACAGGCATGTGGCCACAGGTGGAGGGATCTCTATAAGGCATAACAGAGGCCTGTCTAGTCCCTCCCTCTGGAATGTGCTCACACAGGTGCACACACAAACACAACACAGGCTGATAAAGAAAACAGGACGCTTGGGTGTGCCTCCTAGAATATATCCCCACCTAGCACACCTCCTCCATGGAGAGGAGTAGTTTCATTCCCTATAACATCCTTAGCGCCTTTTTACTGGAGTGGGGTAGAGGGAACAGGGTTCTGTTATGTTCTGCGGGGATCCCTCCACATGCAGACACTGCACCATGGTGGAATGGATTGAGTCCATACAGATAGAACAGTATTAGAACATGACACACTAAAAGGCATCTAAAATCTGTATGCTTCGGACAGGTATGAACCGAGAGTAGACATCAAAACAGCTCTCGCCATGTATATTTTTGTTCATCTTCTGGGCAGATTTGAGCAATAAAATCTAAAATATACAAATAATTATCTTGCTGTTAACATAGCATTATACACCAGAGAAGATAATTTTTGACGCATTTAACACATCTAATTTATCTTTGTAAAATCTGATCACATGGAGGCAAGATTAAAACATTGCTTTTCTAATACATGAGGAACAGGGCTGGTTCTTTGGTTAACATCATCATGTGACAACCATACATGAGTCAAACACAACCAATCAAAACAGAATAGGCAGTTTTCCTGGAAAGCAGGTCAGGAAAAACCTTCCACCAAATATGCCTGTTGTACTATGTGAAAAAGAAGAAGCTATGCTAAACCACCTGTGCCAGGTATAATCACAAGTTACAGTGATACTGATCATGTAGGATAACATCAGTTTTTCTCCATATCACTTTTCTACAAAAGAAACAAGGCACCGAGTGTATCGGTGGTATGTAAGCAGTAGAAAAGTATGTGAATAATATGCAATACATTAAGTTTTTAATACACACATTTACAAATCTGGTGGACATGTGCTTTCTCCATGTTAACTTACTGCATCACAGGCCCATGTTTATCTTTTTAATACAGTAAAAATCACTTCAAAGTGAAAAGAACATACAGATAACCTTGTTTATAACTCCACAACTTAATACGTGAATGCTCTAAGATCACTTATTAGTTCATAGTCACCATAAACAACTCTGAAATTGTTTTAAGATCAAAGGAATCTTAAGAGCCAATCTAGAAAAAGCACAGAATAGAGATCTCCTGAGACTACCGTTTCAGAACACAAGTGAAATCATGATCCAATACATCCTATGCCAAAAGGTCCCTGCACATCAACAACTAATATGTCAGGACCTTCTCCTTGATGAGCCGGCTTTCTATGGGCAGAGAGTTTTTGACACAGGGAACATTCAGTTATGTCAACCCCCTTCTGTGTACCACATGGTTTTTCTGAAGATGTAGATATGTGCTTCCCTGGTCATATCAACCCTACATACACTTTTAGTAGCTAATCCATACTTCCACTGGACTTTCCTTTTTACTCCAGTGGAAAATGGATTTGGTCCTAGTGTATACTTAATGCATGGATTCCCACTGAAATCAACTGAATCTGTATATGGTTTGGCATGAATAAACCCTGCAGAATCAGTCTTTGAGTAAGGACAATGTTAGGGACCATTATGAGATGGTATTGCTCATAGAGCAGTTAACCTCATCTTGTTAGATCAACTCTATAAAAATAGATAAGAAAGCTCTGTAGTAAAGTTCATAAGTTGTATAAGGAGAAACCTTGCCTTAAGAAAGAACCAAGAAAATGGGAAAAGAAATAATGATTTCACTGACTGCAGTTTCTCATTAAAATTATATTTCAAAAAGCACCAATGAATGTGGCTGTCTACTTTACAGGACAACAGCCTTGTAGACTGTGACTTGCACTGCTAATTAATATGTTCTGAAATTATACAAGTGCTTAAAATGTGACCAAGAAGTACCAAACAGATTCACCTGGGCTGGCTGAGACCTGGTGCTTGTGCATCTATCAAAAGGCAGAGAAAGGAACAGCAGGCAGGTGACCCAAGGCCTTGCCATGATCGAGCCAGGCTGGATGCTGGAAACACATGCTGTGGTGCCATGTGGATAGAGCTGCTGAGAATCCAGACCCATAACCTGCTTTGCAGGGACCATGAAAGAACTTTGCTATGGGCATAAGAGGAGCTATTGAGGCAGAGCAGCCAATTAGGAGGGATAAGGAGAGGGCTGCAAGGCATACAAAAGGACAGAGGTGACAAAGGTCAGCCTATTGGGCATCAGCTGTTCAGTGCAGGGCTGGTCATCTGATAGGTTGAGGGAGTAGAAAGGGGATCCAGTGCAAATATATTTGCAGCATCTAAATAAGGTTTTCTTATACGTGGACACAATTTATAGCAATACCAAACAAAATGGGATTGCGCCGCTTGCAAGGGTGGAAACTGTACTCATTCCATCCAAATTGACACGAAAGGACAGGTTTGGGTTCTGTCTGTCTAAGGCTCTCTCTGTTACAGAGAAATGGACAAGATTTGAAGCTCAGAACAATATGAGCTTTTAAAACTTGCCACCATTATCTTTGCTAACACGCTTTTGATCACAGATTAATCCATGGGCAACCAATACCTTTCATGTATGCTCTACCAAAATAGCAACAAAACCAATTCCTCCCCTGCCCCAATTCCATTCTCTCTCTCTCCAATGAATTTTAAAATGCTCTAACCAAACAAGTTGACTACACTTTGTGAATAGGGTGTCACTGCTCTCATACGGATTGTTTGTTCCCCTCTCTAACAGTAGTATGCACACAACAGCCATGGGGCAATACTTTGGGTTGCCCCTGGCTGTATGAAAGCAAGGTAGGAGGAAAACCTGGGTAGCTTTTCCTCCTACCTTGCTTCCGCACAACTACCCAGGTTTTCCTCTTGCATTGCTTCCACACAATCAAAAATTGGGAGCACATACAACTCCAAAACCCGGGCAGAACACAGTTTTGTATTGTGTGAATGACCTCCATGTAGGTCCCGCAGGGTGCAGAATACCTCCTGCTTTTCAGCAATGTAAAAAACATTCATGAAATGATGCATTAAGCTTGCCATGTTGCAATACATGTTTGGTATGCTGTACACAGCCAAAGCATCCCAGATTGACAGACCTGAAATACGGAATATTAGTTTTGATACTCGAACACAAAATGCACAAGCACAAATCAACACAGGGATGCACAACAGAGGGCTGCTATGATTGATTTCCAGTAACTCCGTATGAATTTCAAATAGCATCAAATGAGTTGCCTCAGGAACTAGATCAACAGTCCTTCTAATCTAGCCTGGCTACAGATCTTGAACCAAGAGTTCTGTTTCCTGAGATCTACTAGGGACACCTCACATGTAATCAATTTCCTATACAGAAAGTACAACCATTTAGGGAAAGGAGGTTAAATCAGATGCCTATTTTCTGTGGCTGACATGCAGCATGTCATATGTGGTTCTGTACTTCTTGAGCTACTGTGGGCATCTAAAACAACACTGGTGCTATTGCGCAAGAGCACTGTGGCACTAAGGAAAATTGCACAGTCATACTTGCATGATGATATGGCTATTAGAAATGCCAGCATTGTTTTAGATCCCTGCAGCAATGTGGGCAGTGCAGAATCACCCATGGTATGCTGCACAGCATGTCATCCTGTGTGTATACTCAATGGGAAATTACAAGTGCACCACTTTTACACACCTGTACCTGCAGTTTCCTATTTGTGCATTTACACGTCAAAATAGATTGTTGTGTGATCATTGCATGTGATAATTTATATTTAGTTCAAATGTGTCTTCCTACATCAAAGGAAATCTGTCATGCTCAAAGCAGTCCTTAGTTGAACCTATTTATGATTAATCCTTATCCTGGGGTCTCATATATGCAAAGCATTTGCTCCAACACCGAGGTATGACCCCAATCAGTTTAAAATGATACTAATCTACCATACTGAGCTCCTTTAAAGGAAGGGTGGAATTAAAATGAAGCAAATACTAATATAATAATAAATAATCCTAAATAACAAAATAATAAAAACATCACCACACTGAAGAGAGTGCTCTATTGCTGGGGTCTTATGTCCATGTGATTTGTTGAATTCTTTAAGGCCATCCTACATATCTGTACAATACATGCTGTAATATATTTTTCAAAAATGTCTTGCGGTACAAAAATTGAATCAGCAATTAATACATGCATAATCCTGAAGAAAACCAGGGGAAGGATTTAATTTCTCTTACCCATCAAAGTTAGTAAATCGCCTTGAGATCACTGATTTAGGTGGTGCAGAAATGTGACAAACAAACAAACAAGGTAATTTCCAAACAAGGCAACCAATGTGTAAATGAGGGCATGATATTAATGTGACAGGTCATTGCACAAAAACAAGTTTCATTTTTTGGATACTTCACTCACTTCTACCTTGCTTTCCAACAGTATTACTCAGTAGCTGATTCTATCAGATACTAGATAAAGAACAAAACATATACAAAGCTAGAACACTCATTAGGCAACTTTCTATATTAGGAATTTCCTAGATCCTAATCTCACACAATAGTAATACATATTTTTAAATTAGGAATATCTTAATGAAGTCACAGATTTTTCATCTGCTCCTCCCCTGTATGAAATGCATAACTCAACCTTCAAGGCACTATAACAAGTGCAAATCTTATAGTCCAATCCCAGAAATAAGGCCCAGTGATTTCAATAGTACTTACTTCCTACTAAATCTGCTTGGAATTGTAGCCATGCAGTGCAATCCACTGAGTGTTTACTTGGAAGTAAGTGCCATTGAGTTCAATGGAACTGAAGTACAGGCACAGGATTGTAGCCTTATCTATAAGTAATTCCCATGTCTCAATTTTAACTAAAAATAAGTTGCTAAATGAAGACTTTTTAAAGATAATTGTCTTATATTATAAGAAGGCTTGTACAAGGATGCACTGTAAACGCAACCAGAAACAAAACTGAAAATAATATACAATATTGTACCATTACTAAAAATATTTTTGTTCGCAAAAGTTCCTGAATAGATTTGTTTTAATAACATCACATTTCGTGTGCTATACACTTCATGCAACACAGGGAGGAAAATTCATTTGGAAAATCTTTATATCAATCAAGACTGAAATCAATCAATTGAGCATCACATTATAGTTACGAATTTAAGTAGTAAAACATGAAAGGCACTGAATAACAATTTCAAGACAACAGCTGGGAATTTTAAAGGAGGTTGTTAAGAATTTTGAGAGTGGGAACATTATACATCCTTCATATGATGCATTTGTATCCATTCATGCAGTACTGGAAAGTCTTTGATCTCAAATAAAGTGGCATTCAGAAATATTGTGGAGCGGTCAGAGTGATGCATATGTGCTTTCCCAACTGGATCACTCTAAGCAAAAAAAGAAAACTTGTGAATCAAGATTTTTAAAATACCTTTTAGGTAGATTAACCTCATCCACACATCTTAACTGAAGCTGGCACCTGAGCATGAATTCATGGGATTTTTCAATGCCTACAACAGATACAGTTTCCAATCTCAAATATGCCCAGTAGAAGTTCTAGGTATTTGTTTAAACTGCAGCATTTTTATCACAATGCCAGTCTTATCCTCAAGGAAATCAAATAGTGTCCCCCAGCTTGAGGCTTCACTGTTACCTACAAACCCTGAAAGCTACCAGTAGCTGAAAGAGAAAGTGATGAAACAATTCACCACAAGAACTCTGGAGCCTGCAGATTCTTAAATATTTTCCCATGTGCTTTGAATATAATAATCCATGAAGCTGACTTTCCAAGATGAAAAATTATATTGTAACATACTGCTGGGGATCTAAATAAAATGTTAGTAATGATAGTAGTTTCTTCCCCCATAATATAAACCCACCCAAGTCCTTGTCTTCAGAACCTTTTAACTCCCAGATTTTACCCCCTGAATTTCCAGAAGATTGCAATATTTCAATCTCTTTCAAGAAGATTCAAAATGTATTTAATTAGAATAAATTAATCTTTACATGAATGTGAAGCCATTTTAATAAAGTTATGAACTGTAATCCTGCACCATTGCCAAAACAAAAATGCTGCTAGCATCAGTGAGAAACACTCACAAGAAACTGCATGCAGGATTTCAGTCATGTTCTACAAGCCTCTTATATTGGGAAAAATGAAAACAGGAAAGGCAGGATCAATAGAATTGCTTAGGTGTACTTGAAGGCTTGGGTGCATCTGATAAAACATTTTAGTTTTTCTCTTGGAGTAGCAAACCTTTATTCCATATTGCAAACTGCTTTTGAAACTCCACTGCCATGTGACATGAGTCCTCTCCACATATTCTGATCACGGAAGCACCTGCAATCACAGATATAGTGTTCACCTCTTCAGACAAATGCTGGCTTACCCATGAGCGGTGTGCTGTCACAAATGACTGACAGGGCCAAGGCAGGACTTTCAGCCCCATTTTAGATGCACACTGCATCTTTCTATAAGATCTGAAGAGGGCTATGGGCAGTTGCTATTTGAGAAATACAGTCCAAAGCTGCCTTGGGAGTATTGAACTGTGCAGGTTGTTGGATCCAGTATTTTCAACATGTCTATAAGTGTCTGCAAGGGACCAGTAAGAGGGAAACTGCAAGGCAAATAGTAGAGATGGTTCCTGTTACGTGCTTAAGGAAAATCTGATCAATGCCAAAACAGAAACCTGATTTCACTGAGATCCAAGGAAGCAACGCATGTATCAAACCTGCAAGGTGGACACTTTAAATTGAAGACATCCTCCTAACAGTCCTATATAAAAGCTGGAACAGACAATAATTGTTAAGAGAGCTGGAAGTGGTCTAAGAGAGACTTTGCTTCCCATGGCATACACACCATCTTTCATATTCACTGTCACCTCTGGTGAAAGAGATCTTACACATATTGAAAACAATGTAAACACCTGCTTGCCAAGGGTAAAAGTGTGATGTGCATCATGAGCGACGAGTCCTCTTTCAAAACCACTTCAGCAACCTAAGAAAAAATATCGCCTTTCTCCAGACCGAAGCAAGCAACTCAGAGGAGCTGGCTTTGTGTGTCAGATTTAAAGCAGCCAGCACACAGAGCTACTCTTGCATAGCAACAATAGTGTCTCACAAAACTGAACTACCTGTCGGAAATGTTAAGTTATTAAGGGGAGAGGGAGAAATTAATACTCCTACTACCACCAGCCAACATGATAATGAGGCTGTTCTCACGCACAGGCAAGAGCGGGCTAAGGAAGCCCAGCCTGGTTTTGCCTGTGCGTGAAAACCAGTGGGAGCCGCTCGGCTCCTGGTGGTGGCAAACCCACTTCCAAAGCCTGCCTCCAAAATGAGGTTAAGAGCCCAAGTGCTCCCTTAGCCCCATTTTTCTGCTTGTCTGCCAGCCCCAACCCTCTGCACTGCCGGGTGCAACTGGCAATCGTCTGGGCAGGTGATCCACCCACCTAGCAATGACAGGAGGATCTTCTGAGGGGGGGTAAGGGCTAGCAGCCTTCCTCCATGCTCTCCCTCGAGCCCCTTTTCACTGATCATGAGAAAGGGCTCACTATTTCTCTCCCATGGCTGTGCTTTGTTCCCCCCTTTAGCCATTCCTCCCCCCCTCGCCTCTCTCAATCTGCTTCTTGACTGGTCCTACAGAACACAGCAGAGCACCACTAAAAACAAACCATCTCAGCAACACAAACAGACGGCTTTGTAATAATAGAGAAATTACACAAAATACCTATGAGTTAAACTGAAAACCTAAACGTGGACCAAAACAATCTTGAAAGTGTTATGATAAGGATTTGGGGTTGCTGTCTCTTCAACGTCAGGTAAACTTTACCCAAAATCCGTGACGTTAAGTGACGATGTGAACGCTAATCAGCTCTGCAGCATTTTGTGCATTTGTTATAGTGGAATGTTGAATTTGTAACTTCTGCAACTCCATCTCTTAGTTGCACCTAAGGGGCAGCCTCGCTGAATGCTGACACTCCGTGGAGGCACAACAACCATCCTTTAGGATTCTAACAATGAATGCCATCTACATACTTGCTGTCCTTTGGATTCCTTCATCTCAGTCCAGTGGTTTAGTTCCTCTTCTCCAGAACTGTTCAAACCTAAAGAAATCCAGCCTATCATCTCCTTTCGCTTCATGCTGCGTTTATTATAGACAGACAATATGAGTGTCACATCGGAAAGCTGAAACAGTGCCACTTGAAAAATAAAAGTCTCTTTGTATACTGGATTTGGCTGCCCTCTTCGGATGGATGTCTTGCATTTGGACATCTCTTGACCCATGGAATTCAGCAACGTCAGCTTAACATATGTATCTACAAAATAAACAATTGGGTACATGAGATGTCTTAGACTGGACTACAACTACTACAGAATGTCTTTAAGGTTATGGTGTATACCATATTGTTTTTGGAATACTTTACTCAACTTGGTAATGTAAGGAAAAGGAGGGAAATGTTCAATTGCAACTTTTACTTAATAATATTGATCCTTTTATAACAAGTTTACTTAAAGGTATACCTCATAATCTTTCTCCTACCCACTATCCCTTGCTTTTTTGCATAAAGCAGATACATGTAGCATTAACACTTAGCAAGCTACAACTGGCCACAACACTATAAAGCATATCAGTGTTTTCAGATAACGTAAAAAGATGAACGACATGTGAAATGAAAAAAATAAATAACAAATTTTAAAATGAGAGGTAAAGTGCATGGAAGCTCATGGAAGTTTGCATTTTAAAAAAAATCTCTCAGTGGATGCGGTTTCGTATTCAAGATTTTTTGGTAAGTTTGTGAACATTTAAAATACCAAAAGATAACCAAATATACTGAATGGCTGATGTTTACTCAGCTGTGTAAAGCTCTTCATGCCTAATTTTTGCACAAAAGTATTTAATGTGTGGTATAAATTATTTTGGCACATGTGCTTTATAGTGTTTTTAAGACATACTATATTATAGCAATGGTTCAGATATTCAGGGCACAATGTGAAATCCTATGTGCACAGGAGATTCTCTTTCTCTTTCATAACAGCTTAGATTCTCTTTCTCTTTCATAACAGCTTAGAGCATTCTGCCACTAATGGAAGTGAAAAAGGAAGCTCCTGTCCATGTGGGGCTCCATATGTGTACTGTAGCTACTGGATCGTAGGCAAAAATTCTTTAATACAGCAGCTGACATTGGACCAGTTGAGACATAACACAGAGCCATGACTGAATCTTGACTATGTGTGATGTCCCCTACCCTTGTATGCCCATCCTGTCCTTTGTGTGCGAGGGAAAGAAGAATTGCATCTCTTATTCCTGCTAACTGGGCAAAGAGGCACCTTTTACCGTGGTGATTCTCTTTATTTAGCAGGGGGAGAGTAACTGGCCCTATCCACCCCCAGCACAGTACTTCCAGTGACTGTTGCTGGTGTGTGTCTTATGTTTCTTTTTAGAATGTGAGCCTTTTGGGGACAGGGAGCCATCTTATTTGTTTTATTCTCTTTGTAAACCGCCCTGAGCCATTTTTGGAAGGGCGGTATAGAAATCGAATTAATAATAATAATAATAATAATAATATTCTAGCTTAGAACAAGCCAGGAATTTTTGTTACATCTAAACAGAATGGTGCTGACGTATTCTAGCCAGAGTCTCAAAATAAACCAGGATCTGGCTATAATAAGCCCGGGGGGGGGAGAGAGAGAGAGAGAGGGAGGGAGGGAGGGAGGGAGAGAGAGAGAGAGGGGTGTGTGTGTGTGGGGGGGGGTGCTAGGGGATGTGCAAAGCCAGGTTTCACTCCTGACTCCATGTTATGTCCACTAGCACCAAACTCTTTCATTTTTACTATAGAGTTTTCTAGCTTGTCTGGCAAAATACATCCATGGCCACCGAATAGAGAATGCTGCATTAAGCATTTGTATTTCACATTAAGAAACTAACCTTTTTTGCCTGCTTTTTTTGTTTATGCATGAAATGCTTTTTTGTTTGTTTGTTTATGCATGAAATCACAATTTTTAAAAAAGACAAAAATATTATAGTAAGAATTGGTTCTGGTGATTGTTTTGCATTTGTTAATTTATCGCTTTGAAAAACCATCATCCATTGTCAGAGATATGGTCTATCTCCATTATAAGAGTACAACAGATAATCCATGTATGTTGTCAGAAACCAACATAGTGGAGAGTGGTGGAGAGCTTTGCTGCTGGCAACTTTCTTTTGCATGAAAAAGACAACATCCAATTAGTCTCTATAGGAACTCACCTCGTATTATATAAACCTGTCCACCTATCAAGTGTTTTAGACAACAGAACAGTCCGTCTGACAACAGGGGGTGGAAAGCAGTAAAAGAAATAATGACCAGATGTCAATAGTTGGGTGAGAGAGGATCAAAGGTTAAAGTTTAAGAGGAAACACTATTCACCAGAGTGGAAGAAAACAAAACTTTAGCATTACAGTTTAGAGAGGGGGACGGAACAAAAGGATTGGCAGGTACAATTGAATGAAATGATACTTTTGTACGGTCACTGTGTAATCTTTAACAAAAAAATTACACCGTTTCAAATAATGGAGTATCTTAGTATTAATTTCTATTGGGTTTTAAAACACATTGAATATAGAGATTCATGCAAAAGATCAGGCTACAAGACTAGAAATCAGAGCATCATCTTCAGTAGGCCTTCCTCTTTTTCATGCAAACTCCAGCTTTTTGAGTAAAGGTCAATTCAATGACCTCAAACTAGGGCTGTCTCATTTGAGGTCCATGGGATTACAATAGAATAAGCGGTCACTGAATTGCACTCCGTTAATATTACAAACAATACAATGAAAGCTAATTGGATTGGAAAGCTAATTTGGTTGATACATGCAACTCAATTTATCTACATATTTAATGTCCCTTTTACTGCATTCATTAATGTGAGATAAAGTGTTGAGCCAAAGTGCAGGATCACCCTAAATATGATCAAAGTTTAAGATCCCTATTGAAAATGGCATGGGTGTTTCAGTGGAGCTGCTTGTGAACACAGGTTTCCTACTCAAATTTCAGTTTAGAGCATTGTTTAGTCCACAATGGGGATTAGTACACGCAAAGCAGTCCCAATTTGATCATGTGCTGTTTCTCTGCCCCACAGATGCCATTGGTGAGGGCAAGGAAACGACATGGGGTAGGTGTCTAGAGAAACTTTACAGGGAAAGGAGAACTCAGCATTTTTGGCAGCAGCTGTTTAATGAGAGGTACCCTTAGCTCTCTGACTTTAGTCTCACTAGGTTTTCTAGACTAGAGCTATGATTCTCTACAACAGATTGCTTTTCTAAACTGGATCATGCATGTGCAGTTCCCAGGAGCTAGATTTGAGAGCCAGAGCATGTACATCTGGTCTCTGGGCTTGCTACCTCCACATTCTGAGGCAATGTGTCTTTGAATACCAGTTGCTGGGTACCAGGAGAAAGTTATTATGGCTAAAATGTCCCGCTTCTGGGCTTCCCAGAAGCATCTGTTTGGCCAATGTGGGAAACAGGATAGGAACATAGGAAGCTGCCATATACTGAGTCAGACTATTGGTCTATCTAGCTGAGTGTAGTCTTCACAGACTGGCAGCACCTTCTCCAAGGTTGCGGGCAGGAATCTTTCTTAGCCCTATCTTGGAGAAGCCAGGGAGGGACTTCTGCTCTTCCCAGAGCAGCTCCATCCCCTGAGGGGAATATCTTCCAGTGCTCACACTTCTAGTCTCCCATTCATATGCAACCAGGGTAGACCCTGCTTAGCTAAGGGGGCAAGTCATGCTTGCTACCACAAGACCAGCTCTCCTCTCTTGGTCCCTGAGGATGCTGATCCCTTGGTCTGGTCCAGCAGAGCTCTTCTTGTGTTGGTGTGCATCTGGTCCCTACAGATATCCTGACTGGGGAATTTGATTACGCCCAGTATATAACATTTCTGCTTCCATCTGAGGCTGTTCTTACCATATTTTCAAATATATATGTACATATCTGTTTTTAGACAGTGTCATGTTTCTTCACAATGGGTGTCAAGAATAAATAATTTATTCCAAGAAGTCCAAAACTAAATTCTGTGTGTTGATATCACACATTTCATATACACTCGCACACACTTGTAAACCCTTCTACCAGTATCCTTAACAATGGTAGCTTCACTGTATTTACATAAACATTCATTGGCAGATACCCTTAAAATGCATTATAACTGTTTTATATTGGCTCTGTGATGTGAAGCACTCATAGTTTAGCAATTAATCATTATGATAAAGGTAATTTATTAGTCAGTCAGTCATGAAAAATTAAAATGATCTTGTCAAATCACAACTAATATTTTGAATTTTAGATTTTCTGCCATTTCCCCACTGACTAGAAATATAAAACATGAAACAGATTAGCTGATGATTACACTATTTCAGTATGACTGGGTAAGACTAAATGATAGGATTGAAGTCCCCACCACTGAAATCCCCCCAAGTGCAGAAGTATTAGGATAAAAAATATATATATTCCACTCACTGGGTGGTCTGTTTGCTGCCAAGTTTTTGAAGTGGCTGCCTTTTATCACTTCTGCTGCTAGTCTTCCAGTTGTGGCATTATAAAGGAGTCCAATGAGGATTTCTGGAGCGGATCCATGAGCCAGAGACTGACAAGAGGAGGTACTTTCACTGCAGGACATTTCTGACATGCTCATTTGGGAGTCACAGCCCTGGAAGCAAAAGAAAAGCGTTTGCAAGCATTTGAAGCAACCAAGATACCCCAAGAATCCACTCTTAATATTTATTCCTTTTGCTTGTGATTCTAACTTGATAGGAACAGTGCATGGCAGCTTGTGTAAGAGGTATACTTACTAGCCTTTTTTTAAAAAATACACTCCTTAAAAAACAATACAGTGAAGGGATGATTCTCATCAGCACCACAGCACACAGGGATGAGGAGGTTACCACGCTGTTTTCCCAGTGGAAATCCACCTTGAAACATCTATATTCTACCCAAAGCTGCAAATTGCCACTTTGGTGGGGAAATGGTGCAACAGGAAAAGGTTAACAACAACAACAACAACTTCTTCACCACTTTTCAACAGAAGTTCCCAAAGTGGTTTATACAGAGAAATAAAAAATAAGTAAAGATGGATCCCTGTCCCCAAAGGGCTCACAATCTAAAAAGAAATATAAGATAGATACCAGCAACAGTCACTGGAGGGATACACTGCTGGGGATGGAGAAGGCCTGTTGCTCTCTCCCTGCTAAATAAAGAGAATCACCACTTTTTAAAGGTGTCTCTATGCTCAGTTAGCAGGGGAGTCTTCTTCCGCCCCTTGCATCATAGTCCTGATGAGGATTGCCACACCACCACTTTTCATAAGATGCCTCTTACCAGTGCAAGTTGGCACATGACTGGTTTGTTATTTATTTATTTGAATTTTATACCGCCCTTCCAAAATAGCTCAGGGTGGTTTACAATTAAAGCAAACCATCAAGACAGTAAAGAGCTAAAACAGAAATTAAAAACAATATAACAACAATTAACAATTTAAAAACATTTTAAAACAACAATTAAACAATTACAGTAATTAAAAACCCTGAAACTGGGTTAAAATATTAAAACCGATTAAAAAACCCTGGAAAGCCAGGCCAAACAGATACGTTTTAAGGGCTCTCCTGAAGACTAATAGAGAATTCAAATTACGGATTTCTGCAGGGAGCGCATTCCACAGCCCCGAAGTAGCTATAGAGAAGGCCCACCTCTGAGTTGTCACCAAACGAGCTGGTGGTAACTGGAGATGAACCTCCTCAGATGACCTTAATGTGCAGTGGGGCTCACGCAGAAGAAGGCACTCTCTAAGGTAACTCAGGCCTAAGCTGTTCAGGGCTTTAAAGGTAATAACTAGCACTTTGTATTTTGCCCGGAAACATATCGGCAACCAGTGCAATTGTTTCAAAACAGGCGTAATATGGTCTCTCCGGGTTACCCCAGAGACCAATTGGTTTGGCCAGGGATTCACAAATTTAGGCTTAGCTCACCAGCCAGCCATTATTTGTGGTCACCACCAATCCCTTCTCTTCCCTCAGATCCTTTTCTGGTACACAGGCAGAGGAGAGAGAAGTGGGCCTTCTCTCATTTGCACTGGGAGATGGAAATGATAAGAAACAGTGGGAGTCCTTGACAACTGCTCAGGAAGGATTCCAGGGACTTTTACACACATGGCTTTTAGCTCACATCTCCTCTGGAATGGAGGGCATGAGTTCACATATCAGCTGGATTTACCCCAAATTTGCAGCAGACTATCAGGGACACGATTCTGGCTTTCCCCGAATTAGGACTGCACATTCTAGTTTAGCCCGAATTATGTCCGGGGTAAAAAAATCCTCTATTTTCAGCAGCTTTTTCTGAAAAAACACTGAGGTTTCTGGTATGCCCCGATGCTTCTCCGTGATGTATGGAAGTGCTATTATCAATAAATCAGCTTTTTTCAAAACTTGCACTTTCGTGTTTTGGGTTTGGGTTTTTTTAATTTTGCTGGGTGGATTTGTGGAACTCCAAGAGTCAGCAGAGGGGACTGCGTGGCAACTTGTTTCACCAGTTTCCACAAGGAAGGAGAGTTTGACAGCTGCGTTCCTTATTGTTTGCTTTCCCGACTATGGCTAGCTTTGCTTGGGAAGAATCCATGCTGTTACTGAAATGGGCTAAGCAGAGAGTCGGTGTACCCTTTCGGAATCTGTAGTAAGAGAAATATAGCAAAGGGCTTTGGACACTGGAAGCACTGCTTGCTGTGTACTTCATCAAGGCTGCCTTCTTTCCCCCCTCCCCCATAGCCTGCGTTTTCCCAGCAAGCCGGCTGGAAACCGAAGGTTGGAGGGGAGAGAAACTACCTGTGATCAATCATTCAGCTTTGGCAGTGTTTACTTAGAATGGAGTGTGGGCAAAATAGAGCCAGCCACACATGCTTTTGAGGGCAATGGGGAAGCAGTGTTGTGGTGCAGGGAGCACAAACTTCGTGGGTAGGCTTTGGGCAGGAGGAGATTGCGTTTGCTCCTGGCTGTGTTAAAAGTTTGGTGAACCTAGAAAATCCATTCCAGGCTGGGCTCAGTGTTGGCAAGTGATGGTGGTGACCCTTATAAAGAAACGATTTGGGCTAGGTTTGTTTTGGGGGGGGCTAATGGAGGGAGCGGCTTTTCACCGTGTGTTGGAAACTCAGAGTTTAATTTTCAAAATGAGAGGTGCCGGGACTCAAGTCCAAGACTTGGTTTTGACTGCAACAGTACTCTGTACGTGCTCAAAGGGGCCTTTTTTCCTTGCTTCACATAGTTTAGAATGGTTCTAGGTGGGCCCCAGTACTAATTAAGCCCTTTTGAAATGTGAATTGTTAAGAGGTCAGCCCAAGCTAGCATCTCTCCAACTTCTCATTCATTTTTGCAAGTCGAGAAAGGAAACTTTGGGATAACTCATGTGTGTGGTAGGGAAGGAATTGCTGAAAAATAGAGCCCATTGATTGCTTTTGTTCACACAGATAAAGTATCCTAGAGGATCCTTCAGTTGTTATGCATGCCGTAAGGACAAAAATGACCCTCCAAAATTGGGAATGGTTTCTACAAACATCCATGCAGATACATTCGCTGAGATAACGCTTCAGGTTAAGCATTCTGTTTTTACTAGTCAATCTTGTGGAATGCCGACTGTCAAACTAACAACAACAAAAGGTCTCTTGCCTCCTTCTCTAGAATGATTGGTTGGAGAAAAAACCTGGAGCAAGCTGTGGGAATGCACACAGGAAAAAAGATCTGCAGGGAATGCAAAGAGGAGCCAAACCTATGTGAACAGTCCATTTAATCCTCCAAATTAAACAGCTGCAAATCTGCTGCGAAGCAGATTCACTCTTCAGATACCCTGTGGCATGAAGCCATGTCTGGATAACTTCCTGGTGTTTCTTACCTTCTCAAATATGGCAGTGGAAATGAGACCTCTTGTGGAAAGAAGATCTTTGTGGTGCTGGGTGTCCTTCTTGCCAGAGGGTTGGGGGCACTTGCCAGTGGCAAGCTGGCAAGTGGATTTGTAAATGCCTGTTTGATCCAAAGACTAACAGGAAGCTCTTGTGTTGCTGGAAAATGCTTGGCCTTGATTTTGGAATGCTCTCCACATTTTAAGGAACCCTGGAGCAGGGAGAAATGTATAGCTCACTATACATTTCTCCTCCTATATATAATGGTGTGGTGGGCGGGAGCATTGTTTCACTATTTTCAAAGAGGATTGACATGTTTAAAGCTGACCCATCATAAAATACTGGAAAGTAAAGATGGATTTCAGAGTAAAATAAGTTGCCAAGTCACAGCCATGCCCCTTTCCAGAGAACGTTTACTGAAACTGATGTGGTTTTCACCACAAAGCAATTAAATCTTTCTATATCTAACCAGGATAATGTGTGCCTCACACAGTTAACCACCTGACTGATCATAACATGTCTATGACCTTGCTATGGAACAAATGAACCTATGATGCCGAGTCACCTCAATGGCCTGTCTAGCCCACTATTGTCAACTTTAACTGGCAGCTCCTTCCCAAGGCCTGAACCTGAGATCTTTTCAATTGGAGATGCTAGAGAATGTACTGGGAACCTTCTACAGGCAAAGCATGTGCTCTGTGCCTGAGCCATTACTCTTCTTCTGTCTCTCTATCTCTGGAATATATGTAGCGTATTTGAACACTTCATATATTTACCATGAAGGGCTGCAGCCAGCCCTAAGGAGCATCCCTCTACCACATAGCACAGGTGGGCAGACCTCTGACACTGGCTGACATCCTGACTAACTCAATGCGCTCCCTATTGAAATAAGAGCCTTCCCATCTCTGGCAACTTTTGAAAAGGCACTGAAGATACATGTATTCACCTAGGCTTTTAATTAGACTTATAGTTTTAATATTGGGTTTCAAATGTTTTAATGATTTATTATTATTTATTTAACATATTTCTATAGCGCCCAAAACTTATGTCTCTGGACGGTTTAAATGATTTTAATTGTGAACTGATTTAATGTTTTAAATGATTTTAATTGTAAACCGCCCAGAGATGCCAATTTTGGGCAGCACAGAAATATTTTAAACAAACAAACCAACTCTGAGCTTGTTGACTAGTACAAGACGATTGTGAAGCTCTGCTATATCCCTGGGATGTTTGGAATTACACTTGTGTGGAAATGTTCCCTGCAAAACTTATGAAGTTGTGCAAATGCCCAGTAGTGTGTGGAGGTCAGCACAGTGGAAAATGGCTCTCATGTTAAAGGGTGGTTGTTGTTGGTTTTTTCCACAAAGTGGCTCCTTCTTGACCAATAGTGATGATCACTGGTGTAAGGCATCAGGGATCTGCTGACCTGTGCTATGTGATAGGAAGCATTCCTTAGGCCTTAATGCAACCATATCCTATGGATGGAATCCAGATGAAAGTATCCAGATATGTCCCTCAGACTACATAATCCCCTTCCATCTGAGATCACTGTCTCCAAGGGAATTTCTTTCCAGCTGACTTGCCTGCTTTCTGGGGAAATCCACCAACCCACTGTATTCTAGCCCACAGTGACAGGCCCTGGAAATGCACTGGCTTTTTTTCCTGCGACCTGTGCTAAAATGGGCCCCTGTAAGAAAGGCTAAGGTAACCTGCATCTCCTCAGCCTTCCGCTTGGCTACTGAGAAATATCCATGCCCCAAATAGAAATCCTCTCATGTTTCCCACTTTAGGGATGTGCCTGAACTGGCTCAGGCAGCTGCGTATGGGGTGGGGATTGGTTCCTTTAAAAAGCAGGTCCTTACCTGCTCCTCCACTGCCCCACCAACTGCAGTGGTGCCTGCTTTCCAAAAGGCCACATGCGGCACCATGACTGCTCCAAGCAGCCTGAGTGTCACATTGGCACATGCTGCAGCCAATATGCATGCTGATACACATGCTGACGCTGCACACAGGCTGCTGGGAGCAGCACTGCAGCCGTGCACAGACTTTTGGAAAGCAGACACTGCACCCGGAAAAACACTGGGGCAGCCAAGGAGCCGGTAAGGACCTGCTTACCTGCTTTTTATAGGAACCAATCCCTGCCCCACTGAACTGGTTCAAATGTGGGTGCCTAAGGAGGCACCAAACCAATTTGGGCACATCCCTGTTCCACTTAACTCCGAGACCAGGTTCCATGCCTGCCTTTCGGACTGTGCCTATCATCTCCACTTCTGGATTTGGACAAAATGCGAAAACAGGTGTTCTTCTCTGCCTGGGTTTAAAATGTAATGTAATTTAATTTAATTTAATTTTTACATTTTATATCCCGCTCTTCCTCTAAGGAGCCCAGAGCAGTTTACTACATACTTCAGTTTCTCCTCACGACAACCCTGTGAAGTAAGTTAGGCTGAGAGAGGAGTGACTGGCCCAGAGTCCCCCAGCAAGTATCATGGCTGAATGGGGATTTGAACTCGGGTCTCCCCGGTCCTAGTCCAGAACTCTTAACCACTACACCCACGCTGGGTTGATACAGAGATGATGGTGACTCTACCTAGGATGGCAGGAGTGTAACGTTAAAATTGTTGTTCTCTGCTGTTCTGAGACTTTTAACATGAGCCACAATTCCTTTCATGATGTCTATAGTCAAAATGTTTGCTCTTAATATTTTAGTTATAGTAGTAATTCAGTTTAAGGGGGGGAAAGATCCAGTCTGAATAAAATTAAGTTCCATGGTCTTTCTCCATTTTGTGGAAAGTAAGATACCATCTGAAAGTAATTTAAATGGTATGGTGTGAACATTAAAATGGATGATTATCTCAATAGTTATTAATTTTTTATTAAACTACTTAATCAGATTGTTTGAAAAATTAGTTAAAAGACAACTTCTCAAAGGCCTTTTCCTGTAATTTAGTTTTTCAGTCTCGGAAGGGCAAATGGGTGGATGTACTATTAAAATAACTCATTCTGTCATAGGCAAAAAACACTGATTAAAGTAAAATAAAACAACAACATAATTCTTTTGCTGAGTATAATCAAGAGACTAAAATCTAGAAGAATTATTATGTACAACCTTAATTTATTACCAGTGAGTCTATAAAGTTACATCAAATTTCCTTTCTGAAATCATAAATGATATTGGAAGTATATGCATAGGCAAATTATTCTAAGAACAAAAGTATCATGCTATTCACAGATCAGCTTTGTTCCCAAACTTAAGCTATTGTGAATAATGTACTCACAAAATGAAATGACAAAACAGAATTTATATGTTCTGGCAAATCAGTGTTCTAACTTCCTCAAAAGACATTTGGCAAGGTGAGAATGGGACCCCAGTGCTGCTTTTCTCATTTCATGCACGGTGTGCAGAGTTTTTATAAGTCTTCTAATAAAAATTACGCAGTACATTTTAGTGGGGGGAAAATAAGCTAAATTATATCATTTGTCTGTATGTGCTTTGACAAAGCATTGAAATATTGCTTAGATTTCCTTTGTATACTCTACATTAGTGTCTGACAGTGTCACACTTAAGGCAACTTTTACTTGCAACTTTACAGCGATAGCCTGAAAAATATAGAGATAATCCAAGGGGGGAAATTTCAAATCATTGCTTAAAGGTGCCTAAAGACAGAGGCCACAATCTAACACAGAGTTTAGCACACTTCAATCTACTGGTTGACATCCTGACTAACTAACTGAACTAGTGCAAGGATTTTGCAATTGCTAGTGTTCCAGACTAGCGTTGCGCTAGTGCAACAAGGGGCACTTACACAACCTGTGAAATGCCTCCTGCTGTGAAACCTCTTCCCCAGTCCATATATACAACAACGAATATGACAATGAATATATTCATATACCATTTTTCAGCAAAAGTTCCCAAAGCGGTTTAGATAGATAGACAGATAGATTAAAGATGGGGCCCTGCCCTCAAATAAATAAAGATGGCTGTCTAAAAAAGAAACAAGATAGACACTAGGGATATGTACGAGCGGTTCGGCAGTCTGTAAAAGGACCGTTGAACGGGTTCGGACGTCCAGCATTCGAGCTGGTTTGGAGGCAGGAGGGTTTCTTTAAGGGACAGAGAGGGTGCTCTTATCTCCCCCACTGCGTTTCCCCCACTGGTATGGGGCTGCAGTGTACTTCCTTCCTTGCATCCCCAGTCAGCATCATACTGGAAGTGCCTGATGCGCATGTGTGCATTCACGCACATCTAGTTCATGCACATCCCTAATAGACACCAGCAGCAGCCATTTGAGGGATTCTGTGCTGTGGTTGGATAGAGAATCACCACTTTTAAAAGTTGCCTCTTTTATATGTTGCAGGGAATGATGCAAAACGATCCAATGTCCTTGTTCTGCAAGCACAACATTTGCACAAGTGGGCCAAGAGCGCAACAGACTGAGCAACTTTGAGTAGCTACTTGGCCTTCTTGCATGGCCACATCTTTGTCCATTGCACTTGTGCAAATCTGGATGCCAACCACTGAAATAACTGACCCGCATGTTGTGCAGCAAAATTTGGGCAGTGCTGATCCACCCTTGCTGCTTCAAGCTTGTAGCACTTTTCTACAAGGCCACAAAGAGTTCAAATGGTATGCCTACATTCTGAAGTGCTAGTGAGATCAGAAACATGTCACTTGACTGTATTACACATATTTTATTTACATTACTGGCCACTAGATACATCATGGAATATAAGATTTTATGCCTACTTTTTGGCCAAGAAAGCTTTAGTTATTTATGACTTACATTTCCTGAAATCAGCTCTTCACATGATGATACTTTTGACCAAATAATACAGACACATTAATCAGACATCTCAAAATTCTTGCTTTCACTATCTTCAGCCCAGTAAACCTTGGCATATTCCTGACAAGCTACATGAGATTTCACAAGCATTAAGATCTGGGCAGAACCTCTCTTCAAATAAGAGGTTTGAAGTTGGCTTGCATTCATCAGGCATGAGATTTAAGTGGTTTAGAAAGCATTTCCATCAGAATTATTTTGATACACGATTACTTTAATAAAGGCAGTGAACACAAGTGGAACCATATCACTATTATTCAGCTAGATGGAGAGTTTTGTGCTGCTTGGAGGACCACACATTAACAGAAACTAACCTGTCATATTACTTTGCTTATTTTCCTGTACATGGCACAATATTTAATGGAGTAAATGTCACTGTTGTTTGTAAACTGCCTAAACTTCATGTAAAATGTGGCACATTTATTTTTAACCCTTTCTTCTTTGAGATCAAAGAGTGATGAGCATGTTTACAATGGCAGCAGTTCTCAGCTTTGCTGGGTTACTACAGACTATTTAGTCCATCAAAAAACACTGGCGGTTCCCATATCACTATTATTTAACCCTCATCCAGATTTGAGGTGGATTTCTACCCCAGCTGCATAAACAAGCAAACCACAGCACTCCCAGCTATTATGCTCTTGTTGTCAAACTCTTACCTGGACTCTGGCACATCTACAGGTATGGCTCCTCACCAGTTGTTATATTTATGTTATCAATAAAAATATGACACAGGGTAGAAAACTACCCCAGAAATGAATGGGCTCCCTATGGTGGGGTGGTTTCTAACCCATTCCCATTATAAGTCAATTGGGAGAAAAACAACCCCAGAAATGAATGGAATTCCTCTATAAGTCAATTGGGAGAAAGACCACCCCGGAAATGAATGGGCTTTCTATGATGAGGTGGTATCTATCCCATGCCCATTTTAAGCTCTTTGGAATGGAGGAGGAGACCCTGTCTCTTTGGAAACATCACTTTTGTTCCCCCCGATGATGACAGTGTCTCAGAACTAGTCCAAGGCACTGTATAGTTCTGTGTTCCCGAGTTAGGGCAGATGAAACCAGCCCCTCCCACAATGTCAGACCTAATGTTTGGAACAAATAAAGCATTCAGAAGCATCTGACTTTGCATAAGCATGGATTTTAGCCCAGACAAAAGCCCTAACCCCTGCTTATTTGGCAGAGGCACCTTTTTATGTGGTGATTTTCTTTATTTAGCAGGAGAGTAAGTCTCCCTATCCACCCCCAGCACAGTACCTCCAGTGACTGTTGCTGGTGTCTATCTTATGATTCTTTTTAGATTGTGAGCCCTTTGCAGACAGGGATCCATCTTATTTATTTATTATTTCTCTGTGTAAACTGCCCTGAGCCATTTTTGGAAGGGCGGTATAGAAATCAAATAAATATAAATACATACATACATAAATACATAAATAAATGGATCACAACAACAGCAACCACAAAGGGCAGTATGGAAATCAATCAATCAATCAATCAAAAAAATAAATAAGTGGATCACAACAGCACCAACCACAACATGTCAGCTTCAGTAAGCCTGGCAATCAATCATCTGCAGTACATCTCTGGTCTTTTCCCATTTCTTCTAATGGGATACAGCCCAGAATGGGGGGGGGCAGTGTTGAAGCTTGGTTCCAGGTGGAGAGAGCAAGAAGGTGGAGAGGTGGGATGTGTGGCACTGGAAGGTTGGCACTGGTGGTGAGGTGGGGTCTGAGTCCTCTGGTGAGAGGCCAGACCAAGAGAAGCTTAGTCCAGCAGGAGGAAGCAGTGAGTGAAGCAACTCCATCCTGCAAACTGGGGGTGGGGGGGGAGGACCATTGTGAACATATCTAAATACTGCCTGAAGTCCTGGAGGGCCACTGCCAGTCAGATTAGACAGTGCTGCTCTAGATGGACCTGACTCAGTAGGCAGCAGCTTCTTTTGTATGTTCTCACATGTGCAGGGCAATGTTCATCTGAGCCTGCCCTCAGAGAATTGTCATAAGGGATAACTCTCCCCCACCCATGCCCCATAATATAGCTGGCAGATGCTCTCCTGAACAAGGGGTTGACCTGTGTAGGCACTATTAGACACAAGAAGCCAGACATACCCACAGAGATGCAACCACATTCAAAAAGGGAAGCACTGTTATCTGTGTTTGGCTTGGATGAACAGTTGTGTGTAGCCAGGAACTTTGTGCCCAGGACACATGACATGAAACCAAGCAAAAAGAATGTGATGATTGCGGGTGACTGGCCTGTAGAATGCACTTGATGAGCTCCCAGATTGTCTTTAGGTCAGTCTTAGTGTGTCCTTTCAGCTGAAATGCTGAGAACGGAGCTGCTGAAGTTTGGATCCTCATCAGTGTGGGTTCGAAGTGCTAATTTTTCTTAGCTGAGAACTCACATTCACAGTGAGTCGTGCAGTCACACAGGGCAGTATGCTTGGGATGTGGGGGTCACCGCTGCACTCCCCTGGAGTGAAATGTTAAATTATTGTGGGTTCTGTGGCCTGAAAAAGTTGGGACACATCCAATGTAACTACTAGGGAGTAGGCAGTTCTACTCATGGACAAACTCTGTATTTGTGGAGAGATTCTTCCCTAGCATTCTGTATCATGAAAATAATCTGTCCATGAGTACAGCATTTGTTTCTGCAGGCAAATCCTGTAACTGTGGACAGAGGGAAGTGGGGCTTCTGAGCACATCAGTGTGGGGGCACGGCTTCAGAGCATGCTCTTGGGGATGCTGAGGTGAGTACAGCATCTCCAGTTTGTATAGTGCCTGAAAAAGGCTTAGATCTTTGTCATGATCAAATAAATTAAAAGAAAAAGTTATGAATCTGCAATAGTGCACCAGGAAAAAACAAATATTGGGGCACAAAAGGGATAAAGTGCATCCCTGGGAGTTAACTTTGTTCTGTGTGTTAGATTTCTGAAAGATGTGTATTTCTCATTAATGCAACCAACCTAAACATAAACAGAAGTGAGCCCATGAGGAACTGTGCGCGCTCTCTCTCTCTGATAATAAAGAAAAGCATACTATGTTAAAAATGCCTCTCTTTCAATTTACTCCAGGGGTCCAGCAATGGGGAGTGCAACAGAGAGAAGGGGTTTAGCAACTTGCCCCGTCCCCCCGTTTCCCTCTGGTGCTGCATTTTCCACAGACCCTCTGACAACTAATTAATCACAGCACACAAACAAACAAACAAACAAACAAAGGAATTGTAAAGGAAACCATGAAGCTTGAATCAGGTGAGCTGAGTGTCTGTGACAAAAAACTGAGCAGCTAAAACTTTAAGGACAGACTGTATGTCATTTTTTCTTGAATACCACTTGATGAATGGATATGCTTATCTCAGTCTACATAAAGTATGTGTGAAGAAAAAGGAAAGAAGGAGTCAAAATCTCTCTGTAAGGGATGAAATGTAAAAAACAAAGAAAATGGAAGAGTCTGGAGATGTCATTTTGTGTAAACTATATTTCTTTGTGATTTCTCTGTGCACTCAAGCAACTGGCCTCTCTGTGTCTGCACAGAGAATCTCTGGGACTTTCTAGAACTCTTTGCAGAGCTGGCATTCCTCTCCCTTCCTGTTGGAGAGATTATATTATTTGGAACTTTCTTCAAGGAACAAAAATCCATAATGGCTTTCAGGTCAGCATCTTCCTTAAGTCAGCATAGGTGTGAAGTGGTTGTTGATGGTGATATGCTTCCATATTGGAAGAAACCTTGGAGTCTTCTCCAAAGAGAATAGTTGGTTACTGGTGAAGAAAAAGGGTGGGGCCTTTAGCGGAGGGATGCTGTTCCAGCAACAGCTTGGAGAAGTTTGTTGGGTTTTATGCTTGTTGCCAAGGCTCAGTGAATTGGGCTTTCCCCTTCCCTAGAGAAGGCTCTGTTGCTTTAAAGAGACCATGTCTGATTTTCTAAGCTCTGGCTCCCAGCACTGAGGAACCTGTACTAGAGCTGGCTGGTTTTAGTGTGGTCCGTAGCAGAGGATGAAGACAGGGCAGTGTCCTTAGATTATGGTGGAGGTGCTGGCTCACGTACCTTGGGTTCTTCTAGTGGGAGGGGTTCCTAGTGGTGCAGGTTACTAGGGATATGGGTCATAGGGTCTTCTCACCCTCCCTCATTCCCTAAATTATCCGCCTTATCTCCCAAGTGGCCACAAAACCAGCTTGCACAAAGTTCAGAAAAGAACTTGTTGAGAAGGTGCTCACCGTACCCTTCAGGAAATGCTCAGAGAGATGCATACCTTGGGAATGCCAAGGGAAGGGGCAAGAGCACCCAAAGGAAGGGGCACGAGCACCAGCTCCATGCCTACTAGAGCTCTAAAGCTTCCAGAGATGCTCTCTTCAAATGCAGAACACAATGATGTGACTGCACAGATACCACAAATGAGAAATACAATAGTATACCCACTTTGAAAATTAAAGCCGTCAGCCTAATTCTAAAACCAGCTGTGATAACTCCCATGTGTTTAGAATGAACCACACTGACTGCTGATCTAGCAAAATGTCACAAGCAACCCAGAACTGAAAGTGACTCTATTCCTGCACTGCTGACAGCATATTACAGATCAGGGTGTAAAACATCAAAGGAGTAACAAAGGAAATTCAAATTTGTGTTTGTTTTAAAACTGTTCACAGGTGCCATTTGCAGATTGCCAGCTCATCTTGAACTGTAGAAACTGCATCTAGGAGAACAGAAAACTGCCAAATTGCATTGCCACCTCCTTGTCCATTCATTCATTTCTCCCTGATAGTGCTCTTTCCAGCCAGGAGAAAGAGAGCTGCAGCCATACTGTGCATACAGGAACTGCCACCACTGGCCATTTACAACCAGGAGAGATGGTGCATGCAAAAGAAAGTGGAGTTTTTACTTGACTTTGCAGAGAGTAAAAACACAGAGCTATTCTGATTGCATGTCCTGGGCAACTCAAACAACAGACCTTAGTCCCTAAAGGGGGGAAAAACCCACCACTGGCCGTTATCATAACAAAGCGGTTGCAGAAGCAAGCTAAGTGCAGGGCTGCTGTGCTAGGTACTTGGGCAGCTATACTTAGGCTAAGTCTGAAGTTTGCACTCCAGACTAGTCTTGTGCTTGCACAACAGCTGCATCAGCTGTGGCAAGCCTCATCTGTTGTAGTGGGAACTTCTGTGCAAGAGCACTATAGCACAAGAGCACAATCCCACCAATTCCCAGTTTCTAGGGCAATTATGTGATGATCTTTCACTTGTACAACTTTGGCCATTATGCAAGCACTCCATTAGTCAGGATGTCAGCCACTGAGAGAAAGGAAACACTCAAAACACACGGGGCGATCAAGAACAAAACAAAACAAGAAAACATGATGAACCACAGGTGTGCAGGACAAGGTATCCTTTTAAAGAATGGGTGGATCACAAAGGGAGTAATCATGTAGCTCCACAGTTTACTGTATGTTTATATAATTTTATACTGCTGCTGACAACACTTCCATAGTGAAAGTTGAATTCAAAGCAATTGAGTACAATGAATATGTATTTTAGAGCAAAGTTTCAGTCGACATGGGAACAATGAAAAAAACGTATACATTTGCACGTAATGGGAAACCGGAGGTGAAGGATCCCGAGGTTGACAAACCTGTACGTGTGAATGCATGAAACTCCAGTCCCACCTGAAAAGTGACCCAAGGTTTACCTTGCCAAACTCCATTTTGAAACCTCAGGTTGTAATAGGTTTTGCTGTTCGTACTCGAGGTTTCCAGCTGCCATTGTTACAAGCGAATGCAGAACTGCAAACTGTGGTCGCTGTAACTGGAGTTGAGGGAGGAAGCTCCTCCCTCCCTCCAGCTGTGATTGGCTGTTGAGCTGTCCTTCATGTCAGAAGGAGGCCTGCACAGCCAGTTCCCCCACCTCTCTGCAGTCTCCCTGAGTCCAGTCTGGTTCCTGTCCATTTTGTCCGAACACAGATAGGTAAGTGCATGGGGTGCGATTGGGAGCAGAACCACAGGCCCAATGGACCTTTGCCTCTGTGTTATGTTTGAATGAAGCCACGGTTTGAAAGCAAACTGGATCATAGAATCTATGGTTGAAGGGACCAACAGGGACTATGAACACAATTCAATTGAGCTGGAACTGAGAAGTGGTATAAATAAGTGTTACATTCAGAATCATTTACATCATTGCACACTTATTCTTCTTGGTTTAATACTCACAGAAATACTGTATGCAGGCTCCAGTATCACTGGTATTGACATCTTCCCTTGAAGATTTAATTTGGTTAAGTAAAATATTTTTTCTCCCAGCATCTTCTCTCTTTTCACCCGGCGTATACTGTACAGTCTAAAGCGTACCGCATAATTCCCAATCATTTCGGACTCAATATGAGTAAATCTAAATGTCTCTGTGAAGACAGGGCATGGGCCCCGCTGGATGCTGGTTTTTGCCCTCTGTTTCTTGATGGGAAGAAGAACCAGGTGCACTTGCCATGCACTTGTCCTGTTATAATTTGGAATGTCTGTGACAGCTGTCACTGTTACCAGAAGCTTCTGTTCCTGTGAGTCATAGTCAAAAGTCACATCCAGTGTGCCATATTTAGCTTCTGGTTCAGGATCAAAAGACTTCGGGAGCTGGGATGATGATCCTCGAGCCGAAAGATCCTAAGTGAAATAGAAAAGGCAGGTTTTTACTGCACATATGTGTACCCAGTTATAGATCTCTATTTAGATACCAAAGCAAATATGTGTATTTGTGAGTTTTTACTAACATGATCACAAAAATGCTTTTCCTAAGCAGCATAATATGGTGTTTCTGATCATTCCACACACAAGGCAATTGAATATCCAAGGGATGATGTGACGACAGCCAGCCACACAAAGACAGACAGACAGACAGACAGACAGACAGATAGATAGATAGACAGATAGATAGATAGAAGTTTATTCGGTTATTGACCAGCAAACATTTACAATAAACCAGTACGTATTTTACAAATAATATAACAAAATCTGGCCACAACAGAGATAATATCAGTGTCCACATTAGTTAAAAGATAATTTAAATAAAATTCATCAGACCAGCCAGACAAATTATCTAACATAGGGGATGTAAATCTTAAACGGGGTTCACTATACAAATCACAGTAAAGAATAACATGCGAGGTAGATTCTATAACCCCTTTGCCACACGGGCAATGTCATAAAAATAGCGGAACTCCCTTAAACCTGCCATCCAATACTGCTGTAGGAAGAACATTTAAGTGCGCTAAAGTGGGGGCTCATCCAAATTTAGGGACAAGCACCACATCAAAGTATTTAGCTGGTTTAAGATTAATAGCTGGACTCCCTAAGTATAAACCCTGCTTAATCCATGCACCTTCTTGTTGAACTTCTATATCCAGGACACGTTGCTTAACTAACTTCCTGGCTTGCTCAATTCCTACAATATGCAAATCCTCTACGGAGAGGCCCCAAAAAGAAAATTTACTCAACACAGCTCGTTTCCAGCTCAAATTAAAACCGTCATTCATAGCCAAAGAGGCTAAACCCGCCTGTCCAAAACTCATTTTTAACCAAACTCAAATAATACAGCACCAGTATAAGGATTCCAGCCTAATAAGCCCAACTTCTCTTCTGATGACAGCATTCGGAGCACAACACGGTACCTGCAAAATGCATCTAATAAACTTAGTCTGGATAGCCTCCAGTAGGGCAAAATTATAGAAAGATGTTTTTCTAGTTCATAAAAAGGGCCAAAGATATAAAGAGGTTGTGCACATGGCCTCCTGGCCGCCACTCTGGAGGACTGCGGGGAAGGCAGGAGCTCACCTGCCTTCCTGTCAGATGAACAGCAGCTGTTCTTGCCTTCGCTGCACTGCGCACCCACATGAGTGACAGTGCAGCAATGCCAAGAGCTGGGATTGAGAGGACTTCCCCCTCCCACATCTCAGGGTGGCCCACACCATGAGTTTGATTTAGAGCAGCTCCTGTGCTTGGCATGGCTGCTCCTTCCCCCTGCTCACTGCTGGAAATGGTGAGGAACTAGGGGTGGAGGAGCCTTGTGACCTGGTGGTGATCGTGCACATGACTGTGCACATGATTTGGTGATCGTGCATATCAGGTTCATCTAACCTCAGTAAATAGCCAGGTGAAAAAGTTGGGCTAGCAAGGGCAGGAGCTCCGGGATTGGGAGCTATCCTGGGGCTCCACACGAGCAGCCCAATCCAGGCTGGGCTGCCCTAGCCTGGATTGGGCTGCTTGTGTGAATAGCCTCAATGTCTTTAATCTGAAGTAGTTTTTACAAAAGGTTGAAAATGCAAGAGCAATGTTGAAGGGAAGGAGCAGGGAAAGGTTGGAGAATTTAGTGGTGGTGACACATAATAAGCTATTTCAAAGAAATTTGTATTAATTGACATTTGTATAACAAACGAACATACATTTTAAAAGATGCAAGGACCACTAATTGGGCTAATCTGTCTTTTACACATGCGGAAGTTGTGTTTTTAACCAGGTACTCACAGATCTCATCTGTCAGACAGATCTATGTGCTGTTGAAGAGACAGCAATGAGATATTTCACTCTATGCTTCAGAGTTATTAAAAGTGACAACCCACCTTGCTTGCAGTGGGTCATCAGAACCTACCCTATATCTAATTTGGCTCTGAGTTAATGGGTGACACCAACCTTTACAGCCCGACCAGGTTATAATGAATCAGATCAATGCTAATTATTATTCTGCATCGTTCCAATTTTAGTACATGTGCTGCCGAAGCGAGCACAGTTTATTCTGCACAGTTTCAATAGAACCAGAAGACTGGTTGTTGTTGTTTTTTACCTCTGGGCTTAGAACAGCAGTACTATCACTGGGTACATCTTCTTCATATCCTTTGTTATGGAAACTTTCTATTTCATGCCCGGTACTTCCTTCACTTGGGCACTTATAGGAACATCTTGGGCTGTTGCTACACTGAGAAAATTCACATTTGCTGTCTCCAACTTCAGAAGGTGTACATGAGAGGTGCGGAGAGCCACTATCATCTTGGTATGGTGGAGGCTGCAATTCATCAAGAGGGGGTGTCTGTCTCATTCTCTGAATGCAGTTTGCTGTGAATAAATGACAATCTTATATAGACTTTCACTCTGTAAGGAATCTGGCTGGAACAGAAAAACATTATTTGATTATTTAGTAGTCTGACATTTTGAAAAACTAGACTAAATCCAAACCTGTCCATCCTAGTGCAAAGAAGCATGTACTAGGCTTGGTGTGAGAAGCCAAGCTTACAGTTCCTTCCTTTATGTATTCTCCTGTCTTGCTGCCACCACCTCACAAAATCCAGATACTTGTCTTCTGCCCTACTCTGGGCACATCCTCAAAAGCCATCCAGCTTCAAGCTATCTGTGATTCATTCCTCATTTCATGTCACACAATACAGAAGCTGGTTCAATTCTACCTTCATTATGCAGCTCAGGCCACCAGTGGCTTCTTGTATTGTCTTACTTCCTTGATGTGATCCTCAGTCCTTAATCAGAGTCTGACTATACTTGAGTATACTCAAGATCCGATGGTTTCCCTGACGTTTATGGCTTAATATCCTTACTTGAAGAATAATCTTGATTCTACGACTGTGTACTCTGCTTGTCTGCTGTAGCTGATTTCATAATATCCTGTTCTGAAAAGTCTATCCTATGTTTGGTCTGATCCTGCAAAGATGATCCAAAAAGCTAGGGTCTCTTAAATGAACCATTATTTTAACTGTGCAAGAATATTGTATTGCATTGTATTGTAGCATTTATAGAACACCTCATCCAAAGGCTCTGGGCAGTGCACAAGTTTAAAAAAGACCAAAAACAACAACAACAAAAACAACCCCACTATTTAAAACACACTGCTTAAAACAATATAAACATAATTTTAAAACAATTCAAAACCATTTAAAACCAATTAAAATTCTTAAAAACAATTGATAGGTAGGTAGGTAGAGCTAGCATAAGGCTGTACAATTTAGTTAATTAATTGATTAAAACCATTTAATTGACAAACGTTAACGGAGTACACAGATGGTGTATTACACCAAAATGATTGCTCAGTTTTGTTTTAGCTTAAATGTTTTGTGGAAAAATCTGTAAGTTATTTTAATATTTTTATGCATTTTTATGCATTTTTTATGCACATGAGGTCACTTGACATTTATCTTCGGAGCTCTGCAATGCGTATTTAATCGCTGATATGTCTTGTTTAATTGACTAAAAATATGTCCACAATTAATATGTAAATAATTTTTTTATTTTCAAAACTTGTTTCTTAATATAAGCATTTATAGACATTGAAAACGTAGGCACCATCTTAGAAGAGGCATCCCACCTTTTTTCAGACAGGAGATTATGCTTCTTCTAAGATGGTGTCTGCTGTGACATCATCTGAAAAGAAAACAAAGGGTCAGTGTCTTATTTATAGGCAAATTTATGCAGATTTAATCAATCAATTACTCAATTAAACCTATCAACTAAGGTTTCTTTAATGGATGACAGCCCTAATATAGCATTATATAGATGGAAATTGCACACAGGAGAAACTCTTAAGAAAAAATCGTCAAGTAGAATCATACATAGAAATGAATCCAAGAAAATATCCCATGCATTTATCCAAAAATAAGTCCAAAGAACAGAAACAAAAGATCTCATTGATAAGGATTTACACGATCACATCTAAAATTAACATGTTGAAGCATATTTGGCCTTCCTTAAAGTTCAATAACATTACATACCATAAAGAGACATATTTTTTAGAAAAGAGGTGGAGGAACTATTAATACTATTAGCCAATTTTGGTAGGTTTCGAACTAAATCCTGTAGGAGAAAACAAAAAGCATCCTTAATATTAACTACCATCAATATTGTTTCACCTGCAACCTCCACCTGATTATTATTTTCTCTTATGACACCTTCAACTTCTCAGTTTTTATTATATTATTTGGGTCCCTTGTCGTCTTTGATAACTCCTCACACAAATACAGCAGAAATATTTGCTGGTAGAAGTTGCCTGCCTTGTAGTTTCCCACAGGTCTTCATCATCTCCACGATTCTAGCTCTAGATTCAGTTTTGCCAAACCAGGTTTGCACTTTCTGTCTCATTAATATCTGGAAACTCTTGCTTCATCTCGGTGGTTCTAAATCCCTAGCTGGAGAGAACAGCAACCCAAACACGTTCTGTGCATTAGCTCTGAGCAGTTCTTGCACTTCTTCGAATATTTGTGACACTGAAGAAATGCATATTGTATTGTTACCAATGATGAACCAGATTCTAACTTCCCTTATAGGAATTATACTGCTTGATAATTGTTTGCAAGTAATGCTCTGCAGTCATCTCAACTGTTTTCATTCTCAGTGCTATCCCCACTCCTGCCATCCCTCCACATGCAGTGTTCTTCATGTTTATTTCTAATCTAACCTAAGTTTCAAAAGTTTTAATCCTTCAGGGGCTTCTAGGCAAATGTTAAAACAATTTAAATAAAACATAAAATGAAATACATGTTTAAAAATTAAAGAAACTCCTTTATTCTGAATGATTAAATACCCGCAGAGGTTTCTGCTATGCCACTCCGTCAAGTGCAAATGGAATTTTCATGTTTTAACATTTTGGAGCTGAGAAAAGTTCATCTCGCCAAATAACCTTACACCGCAAGGAGAGTAGAGAATATAAATAATAAATATTTAATGTAGACCTGGGGGCTCTTCTCCCCCTTTTAAAACAGAAAAATTACATGAATATACACAAACATTGTTATCTTACAATGAAATGGGTTGTCTCAGCATCCTGCTACAGAGAAATCTCTGCTTGTATCTTTGCTGCTAAAATCATTCACCTCTCTCATCACTCAACTGTGTGATGCCCCTCCTTAAACCCTACACTAGCCTTGTGTCCGTTCCCAGATCCCTCACAAGTTCTTCAACCTTACCTTCAAAGTCCTCCATGACCTTGCCTCTGCTTATCTTTCTGCTCTCACCATTACACTTCGGTCCACACCCTTAGCATCTCTAGCTCCATCCTCCTCAGCTGTCCAAAGCTCACCTGCTTCCCCAGACATCTTTTCCCTTTTCCCCTTGCTGCCCCTTAGGCTTGGAGTTGGAGCTGTCTCCCAGGACACCTGTGTAATGGCTCCTCTCTAATTTTCTTCAAATCCCTTCCCAAACAAAACCCACTCTTTTCTTGAAGTCTTTGCATAATCTTCTACCTTCACCGACGGTGGAGTTACCTAAGGATGTAAGCTCCCTCTTGTTCTTGAATGCAACTCAGTAGCAGTAGCTGTGTAGTACCTTCCATCTGAACATTTCTCTGTTGCTTTACCTCCATTACTTTGAGTCTGCTGACATTTGGATGACTCAGAGTCCATCAGAGTCCACGGCCCTGCAAGTCCTTAACACTGAGTGGCAAGGCAATAAGGGCTTATTACTGCTTCTGGAAGGTGCCTCCACCTGATTTTCAGAAATTCATGCAAATCCCTTCCCATGCAAATGCCTCTGCCCCACCCTTCCCCATTCTAGAGGGGGCCCTGACTCTTAGGAAAGGCTCTTCAGGGAGCACAGGGGCACTGCTGTGAGGGAGAGGGGATGGGGAAGTTTCCTTATGCAAGTTTGCTTTTCACTTGTGCAACTGTAGATACAACCTAATTTTCTTTCCACCCCCGCCCCAAAGAATCATTTGACTTTAAATTAAACTGCCATATGAAGCATAATGCTGTCCTGAAAAATCCCAAGAGGCTTTGAAACTCATACAATAACGTTAATGTAATTATTCTTGTTCTTAAATGCCCTCTGGGCTGCCCAGGATTATGCTCTATCAAGTCTTGCTTCTATTAGATGGCAATGTTGCTGAAATAGCTTCTCCCAGTGAAACAATAGCTCATATACAGTAGACATATATATTAAATGATGTTTGTCTTTACATTTATATTGTCACATAGCATGGCAAAGCAAGAGAAGGGTCAGCAGAATCAGGAGGCAAACCGAAACTCTACCTTGAAGTCATTCACACAACCAAAAACTATGTCCGACCCAGGTTTGGGAGCTGTGTGTGCTCCCAATTTTCAGTTGAAAAAAGGTAGGGAGAAAACCTGGGTAGAAGTGATTGTGTGGAAACAAGGTAGGAGGAAAAGCTACCCAGGTTTTCCTCCTACCTTGATTCTACACAATCACTTCTAGCCAGGTTTTCCTCCTACATTGGTTCTACACTTCACAGTTTGATTCACAGAATCAAAAACTGTATTCTACCCAGGTTTGGAATAGGGGTGTGCACAAAACTGGTTTGCCCGGTTTGGTTCAAGTCTGGACCAGACTCAAACTGAACTGGGCATGTTTGGTTTTGTGCCCCCATGGACATACCCCAGCTGGGCTAGAATTTGAGCCGGTTTGGGGGTTTTAAGTATTTTTTTAAAAAAGATTTTTACCAGACTCACCACTGGGTCTGGATCAGCGGCAGCTACAGGGTGTGTGTGTTTGTGTCTGCCATCTCCCCCTCCTGGCCTTCTCCCACTCTAAAAAGGGGTGGTTTGGCCCATTTTTTGGCCCTTTGGGCTCTTCCTCCAGTGGCCATTTTGGAGACTGCCGCACATGCCCAATGGGCCTCTGCATAGCCTTGGTCATGACCTGGCAATGCAGAGGCCCATTGGGCATGCACAGCAGCTTCCAAAATGTCCACAGCCACTGGAGGAAGGGCCAGAATGGCCCAAAAATGGGCCAAAGTGGCCCTTTTTAGAGTGGGAGAAGGCCGGCAGGGGAGTGGCAGATGGCAGAGAGTCCCACACACACAATGCTGCTATGCTGCTGACCTGGACCCAGGGGTGAGTCTTGTTAAAAACTTAAAACCCTTGAACTGGCTCTGGGCTGGCTTGCGGGGTTCAGCTCGAGGTTGAGCCGAACCAGGCCTGGTTGGTCTTGAGGGTGAGCCCTCACAGACCCAGTTCGATGGTGAACCAGCTTGACCTTGAGCTAGTTCGCACATCTCTAGTTTGGGAGCTATGTGTGCTCCCAGTTTTTGGTTGTGTGAAGCAAGGTAGGAGGAAAACCTGGGTAGAAGTGATTGTGTGGAACCAAGCTAGGAGGAGAAGCTACCCAGGTTTTCCTCCTAGATTGTTTCTACACAGTCACTTCTATCTAGGTTTTCCTCTTACCTTGCTTCCACACAACCGATAATTGGGAGCAAACATGGCTCCCAAACCTGGGTAGAACAAAAATTTTGATTGTGTGAATGACCTCCTTATCTTTACTATTTCCCTATCAGCAACTCTGGATTTAAACCTCATGGTTTGCGGTAGGAATCTCTAGATTAGTTAGGCCAAGGATAAAAACTAAGAACCTGGGTTTTTGTCCTTTCCTGGCCAATAGAACAATGCCTCTTGTTTGCTATATTCCAATGCCCAGTACTTTACTTCAGGGACCTTGGGTTGGAGAACACCAGATTTGTAGTAGTACTATCTCCAAAGCTGAGCAGATCTGGACCTGGCTAGAACCTGAATAGAAGAAAAGCTATAAACCCTCATGTACACAACAATGACCGGTGGAAGGTGAGATACAATTAAAACAAACATACATCCCTCTTCAATTCTCTTCCTAAGAGTTACAAGCATCTGAATAAGGCAGATCTTCCATGTGAAGTCAGTTGGGCCCACACAATGAGTTCCACTGTGTTCTGTTCTTATGTGCAAGACATGAGAATTGTTCTGACCAGCCATCCCTGGGTCAACCAGACTTTAAAAAAAACACAAACCCCCCTCAGGTTATAATGACATTTCCCACAAGTATTTGCCTTTTGATCTTGAAGGAAGAGGAGGCAACAAGCTTGTATTTCTCTCCTTAAGAAGATATCAAGCAAGGAAACATAGCAAGGAGAGAGAGAGAGAGAGAGAGAGAGAGAGATCACCAGGAAAACAAAAGGGAAAATAGAAGCTACGTTTGTTAGAGCTAGTAATTTTCTAGGGTTTGATTTCTGGCTGGCTGGAAGTGTTTGTGTCTTTGTCAGAGGAGTTAGCCTGAGTGGGGGATTCATTCCAAGTGAGTGACAATCCAGCTTGTGGGAGGGGTAACATTCCTGAGGAGAGTCAGTTTGTCTGCTGATCTTGAATACAAAGCTCAGACCAGAGGAGTTTTGCAAACATAACGAAGGAGTTTTTCAGGAGTTTACCGGGAGATTGGCGGGGAACTCTGTGGGGAGGCACACAGGTGGTCCCCATTCATTCATTCATAGGAGAAACTCAGCACAAGAATAAGATGAGTACTACCTGACTTTTGTAATTTTGTTGGAGGACAAGCTTTAAACCTTTAATTAGCTAACTACTGCACCCAATACACATAGCTTCAAGTGAACAAGCCCTATATATTCTAAACAGCCAATCAAACCAATTATGAAGGTCGAATGCCAGCAGGGGAGGGGGTGCTTCTCAGTGTATTGCACAGAGTGTCGCATGTATGATTATCCGCCCAAGAGGCAGAAGTCCAGGGTATGTGCTTGGTGCAAAGAGCTCCTGGCTTTCAGGGATCATGTTCATTCCCTCAGAGCCAAGGTGGCTCACCTGGAGAAGCTTAGGGAGGCAGAGAGGTGTGTGGATTAGACCCTCAGGAATGTGATAGAAGCATTCTACTCCCAGGCTGACGGCACTTCCGCTGTCATGAAGAGTGAAGGTCTCAGGGAAGGAAGACATCGGTCTACGGAAGAAGGAAACACTCCCTTAACAGAGACCCCTTCCTTGGGTGATGCGTCCATATCCTCTCGCACAGAGGATACTCCTCTAGGGGGTGCGGGCCTCCTAGTAGTGGGTGATTTGATTATTAAGGACATAGAGAGATGGGTCTGTGACCTGTGTGTAGACCACTCAGTGACTTGCCTGCCTGGTGTGAAGGCTGAGGACGTCAGGCTGTGTATTGGTAGGCTCTTAGGCAGTGCTGGGGAGGAGTCAGTTGCTGTGGTGCATGTTGGCACTAACAATGTTGGGAAATGCAGTCAGGAGGTCCTGGAAGCTAAATTTTATCTGCTACATAGCATATTAAAGTCTAGGGCCCCCAGGGTAGAGTTCTCTGAAGTGCTACCTGTTCCACACGCAGGGACAGCGAGACAGGTGGAGCTGAGGGGTATCAATGTGTGGATAAGATGGAGGTGCCGGGAGGAGGGGTTTAGATTTGTTAGGCACTGGGATACATTTTGAGGGAAGCAAAGCCTGTACAAAAGGGACGGGCTCCACTTGAACCAAGATGGAACTAGACTGCTGGCACTTAAAATAAAGAGCACCTTTTAAAAATGATGCCTGGGAGATTGCCGACAGGAACTGGGAAGTATCTGATTCGGTCAGCAAAATCCCCTAAGGTGTGGGGGTGCAAATATTTCAGATAAACCAGAAGGGGACAGAGTAAAGCCAGGAGTTAAGCAGAAGGAAACACAGGACAGATTACCAAATAGGTCAAAGGCTGGTAAGGGCAACAGCACACGTCAACACCAGGTGAGAGACTTGGCCTACAGGTGTCTATATAGCAATGCCAGAAGCCTCCGAGCGAAGATGGGTGAGCTGCAGTGCTTGGTTACTAATGAAAACACATGGTGGGTGTAAAGGAAACATGGTGGAATGGTGAGAATCAGTGGGACACAGTTATTCCTGGATATAAACTCTACAGAAGGGAAGAGAGGGAAGGACTAGGGGAGGATTGGCACTGTATATCAAAGAAGGGGTAGATTCCAACAAGCTAGAAAACCTAGGTGGACCATAGTCCTCCACAGTATCATTATGGGTAACATTACAAGGACTGAAAGGAAATGCGTTACTAGGGATGTGCTATTGCCCTCCAGATCAAAACACTGACGTTGAACTGGAGTTGGAGAAGCAAATATGAGGTGTCAAAGAGAGACCCACTATGTGTACTACTACTACTATGTGTAGTTGACCCACATGTAGACTGGGTAAATGCACATTCAGGTAAGGAAAGAGAGGCCAAATTTCTAGACATGCTAGATGACTGTCCCTTATATCAGTTAGTCATGGAACCAACCAGACAGATGGCTTAATCCTTGGACTTAATCCCAGGACCTGGTGCAAGATGTCAGAGTTGCAGAACCATTGGGTAGCAGGGACCACAGTGTGATCCAATTCAGCATATATGCAAGTGGAGAATTGTCAAGGAAGTCCAACACAGATGCACTGGACTTGAGAAGAAGGAACTTCTCAAAAATGAGAGGACTGGTAAAAAGGAAGTTGAAAGAGAAATCAAGAGGGTCAAATTACTCCAGAAAGCATGGAACTTATTTAAAACCACAATACTAGAAGTTCAGTTGGAATGTATACCAAGGAGGAGGAAAGGTACTACCAAGTTCAAGAGGATGCCAGCATGGCTAATAAATAGAGTCAGGGAAGCTATAAAAGGGAAGAAGACTTCCTTCAGAAAATGGAAGTCCTGCCCAAATGAAGAGAACAGAAAGGAACATAAACTCTGGCAAAGGAAATACAAGGAGATAATAAGGGATGAAAAAAGAGAGTTTGAGGAGCATATAGCTAGAAGGGTCAAAGAGAATAACAAAAACTTCTTTAAATATTCAGAAGTAGAAAACTCCCGGCGGTATACACATGCACTGAAAACCAGGCTGGGCTTCCTTAGCTTGGTTTTCAGTGTGCATGTGAATAGCTTCTTTGATTGTATGAATGACCTCTGTATCTCATAACTGTAACATTTAAGGATAAGACAGTGACTGGAGTAGTCCATCTCATAACTGCAACATTTCAATTTGTGTAAATAGAGATATTTTAATATTTATATCAGTTATAAAAGAATTTTAATTGTGTACTGTTTTAATTATATTGTAAACTGCTTTGAGATTATTCTAATGAAAAGCAGTACAGAAATGAAACAATAAACAAATAAACAGCAATCTTATTGAAATTAATGGGACAAGTTACTTGTCTTATTAGTTTTAACAAGAGTACTCAGGGCTAATTTTCTGATGCCTGACAGGCTGAGGGTTGGGTACGCTGAGCTTCAGCATGTAGCCAGTTAATCAGGAGCAGAGGAGGAGGGTCTTCACGCTCCTCCATCCACTTCTGCAGCTGACATATTCTTGAAGCTGAGACGTGTTTGCTTCAAATTGGAGATCCTCAGCAGGAGAACAAATAGTGTGGCTGCAGCATGAGGAGGCATGAGGGCTCTGAGTACTCTGATTGCCCTTCAAGAACCCCAGAGGTACTAGTACCCCCTGTTAGGAACCCCTTTCCTAGGGAATAAGTACTCTTGCACCTTTGGTGGATCTAAGGTAGTTCATGCCAAAACTACGATGGATATCCTTTCCCCTTCCATCCATGTACGATGATGCCAATCTGGGCCACTACTTGTTTTTGGAAATAATAGTCATGTTAGTTTTAGAATACACTCTTAATAAAATTTGCACCTTGCTGAGATGAGGTTAAGTCCTAATCTGTATTTTTCTTTGGGTTGCTTCCTTCTCAGTCAGCGTGTTATTTATCCTGTGCATTTATGCTGAAGGCATCTGAGCTTCATCATTGCTACCTTCTGTTCTGATTGATTGAACATGGGGTCCCAACCAGGGACTGAACACAAAGAGTTGTAATCCATGTTCAGAGTAGATACCTTTCTGAAAAGAGGTCACGTTTTCTGAACACAGACTTCATGTGTTTCTGGAGATACTCTAGGAGATCATTCACACAACCAAAAGCCGTGTTCTACCTAGGTTTGGGAGCTGTGCGTGCTCCCAGTTTTCAGTTGTGTATAAATAAGGTAGGAGGAAAACTGTAGCTTTTCTTCTTACCTTGTTTCTACACAACTGAAAATTGGGAGCACACACAACTCCTAAACCTGAGTATTACATAGTTTTTGATTATGTGAATGACCTCCAGATGTAGGATGCATCTACTTAGATGATCAAGAGTTAAAGAGGAGGTAGAGTAGCAGCTGAAATATTTCTATGCCAGCTTTTGAAAAGATTTTCAAAAGGACAACAAAGTGTCTCTTAAGAATGTTTCCCTGTTTTGTTTTTTCTTATATCTTACAAATAAACTAAAATTCAGGGTAGCGGGGAAACCTACCACTTTCCTACTGAGAACCTCAAAACTCTTAGAGGCTATTCTCACGATGGGCCGAAATCAGGCTAAGGGAGCCTAGCCCAATTTTGGCTGATGGTGTGCTAAAATGGGAGCCACGCAGCTCCTGGCAGCAAACCTCCCAAAGTACCCCTCCCCTTAGCTAAGGATAATGGAGAGAGCGCTTTCTGTTCGTGTATTGCTGCGGCACGGCTCCGCGCTGTGACAACACATGAGGTGACCCCCGGCTGGGAGGCTGCAAGCTCGGGGGTCTCTCCAGCATGCCCTGCACATTCACGCGGGGCATCCTGGAACTTCTGGGGCCCCGATACCCGAAGCCGGCAGTCAGGGCTCTGCAGGCGATCATCTGCGGGAAGAGCAGGCTAAGCCTGCTCTCCTCACAGAGCTCATTTCGGCGAGTCTCATGGATCGTGAGACTTGCCTCCTAGAATCTTAACTTTTAAAAGAGATGTGTCACAACAAGATGTTCCATGACTTTTCAGCTCTGTACTAGAGTGAAGCAGAAGAAAAAGACAGACTGACAGAATGAATGAACAAGGAGAAAGAAGAAAGGAGGGAGGAGTGGCACTTGTATTCACTTGGAGACAGATCCGCTGTCTTGCTCAAATACCGAAATAAGCATTAATCAGGTACCTCAGTTCTTGTTCACTATTTACAACCTTTCTTTCAGCTGGTGTGTGTGTGTGCGTACACACTGCATATTAGCAGCTGATGGACAAACAACACGTTACAAGGAGTGCCATCATTCTGTCCTTTCTTTCTTTTTTTTTAAGCAACCTGGGCCAGCTGCAAATCTGTAAGGAGGAAGGATGGGCAGGCAGAAACTGCTTAATCTCTACTGTCTGATTCCACCCCCACCCACCCCCAGTTCAAGATTGCTTTCCCAAAACTGCTTTGTGGCTTACAGTTAAAAAAAAAATAACAGCAACAAGCAGTCTCTCCACAACTATCCTTCCTCTTCTCAGACCTGCAACTGGCTGAGGCTGCTTTGCAGAGGAAATAGGCTGAGGTTGCTTTTGCAAAAAACGAAGAGGAAAGAATAACAAAATTCCTTGTAAAGTGTAGATTGGCCCATAGCGTGCAACGAGCCAATGGAAGGTCCAGGGTTAGATCTACTGTGGTTTTCTAAAGACTAACTCCTCTGTTTCAGATTAGGGCACTATGGGTTTGGGAGAAGGCCCTTTCCTCCTATGCCATTTTGCTGATCTGAATTTTTCCCTATGGGGAAAGCCTAAAGCAGTGGGGACTTTTAAGTTTAATAAATAAATGTACAAGTCCCCACTGTTTTAGCCTTTATCCACAGGGAGATTCAGGTCAAGAAAATGGCATGGGAAAAGAAAGGGATCAAACCTCTTCCCCTAAAGCAGTAGGGCCCTAATCAGATACAGAGAATTTTATAAAAACTTCTACTGCATTGTCATAAAACTGGAGGTTGAGTGACTGGACTAAATGGACCAAGATGATCAGGGGCCTAGAGCACCTTCCATATGTGGTAAGGCTACAACACCTGGGTCTTTTTAGCTTAGAAAAAAAGACGACTGAGGGGAAACATGATAGAGATCTATAAAATTATACATGGTGTGGACAGAGTGGATAGAGATAAATATTTCCCCCTCTCGCATAACACTAGAACAAGGGGTCATCTCATGAAATTGATTGCCAAGAAATTTAGGACCAACAAAAGGAAGTAGTTTATCGCACAACACATAATTAACCTATGGGATTCTCTGACAGCCACCAGAAGGACTTAGATAAATTGATGGAGGTAAGGTATATCCATGGCTACTAGTATGAGGGCAATAAGCCAGCCTAAGAGGCAAGATGCCTGTAAAGTCATCTAATTTGCAGGGGAGCAACAGCAGGAGAGAGGGCATGCCCTCGACTCTTGTCTGTGGGCTTCCCAGAGGCATCTGGTAGGTCACTGTGTGAAACAGGATGCTAGGCTAGATAGGCCTTGGGCCTAGGGATGTTCAACATTGAACTGGTTCAGGTCAACGGTCCGGGGTTGAACTGAAACACCGCATTTGATCCGACCCTGGACTGAACACCCCCCAATGTTTGGGGGGTTCACAAACATTTGACTGTTTTTTTAAAAAATGGGTTTTCTTACCTTTACTCCCCTCCGGGGAGTTGCTGGAGGTGGCGGGGGAGGCTGTGGAGGTTCCCCCTCCCCGCCGCCAGCTTTCAATATGCCCCCCTCTGGCTGGTTCGGCCAGTTCGGGCATTCTTCAGCTGGTTTTCTGCCTTCTCCCGGAAAATGGCGGCCGCACCACCAGGAGAAGGCCGAAAACCGGCTGAAGAGTGCCCAAACGGGCGAAGAGCCAGCTGAACCAGCCACAGGGGGGCATATCGAAGGCCGGCGAGTAGAGGGGGAACCTCTGCAGACACACACACCCTGCCTCCAGCAACTCCCAGGAGGGAAGTAAAGGTTTATTTTTTTTTAAAAAAACAAAACAGCTAAACGTTCACAATCCACCCCCAACTGAATGGGAAGGGGGGTTTGATGGGGTGCTGGACCGAACAGGGCCGGTTGGGTTCGAGTCTGGTCCGGCTCCACGAACATCCCAGCCGGGCCAGCCAGTTCCGTGAACATCCCTACTTGGGCCTGATCGAGCAGGGCTGTTCTTATGTTCTTTAGTCCGATCCAGCAGGACTCTTCTTATATTGTTACTTTTCTTACAGATCGCTGATATCTGCTCCATGGGAGAAAACCCCCAAACCAATTATGACCATAGTCATAGTTGTACATGCAGACAGGTTTCTATATACATGTAGATGTTTTTATGTGAATGACTGTCCCTCAAATCCAGGATATAGAAAGGAAGTGTACTACTGTATATTGTTGAACATAATGTGCAAATAACTACATGCATAGAGATCTGTACATGTGTACACTGTACATAGATTGTATGTGCACTGAATATAATATGAACAGAGCTCATATCATCATGGAAAACCTATGCTTGATGGTAAGGGAGATCACAGGGAAACATCTATGTATACCAGCCAGCATTACAACAGAAAATGCACCAAAATGAGTCCCAGAAAGTGGGTATGATTTCCTTCCTGATGAAAATGTAATATTAAAAAAAAAATCTGAAAGGGGAGGTGCAAGGACTAAAAAGATACTTTCACCAGCAATAGCACTGTTCTGACTTAAATCCTATTTATAGTTATTAGTTCATACACTAAAGGTTTTTATAGGTATAAAATGCACAATTTTAAATACCAAATTTGAAATTACTGTTTTATTCAGCTTGTTAAAGAACCCATTTGAAGGTGGCAAATAAGTAGCTAATTACTAACTGATCTGACAGCTACAGCTGCAAAATATTTGTATGATAATTCCAAAACTGAAAATAGTTTATAGCAAATAGTTTATAATTCAGAAGCTAAATTACTTATCCTGGGGTGGGGGGAGGGCATTATGAAAACATTCCAATATTTTCTTACAGGACTACAAACAAAACACCACTTTAATTTCCTTTTTGTGGAATAGATCATTTCACGTTGGGACCATTTAGACACTAAAAAGCAAAGAAGTGTAAGTTGATGTAATTTGTGCTCTCAATACCCCCAACACAGTTGTTAGAATCCTTCCTGATATTGATTCTATTGCCAGGCCTAAAAAATAAGCCATTCAATTCATTGGGCACCATATTTAAGGTGCATAGCTTGTTAAATAAAAATCCTGGAAAAATATTAGGACATTAATCTCCTAACGCGGGCAGAGTGTAAATGAGCCCCAAAGGGCTCAACAGAACCCTATTTCTTTCCCTTGTCCACATCCTTTTGGAGAGGTATGTGTTTGTCTCCTCTGTTTGCAATAAGCATATATTCTTCAAGCTGTGCAAGCTACTTGAGTTCAAGAGCTTTAAAATTTTGCATCATACAAAGAGGGAGGGCTGATGGGCACCTGGGAAGCACACAAAGACCTCCCATTCCCCATAATACCCTGCTCCTGATTCACTCCTGTGAGGATTACTCAATAAGCACTGCACCTGCACTAGGAGGGATCAACTTCATAATTTATTTTCTCACACACACACCCCAAGAAATAAATAACATGGTTTTTATCTGAATTAAATATAAACTAGTTGGCCCGGGTGCAGAGCATTTGCGCCCCTAGTCCTCCCTGTCTCTCCTCCCTCCCTTCAGCCCCAGTACATTCTCCACCCACCCACCCCCACTTCAGCCCCAGTCTGTTTTCTCTATCCCAGTCTGCTTTCTTCTCCCTCCCTACCCAGAGTACTACCTTGCACTGTAGTGCCCGGTGCTTTTCTTCCCCACCTGCAGGCCTGGCCAGTGCTTTCTCTCCCTGGCCAGCCTGGCAGGCGCTTTCCTTCCCCGCCGGCCGGCCTGGCAGTGGTGCCGCTTTCCCTCGCCACCTGCAGGCGCTTTCCCTCGCTGCTGGCTGGCCCGGCGGCGGCACAACTTTCCCTCTCCACTGGCCGGACGCCTCCTCCAGCAAGGCCGAGTCCGCCGGCCGGCCAACCGCCTCCTGCCACACACACGGCTCCACCGCCTGCCCAAACTGCCCACCACCTCCGGCAAGGCCAGGTATGTGAGCCGGCCAACTGCCTCCTGCCAGAAACTCTTCCGAGAGTTCTGACACTCTTGTGAGATTTCTGTCACACATTTTTTCTGGCACATCTACAAGAATTAAATAAATAGATTAGGTTGGGATCCAAAAGGTATCAGCAGAAAGGCAAAGAAGGATTTCTGTTTTTCTTTTCCAGTACCAGCTGCTGGACCGCATCAAATGCTGCTCTGGAGGGTTGCCCAACTTGCATGCGTTAACTTTTCATAGCATACCTGGGGCTGAGCAGAGAGGGGAGCTGGAAAACGGAGCTGTTGTAGCATAGTGGCTAAGTGACTGAGCTTCGAAACCGGAATGCTGTGGTCTGAATTGTGCAACTGAGCCATGAAACCGAAATTCTGTGGTCTGAATCCTGCAACTGAGCCACAAAGCCAGAATTCTGTGGTCTGAATCTTGCCTGTCATGAACACATTGGGCAACATTAGGCAGCTTGCTGCCGCTCAGCTTCAGCCCTCAGATGCAACATGGAGATTATGATACTCATTTATTTATTATTTATTTATTGAATTTATATACCACCTAATATAAAATCTCTAGGTGGTGTACAAAAGTACAGAGATTTTACATTTGCTTTACGGAGTTGATATAAGGATTGCCACAAGATCAGAGAGCAGTTCACACAATCATAACTAGGATCAGAGAAGCCTCCCACCCCAATTCAAGAGCTGTGTGCACCCCCGCTTGCCAATCAACTGTCAGTTAAAGCCGGTTGGAGGCACTGTTCATGAATATGTGCTAAGCAGCAGCTGTGTAAGAGAGCTCCCTCCTACCCAGCAATGTACGCAGTTGCTGAATGAGGTAGGAAGAAGAGTTCTTCAACCTAGCTGCTGCTTAGCCTACAAGCACGGATAGCACCTCCAACTATGACATTTAATTGACAGGCAAACGGGAGGGCACACAGCTCCCAAGTTAGGATAGGAGGCTTATCCTACCTTACTTATGATCATGGGAACTACACTAATATATGGGAAGTGCGTTGAATACTCAAAAGCACTATTCAAACGCTGAGATTTTAAGCTCTGGTCCATGTATGGAAGACTACAGTATACGCTGCCTCATGGCTCCTAGCCATAACTTCTTTTCACAGTTTCATGTTTCTTATGGTTATTAGGCAGTTGTCTCCTCTTATTTTTATAGGTTTTCAGTGCCTTTACTGTCACAGTAGGGCTCAGTACACTACACAAACAATCGGCAAATGAATACATTTTTGATTACCTTTTGGTTCTAGTCTTACAGCTTTACTATGCCCTCCCTGAAACGGTGCTCCCCAGGGATTTCTGTTCTGAAAAGCTGTTCCATAGGGTTGGGGGATCTTCTGGAACAATGTGGTCTGGTGGCTACAGCAGGAGGGGGGAATCTGGGGAAGGGTAAGTCTTGCATAGGCTGGAGTGCCTCCTACTCTGTAAGTGACCCTCTCAATTCCAGCCATTGTATGCCATTAAATGACAAATATCAGTGCTGACATCCAGAGCAACAAATAGCATGTGGAAAAACACTGAGCTAAGTCTGAAGTTTGCACTCCAGGGTAGTGCTGTGCAACCACAAGCATGCTTGCAACTGTGCAAAAACTGGGCAACTGTGGCTCATCATCTCATTTGTTTTAATGGGGATATTTGCACGAGAGTGTTATAGTGCAATTCTGCAAATCCCTGTTTTTAGTGCAACTAAGCTATCCTCTTGCACTAGTGCAACTTTGCTCATTCTGCATGTGGTTTGTTGCTTTGGATGTCAGTCATTATTCACTAGGACATGCTGTCAGTTAAGGAATTCTTTTCCTTCACACTGTTCTGATGGCCCTCTCCAAATCACAGAGGAGCCCACAGAGCCAGATGGGGAGCCCACAGAGCCAGATGGGGTTCAGAGAGGGAGGGCTCACAGCCTGAATTGTAGAAATTCAAAAGGACAGCAACTATAAGATAGCTGGCTAGCAGGTCTGGCCAGTCTGGGACTGCAGGACCTCAAGTAGCTCCAAGCTGACAACTTGTTCCAACACAGTCTGAAGCCAAATTGAACTCTTATATCTTCTGGCCTGGCTACCCATCTCAGGTCCTTCCTTCTATTGGGTAAGTGAAGGGGCAGTCTTCATGCCATGAGCCTTGCTCTCCATCCTCCATGACTCTCAGTCTTACTCTGTGTGTTGTTGCCAGTAACAGTGGCTGATGGGGAACAATTTTCATTGCTTTCCTCTCCCTCCTTAAAGGACTATTCACACTTGCAGGAATGTGTCTCTAAAAGCTGTGTGACCCTCAAGGACATATTCTTGCAAGTGAATAGTCCTGTAAGGAGGGAGGGGAAAACAGCAAATACGGTTTCCTCCATCCCCCCACCCCCACTGATGGCCTGCAGAGGAAAGAAGAAACCCAGTTAGTTTATTAACTCTTTGCATCCCCACAGGGCTCCTTCTGGTTGTTGGGGCACTGCAGAGGATGTCAGCCAGCACAACTAGAATTAAATGACGGTTCTATGCAAAACCAAATGATTTCCTTAATCAAAATATATATTACATTCAGTAGGGTATGCCCACTGAACTCTCCCTAAACGAAAATGGCTTGTGGATCATGGCCACTGTAAGACATTTTGGTCAGCCATATTGTTTCAGATTTTCATTACATGCATGAAATATATCTATACATAATATGCATGAAGTATATCTATAACAGTTTTTAGCTTACTTTCCTTAAGGGAAGTAAGTTTATGAGATCACCTGGCAGAGTGTGTGTGTGTGTGTGTGTCCATCAACTTCGCAATGCCTGTTATAATATGAACCAAATTGGGTACAGTTATAGGAACACATAGGGACAACGAAACTGCGTAGTTTGTGATGATGCCACCCACACCGATTCAATATGGTGGATGCATAAACATTTGAGGCGCAGGTGGGCTAACTTGTAAAATGCCTAACCAATTTGAACCAAATTTGCTACAGCTGTAAGGACACATAGGGATGCCTCAATGGTGTAGTTTGTAAGTGTAAGTGTAAAACTTTATTTCGGTCGTAGACCAGCAATACAACAATATTAAAATAATAATGATAATAACAATAATAAGATGATAATATAAAATCAGACTACATTTATACGCATTTGGCATATTATATAACAATATTTGGCCACGATATGAATAACATCCGGATTAGGATTAGTGAGCAAATAGTTTAAATAGAAATCCTCTCCACGACCCGGAAAATTGATCAAAAGTGGGGCAATTTGTTGGCGTCTTATGTCTCTGTAATATTCACAATGCAGTAAAACATGAGCAGTTGTTTCAACGTTACCAGATCCACAAGGGCATAATCTTGATGTGTATGGTATACCCTGGAATCTCCCATGGAGCACAGCTGTTGGGAGAGCATTTACACGGGCAAGTGTTAGAGCTCGTCTAAATTTTGGAATTAAAATGCTACTTAGATATGTAGCAGGCTTGAGCTCGGTGCACTGGCTACCTATGTAAATGCTACTCGGTAACTTTGCATGATCCATCTGCAACTCCACGTCATGGATACGTTGCACAATTTCTCTTCTGGCCTGATCGAAACCTAATCTAATAAAATCATCATGAGAGAATCCATATAATAGAAGTTTTTCTGTAATTGCCAATTTCCAATTGGATTTAAAGGAGTCTTCCAGAATTAAATGCACTAAGCCGACTTTCATGAAAACCAATTTTAACCAGTAGAGTATGATAGATCTCCAATAATGTGATTCAAATCTAACCAGACCCACCTCCCTTCTAATAACAGTATTTGGGACACAACATGGCAGCTGTAATATAGTTCTTATGAACTTAGTTTGCAGTGTTTCTAACGGAGCAAAATTAATAAATGAGCCCAAATAGGAACACATAGGGACAACGAAACTGCGTAGTTTGTGATGATGCCACCCACACCGATTCAATATGGTGGATACATAAACATTTGAGGCGCAGGTGGGCTAACTTGTAAAATGCCTAACCAATTTGAACCAAATTTGCTACAGCTGTAGGGACACATAGGGATGCCTCAATGGTGTAGTTTGTAATGATGTCATCCACCCCAGTTCAAGATAGCTGACGCATGAACATTTGAGGTGCAACTTGTAGACCACCTAACTGATTTGGACCAAATTTGGTGCAGTGACATAAAGTGAGTGACATCTCAATAAAGTGAGTGACATCGCAGCTTGTGATGTCGTTCACCCCAATTCAAGATGGCATTTTGAGGCACAAGAGGGCTAACATGTGAACCGCCTAACTAATTTGAACCAAATTTGCTACAACTATAGGGACATATCAACGGTGCAGTTTGTGATGATGTAATCTACCCCGATACAAGACGGCAGATGCATGAATGTTTGAGGCATAAGTGAAAACCAATTTGGACCAAATTTGGTACAGTCATATGGACACATAGGGACACCTCAAAGGCATAGTTTGTGATGATGTCATCCACCTCAATTAAAGATGAGGTTCAAATGGACTAACTTGTAAACTGCCTAAGTGATCTGGATCAAATTTAGGCAAGTTGTAGGGATAGTGAAAGGAAAGTAGGCAGATTAGTTCTTACCAGAACTACTTGCTTAAAATTCTAACGTTCATATAATATGTTTCATCAAAGCATCTGTTTTAAACTTGTATCATGTAAGACTGGCTTATTGATTATAGATTTGTATACTGAATAAAAGTCGTAGCATAACCAAATAATTTTAAATCCACTCACATTAGAAACAATCATGGTTCAACTGTGTACACTATCATTTGCAACAAAGAACAGGCTTGCAGAGCTTCCATCTGCTGCATGTACTTTAGTTTTTAAAAAGCTCTGTTGTCTTGTCAAACTTATTACAAGCATAGTTTTCAGAAACAAACACACACAAAAAATGGATTAACATTTTGGTCACTCAACACTTCTTGAATGATAATGTACATGGTTTAACCTGATACGATACTACAGGTTACTTACTCAAAGTAAGAAATGTGTATTGTAACATTGGCTTGGGTAATGTTAGAATTTTGATAGGCGATCACAGCTGCACCAGAATTAGTTTCTATAGCAACCAAGAAGAAATAATGTGGTGAATTGCATTGTAATACACAAAGACGGGTTCCTTGCAAACAGGATTATTTTGATAAAACTTATAGCAATGTTTATTTTATAATTAAAACATTTCCTCTGAATGATCACAATTTTCTGCAACATACATGTTGCTTATTCAATTCTTTTTTCCTTACACACACACACACACACACACACACACACACACACACACACATCTCTCTCTTTCTTTTCCAGCAAATAAATTCACGACATACTCATTTTAAAAAATAGGATTTAGTCTAACCTAAGGTATCATTTCCAACAACGCCTGTCACATTATTCATTCAAAAAAGCATATATTAAACATAACTTTGAGTAATTCCTTACAATGCATCTTATGGACAAAGCTTTACGATACAAAGTTGTCACAAGAAACTGCTCGATAGGCTTGGGAATTAACACTGATGTCTAACTTCTAAATCTTTTGGACAGATGAGATTTACTGAACCTTTTATCAGTGTGTAATCTTTCATGGCCTGAACATGATTAAACAAATCTATTAGTATTCAGGGTTCTACACACCTTTAGGATAGCAAGATTTAAAACATTAGTTTAAGCGTATCTTAATATCTCAGATGTTAGTGATTTCTAACGGCAAGAGTTTATATCTTCTTGTTTTAAGCTATTTATAGCAATTAATTACAAGCATATGTCTGAACCTTTTATGCAGTTTGCCCTTATAATGCGACCCATTACTGTGGCTCACTCTATCCCCCTGAGTTCCAAAGTATCTTTGGAGTTGCCATGGATACCAGTTGACATTCTTTCTCCCACAACTGCTTTGTGTGTCTTATCAAACACCAGAAAACTGACACAGTAGGAATCTGAGCCATCTATATAGTATGAATTTCTAATCTCTTGGTACCACTCCTTAATTTATTTTTTCCAGAAATGAACTGCACAATATATACTTGAGTTCTAAGTGAAATATATCAGTAGACTACTTTAAAAAAGAAAAAGAGAGAAATAAAATTTGTTGCAAAGGTAAGATTTAAACTAACTGACAGCATTTTTAAAAATGTGCCCAGTGAAGGATTTGGGTTGATTTCCCAGTGCTGCTCATTTGAGCAGAGGCAATATGTGAGTTTCAGAACTAATACGACACTGAACATCTCAAGCAAAGTACAATGAGCATCCAGTTTTAGCATGCAGCTCAGAAGCAGCATTGAGAGCAATTCCAATTTGCCTCTTCCACCTCTCTTTTCCTTCTATCTCTGTACAATTGTTTTCTTTGTCTTATGGCCACAATCTATTAGCTCTGATGTGCAAGCTGCATTTCATAGGAAGCTGCCTTATACTGGGCTGGTTCAAACAACATGGCAGCAAATAAGCAGGAAACAACCACAGTTCCCAGTGAGCATGCACTCCCAGTACTTCTATCTCTTCCATGTTGAGCAAATCCACCAATGACAGATGGAGAATGTTGGGTCCCCTCCACCACCCTGATATTCATAGCCAACATTTGAAGTTGGCCAGAGAATGGCAGGCAGTGGAGGGGACCCAACATTCTCCAACTGACATTGAAAGGTTCACATTGTTAGGAGGTCCAGAATTGGGCCTCCATGTACACCCCCATATGCTTCCTAGAGAGCTGCAGACTCTGGCCCTGCCTGCACCCAGAAGGGTTCAGGAGTTAAACTGTGCTTACCACTGTAGCTGGAAGGGACACAGGGAGATTAACCAAGGAGGGATTGTGATGTGCAATGCAGTGTGATGTGCAACTGGGAGCACAGCCACAGTTCACAATTTATAGAAGCCCAAACTGGGCAACCTAATATCCAAAACCAGGCTTCCCCCTATGATAGCTCTGGCACTCCTGAGACCCCAGGGTAAGGCAGCCATGACTCCCCCTTCACCCAACTCAAGTTATTGCACTCCTGTCCTTGGCACTAGAGTCACCACGTCATGCCCCTTGGATCATCAAATCCCCAGAATCAACAATCTAAATATCCTTAAAGTCAACACTTTACCTCCATCCTAGAGGAAATTCCAACTTCCTGTCTCGCTACCCTGAAACCCATGGTTCTCCCTCAGGAATCACCCTCGGTAATCATTAACCAAGAGGGGCACCAATGCAGCACGTAACCTTAGACTTACAAAACATCTTCCAACCTATAAAAATAGCCTGCCAAAAAAACCCAAACTACACAGTCTCTGGAATTCATTCTGTCAACTGCAACCCTCTGCTTCTTTACCATTGCACTCCATTTTCTCTGCAAAGAACCCAGCTTCCCTGCCTTCACAGACAGGCAGTACAGGAAGAATCCCTTCATCCCCTGCTCCCAGAAAACCTTCCCTTCATCCCCAGATTTTCCTCTTCCTTCCCTGGATACAAGGGTGTGTGAATACTTACAGACCATCACAACAGGCCAGGAGATTTTTCTTTTATTAGGCCTATTTTTCACCAGTAAATATGGGGAGGATGGTCAACTCCTCCTCTGGGTAAAAAGGTAGCCCCCAGTGGGGACCACTCATCCTGTAGGACTAGGTCAGATGGACCACAGAGCTCAGATGAAATCTGTACTCAGACATAAGCAACACGATAACATGCCCACATGGGGACTGCACACTCTAAAGTGTGACATCCTGTGAAGGACACAGGGCATAGCCCAAAGGATAACCTTAAGCCAATTTTTCTGGCCAGGGGCATCCTTCGGGTGTCCCTTTCAGTACAGGTGACCTTGTCTGAACACCCTCCCTCTCTTCCGCTCAACAGAACCCCAGCAGCTGAAATGAGGTTCACCGTTTCCCCAAAAGCACCCCCCGGCAGCATGGGAAACTGCTCTCTTTTCAGACCCCACTTCCTGGTTCCCAGCAGTCTCTTGGCATTTGCATAGTTCAGTCCCTAGGTCCACCCTCCATTGGAGAGCTGTCCAGCAGATCTCCTCTAAGTAGTAAAATAAGTTGTCTCCCCCTGCTCTTGCCAAGTTCCACAGCCTATTTCTCCTCCTTTCCTTCCCCAGGATCACTCGAGGTCCTGTCTTCTCTGCCCTCAGTTTCCTGCCGATTCTCTGACCAGCTCCTCCTTTCTTCTCTCTCTGAACTCTTTCAGGTTTCTCTCCCTCCTGCCCTCGGTCTCCTCGCCGGTTCTCTGACCGGCCCCTTCTTTCTCTCACTGAAGTCTTTTGGGTTCCCTTCCTCTCCACCTCTGGTTCTTTTGACCAGTTTCTCTCCCTAAACCCTCTCAGGTTCCTTCCCTCCCTAGCTTTGGAGGGAAAGTTCAGGTTCTTTTGACGGCTCTTCCTTTTCTCTTTCTTTCACATGTGTTGGGTCTCTCAACTGATTTCCTCTGCTAAACAGACCACACACCACCACTTCCCTTCCCTATTCCTGCCTAAATACAGCCATAGTCACATATTCATGTACTCAGAGCACAGGAAAAGCATTAAGCCCAGACCTGTGTACAAATGTGGGGATCCCTTTGTTAACACGAGTCAAGCCTCTGATTTTGTACTCAATAAAACAATTTATCTTAATTGAAGTTTAATTAAAACCTGTGATTGTGACTTTATTGGGAAACTGCCTATTTTTGAACAAATAATGAGATGGACATTGAAAATGATAGCTTAGGCTAGACTAAGCCCTGTTTTTCTAAATGAGCTTCTCAACTGAGTGAGGATTTGAACCTAGCTCTCCCTGGCCCAAATGCAGCAATTTATGCAAGCCTCTTACATTAATTTGCAACTTAATCCTATAAATGAGAGAGACATGAAAAAGGGGAATGCTGTATTCAGGTACAGCTCTGCAGGGTGCTTTCCAGATTAGCTGCCGGAACAGCAGAAAAATGCCTCCATTCGGGCAAGTCGCATTCGGAATGTAAACAGCAGGGGCAGCGGTCTCACAGCAACTAACAACCCAAAAAACCAGCCACTTTTTCACGTCGGATGTACAACGTCCTTGCTCTATATCGCGATTAAATTTGCAACAAGGCATTGGAAATGTGAACGGCACCCTGCTGTCCCCGTAGGGACTGCAGTGTCACAACACAGGAAGTGTGGAAGCACACTTCCTACATATGTCCTGTCCCCATTGTAGGGTCTAGTCTGGAAAGCACCCAAATGTACTCAAAAGTCCCACCCTGGCTCTCCTTGGCATGCTGAGAAGCATCACCCTCCCTGCACTCCCCCACTTACAGCATTTGTTTGAAGAGGCAATGGTTGCAAGGGTGAGGGCAGTTACTTCCATGACTGGAAGGCTGAGCTACCCCAGCCCTCATTTGCGTCTCCAAACACGGTAAGCAGGGAGAGTGCAGTGACGGGAGGCCTCTCAGGACATCCGTGCCAGAGCAGGGCTTGCTGACACACTCTCTGAACACCGCAAATGACAGCGTCCCCTTTTCTCATGTCTGAATAGACAACTATATGTGGCAGCTCACATGTTCCACAGCACAATGCAGGTGGTACCGATCACACACCAATGGTGCTGTGCAAGAGGTGGTACTGGTACTGGTACTGCTGAGTTGTGCAATTGTACATTGCAAGCTGCTACTCCCACTCGGAATACTGGAAGCAATATGCACGTGTGATTGCGCATCAGCAGCACCAGTACTGTCCTGCTGGCAGCGCCATCACCGGATGATTTAGAGCCCCCCTGTTGTGATTGCAGGTCTATATTGTCTGCATTATGTTGCAGAAGGTCAGCCATTAAGGCTGTTCTCATGACCACAGCTACCTGGGTAGGAGAGGATTGACCCAGGTACTTCTGGTCATCTGCCGCAGCCCTCCTGACCAAGCAGCTCAGACCCTGGGTAGCCCAGGTCACCTACCCAGGTAAAAAGTGAGGGAGGACACAAGCAGAGCCCATCCTACCTTTTCTTTTGGTCCTCTGGGTTCCCACGCCATTTTAAACTGTTCCCAGGGGCGGCAGCCATGCTTTTAATAGAGTCCTGTGCTAGAAAGGCCAGGCAGAGTGGAGCTGTTGCAGTTCTGAGGGCTGCCTTTCTGCTGCTTGTGTGGTGCATTGTGAGATACTGGAGGTCCCAGCCAAGGTTTGTTTTCATTTCCAGAGGGAGTGGCAGGCAGTGGCAGCTTGGTCATGTGGAGGTTGGGCAGATAAGCCCAGTCAGTTGTTTGGGTTGTCTGGGAGGCACAGGATGGGAACATGTCTCCCCCTCCAACCCACCCCCATTTTATTGTGTATATGAGTCCAGATATGGTGGTATATGTAAACCACCATATCTGGGTATCATGCAGGTGCACAACTTAGTATACACTATTCCTAAACACATATTATTAGAATGCTTGATTTCATACTGGCTTACTCTGTGTAAACAATGACAAAATATCATTTGGCATAATATACAAACTGAGCAGTCAGAGGAATTCTAATTATACAATTAGAATAGGTGACATAGTATTTTCTTATTTTGTTGCGTTCATTTGTTCTGCAATCATCATATTAGCTTATGTAAATTCAAACTCTCATATAACCAAATATAGGTTCAATGAAAAAGTTGAATGTGACAAATTATATTTTAGTGATAGCCAAGCCTTAATTAATTCAAAATGTATGCAGTCAGAATCAGAAAAATTATATTTAGGTTTTCAATAAATTTCAAACTCACTTTTGGAGTCTGGTCTACTAATCAACATTAATTTGATTCAAGTATTTGTAACAAGTTGCAGCAAAAAAAAAGGTAAAGTAATCTGCATGAGTAATGAGAAAATACATTGACAAACCAAATAATAGGTATTTGAAGTTTGACATTAGTAAACTATAAGTGGAACCCAGAACTAAATGTTGCATCTCCCCAACTTTAATGCCCATTTCTAGGATACTATAAATCCCAGAATGACTCTTGAGGTCCCCCCCGCATCAGTTGGAGCATGCTAACCATGACTTGTGCATATTTATCTTATTTCTTACTTATAGTCCATGAAATTGAAGATTAAGTGAATCTTCAGAGGACAAGGGAAAAAATTGTCCCATTGCCTCCTATTTGTTTATATATGGATCAGTGGAGCATCTCGGGGTATACCTAGTTGCCTAAGAGAAGGCATGTGGATGTAGCCACCAATGCACTGTAGTAATTTGCATCCTGCTAAAATATCAATCAATATCTTTCAAGTAAAATATATATCCAGTTATTGTGCTTAGAATTTCAGTGGCAAAACTGGCATACTAGAAAATGTAAAAATGTGTAATCTGAGACCATAGGAGATCTGAATTCCATTGTTGCCATGGCTGTAACTGCTTTGATTACAAACTTCAAATCTGTTAGCTTTGAAGATGCTGACTAGGGATCTACAGACTGGCTCGAATTCGAGCCAGTTCAAATTCAAACCGGTTTGGTTCAAAGGTTCTAACCTGGACCAAACAGGGCATTGCATTGGCAATGCCGGTCCAAGTTCGAACTGATTGAACCCGGTTCAGTTTGAGCCTGTTCGAAGGTTCCAGAGGCCATTTTAGATCTTGTCCTCCATTTTATGTGACTTGTGTTCCTTGATTTCATTGGCTGAGCTCTTGCTTCCCTGATTGGACATATGAGTCTGGCTCTCTGGTAGGCTCTGCACTGTGCCAGACCTTGGGAACTGGCACCCTATTGGCTAGGGGAGAGGGCAAAGGTGGGGGCTCCCAAAGGAGGGAGTTTCAAATCCTATTTAAAGCCAAGCTTCTGGCCTAGCAAAATCACTCTGGCTGCAGTCGCTGCTTGGCTTCCTTCTGGCCTGCTGCTGCTGGTACGGTGAGAGTCTGCTTGGCAGACTGCTGCTGTGTTTTTGTTCCCAGTCACCTATTCACTTCTGCCTGTTTCTCTCTGCCCCTGCTTTAACCCCTTTCCCCCCTGGTGTGTGTCTGTTCTGCTGCTTCCCCCCCCCCCCCCGAGTGAGTGAGTGTCTCTCTCCCACCCCCCCTCTGGGCCAGGGGGAGCTAAAGGGAGTCATTTTGTAAAAATGACTTGCCCAGGTGGAGGGACCTCCTGGTCGATAGAATAAGGGAAGAGGAGGTCACTAGGACCTGCAGAGAGCAGGAGGGTGGTGATGGTGTGCCCCCACTGAGCGTGCACGACCCACAACCAGCAGCAGCAGTGTGGGTGACCCTTCAGCCCCCGCCCCTTCTTCTTCCAAGTCCGGCAGCACCGCATCCCAGGCAGCGGCACCAACACAGCAGGCAGTTCCTCCCGCTAAATCAGCCCAGTGGTTTAAGCGGCTGTGCCTTGGTGCCTTGCCCGGTTTGTGGGAGGCTCGGCCTACTAGGCCCACCAGTGCTGCGTAATGCATTGCCTAGTACTTGGAAGAACCTGTGGAGGAAGACTCTGAAATGGATCGCGCACAGTTCTGGGCAACCCACCACCAAGTCTGGCCGGACCTGATGGTGGATGCTGCGCACCTCCTCTCCTGCCTGCCAACCAGCGTCCAGAGCAAGCGAGTGTTTTCATGTGTTGGTGACGTAGTAACACCTGCTTGGTCCCAGTTGGACCCTGGCTTGGTCAAGCAGCTGGTTTTCCTCAAGGTTAACCTTCCCTTGCTGTGCTACCCCGAGCTGGAGGTTGAGCTAGGTGAGTGATTGGCCCATGGTTGACCCACGGTGCCGGTCACCTGCCCGGCAGCAGCTTCTGCTCATCCCTCCCCTCCCCCTTCAGACGTGCCAAGTTGCAGCATGCCCGCTAGTGCTGTGACTTGGCAACTGGATATACCCCCCCACTGGCGTAACCCAATGCTGAACTAGCCCCTGGTTCCACCTGACCACAACATTCAGGGGGGCATGGGCATCCACACAGACACTAGGTGGTTTGTGCCAGTGTGACACTGAGTAGATGTGTGAATATGTAGATTTGTAAAAATGTACATTTCGGAATGTGTAAATAAGTGACCTGGGGGGAGGCAGCGGGCGTGAAGTGGGGCGGGGACTGTAAAAATGTATATTTGTAAAAATGTAGATTTGTTAGTATGTAAATTTTTAAATGTATTGTGTTGCTTGGGTGGAGGGCAGCGGGACTACAAAAATGTATATTTGTAAATATTTCAGTGTGTGTAAATATGTGCTTGTGTAGATAGGTGTTGTGTGTGCATATGTGTGTGTGTGTGAAGGTTTCTTCTGTTTTCTCTGTGTGTGTTGTCAATAGTAGTAGTAGAGGGGTTTTCCTTTCCTTTCTGTAGGTAGTGTTTTTGGTCCAGTTTGTGTATAGATAGTTGTTGATGGTGTAAATATTACTGTATAGCTGCTGTATAAATGGATTTGTAAATGTATTGTGCAATGTGTACTGTATATATGTATTTGTGAATTGTTTTTATTGTGTGCCCCCTCTTCCCTCTCCTTTGGTTCTGCTGACACGCACACACACACACACACACACACACACACACACACCAGACACGCATGCACCGGCCATGATGAATAAGTGGTCTCCCGTCACACCACATCATGTGTGGCCTCCACTGACCCACTTCTGGGCCAGACTTTTCTATCCCTTTAATTTTTTCAGTGCCCCCCTCTCTTTCCCCCCTCCAATTTGGTTCTGCTGACAGGCACGCACAAGCACACACACACCAGACATGCATGCACTGGCCATGATGAGTAAGTGGTCTCCTTTCACACTACGTCGTTTGTGGCCTCCACTGACCCATCTCTGAGCCAGACTTTCCTATCCCTTTAATTTTTTTAGAGCCCCCCCCCCCCGGCTTTCTCTGCTTCTAGCTAGCAGCACACACCAAACGCAAACACTCATGCACGCCGCTGGTGCCACCACATGCCTGAGGCTCTGTGTGGCCTCCAGCAAATATGTGGTGGACCAGACACAATCTGAGGCATTTCTTTCCCTACAGGCAAAACACATGCATTGCACACAAAGAGAAGAGCAGAAGAACCAAGTACGCGTTACTTTAAGTTCTCTTTCAGTGTGTTGATGTGTTTTTGCCTTGCCCCTCTTTCTTTGCAGTTTGCGTGCCAGGTTGGTTTTACTGCCTTGCACCATCTAGTTAGGTCTTATTGGTTTGTGGCTGTTGTTGTTTAGTCTGTGCTGTTGTTTGGTCTGGTCCCCTTGGCTTTGCAGTTGTGCGAGCACAGCAGCAGATCTGTTTCTGTAGTGGTTTTTTGGTTTCCAGTTGGTTGTCTTCTTAGTTGGGTCACTGTGTGTTGGTATGGTGGCCTGCTAGGGGCACAAAACTGGGGTGGGTGGTGGGCACCCAGGGGTGCCAAGCATCCACTGAACCCCAAAGCAATCAGACACTTTTGTGATTTTTAATGTATTTTTGAAGTTTTTTTCAATTTTTGTATTCCTCCCATAGGGAATAATGGGGATTTGAGGCGGCCCAGCTGTCCCATTCTCCTCTTTGGGGGGTCCCAGGTCGCCCCAAAGTGGATCTGGGGGCACGGCAGTTCTGGCCTCAGCTGCCCCCAGGCAGCCCCAAGTTTGTAGGATTTGTTGTTGTTTTTTAAATAATTTTTTTAAAAAAAATTCCTTTCATTGCAATGCATAGGAGTAGTCTCTCCCCATTCATAAGTAGAACTGTGTGTGACCTAATTGCTGTGAACAGATATCATGCACAACCCTCAAGGACATGTTTTTGGGAAGCATAGGTGACAGCAGGGGGAAAGGAGGAATCAGCAAAAATCACCCCTCTCCCACTGCACGCGCAAAACATTCTTCCATGCATGTTATTAATCTGGATATTGGCCACTGATGTCAGCAGCAAATTGTGCTAGTAGTTAATGTTCTTTTACTTGTTTCAATTTGTTCTATTTTTGTCAGACTTGTGCCCGTTTATTCTCTTGCATCAAAACTGATCTTATTTGTTTTCTGTAGATAGAAGATCGCTGTTGTTCCTTCCAACTGGGCAAAGAAGCCCCTTTTAAAATGGTGGCTCTCATATATTTAGCAGGGGTGAGCAACTGTTCCTATCCAACCCCAGCACTGCATCCCTCTAGTGGCTGGTGCTGGTGTCTACCTTGTGCTTATTTTTTTAGATTGAGAGCCCTTTAGGTAACTCCACTATGTAAACTGCTTTGAGAACTATTCTGAAAAGCAGTATAATTAAAAAATAACAACTACAATAGATTGTCTGTTGTTACTGGTGAATAGCCATTTTAGATCAGGCAGCTGCCATATGGGAGGACAGGCCTACCAGAGTATAGTTAAATATAGAAACTTAGGATACGAATTTTATAAAGAAATAAATACTGCCCAAGGCCTGTTAGAGAGAATCCTTATCCAGGATGGACTATAGATAATTGATATATTGGAACAATTTTAATTGGGGGCTGTAGGTTGTTCTCTTACAGTCTCTTCACTTTCTCAGGCCCAGAACCAGTGGCGGCCGCTGGGCGGCGAGGGTGGGGGGCAGCGGGAGGCACCTTTAAGGGTAAATGCATCCTGTGCTTACCTCCGCAGTTGCCACACCTGAATGCTGTTCAGAGAAGCAGCGTGCCACCCAGCAGCCCCTGTGGTGGGAAATCACCGCCACCACTCACCTGGCCGCTGGCGAGGGATCGGCTCCGTGTAAGCAAGGTGAGTGGTGGCGGCGATTCCCCGCCACAGGGGCTGTTGGGCGGCACACCACTTCTCTGAACAGCATTCAGGTGCGGTGGCTGCGGAGGTATTTACCCTTAAAGGTGCCGCCCCCGCCCAGCGGCGCGTTCACGGGCCGCCACTGCCCAGAACCATGTGGACATGAGGCTACTTTAGCCTCAAACAACATGACAGCTAAGCTTCACCACACCCCTTTTAATGTTACCACACTCCTTCTATGTATTCCTGGTTGTGGGAAGGAGATATTGCTCAGGAAACGGCCAGAGGCTACAGATGACCACCTCTCCATACTATTAGAACTGCCATGCAGCAAGTGATTAATGGTCATGTGACTCCATCCTAATTCAAGTTGGTGGGGATGATCATTCTTCTATTCTGTGAGATTCACATCTTCCAAATATGCACTCTTATTAGCTCTATTTTTAACCTGCCACTCGTATAGTATACTTAAAATTCAGAACATGTTTACATTACCCAAACAGCAGGCTAATGGAACTGCGAACCAGACAGTCATGCATAATTCAAATCAGTATCCTAAGGCTTGCAACTTCAAGTCAAAGATGCCTCTAAATTAGATAGGGTGTGACTTTAACATGAAGAAAGTGTAGCTAATTTCTTCCTTTATCTGACAAATTGATGCATTTTGCAAAGGAATGCCATTAATGTGCAGCAACCATATAATAGTGCATTTGTAAACTACTGGTAAAAGGATGAACTACTGCAAAATAAAATAAACCTGATGACTGTAAAACAACATCAGTGAACTTTAAATACTGAATATATAAACTAGCTCACCAATGGGAAATGAAATATGTTTCTTAGATTTTTAGAGACAACAAAATAAGATCTCTGCACAAGCCATGAAGAACGGAGACACACACTGAGGTTGCTGAGAAGGAGAGAGGAAATTATCTCAAGAGCATTGGGTAAAACTGATTAAACTGCTTCTGTGACCCTGGGTTGACCTGAGACTGAATATCTGTGAGGTCTTATGACATGTATGCTGTTCACGATGTAAAGCCACGATACTAAGCAATTTTAGGTCTAAAAGGGCTAAGCAGGGTTGTTCTAAATATGTACACAGTCGTATAAGGGTCAACGAAATACCTTCAAATATTACTTCTGCTGGCAGAACATGACTTGCTAGCTTACAAAGGAAAGGAGCAAAAAATCTAAAGATCTGAAGACCGACAGGAATGACTAGACTTTAAGTGAAAAACAACTAGACTTTGAGGTTATTCATACAACCAACAACTGTGTTCTACCCAGGTTTGGGAGCTGTGTGTGCTCCCAATTTTTAGTTGTGTGGAAGCAAGTTAAGAGGAAACCCTGGATAGAAGTGAATGAAGCTCTTCTCACTATCAGTGAGAAGAGCTTCTTCCAGGTCTGTGGGGAGAACAGGCTTAGAGAGCCTGGAGAGACCCCTGAGCCCAGCCTCCTGGTCAGGGGTCTACTCATGTGTCGCCGCGTGCCGCGGCAACACACAAGCAAAAAGATTAGGTTAACAGAGCACTCGCTCCATTAACCTCGTCTAAGGGGAGGAGTATTTATGGAGGCTAGCTGCCGGGAGCCACGCAGCTCCCATTGCAGTACACGATTGCCCAAAAGCGGCTAGGTTCCCTTAGCCCACTTTTGGGCGATCGTGAGAATAGCCTCATTGTATGGAAGCAAGGGAGCTTTTCTTCCTACCTTACTTCCACACAATCACTTTTACCCAGGTTTTCCTCTAACCTTGATTCCACACAACCAAAAATTGGGAGCCCACAGAGCTCTCAAATCCGAGTAGAACACAGTTTTTGATTGTGTGAATGATCTCTTTGCGTGGAAAATGAAGGTAATACTGCCAAAACTCTTACCTGGGCTGGAATCCAAAAAGGTCTTGGGCATGCCCAGTAGAATGTATGACTTCTTTTTGAGTAGCAGATCCCAATGTTCTTCAAACTTTCCTCAATTTCAAAAGAGATTTGCCACAGAGCATGGGGTGGAGGGAGGAGGCTGCTGTTCAAGAAACACTATCCCTTGGGCTCATAGTACTACTCATACGTTTGTTTATTTAATCAGATTTCTATACCCCTGCTAACTGAGCAAAGAGGCACCTTTTTAAAGTGGTGATTTTTATTTAGCAGGGGGAGATCAACAGGCCCTATCCATCCCCAACACAACATCCCTAGTGGCTGCTGCTGTCTATCTTATGTTTCTTTTAAAGATTGTGAACCCGTTTATTCTTATTTTTTAGCCTACTTTCCAGTAGGCTTATGAGATCACCCGGCATTCTGTGTGTGTGTCCATCCATGTGTTCCCCCCATCAACTTTGCAATGTGTGGACCAATATGAACCAAATCAGGTACAGTTGTAGAGACACATAGGGACACCTCAACGGTGTAGTTTGTGATGATGTCATCCACCCCAATCCAAGATGGCAGATGCATAAACTTTTGAGGTGCAAGTGGGCTAACTTGTGAACCGCCTAATAGATTTGAACCAAATTTACTACAGCTGTAGGAACACAAAGGGAAGCCCAAATGGCATGGTGTGTGATGATGTAATCCACTCCAATTCAAGACGGTGGCCACATGAACATCTGAGACGCAAGAGGGATAATTTGTGGACTGTGTAACCAATTTAAACCAAATTAGGTACAGTTGCATGGAATGACAGACAGGGTCACCTCAATGGCGTAGTCTGCGATGTCGGACACGTAAACTTTGGAGGCACAAATGGGCTACCTTGAGGTGGTGTAAAGTTATGATGTAAAAGTGATGGTGTAATTTGTAATGATGTCATCCATCCTGATCCAAGTTGGTGAACACATGAACATTTAAGGCACAAGAGATCTAACTTGTGGACCTCGATTTGAACCAAATTTAGTCCAGTTGTAGAGACAGTGAAAGGAAAGTAGGCTGGTTAGGCTTACTAGAACAACTTGTTAGATTGTGAGCCCATTCATTAATTCATTCATTTCTATGTAAACTACTTAGGGAACTTTTGCTTAAAAGCAAATATAAATATTCATCTTATTCATATGCTGCCTGACATGGGCATCCCTAGGCGGTGCACCTAAGTTAAAATATAATATAAAACAGAATAAAATGATTAAAACAATTCAGATTTAAAATAAATTGAAATGAATTAAAAGTCTGGGGGGGAAAGGTTCATCTTAAAGGTCTTTTTAAAAACAGCCAGAAATGGAGAAACTCCGATTTTAACAGAAAGTGCATTCCAGAGCCCCGGGGCAGCCACTGAGAAGGCCCAGTCCCAAGTAGCCACTAAACGAGCCAGTGGTAGCCATAACTGGACCTGCCCAGATGATCTTAATAAGTGACTTAACTCATGCAGGCCTTGGCATGGAACACAAATTTTCTATTAGAGAATATGAATCCAACATCACACAGTTGAAGCAAACACTCCAAGAAGGATTTGTAAGCTGCCATGAAGCAGTGGTCAAGCAAAGTGATGCTCCCAAGACCTGAGAGAAAAGGTGTTACAATGCTGGATCTGCATAACCAAGAGAAGCTTCCTAACTCAGATGACAGAATAAGCAGAGGCTTTTATTGCAGACTTTGCTAACCAATGTCCTAACCTATATTTCCTCAACTTCTTTAGCTTATAGTGGCTAACATCCTAATGAAGCATGAATGCACGGAGGCTCAGCAGGGACATACTGGGAGCTTGCATACAACTCCCCAGTCCTCATGCGCATGTGCCATTGTGCCACATAGCTAAGACTTCTGGGCACTGCTGTTGCTCCAGAAGTACTTTGCAAAATCAGAAACTTTTGCTGAGGGCCAGCAATTGTTTCCGATACTGCAGATATGTGATACGATGAATATTTATATACCGCTTTTCAAGAAAAGTTCCCAAAGCGGTTTACATCGAGAATTAAAAATAAATAAATAAATAAATAAATAAATAAAATGGCTCCCCTGTCCCCAAAGGGCTCACAATCTAAAAATGAAACATAAGATAGACACCAGCAATAGCCACTGGAGGGATGCTGTGCTGGGATGGATAGGGCCAGTTGCTCTCTCCCTGCTAAATAAAGAGAATCACCACTTTTAAAAGGTACTCAGTTAGCAGAGCGCTTCCAGACTTGGAAGTCTTAGCCCTGTGGTGCAACACTGTACATGCAGGAGGACTGGGGGAACTGAGTGCATGCTCCTGGCATGCCCCTGCAGAGCCTACTTACGCACACATCTCATTAGGATATCATTTCATAGGATATCAGGATATCAGCCAGTGAAATTTCTGAGACACAAAAGAATTGCTCCTTGATGCCCTCACAGCAAGATGTACTCTAATGCTACATGAACATATTAGATCCAAATAGTAGAAGTGATGCACAGTGGCACATGATGTGCAGCGGCACGGCTCCCTAATACTATGCTCTAGGGCTGCTGCAGACTTCAAATGAAGCCCCGAAACTGTTCAGAGGCAGTGGTTATAGTGTTTCCGCAGGTTTCCTCATTGTCACAAATGGGGAAACCTGCAGAAATGTGGTTTCCACCAATACTGCTTCTGAACAGCGTTGGGGGCTGTATGAAGTCCAGAACAGCCCTAGGATGCAGTGTTATGCTGCACATCATGTTAGTCAGTGCTACTGTAGAATTAGAAAGGTCAAGCAGTAAATTTAAAATTACAGGTAGCTCTGCTGATCTATTATAAAAAAACCAAGCTCAATCCGATCCCCCCATTTTAGGCCCCTGGGATATCATGGACATTTCACAACAGAAATAGATTGATAGATGAAAGAACATACAGCTTCCCTACTTCTTTATCATTATTCAAATGGTATTTTTTCTGATATATTCTAAGTTCATTATTTTGAAATCATCTTCAAGAACTTCTTCCTCTTAGACTCCCCAGTTCTTCCAGGATTCACCCTTCATCTACAGCTAAAACACTAATCTCTGCCTGGGTCATCATCTCCTATCTAGATGATTACAATCTCTGTTCTCTGCTCTTATCTCGTCATAAATGAAAACAGGATGCCTGCGGTATAATCAGCTTGGCTTACTGCTCACTGTTGTTCTCAGTTTCAACTTCAACTGCTGACTCTTATTTTTAAATCTAATCATCTGCACTTCTTTTGCATCTTTACCTTCTTTCTCTCTATGCTTCATGTATGAAATAAATCTGACTTTGCATTGCAATACTGACTACATCCCCCCCCACCGCCCCCTAGCATGTAGATACAGTGATGTGGAAAGGTGTGCTTGTTAAAATTTTGCTTGTCATGCAGCTATTCGAGATGCAGAGATTGTCAGGGGGGAAATGAGGCAACCCCTCTAGCCACATATAAACAAGAAGCTCTCTATCAGTCTCTTTGTTCCATTCTCAGTACAGTACTGCTTCATGCCTTTTGCAATACTGCCCTCTGTGCCTGGAAAGGTCCCATCTACTCTCTCTTCTTCAAGCCAACCCTTTAAATTGACTACAAAAGCCTGCTCCTTTTATAATGGCCCATTTGAACCACCACAGCCACTTTACCAACTGCATTACACTCCCGTCAGTTTTATACTGTCTGTCTTACTAAAAGCCCAGTCCAATGATCTACTATGCAAGGCAAAAAGTAGATAGGATAGGTTACAAGGGCAACACAGAAACAAGACAACTGTATAAATTGTTCTTTATTCCCAGTGCATCTTGATATAAATCTGTACAACTAGGAAAGGACTAGTTGTGCAGAACAGCTCTGCAAATACTGTAGCTTTCATCATGTATCTACTAGGATGTTGCCAGGCATATATGAAAGAGCAGTGGGCACCATGGAGCTGCAATGCATCTTACTTCAGGAGGAGATCAAGAAGCAAGAGCAATAGAGGTGCTGGGGAAGAAAGAAGGGAGAGAACCAAAAAGTGGAATAGGGAAAGGGGAATTGAGGAAAGGTGAATGAGTGGAAGGATAGGGTCACCAAGAATGAGGGAAACTGGGGAAAAGACAGAGAGGTCATCAAAAACTGTGTTCTATCCAGGTTTAGGGGCTGTGTGTGCTCCCAAGTTTTGGTTGTGTGGAAGCAAAGAGGAAAACCTGGACAGAAGTGATTGTGTGGAAGCAAGCAGTGGCAGATGGTGCAGGCGCTGCCGTGGGGTGTGTGTGTTCATAAATTAATAAGTTAAGCATAAATTAGAAGGTGCTTACCTCTACTCTGGCAGCACCTACAAGCTGCTCTGAGCTGCAGCACACCGCCCAACACTTCCTGTAGTGGGAGATCAGCTCCACCACTCACCTGGCTACCAGTGGGGAATCAGTTCTGCTGAAGCCAGGCGAGTGGCAGAGCTAGGATTTCCAACATTGTGCTGGCTCAATTATTGGTCTGCCTCATATGGACAGAGGTAGGGCTGAGGAAGGCAGTCTTTGGCCACCTTCTCTCCGACAGACAGACTTCGGCTTGGGGTCAGTCACTCGGTCAGTCACTCACTCACGGACTGATGAGTGCTTTGCTTTGGTTGCAGTTCAGCACGCCCGTCCCTCCCAGCAAGCCTGCTCCTGCCTCATTCAGAGAGCAGCCCAGCCGCAGCCATTCATGTTGTTAAACTGGGAGGCAGGAGAGCTCTTGTCACTGCCCTGCTCCCCTGCCGCTCAAAAAGTAGTAAAAAAGCGGGAGAAATTGAGTCCAGAACGGGACAAGAATTTCTCCATAGGAATGCGGGACATTGTATAAATTGCACACAGTGCAGTACAGCTGACAACCCTTGGCAGAGCCGATCCCCCGCAGCAGAGAGTGCTGGGTGGAGCAATGCAGCTTGGAGCACCTTGCAGGTGTTGCTGGAAAGGAGGTAAGAACCTTCTAATTTATGCTTAAAGGTGCCTCTTGCTGCACCACAGGCAGCACCTGCACCAGCCACTACTGATGGAAGATAGGTAGGAGGAAAACCTAGGTAGCTTTTCCTCCTACCTTGCTTCCACACAACCAAAAACTGGGAGCACACAGAGCTCCCAAAGCTGGGTAGAACACAGTTTTTGATTTTGATTGGATTGAGAATGATAGCTATACTAGTGTAGAGGAGAAGGAAAGCAATCTTTCTCCTTCTGCCCTGTTTCCTTAACTCACCATGATTTCTCATGGGTTTCCATTTGCAACAGAGACTCGCTCATTTTTTAATAGGATAAATTCAAGGCTTACTCATGATTCAGTAATGAGTTCTATTAGAGTTAAAAAATGTTGCATTTAGAAAAGATTATTAATCACTCAGTATTTTTGAAACAAAGTTCCCTTCCCTAAATATAACAGTGTAACAAGTTCCTTACTGTTCCTGGTATAGCACATATACATAGTATAGGAACACTTCCCCTTGCTTATCTCACCACTTACGGCTACTTGAAGCAATTTTCTCCCTGCCTGGCTCTCTTCAAATATTGCAGCCAGGCTTAAAAGCAGGTAAGTGTGGTGAGGTAATGTGGGGAGGGGCAAACTGCACTTCCCTCCCGCACTCAAGAAGAAAAGTTCCCCAAACTCGTGCTTTATAGACAAGCAGAACAAGCAGGTATTTGCTCCTAATGTCTAGTTTGTATCTTAGTAAGCACAGAGGCATAGCCATGAAATCCAAAATGAGTCACTGCACAACTGTTAGTGAGCAAACTCTCTTATATATCACAACAGAGCAGAATGGAAGTATTCACTCTAACTGCATTATTCCCTCTCACAATGAACTTGGGTGGTCAAGTGCGTATGAGTTTGGAAGCAAACAGCACCACTCCAAAGAAGATAGTGGTTTTTGCCAACTCAAGGAATTCCCTTAGCTAAGCAGAAGCTTGGCTTGTAAATTACATGATTTTTATTACTCCAAAACAGGGCTATGGAATACTGAGGGCAGCTGAACCATATAATATTAAATAGCTGCTGGGACAAATAGCTGGTCGGGGGTGGGAAATGTTTCGCGGCAAGAAAATAGCACAGGGGGGAAATGTTAAAGAAAACAGTCCCACATCAGATCAGCACCCACTCCGTGATAGATTTTCTTTTGATGTCAAAGGACTGCTTCCACTTCCTTGACATTGATCAGTGACAGATTTAACATCAGATATAGTTTGAGCCTTAGGATATGTTTTTCAATAAAAGGAAAGTGGAAGTGAGGGAGAAAAGACAGAATTGGTCTACACAAGCTCCTAACAGTTCAGTAAATATCTGGGGTATCAGATGTATGGCGTGAAGTTAAAAAAAACCTCTCTCCTTGGATGACACAGAGATTTTTTTAGGAGGAAGAAAAGGAAAAGGAACAACATTCCTGTTCATCAGAAATCTTCTCTATTATATAGCAATAAGACGTACACTTTCATGGCTAATAACCAGCCCGAACTTAGCCCTTTGGTGCTAAATAGCATAGCAGGAGAATGTTCTAAGAAGGGGTCGTTCATTCCAACCCCATGATCCCCAAACAGCACTACAGAGTTCATTTTCCAGGTTGGCTGAAGCCCTGAATAGCAACATTCCTAGGGGCTGGGAATACAATGCCACATCTTGTTGCAGATCTCCATTTGTTGTATACTTAATAGTAAAAAAAAAAAAGGTGGAGAGGAGAAAGAAAGATTCCAAACATAACAATCCTTCTCTACATGATTCATGAAGATAATACACTTCAAACACTCCACAACATGCTCACGATCTGGGCATGCAAATGGCCAGTGCACATGCACAGCAGCCTTCAAAATGGCCACCGTGAGCAGGCAGAGGGTTGAAAAAACCTGTAAATGGCCAAACTGGCTCTAAAAAGATCAGGGGGGGGGGAGGCCAGCAGAGGGGAGGTGGGGACCATTAGGAGATCCTCCCACGGCCGTGGGAGCACCCCCTGGAGGCCACTGGACCAGACCCAAAGGGTTTTTTAAAAAAAGAATTCCCACTTCTAGAACCAATGAGCTGGACTGGGGGGGTACAGCTCCAAGTCAAGTGTAACTGAACCAAATGGGGCCCCGTTTGGCTCGAGGGCAAGCCATCGAACAGACCTGGTTTGATGGCAAATGTGCTCGACCTTGAGACAGTTTGCACATCCCCACTCTAGCTTGCCCCAGTTCATTTGAGCCAAACTCCCTAGACCCCACCACTCACGTAGACTGATGAAAACTGGCCCTCGTAGCTACAGCTCGTCAATCAGACAGTGGCTCAAACTGGCAGAAGAAATTCCAGCAGCAGATCTTCTCTGCTGGTCAAGAAGATCTTCCTTGCATCCAAAGGGAGGATGCAGGGCCGGCTTGGCAAATCTCAAGGCTCAGACCAGGGAGATTCAGGTGGGGAAAAAGTGCCTGGCCTCTCAGTTTGCTTTTAACTTGGCAGCTTGTAGCTGGAAGAGTTTGATGCTGGATTGTTTGGGGAGAAACAGGTGGGGGTAGCACCCAGAAAGGAAGAGAAGGTACTGGATGATCAGAAATGAGAAATGCATATGTTAGATGCTTTAATTTTTTTTAAAAAAAAACAAACCAACCCTGTTTTTTACTTATTTTTAAATCTGAATTGTCATGAAATCTGCCTTTAAGTGCTTTACACTTAAAACACTTTCTCCCTCTTCTTTCATTTTTACTATTATTTTAAAAACCAAATCTCTAACCAAGCCTGCTGCTGTTACAATCTGCATTATAGTGAATCTGGGACTAATTGAAAAGGATGTTCCTGGAAAAGAAAAGGTGTTCTTTTATTCTTTTATTATTACATGTGTTTGTATCTATATAGTTATTTTCCCCCTAAACATCCCTTTTTAAAATTGTGATACAAGCAATGCACTAATTTGCAATGCAGCCTGTCAGAGAGACCTCACATGAGGTTTCAAAAGCAAAGTGAAACAATAAACGCAGAATACTATTTTAAGCTCATTTACTTGAATAGTCTGACATTAGAGAAATTTGATAGAAAGCTACACTTTGGCTAGCTGAACATTTAGCTATATCACAGCCATCTCTAGTCAAGGTTAGATTATATCTGGATTAATTACAGCAAAAAAGAACATTGGAACTAGATAGTCACAATGCAAACCAGGCATATTTTAAAGGAAAAGGTAATTTGCTTCCCTATAACATGGGACTAAATGAGAACACAAATCAAAAGAAAGCCTGGGAATCTCATTAGATGGGGAATTCCTGGGTGCTGAGAGAGATTCCAACTACAGATGAAGGTAGAAGACCCATTCATTCATTTATTTTGTTTTTTGTTTTGTTTTGTAATTCTTAGAAGTGTATGCTTTTTTTCACCTTTGTGACCTCAAAGTGTCTAACAACATAATTAAAAACAGAATACAAAATACAATAAAACCACAGTAATCAAATATATTAAAAGTAAAATATCTAAATCACAGCCTGTTAAAATAAAAGTCCACTGAAGAGCCACCCCCCCCATTCAACCAGTACCCAAGGCACTGAAACAAATAGATCTAAACCATGAAAGAAGCAGCAGCACAAACTTCCTCGGTGCGTTCCAAAACTTGGGGGCCACTACGGAGAACGGAGCATTGGTTTCACTTACCGTGAAGGCTTCTTCTGGTTGCTGGGGCCAGGGACATCTCATGGGTTATCCTCTCTCAAGAGCTCCAGGCAGGACAGAAAGTAAATAGTTAAAAAACTAAGCCACACCCACTAGAGCCTGAGGGGGATAACCCCACCCAGTTCTTTCGGGCCGAGACATAAGAGGACAAAGGCAATACAAAACAGTAGAAAACAGCAGGTCAGAATAAACAGTTTTAAACATTCCAGAATAACAGAGTGTAGCAACCAACTGTAGAAACTAAATGTCAGTCTCCACCATTTCAACAAAAGTAGACCAGAGCGCAAAATCACAACTGGGTGGGCCGAGATGTCCCTGGCCCCAGCAACCAGAAGAAGCCTTCACGGTAAGTGAAACCAATGCTCCGTTCTCGGTTGCTGAGGCCAGGGACATCTCATGGGACATACCACAGCTGTCCAACTTGGGTGGGAGCACTCTGGTCTACTAGCGAGGAAGAACTTGTTGCAAGATCCATCTGCCAAGGGTTGCCCGGGCAGACGCGAAATCCTCGATCTTGTAGAGTTTGGTGAAAGTGGAAGGCGATGCCCAGGTGGCCGCCTTGCAGATCTCTTCAACCAGTGCATTAGTGGAAAACGCCACTGATGCTGCTGCTGCTCTAGTAGAATGTGCAAAGAGATGCATTTGTGGCCTCAACTTCTGAACCTCGTAGGCCATCAATATACACGCTATAATCCACGTTGCAATCCTGGTCGAGGAATCTGGGACCCCCATGGAATGCAAACAGAGCGTCCGACAATCTGAATGAGGCTGAGCGTCTAATATAGACCTTAAGACATCGCTTAACGTCCAACTTGTGCCATTTCCGCTCCATAGGATGGACGGGTTTGGGGCAAAATGAAGGTAGGAACCCATCTTGCGATGGGTGGAAGGGGGACACCACCTTTGGCCTCATGAAGGGGTCTGGAATGAGCCTGATGGCCTCTTTCTGAAATATACAATGTGACTTGTTTTACAGACAGCACCTGCAGCACCGAGAAGAGCCTTGCTGAAGTGATGGCCACCAAAAAGGCCAATTTAAACTGTAAGATCCTGATCAGAATAGCTGCCAAAGGCTCCAAGGAGTGAGCTTGCAATGCCTTGAGGACAGTATGTAGTTCCCAAGAGGGTAACGTATGCACTGTTGGAGGTGACATCAGCGAGGCACCTCAAAGAAACTACGCTGGTGAGGATGTGACTGAGACATTTTGTCTTTTCTACTGAGAGCAACTCCATCAACGGCAACGCCTGCCATTGCAGGGTATTCGGACATAGTCCCTTCTTGAACCCTTCTTGTAAGAAGAGCAGGAGATGATATAACTTAGCCGTGCCCTTCGGAACGGAGTTGCGAGACATCCAGCGAAGGAGTGCTCCCAATGTATATTGATAAATTCTCTCTGTCAATGGACTTTACGACGCCAGCATAGTGCTGAGAACTCCTTCCGAGTAGCCATGTTGGCTCAGGACTCGGCACTCAGTTTCCAAACGATGAGCCGAAACCAACATGGATCCGGGTGTAAAACTGGACCCTGATGGAGCAGGTCCGGGGTCTGAGGCAACTCCCAAGGTGGCTCCACCGCCAGATGGAGGAGCTCTGGAAACCAGGGTCTCCTGGGCCAGAATGGTGCCACTAAGAGTACTCTTGCTCGAAGACACATCCATTGCAGGACTCTAGCCAACAGAGGTGTCAGAGGATACGTATAAAGGAGAGCGTATTGCCATGGACTGGATAGGGCATCCACTGCCATCGCCTCCCTGCATGGAAATCTAGGCATAAACGCTGGGGATTGTGCATTCTTCGGAGTCATTAAGAGGTCTACCTTGGGCATGCCCATCTTCTCTGTTATCTGGGTGACAACTGATGGATTTAGAGCCCATTCCCCCAGTTGGATGTCAGCTCAGCTTAACCAGTCTGCAAACAGGTTCAGCTCTCCCTTGACGTGGTGTGCCGTCAGGGAAGGAAGGTTGCTCTCTGCCCAAGACAGCAGAAGGACAGCCTCCTGGTGAGATGACCTGGACCCCCATTGCTTGTTTACATATGCCTTTGCCGTCGTATTGTCGGTCTTTACAAATACGTCGGTGCCTTGGATGATCTCCTGGAATGCTAGTAGCGCTAGGCAAATTGCGCGGAGTTTCCTCCAATTTATGTTGTGAGAACGCTCCTCCGTGTTCCACAGCCGCTGTGGCAACGTTGAGGCAGTGGGCTCCCCAGCCCCTGTCAACTTGGGTCTGTTGTTATGATGAACATCTGTGGGTCCAAGAAGGTCTTTTCCCAATTCAGGTTGTTGGAGTTGATCCACCAGCGGAGAGAGTGACGCAGGTCTGGTGGCAACTTCATAAGCAGTCTACACTTCCTTACGATTGCCTTCTGGTGGGGTAGGAGAAACCACTGGAGGTTGTGCAGATGAATTCAAGCCCACGGAACTGAGTCTGGTGCGGCCACCATCAAGCTCAGCAGTCTTGACAAGGAAGCCAGAGGAACTCTTGGATTCGCTAGGACCAGGTGAACCTCTGTCTGGATAGTCTGTAACCTGTCTGGTGGAAGCAAGAGGCGGTCCACTAAGGTAACTATGATTACCCACAAATGGCGCAGCCTGTGGCATGGCGTCAATTGACTCTTTTCTCCATTTATGATGCAACCATGGTTCGAGTGTTGCGATAGTTAAGGACCAAGTCCTGTTTTGCCTCTGGGAGAGATCTCGCCTGCAGCAACACTTGACTATATATGCAAACAGACGAATCCCTTTCTGACAGAGTTGCGCCACCAGTGGTGCCAACAACTTTGTGGAGACATGAGGGGCTGCTGTATTGAAAATGCATTCCAGCATATCTAAACCGAAGGTACAGCCTGCTTTCCGGGTGTATAGGAAGATGCAGGCAGGCCTCCCTTAAATCTATGGACGCGAGCACATCCAGATGAAAGAGTGCCTCTGAAACTGCTCTTAGAGTTTCCATCTGGAAATGAGTTCTGTGGACCCATCTGTTCAAAAAATTTTAAGTCTAAAACAGCTCTCCTTGAACCGTCCCTTTTTGGGACGGTAAATAGGATAGAGGTGTTTTGTTTAGCTGTTTTGGTTTGTTTGTTTTGTTTTAACTCCCTCTCCCTCCTGTGCCAGAGGCACTGGCTCCACTGCCCTGATGTCCAGGAGGAGTTGGATTGCCTAGACTATCGGCAAATGCTTTGAGAATGCTTTTGACCTTAGAGTGGGGATAAAGCAGCAGGGGGAGAGGAGTGAAACTCTATCCTGTAGCTGTGATGGATCAGCTGCAGAACCCAGTTGTCTGAGGTTAATCTTCCCAGGCTGGGGCGAGGTGAGACAAATGCCCTCCAAGCCTGAAATGCTTCAAGTCATTGTAGTGGCTTTTGCTGCTTTGACTGAGCAGCTTGCTGTTTGTAGGTACCAAACCCTCTAAGGGGTGCTCTCTGAGGATTCCAAGATCCCCTCTGGAATTTTGTATCTCTGTCCTGGCCCCTGAAGGGCTGGAAGCTATGAAAGGACCGATTGTATTGGAAGGGCCTTTTAAAAGGCTGTTTATCAGTCTTTTTATTGGTTGAAGGCATTGTCTTTCACTTATCAGACGATTCTACAAGAATGTCTTGTAGGGCAGACTCACCAAAAAGCTTCTTGCTGTCATAAGGGACGGTAGCAAGGTTTAGCCTAGAGGTAGAACCAACCTGTCCAATTTTGAGCCACAAGTGGCGTCTGCCAACAAATGATGAAACCGCCTCTTGCGCTGAGAATCTAATCGTATCAAGAGTGGCATCGGCTATAAGGGCCTGCGCCTTCTGGATCTTGAATAGTTGCTGTCACATCTTAACTGGGTCCCCTGGAGGATCACTCAGAAGATTGACCACCAATAATAAGGAGTCACGGGCTGCCCTGGATGCTGCCGCTGTTGCACGGACCACCAGGCACACGTTCTCATGACACGATTAAATGACAGCTAGACCTTCTGGTCAGCTATGTCTTTTAGAGAAAACTCACCCTCTCGAGATGCCAAGGAATCCGACACCAATTGCGAAATCGGGGCATCCGCATTTGGTGGTTTGCTGAAAAGAATAAAGTTTGTTAGCCATGCACACAGCCTTGCAGCTGGAAGCTGGTGTCAACCATTCCTGTTTGACTACATCCACAAACAACTGTGGCATGGGCATCAGCCTGTCCTTGGGGTGTGCTCTAGGAAAGACCAAGTCCCCTTTGGCACAAGAGTCAAAACTCTGCCCAGCCTCAGTCCCATTGTTTTAATAATTCTGAACATCAGTGGGCTGAAGTCCTCTGCCACAAAGAGGTGCTGTGACACTGAGGCATCACCAGTGTCCTCCCCTCCAGACCATGGGTCCAGATCAAAACCTCCTCCTGCATTAATTGGGTCTTCAGGGTCAGAAGGCAGATTAGGCCTCTCTGAGTTTGCGATGCCCTTTTTTGGGGGGGGGGTGCAAGTAAACCCCTAGGGCCCCCAGAGTCTGATCAGAAGCATCAGAGGAATGGTCCTGTGCCACCTTGCCAGACAACTTGCCCAGCTCACTATGCTTAAGCTTGCTTTTGGCCTTCTTGGGAGAAGGACTGACAAACTCGCTAGGTGAGGAGCTCACACTGGGTGATTTATGCCTTCTCCCCTTTGTGGATCTCTCACTCCTCTTAGGGGGCCTAACCTGGTAGATGGTGCCAATGATTGCATTGCGAAACCATGCCAGCTACTCAGGTGGCAGCACAGACTTAGGTAAAACAGCAGAGTTAGAACTGGAGGATTCTTTAGGCCCAGTCTCTGCAGCAGACTCCCCCTGCTGGCCAGACTCCATAATCACAGCCTTAGGCTTTTCCCGCCCTTTTAGAGACTGTCTCCCTTTTACATTACCGGCTCCTTCAGGTAAAATGGAGGGATTCTTCGCAACCGTCGCCATCTTAGGAACAGAAGATGCCTGTGATGGCCTCGCTGCCCTGCCGGTCAGGTTGCTAGCCAGCTCGCCAATCCGCCTAATCTCTTCTGAGGTTGGTGGGGGGTTGGCAATAGGGAGCCTCCCAAAGCGCTCTTCACAGCCACTTCAAGCTGCCTGCAGCAGCGTGGCGCGCTGGGCCACAGTAGAGCGAGTCTCGCAGCCCGAAGGCGGGATACTCGATGCGGCCCCTTCGACAATCGGGACGCGCGGCTCGAGAGCGGCCATCACCGACGCGGTAAAATTACACCCTTCCAGGGGGGACTCCGTGGCCCACAGATGAGAGACGGCCGATCACGGACTGTCAACTCACTGCTGGCGAATTTTTCAGGAGGTTTTCGGGAGGTCGGAAAAGCGGCCTTGCTATGCAGGGCTTGCAGCAGCCTGCGCCAATGGGGCCTACAAAAGGCCCTGAAGCCTCCCAGGCCGAAAACACTCCATCTCTTCCCCTTGTTGGAGAAATTGCTCTGTACCTCTCTGACTGGCTCCAAGCAACGGAGAGGAAAGAGGAGATGAGGGGGGAGAGAAGTGTGGTGGGGAGAGAAACAGACGAAAGAAGGGTGGTTTTCTTTCTTTTCTTTTCAGATAATAGCAAGTAATAAAGATCAGGGACAGAAAAAAAAGGATTTGGAGAACAGAATACTGTAGTTAGAGAAGTAATATCAGCAGAAAATAGAGAGAGCTAGAAAAACGCTGCCATGGAGCTTGCTGAGGACAGAAAGAACTGGGTGGGGTTATCCCCCTCAGGCTCTAGTGGGTGTGGCTTAGTTTTTTAACTATTTACTTTCTGTCCTGCCTGGAGCTCTTGAGAGAGGATAACCCATGAGATGTCCCTGGCCTCAGCAACCGAGAAGGCCCTATATCATGTGACCATGTTCACAAGCCATGCTTCACCATGCAACAGCATACAGATTTGAAGATTTGAACAAGTGAGTAGAAGAATCACACAGGAAAAGGTGGCTCTTCAAAAACACAGGGCCCAAATTGTTTGAGAAAAATGGGGTATGCAGGTGGGAAGCGCTAAATCTGCCCCTGCCCACATTTTACCGCCCTGCAGCTCTCTCCTTATGTGACTCTATCCTGCTCTTTATCCTATACCATGTGTGCACACAGATGGGAGAAAAGTACCTTTGGAAGAGGTGATGGAGTAGAAGTGGTAGCCTCATGAGTGTCTCTCCTATCCCTCCCCCCATTGCTCTAAACATCACATATTTCTACCATCACCATCTGGCATTAGACACAATTGGGGCAGACCTGGATTTAAACAAAAAGGTCTACTGCTATCACATGTGACTTGAACCTCAGGTCAAGAATGCACAGTGGCAAATTCTTGCCTTGGAAGGGACAAGCATTTAGTAGGGATGTGCATGGAACTGCCAGGGGTTGGTTTGAAGGTGGGGAGATATCTTTAAGGGTTGGGGAAGGTGCACTCCCTGCCCCTGGCAAGTTTCCCCCACTGGTGCTCTCTGTAAAACCTGTCCAGCGGAACAGTAGTGTATCTCCCTGCCACCCTGTCCTCTCCTTGGACTGGAAGTGACCAGAAGTAACCCCCGTGTGCGTGCACATTGCACTCGCTCATGACCGACATGCACATGCGCACAGGTTACTTCCGGTCACTTTCAGTCCAAGAAGAGGATGGGGCGGCAGGGAGGTACGCTGCCGTCTCGCTGGACCGGTTTTACAGAACGCGCCAGTGGAGAAAACGTGGCGGTGGGTGTAACTGCATCTTCCCCTGACCTTAAAGTTATCCCCCGCTGGCTTCGAACTGCTGGGTGTTTAAACCTGTTTGAAGGCCCGTAAAAGGGCCTAGCATTTAGTACTATGAATTCTTCATCATACAATTCCGATGGCAAATGTGACTTTCCAGGGTCAGGTATTGCATCAATCTGGAATCCAGAATCAAATAAAGATACAACACCCAAGTCAAAAGCTTTGCTTTGTTACTGCTAGAGCACAAGATGAATCTCTGTAGAAAAATACTAAAACGTCAATTTCTATGTGAGTTCCTTAAGGTACTTCTGGACATCAAAGCAGTGATTTTCCTTGAAGTTAATAGATGCCTAGAAAATATGGTTCATATCAAATTTTGCACTCATCATCCTTACTGGAAGGGATGAATTTACATTTGATAGAAAAATCAGTGGGCAGAATGAATGTTGCTCTTACATTAGAATGCATATTCAATGATTCTTTGCCAATCTTCCCCCTCCCTCTGCTGCCTCTAAAGAATGTTCCTGAGGATCCCCCCACCCTTGGGGACATCTTTTCAGGAGGCACTGGGGGCAGCAGAAAGAAGGCAGAGGAACAGCAAAAATCAGTGAGCAACATTCTGACTCAAGGGCAGTGTTAGTCTGAATGCTGCCCAGGTTTCCTACTAAGTCTCTCCAAAACTTTACATTAGGTAGATCTGATTGCTGAAAATATGATATTTCAGGCCAATCAGCTTACAGATATGATTATAATTACTTATTGAATCTTTATATTGCAAAATTACATATTACATGGTTACATGGTTTACATAAAAACAGACAATTAAAATCGATTAAAGCAAAAACAGTGAAGAACAGTTAAAGCTTTAGACGAGGTTCTGACTGAGGTAGCCCACAAACATTAGAACAGCCCTGCTGGATCAGGCCCAAGGCCCATCTAGTCCAGCATCCTGTTTCACACAGTGGCCCATCAGATGCCACTGGAAGCCTACAGGCAGGAGTTGAGGGCATGCCCTCTCTCCTGCTGTTACTCCCCTGCAACTGGTGCTCAAGGGGCATCCTGCCTTTGAGGCTGGAGGTGGCCTATAGACCTCTGACAAGTAGCCGTTAATAGACCTCTCCTCCATGAAGTTATCCAAACTCCTCTTAAAGCCAGCCAGATTGTTGGCTGTCACCATATCTTGTGGCAGAGAATTCCACAAGTTGATTATGCATTGTGTGAAAAAGTACCTCCGTTTGTTGGTCCTAAATTCCTGGCAATCAATTTCATGGGATGACCCCTGGTTCTAGTGTTATGGGAGAGGGAGAAGAATTTCTCTCTATCCACTTTCTCCATACCATGCATGATTTTATAGACCTCTATCATGTCTCCCCGCAGTCGTCTTCTTTCTAAACTAAATAGCCCCAGGTGTTGTAGCTTTGCCTCATATGAAAGGTGCTCTAGGCCCCTGATCATCTTGGTTGCCCTCTTCTGTACCTTTTCCAGTTCTACAATGTCCTTTTTTAGCCGTGGTGACCAGAATTGTACGCAGTACTCCAGGTGTGGCTACACCATAGTTTTGTATATGGGCATTATAATATTAGCAGTTTTATTTCCAATCCTCTTCCTAATGATCCCTAGCATGGAATTGGCCTTTTTTCACAGCTGCCGCACATTGAGTCGACACTTTCAACCAGCTGTCCACCACGACCCCAAGATCCCTTTCCTGGTCAGTTACCAACAGCTCAGATCCCATCAGCGTATATTTGAAGGTGGGGTTTTTCATCCCAATGTGCATCACTTTACACTTGCCAACATTGAACTGCATCTGCCATTTTGTCACCCAGTCACCCAGTTTGGAGAGATCCCTTTGGAGCTCCTCACAATCTCTTGTGGCTTTCACTACCCAAAAGAGTTTGGTATCATCTGCAAATTTGGCCACCTTGCTGCTTACCCCTACTTTTAGACCGTTTATGAATAAATTAAAAAGCACCGGTCCCACTACACGTGTTGACCTACTTTTCTACACAGCACATTGAGCGTGTCAGCACATTATGGCATTTGAAATTTTGCATCTAGTTTAGTCACAAAAACTTTATGAAACACACAGCACTTTATAGAACCAAATTTTAATAGAATGTTAGAGTAGGGAGGTCTTCTAGTCCAATCTCTTGTTCAAAGCAGAAAGGGGCCAAGTTATCTTGGAGATAATAAATAGATGAAAGAATTAAGTAGTGGTTTGCAAACTATGTTCTAGGGAACCCTGTGATTTCTCAGAAGCTAGAGTTCTTCTATGAGAAGATCATGGTGGACAAGTTTCCTTGAAAAATGGCTTTCCCACCACTACTGATTTTTCACTGCAATGTATGGCCATGGTTCGTTGTTAAGTGCTATTAAGTATTGCTAAGGCTACACTGTTAGGACACTAGGGATGTGCATGAGCCAGTTTCCTGCCTCCTCTGGAAAGTGCCGAACCAGTTCAGGTGCCAGCGTTTGAACCAACTCGATGGGGCAGGGAGTAGTTCCCTTAAAAAGCAGGTAAGGAGCTCCTTACCTGCTCATCCCCACCGCTTTTCCGCCAGTGGCTGTTTCTTGCGGCCTCCACCCGGTGCCGACACACAGATGGCCAACGTGCATGGTGTTGCTGACCATACAAATGTGTGCCAATACCATGCATGCCAACGTAGTGCAGAGGCTGTAGGGAACAGTGCTGCAGCCCCACACTGCCATGTGGAGAGTGGGAGCTGCTGGAGGAAAAGTGGCTGGGCGGGGACGTTTTTTAAAGGGAATCGCTCCTTGCCCCACTGGCGGATGCATGAGTGGTTCATGCACGTCCCTATAGTACACACTGGGCAATGCTATGGCCCAACAGGACTAGCGAATGCCCTCCCTGAACTGAGTGCACACCCTTTAAAATTTTCCAGAGTCTGGAAAGGGAGATGAAACAATAACTTTATTCAAAACAGAAATCTCTTTATTCCGTACTGGAATGACAAATATGGAATGGTGTATAACCATTTGCCTTGTTGGAGACAATTTAAGAGAGCAGGAAGATGGGGAGATAAAAATGAGTATAGTATTGTATTCAATATGGTTAGTAAGTCTAATTATGTATGTAAATGAATTATATTTTTTTCTTTGTTTCTCAAATGTTTTTCTTTCAAATTTTGAAAATTAATTAAAAAAACACATGACCACGAATTCTCTGTAATATAGAGATCTTTCAATAGACAAACAGATGTTCCCTGAAAGCAGAAAACTTGAAAACCACCGGCCTAGCAATATGGAAAGAGAATAAACACAATTTCTTACTCCTCTTTTTTGAATCTGACCATCTTGACTTACATTTGTGAAGTGAGGAAATTTAAAAGTAATTTTAGTTTATGCCACCTTTCTAGTTAATTATTTAGTGCATGATTCAGCTAAAGAGAAGTACTTTGTGTCTCATTTGTTTTAATGGCATGAGCTGAATTCTCTTCTTAAAATTAATGGGACTTATATACTGTTAGTCAGCATGAAGTGATTTTGTGTTGTTATTAAAGGACGTGGCAACTATAAGAATTTACATATTATAGAAAGCAGATGGCCCTGTATTTGGTATCTGGAGAAGAAGGTACATTCCCAAGATCTTTTTACCCCTGTCCTGGGCAGAGATCTAGAACCTCAAGACCACCACCATGCTTGGGACCGAGTTCCCTTTTAAAAACAACACCTTTTTTCTCTTCTAAATAGATTTGTTTACAGTGTCTTGATTTCATTTAGTCAGTCCTTTATTGTGGTCATAGACCAATACTTACAAAAAAACCACACCTCAGCATAATAAATCAAACAGATTGTAATGCAAAACTGACAGGTTAAAATTAAGACAGTTTTGGTGAATTCCAGATAGAGCTTACTGAAAGCCAAAGAGAGCAGAGGACCCTCCATTACAATCATAAAACAGGAATCACGGAAAAAAGAAAGCAAAACATTATTGAAAACCTAAGCGGATGTTGCAAATGATAGAACAGTACCTTGCCATTTTGCTAATCAGGTTGTCATCAAGACTGGACAGTAAATACTTCAAACAGAAGTCATCCAAATGCACAGGAAAATGTTGCAGCAAAGGGGACACTATTCTTAAGCGGGCGTCCCTATAGAAATTACAGTATAAAATGGCATGCGCACTTGTCTCCACTTGACCAGACCTGCAAGGGCAAAGTCGAGCAGAGAAAGGGGTACCTTTAAATCTTCCCTCCATAACAGCAGATGGAAGCGCATTAAGACAGGCGAGCGTCAAAGCACATCTAAATTTAGGAATGGTAATTAGACTCAAATAGCTAGCTGGTTTAATGTTAAACATTTGATCCCCCAGAAAGACATTCTTAGGCAAGGAAGCAACTTCTTCCTGCAGTTCCATGACCATGATACGTTGTTTGATCTCAATCCTGGCTTGATCATATCCCATTTTGATAATCTCATCCTGAGAAAAACCATAATGAGCCAATTTGTCAATAATTTGGGTCTTCCACTTAAATCTGAAACAATCAGTCTTAATAAGGGGGGCCAATCCTACACAAGAGAAGACAAATTTTAACCAGAATAATATGATATTCCTCCAATAACAAGTTTCCAATCTAATCATACCCACCTCTCGTCTTAGCGCAACATTAGGCACGCATCGGGGGACTAACAATATAGATCTCAGAAATTTAGACTGCAGGGCTTCTAAAGCCGTAAAGTTGCTAACAGGTCCTATTTGGGCTCCGTACAGCACTTGAGAGTGGACTTTAGATACAAATAGTTTAACTGCAGCGGGAATATAAGAAGCCCCCCTTGAGAAATGAAAAGATGTAATAAGGTTCGTAGTTAGCTGTGCCGTCAACAAAGTAGATTTGAGGTGGGCATTACGTGAGCCTGATGAATGAAAAACCACTCCTAGGTATTTGAAGGAGTTGACCTTTGCAATCCTATGACCACTGATGGACCAACAATATTGCCTAGGTCGTTTTGCAAAGACTAGGACTTTAGTTTTTTCATAATTTATCTCAATGGACTCTTGGGAACAAAATTTTGAAAGGAGGCCTAAAGCACATCTCAAACCAATTGGGGTTTGGGACATGATTGCCATATCATCCGCATATAAAAGAACAGATACATGCTTATTTGCTATTTTGGGAGGATGCGTAGAAGGTGTGGATACAAAAGAGATCACCGAGTTAATATATAAATTAAATAATAAGGGAGCTAAGATGCAACCCTGCCTCACGCCCCTGTATGTAGGTATCGCATTCGAAAGGGACCCCAGTGCATTACAGCGAACTTTCATTTGACCTCTCTTATTTCCCAAATCATTAATTATGAGTCCTTGGGGTCAATAATATGGCCAAACAGGACTAGTCCATGCCCAGGGTCTAATATTAACATGATTTTTAACCAGCTTATCCTGCGCAGAGCATCTGCGTGCCAGCACTTTATTGCTCACTCACCCCTTCAGCCAGTCTGCCTCCCACCCTCTCAGCCAGTCTCCTCTCACCCCCACAGTCAGACTCCCTTCACCCTCTCAGCCAGTCTCCCTTCACCCCCTCAGCCAGTCATCTCCTCTCAGCCAGCCTCCCCTCAGCAAGTCATCTCCCCTCAGCCAGTCTCCCCATACCCAGTCTCTCTGCACCCCCTCAGCCAGTCTCCCTTCAGACATCGAGCAACGGCATCCATTGCCACCGGGTCTCCTTGTGAGGAGGATGGCTGAGCTGGGGCTTTCCTTCCAGCCTGTATGGATGACCCTCAGTGCACTCTTACGCCCCGGCTCAGCCATCTTCCTCACGAGGAGACTCAGCAGCGACGGATACCATCGCTCAATGTCTCTTTTCCTTCTTTATTCACCTCGTCCTTGACCGACCTCCCTCCTCGGCAACAGCTGCCCTTCCGGCAACTCTCTTGTGCTGGAACTCTCGCGAGAGCTGCCACACACAGGATTAGCCACAGGTACACCTTAGAGAATTAGATATATAGATGCTATGAAGCCAAGGAATAAAGCAAATAAATTAGAAATCAAATAAACAAATAGTTCCTGATCCAACAGCCGCATTTAAGCCCTTAAGTTAAGATCTGTTCTTTCTAAAGGCTGTATTTTGGTCCATCATACATGATTGAAGGATGTAAAATCCAGTTCAGAATCCAAGTATTTGTCATTCCTGTATCAGAGATACATTTTAAATTTAATGAACTTCACTATAACAGAGAAAAGTAAAACTAACTATGAACATGAATACTAACTTGGGAAACAAAGGGGTAAATTTATAGAAAAGATTATACATAAATGTTAATAAATGTTTAATAGCAGCTTGCACTTTCCATACCAATAGTATGTCATATTCCCCCTAAACTACTGAGTAAAAAAGCTAATATGGCCACCTAGAGGTGAAAAAAATAATCAGAAGTAGATTCTCTTTCCCCCAAAACTTCAGAGCAATATCTTAAAACACTTCAGAATACTTTAACTCAAAAATCATGAAAGGAGTCCCCAATCCTGCAACCTTAAACTGATGTGGCCACCAGGAATCAGAATAATTTTGTTACAGAGCATTGGTACATATTTCTTAGCTTGACTAGCATAGCTATTGGTATACTTCAACCTGATATAAGGGCACTCAAAAAATTTTTATTGAGCTAGCCAGCTCTTAATCTTTTTTCAATCTGTGATGAATGTTGAGCATTATGATTTTAAAGAATTAACTGTATATGTAATGTTACTATGATATTCCCATATTTCAAGAAAACAAGGACAATGACCAAACTATTTAACTTCACTCAAGTTAAAATTCACTCAAGTTTAACCTCACTCAAGTTTCTTTTGTGATATTTTCATTGTGGCTTAAAAGAAAAAAGAGCCATTAAAATTAAACCCCAATGTCATGCATCTCTTCATCTGGAATATAACCTTAGTTGTTCCTTCATCTTCTGTTGATAAAAAAAGTTCCTTAAATTCATATTCTATCAATATTTTTATACTGTAATTATGAAAATACGCTATAAAAATCATTGGTCATCATCCTGATTAATGAAGCACCAGCAGTGCTGGTGAGTGACTGATGCAGCGTTGGCACCCCTAGGGGGTTGGCAATTTTGATGATCTCCCCTTGCCTCAGAGGTGCTCTATGCCACCCAAAAATATATCCCTGAGGGTTGCTCTAAGGGAATATGTTCAGGTGGCACAGAGGGCTTCCAGGAAAGGGGAAGTCACTGAAATCCCCCCATGAGTGCCCATGCTGCATTAGTCCCGCAGCCAATATTGACAGAACATGAATTTAAAGAAAATTATTAATGTGCCGTCCATAAACAAAAAAAATCTATTTATGCATCAAAAGGTATGTGGAGTTCATATGTTTGTATGTATCACAATTATCTCATAGTATAATGTACATTTTTAGTATGTTCCTAATGAAAGTATTGTGTAATAGTGTAATAATTATGTAATATGTGCACTCTGTGTTCACATTTTTTTTAAAAAAAACTGTTCTTTTTTATACAAGTTATTTGTATATGTCAAGTCTTATTGTATTTTATGGCAGTATTATATAAATTGAAGATGGAAGGTGCTCCATAAAAATTGGAGCACCCAAATATCCAACCTTGCAGGTATCCTCAACACAATGCACATTTATTCTTAAATCTAATTGTCTGGTACTCTGTGAGTGGATTACAGACTCAGGCACATCTAAAGAAGATATTCTACACTTAGATGTTCAGGAGGCAGCTTAACAACACTGAATCTAAATGGAGAGGTTCATCCTGGCACATAATATACTTATATTTTAAAAGCCAGAACAAACACCAAGGTGATCCCAATGTAAAATTCAGCCCTGGCACAAACTCTGAAGTCTGCTAAAAATTCTGGTGGGATTGCTGAAGTAGTAATCTGGTTATTCTATTTGGCTTGCAGAAGATAAACTCAATATAGCCCTCTGGGACAAACAAGGCGTATGCAGGAAGGAAAGAGAATCAAAAATCATGTCCCTACCACCCTCCTCATGCACTGCTCCGTGAGATAAACCTGTAGGGCAGCTAGTTTACCTTATCCTTGTGGCAGCTCCTAAGTCATCGTAAGGCTGCAGAGCAACAGCCAGTGTCTGGGCAGCAAATTGACCACTGAGCTTTTGCTACACACCCATTCTGCCTGATGGTGCCATTTTCTAGGATTTGGTGAAAATCCTGCAGGATTTGCTTCCTGAACTGCCAGACATGGATGATTGCCAAAGTTACTTAACATGGATATATAACCCTCCTTTTTGTTGACACTTCATGGAAATCTACTAGTAGTATAACCTGGTGCCTTGTATCCTGCCAATTGTACAAATTCTGTCAATAATATTAATAACCATGCAGCTGAGAGATTCTTCCTTTCCTTCTGAGATTTCAGAAAACTAAGAGTGAACCCTTCATGTGTATGGAACTGCTTCTACTCTGTGGTTCCTAAGAAGACTGAAAAGGAAACCTTAAAGAACTATGCTGACGTGCTATAACATGGCAGTACAAAAGAGACTGTTAAATATAAGCTTCATTAGCTACATTCTATGCAGCCTTCTGTCAAGGTAAGGGGCCTGCCAGGGTTGCCACACAACCTCAAAGGCCGCCCCAACAGTGTAGCAACAAGGCTGCTGCGGAAATACTTGAAAGCTCTTCCAGGCAGCAGTACAATGCTCCTTTCCATTGCTTCCAATGGAAAGGAGAGCTGTGCTGTGCTGCTGCCTGGAAGTGCTTTAAAGTCTTTCCACAACAGTCTCATTTCTGCGCTGTCAGGATTGCCTTTGAAGTTGCACAGCAGATCTCGATCCCTTACCTTGACAGAAGGATGTGGAATGTAGACCTGTGTACTTCTCATGATTGCTAACAGCTTGAGGTAAACATAACATCTGAAAGTCTGTTGGGAACTAAAGATACACAAATATTTGTGAAAACCTAAACATTCAATTTATTTTTTTCTCCAACATCTTCCTTAAATATACATCTTTTGTAAACTAGAAGAGTAGTTCTTTACGGTCTTATGTATTTGCATTTATGGTTACACACCATTACATGGTCTGTTATCTACTTAAAACCTCAGTGACATTTTTCTAAACAACAAATTTATATTTAAACATAATATTTGTTGTGAGTCTAAAATATTTCTTGATGTTCATAACGTCTAATCTGAGACAGAAATTTCAAAAGTTCAGAATAATATTTCTCTGAATATTCTTAAACAGGCTAGTAGCACTTGTAAGCCGCCTTTATGGCCTGCTGCTGGTTTCTGCTTTCTCTGTCACTAAAGTCCTAGGATGTGCAGAAGTCTTTTCTTCATGAATCACATGCAATCATGAACGTCCTCCTTTACGTTTTCCTGCATTCAAAGTAAATTCCCTTCCTGTATTCAAAGTAAATTCAAAGTAAATGCCCATTATAACAACACTTCAAAAATTTCTTACTTTGAAATAGTTTAGAAACCTAAATATTGGGGTGCAAACATTTAGGATTATTCAGTTAGGTTAATCAATTTTAAAATATGTAATCACTAAAAACACAATCTGTTGCCTAATTAATCAGGCAGCAGATTGTGTATGTATGTACACACACACACACACACACTGAAATTAATGAGACAAGTTGACAAGCTTGTCATGACAAACGTAAATCCCATTAATTTCAATAGGACTTAGTCATGACTTTCTTTAGATACAGTCCATTACTTTTAAAACAAATATGTATACAATGGCAAGCACCATTTTAAAAGTAAAAGTCTCCTTTCTCTCTCACACAGAAAGTAATGCCTAAGATGATTTCTGCTGCCTGCTTGAAGACATAGGCGCATCATTTCAAAAACAAAAATTAAGCTTAATGACACTAAACCCCAGTTAACTTCCAATGACATTTCCTAGTAAATGTACAGTATGTAGCCCTGAACCAATTTACTGAAGGTTTAGGGAAGGGGCAATTTCAGGAAAAGTTGTAAATCACCAGATCACATCCCAGTTAACTGTTGGTAGCAACAACTACCACTCCTATCTCATAAATTCTCTTGACTCAGTGATGGCAACCACAGGTACTTCTTAGGGAGCCAGATTTCTCCCAGGGATGTGAGCTTCTGATACTTAACATAGAGCATCTACATTTTCGTCTCACCAGTGCTCCTGTGCTCTGCCTGACATGACCCGAACATTCAAGCACAGCAATAGATTTTCCATGACTAGCAATACAAACTTTCCCTCCTATATCTCAAGTCACAAAGCCTGCTGAGCAGCAGTCTTGTATTGATCAACTTTAATTTGTCCACATCCAGTGTTTATGCAGACAAGAAAAAAGAGAACATCTCCAAGACGGATGAAAAAGAGCAGTAAAGTTTGTTGTTGTCAGCATACTAATGATTTCTAACTGCAAATTGCTCACATTGTCAAACAGCTACTTTACAAGGAATAAACACAGGGAGAGGAAAGAGGTGATACAATGGAGCCCTGCAGAATCTCACACAGAACCAAAGAGAGGATGAGTGGTCATCCATCCCCATCTCACTAGTGTTAGAAGTTAAGGACTTTGCGCTGTCTCTTGTCTCAATGACAGAGGAGAATATATGTCCAGCGCCACACAGCAGTTACTGAGAGAACATGGAATCGTGCATCAAACCACGGTAGCTTCCAACACATCACCGAATGAAGTGTCAGAAAACAGAAGCCTCCTGGACATGGTAAGAAGCATGCTTGCTGACACACACATCCCACAGAAACTCTGGGGAGAAGGCATCATGACTGCTACATACATACAAAACAGAATACACACAAAGCCTATAAGATCAACACCATATGAACTTTGGCATGGTCATAAGCCGTCCATGACGCATTTGCGTGTCTTTGGAAGCACAGCTTACTCATACATCCCAAAGGAAAAAAGGATTAAATTAGGGGCTAGGGCCACAAAAGGGATTTTTTTAGGCTACTCAGCGCAATCCAAAGGCTACAGAATTCTGGATCCTGACACCAAGATAACCATAAGCAGATCAGTGTATTTTGATGAGAATGAAAGAGCTACGTCTTCAGAGGGGGCCTATACTGAAGCAAGCAACCAGACCAAACACCCTGACGACTGGATTATGCTTCCTGATCTCAGCGGAATTGAGGAAGAGGAGACAGCAGATCCAGATCCAACCATGCTCAACACAGAGACCCCCAGCAATCCACCAGACGCACCTGAGATAATGGAAGGGACCACAGAGGGTGAGGTGAGGCGATCAACATGCTCAACCAGAGGTGTTCCAGCCCCGAGACTGTCCTACCTCGCAAGAATGGTGGAACAACCAGAACTTTCATCATGGGAGGAAATATCCCATCTACCACAACCAGAAGCCCAGAAGTGGAAACAAGCTGCAATTGAAGAGCTTGAGGCTGTACAGAAAAACAAAACCTGGACTCTTACCAAGTTACCTCAAGGAAGGAAAGTTATAGGCTGCAAATGGGTTTTCAAGCTCAAACATGATGCTGATGGCGAGATTCAGCGCTACAAAGCCAGATTAGTAGCAAAAGGATATTCACAACAATATGGAGAAGATTATGATGAAACATTTGCACCAGCGGTTAAACATACCACAGTAAGGACTCTGTTAAGTATTGCTGCTAGCAAAGGAATGCATGTTGAACACCTAGACGTGAAAACTGCATTCTTGCATGGTGAACTAGAAGAGGACATTTACATGCAGCAACCACCAGGTTTCTTAGAGAAAGGCAAAGAGGACCTTGTATGCAAACTGCAAAAGAGCATTTATGGTTTAAAACAGGCTGCCAGAGCATGGAACACAAAACTGAATGATATGCTGCTTCAAGCAAACTTCAAAAGAAGTGAAGCTTATCCCCTCCTGTACACGAAATGCAGAGATAGCAAATGGACTTACATTTTGGCGTATGTTGATGATTTGATTCTTGCCTATGAGAATCCAGATGACAGCAAGGAAATAATGCATCATCTGAACAGAGATGTGGAAGTCAAGCGACTTGGCAACACTGCACACTACTTGGGCATTCAAGTACAAAGAAAGATGGAAGTTTCCTCATCAACCAAGAACAGAAAATTAAAGACTTGATAAACCTGCTCAGACTGGAAGATGCGAATCCTACACCAACTCCAACGGAAGTAAACTACATAAAGTAAGAAGATCGAACTGAGCCACTATCTGACAACCATAGATATTGTGAAGCATTAGGTAAGCTTCTATACATTAGTACACTCACTAGGCCAGATGTTAGTACAGCAGTTGGCTTACTTTGCAGAAAGACTGCATCACCAATAGTCAAGGACTGGAATGTGATTAAGAGACTTGTTAGGTACCTAAAGGGCACTGCACACTTTAAGCTCAAGCTACCAGCTAACAGTCAACCAAAACTAGAAGCATACATAGATGCAGACTGGGGTGGAGACCTAATAGAAAGGAAATCCACCAGCGGTCACATAATTTTCTATGGAGATGGAGCCATAAGCTGGTCAAGCACCAAGCAAGACATAACAGCATCATCAACCACTGAAGCGGAATATGTATCAGCTGCACAGGGCTGTCATGAGATACAATGGCTGTGTCAACTACTGAAAGATCTAGGTATAGATGTACCACAGCCCATACCAGTGTATGAAGACAACCAAAGCTGCATTCAACTCTCCAAACAAGAAGATGTAAAGAGGCGTACCAAACATATTGATGTGAAGTACCATGTACCGGTAGTGAGAAGTCTGCAAAAGGATGGACTAATCAAGCTGATCTACTGCCCAACAAATGAAATGCTTGCAGATATACTCACTAAGCCACTACCAAGACCCTGCTTTGAAAAGCTGAAAGAGAAAATGAGTCTTGTGAACTGAGTCACGAGACATCGAGAGGGGGTGTTGGAAGTTAAGGACTCTTCACTGTTTCTTGTCTCAATGACAGTGGAGGACAGACTAGTGAGTCAGAGGGCTAGAGGGTCAAGACATTGGTCATCCCTTCTCTACTGCTCTGACACTATCCCTTTCGAATGTAGATTGCTAATCTTAGGGACTTCCTTCCTTCCAGCCACTTCCTTCCTCTCTCTCTTCTCTTCCTGTTCCTTCTACCTTGCAACATGCAAGCTCCTCTCCCTGCACCATGTGTGCAGAGATGCAGAATCCATCTGCATCCAGCTAGCTAGCTAGATTAATAATAATAATAATAATAATAATAATAATAATAATAATAATATTCAATTTCTATACCGCCCTTCCAAAAATGGTTCAGGGCGGTTTACAAAGAGAAATAACAAATAAGATGGCTCCCTGTCCCCAAAGGGCTCACATTCTAAAAAGAAACATAAGACACACACCAGCAACAGTCACTGGAAGTACTGTGCTGGGGGTGGATAGGGCCAGTTACTCTCCCCCTGCTAAATAAAGAGAATCACCACAGTAAAAGGAGCCTCTTTGCCCAGATAGCAGGGGTAATAAATTAGATTAGAGATCCTAACTCCTCACTTTCCTATCTAGAATGGAGTTCTCTAATAAATGCCATACAGGTGAAACTCGGAAAATTAGACTATCGTGCAAAAGTCCATTAATTTCAGTAATGCAAATTAAAAGGTGAAACTGATATATGAGACAGACGCATTACATGCAAAGCGAGATAAGTCAAGCCTTAATTTGTTATAATTGTGATGATCATGGCGTACAGCTCATGAAAACCCCAAATCCACAATCTCAGAAAATTAGAATATTACATGGAACCAAGAAGACAAGGATTGAAGAATAGAACAATATCGGACCTCTGAAAAGTATAAGCATGCATATGTATTCAGTACTTGGTTTGGGCCCCTTTTGCAGCAATTACTGCCTCAATGCGGCGTGGCATGGATGCTATCAGCCTGTGGCACTGATGAGGTATTATGGAAGACCAGGATGCTTCATTAGCGGCCTTCAGCAATTCGGCATTGTTTGGTCTCATGTCTCTCATCCTTCTCTTGGCAATGCCCCATAGATTCTCTATGGGGTCAGGTCAGGCGAGTTTGCTGGCCAATCAAGCACAGTACACTGTATACTTTTCAGAGGTCCGATACTGTTCTATTCTTCAATCCTTGTCTTATTGGTTCCATGTAATATTCTAATTTTCTGAGATTGTGGATTTGGGGTTTTCATGAGCTGTACACATGATCATCACAATTATAACAAATTAAGGCTTGACTTATCTCGCTTTGCATGTAATACGTCTGTCTCATATATCAGTTTCACCTTTTAATTTGCATTACTGAAATTAATGGACTTTTGCACGATATTCTAATTTTCCGAGTTTCACCTGTATATATTGATTTGAAACTATGAACTGGCTCCAAGTTACTTTACTCTCAGCATACACGCATGCCTAACTAAATTCCGCTGTGTTGTGCCTCTGTGCACTCTGCTATAATGAAAAAGAGTTTTTCCTACCAGAGAGAATTCCCAACAACTAGGAATGAGGAAAACAACTCAGCTGAATCAAATGATCCCTGGGAAAATCACCAGGACTCCAGTCATGGCAGCAATACCTCATAATGTCAAAAACGGCTATACAAAATAGGATCAATAAGTTGCAAGTCACTAGGGCCTGCTGTGAATGTGACTGTACCCATAAATGTAATATTTAACTTTACTGCATTCAAGGGCTTTCTCAGGACAAATAGCTTCTCCTCTATCTTCAAAACCCTCCATGGCTTTCCTCGCCCCATCTCTTCGCTCTCATTTCCCAACACATCCCTGCTTCTGAACTTTGCTCATCCAGTTCCACCATCCAAACATATCCTACTTCCTCAAATGGCCTTTCTTACTTGCTGCCCCTTATGCCTGCACAGCTTCCCAAAACACCTTCGTGATGTTGGAATTGTGATAGCAATGGATTATTCTGTTTAGAAATCAAAAGGTTAACCATTTTGCCTTTTGCAGGTAGCAGAAGCTCCAAATAGAGGGAGAGAAGTTGACCAGCAACTTTGGATATCTTAATCAATTATTGCATTCCAGCATGTAGACTGGCTTCCTGTTGCCTTCAATGTGAACATACACATCCCAGCTTTTTCATCCAGCATTAGTTATATTAAGTTTTTCTTTCTTATTTTTCCATGCAAGTTCAAAAGCAAAGTTAAAACTGTGACTTTGTCTGAATTTTTCAGAAGCTGCTCTGCTAACATGTGATGCCACCTCTCATTCCTTTAATTAAGTACATTTGTATACCATCCCAAACTCATGTCCCTGAGTAGTTTATAACAAATATGATACAAAAATTAAAACAGCTGGTAAAACATTAAAACAGTTTAAAAACAAATTCACAATTTACATAGCTAATTAATAGCTTGAATGAATAAGCGTGTCTTAATAGTCTTTTTAAAAGCTATCAGAGATGGGGAGGCTCTTATTTCAGTGGGAAGCACATTTCAAAGCCTCAGGCGGCAACACAGAAGTCTTGTTTCTGAGTAGCTACCAGATGAACTGGGGGAAACTGCAGACAGACCTCTCCAGATGAGCTCAATAGGCGGCAGGACTCATAACAAAGAAGGCATCCTCTTAAATGCTCTGGACCTGAGCTGTTTAGGGCTCCATAGGTTATAATGAGCACTTTTTATTTTGCCCAGAAACATACTGGTAGTCAGCACAGTTCTTTTAATACAGGAATTATATGGTCTCTTTGAGTGACCTGGAGATCAACCTAGCTGCCACAATTTGCACTAACTGCAGTTTCCAGATGATATACAGAGGCAACCCTTCATACAGTGCACTGCAGCAAACATTGCAGTGGAGGTTACCAGCATATGCACTATTGTCTTAAGATCATTTATCTAAAGAAACAGGCACAGCTGGTGTATCAGCCAAAGCTTATAAAAAGCACTCCTGGCCACAGTTCCCTCTAAGGCGTGCGCACGCTCACAAGTTTTCTGATGTCCACTCAGTTCATGTTAGATCCCGCTCAGGTTGAGTTAGGAAGGCCCCACTCTGAATGCAGGTGCGCACACAGTGCCTTGATACTGCCGCCGAGAACAAAACTCATTCCGCACAGAGATGAAAAAAATTAGAGGGACCACACTGCTCCTGGCCATGTTCTCAACCTGGACATTAGAGAGAGATTTGGACTGATTGACCGGAGTTATTTGTATACCAGCTTTCAGACTGAGGCTTCTCAAAGTGGTTTGCACAAAACTTAAATAATCAAAGCTTCTGACTGCTGCTGTTATTTCTTACAAAGCCACAGCAGGTCTGATTTAAATAGTTCCCATGAAATCAACCACTAAAAAAATAGGCAATAGGTGACAAAGAATAGGGCTTCTTTCTCCTCCATTAAACCACAAATTCTTTCTAAATCCCACATTTTCTAGAGAGCCTTCAGACCAATTCCCGACAATCTGTAACTGAGATGAAATACAAGTGAATTAAATAATTTGCATATTATTCCCCAGTATATCCATGCCTCCACTTCTCGTCCCTTCCTCCATTGAGCAATGCACTGCACAACATGTGTGAAATCTTGCAACACAACTTTGTATGTGTCCCGGAGAAGGTCTTCCACTAGTGGCTGCGCAACACTGCAGAGTATCACAACTCTGTGCAGCTCCTCAAATTTGTGCACAACTTCTCTTATTGTGCTAGTGCAACTCTAGTCTGGATTTCAGCTCCTGTTCCACTATCTTTATGGCAAATGCAAGGAGCACACAAGAGATTGCACAACTCAGAGCATCTCCACAGCTGCAAGACCTTCTTGCATGTACACAATTTTGTTTGTTCCATTAGTACAGCTTTAGTCCGGATGTCAGCCAGTGTCTTAGTCACTCGTGAGGATACAAGTCTTCCCTAGGCTTTTACCATATGACTATATGCCAGCAGGGCATCTGTCCAATATTATGTTTGTGTCTCCAATTTACCCAACTAATATTCAAATAATTGGTCCTTTTCTTTTTTGAATATTGTTCTTAAAATATTCACATAGAAAAAAGTACATATAAAATGTTAAATAGAGTGGCTTTGGACGATCAGCCAAACATTTCCTTCTAGTTCTACAGTTCAACTAAATCATCACCAGAGTTCTCAATTGTGAATTCTCTATAATCCAGCTGACTACATGAACCTCAAGGAATATATTATCCAACACCAGAATAAAACTCAGTAGGGGCAGCACTTTAGAACTAGCCCATGACAACAATGACTTTTGAAAAATTCCAGTAATCAGAACATATATTTCTAGAACCAGTACAATACATTTGGGATTATCTCACATGCCAACGCAGTTATCATGAGAGAATGTTTACAAGCCAAATCCAAAAACTGGTTTAACAAACCACCTGTGATTCCATACAAACACAATACATTATGGAAATCTCAGCTTCTTGGTTTTTTAAAAAAATCTCATTTTTAGGAATGAAAAAAATACTTTGAAATATCATTGTACTACACACTGTACACAAAAAAGCAAAAATAAAAGAAATCCATTCTTTTCGCAAATACCCCTAATTATTTTCAAAGGGAACTATATTGTTTTTATATTTTACTTCTATTTTCAGAGTTTCTGTCTTGCAACTGCAACATCTTTATACCTCTTTTTGATCAGTGTGAAAGAAGAACTAAAAACAACTGTACATCACCATACCTTCATCTATTGAAGCATCACTGCTGTATCCATCATACTCTGCAGACAAAGGGCTATATTTTTGCCGGGTTTCCCAAATATAGTTTTTCTGTGGCTTGTTATCAGTTGCTGGTGGCCTTGAGCCCTGTGTTCTAGACAAAGCTTCATGATATTTACCCAATGCCTCATCTTCACTTTCAGATGATGAACAATGCTGATCTTTATTTATGTATGAATTATCTATTTAAAACAAAAAAGGAAAAGGAAAAAAAGCAGAGAACAGGTGACACTACAAGGAAGAGTCCTAAAATTATAATGCTTCTCATAGTCACCCACTGTACCTCTCATTTGCCATAGTTATTTGGTCCCATTGATCACAGGTCTGGGCCTACCCATTCAGGATTGAATAGGAAACCATTTCCTATTATAATACTTTAGTTAATCAACAGTATAGCCAGGGAAACTGTTTTATCTACATTTACTCTTCTTGTTAATTGTCAGTGCATTTATCTATTATATATTTTGGAGAATTAAGTGGTTGGTGCAAAATAAAGTCATACTTCCCGATGACCTACAAATACCAAATTTTGCATACACAATTTTGCCACTGAAATTAGCCACTACATTTTACACTGGACTATGCTCAGTGAAAGGTTTTAAAAAATTTTTTAGAAGAAATTCTGAATATAATCATATTTTAACTGTTATGGTTCTCAACAGATTTTAACACTCAGTAATCAGAGCAATAAATCCAAAATGACATCATGCCCAAGAGAAGCAGAAGATTTTTCTCAGATTCAGATTCAAATTTACCATATATGGTAATCCTATATCATAAAAGGCTAAAGTGTGCGGCCGTGCTGCCTGTGTCTTTTTGGGCCGTTCTGGGCATGCGCGGAGCACATGCCCAGATCGGCCCCAAAAGACACGGCCGCCCAGACACGGACGGCCATATTGGCTAAGTTTAAGGGCCAAATCGGCCCATGTATTCGCTCCCGCGGCGCCGGCCGGCCGGCCACCCTCCCAGCTCATTTTTGCAACAAGCGCCCCCCCTCGATTAAGGGCCAAATCAGCCCAGGCACTTGCCCCTGCGGCTTGCCTGCCCGCCCTCCCAGCTGATTTATGAACCAAGCGCCCCCTCCTCGATTAAGGGCCAAAACAGCCCAGGCACTTGCCCCCGCGGCTTCCGCCGCCGACCGACCGCCCGCCTTCCCAACTGCCGATACCTCCTTACCCCCGGACCACGTCCTCCACTTGATCCGATATCTATTTACAGAAGGAGAGAGGAGCTCGCATGCAGAGCTCCACTCTCTTTAAAGTCTCTTCCCTAACTGGCACTATGGACGCAAAGGACACAATAGGTGTCCTTGGCACCCAAAGCGCCAGTTCGGGAAGAGACTTTAAAGAGAGAGGAGCTCTACATGCGAGCTCCTCTCTCCTTCTGTAAATAGATTATCGGATCAAGTGGAGGACGTGGTCCGGGGGTAAGGAGGTATCAGCAGCTGGGAAGGCGGTCGGTCGGTCGGCGGAATGGCAGCGGGGGGCCAGGAGCGCCGTTACTAGCGCCCGTTATTCAACGGGCCGAAATTCACTAGTTATCCAATAAAATGTTTGAAGCTGAAATCCTACAAATTTCAAAATGTTCTTTTACTTCCCTTTTGCAAGTACATTAATCAAAAATTCTATTACATATATTTTATTATAGGAACTGTCCTATAAGTGTAATATATGCAAAATGACCTTGCCTGGTCAATAACAGGTCTCACCTACTAGTCTCTTACTTCACATAAAAATGATCTCTGTACTTCCCCCCCCATTCCATATCCCTTGGACCCCACCTTTATCATATGTTTCTCTTCCTCTATCCCTGTGTGTGTGTGTATGTATAGACACACATGCACACTTACCAACTGAGGATAATACTTCATGCAACCCCTATGGACATATTTTCAGAAGGCACAGTGAGCTTTAGAGTAGGGATGTGCACGGAACCACGGAGGCGCAGTCCAACACTGGAGGGTATGGAGCTTTAAGGGCGGGGGGGTAGTACTTACCCCTCCCGCCACTTTTCCCCCCTGGCGCTGGACTTGTTTGCAAAGTTTGGGGGGCGGCAGCGTTCCTCCCTGCCGCCCCTGCCCCCATCGTTGCCCGGCAAAAAAGGAAGTTAAGTGTACGCATGTGCCCGTTGCGGCGCACGTGCATGGTAGTGATGGGTGCACACACGCCACAACGGGTGCATGCATACACTTAACTTCCTTTTTTGCCGGGCAACGACGGGGGCAGGGAGGAACGCTGCTGCCCCCAAAACTTTGCAAACAAGTCGAGCGCCAGAGGGGGGAAAGTGGCAGGAGGGGTAAGTACTACCCCCCTGCCCTTAAAGCTCTATACCCCACCCCCGCCGGACCGGCCCCAATCCGGACCGGTTTGGAGGCCTCTACCATGGCCCTGGACCGGTCCGGTGCACATCCCTACTTTAGAGGGAAGGGGAGTTTGTTGAAAATTGTTGTTTCCTGCTCATGTGGCGACAGTGAGTTAGTCTGAATGTCAACTTTTGTTGTTTTTGGTGCAACAGACTAGCACGGCTATTCCTCTGAAAATTATAATGGTTAAGCATTTCAAATGATTTTCAAATGGTTAAGCATTTCAAAAGACTTAGAAACTATTTTTCTAAATAGAAGACAATAATTTCAAATTTTAACAAATTTTAGGCACAAATTCAAACTTCAAAATAAGCACACTATGCATCATGTAATATTTTTTCTCCCTGAGTGTGATATTGTTTTGTCTGAGATTTTTTTCCACACATGAACATGAAAGGAGCCGATCCATTATTTCTTGTAATAAATCTACCTCTGCACTCTACATTTTGATCCACTGAAATAATAAACAAGCATATTCAAACATTTAATGTTCAAGAACCCAGCTATAAACACAATCATAGTATCCAGGGAAATCTATACAAAGATTTAACAATACAGAAAGTCCCAGGAAAAATGAAAAAAAGTAGTTAATTAATAGCTACTCAAAGATGATTAGCATCAATCAGGACAGAGAAATGTTAAACCAGTTTTCAAAGAGTATAAATAAAATTAGGCATAGTAAATTTCAAGAATATATATATTTATATTTGCATAGTAAAGAGACTACACTCAAAGGATTGTTTTACAGATTGTTAAAAATGAAATCCATAAAACAGCTGGGAAAAGAAGTATGTAGTAAAAGATCCAGGAAAGGCCAAATTGATAATATATGACATGACACCTCACCTTTTTCTGGTGTCTTCTTACTACTCACTTCTTTTGAGAGACTCTGTGATTCTTTAAGCTTTTCCTTTGAAAGAGTAGATGGTGCATTTTCCAAGTATTCATTTCCTGCATGTCTTTCACGTTTTGCATGTTTCATTGAATTATTTACCTTCCTGCATACTTCTGTTTCATTAACAAGTTCATTAGCTTCGGCAGCATTTGGCTTATTTTGTACTCTACCTATATGATGGAATTCTCTTCCATCATTTGTACTTTGTTTTAAAGAATCAGTTCTGTGTTTCTCTTCTGAATTATATCCTTTTCCTCTCAGATTATCATTATTTAATTGTGTTCTTATTTCTTCATTACCTACTGCAAATTTATCATCTTGTGTTCTAGCAGTTTCATCTGTCCGAAGGCTGTTGATCATGCTTGTTACCTGCTCTGTAACTGAGTCAGCTACTGTATAGCTAACATCTCCAACAGCACTTGTTAGATCATCCACAGCACTACTTAGTGTATCAACCAGAGAAGACACAGAAGGAAGCTTTATATTTTGTTGAAAACTTTTTAAAAATGCCATGTTTCAATTGTTGACTAATAAAATAATTTTAGAGGATAATCTTTGTGAATATGCCACTCCTCAGAACGTTCTTTATTTAACTTTGATCTCCTAAATCCTATTCTTCAATTCGATGACATAGCAAGTTTGAATTCCTTTATCTTAAAAGTAATTGAAGCAAAATGTACTGGATATGAAGCAAGGTTCAATTGTTATATGTGTTTTTTGCAATGTATATTAAAAATCATCAACAGCTAATGATAGCAGAACTAAGTTTTTAAAATATTATATGGAAAGTGGGGCTTTACTCTACACCTGCAAAGAAGAAGTATAAACACATTTAACTAATGTACTCTTTAAAAAGGACATTGTACTATTACAAAATAATATCCACTCAATGACATGCACTCCACATTCTCTCTCTTCTTGAGAAACTATAGAGCATGTTTCAATGTGATATTAATCCTTAACCATGAGTTCACCCAGATCATAAAAATTCTATAGTCATTCATGGGCCACAATCAACATTGAGATAAGCACACTTATGTCCACTGACAACAAATTTAAGCAAGCATACTTCTCAATGCTGGAGTGTGGTAACGGAAGATAATCCAATTCTATTAAAATGATTGAGTATTTTTGTCAGTTAATAGTGAATTGCACTCTCTGTGGCTACGAGTCCTCTTGCCAAGTCCTAGTTAAATAACATAGGAAGCTGCTTTATACTGAGTCCGACCATTGGTCCATTTAGTTCAATACTGTCTACACTATTGGTATGCTTGGTAGCAGCTTACCAAGGTTACCCCTGCTAACTTGGCAAAGAGGCACCTTTTGATTATTCTCTTTATTTAGCAGGGGGGAGAGTAACTGGCCCTATCCTCCTCCCTCCAGCACAGTACCTCCAGTGACTGTTGCCGGTGTCTGTCTTGTGTTTCTTTTTAGATTGTGAGCCCTTTGGGGACAAGGATCCATCTTATTTATTTATTTATTATTTCTCTGTGTAAACCGCCATGAGCCATTTTGGAAGAGCGGTATAGAAATCGAATAAATAAATAAATACAATTTATTTTTTATATATTTAACATATTTTTATAACACCCAAAACTTACATCTCTGGGCAGTTTACAATAGGCTTCGGTTTGAGGCAGACATCTCTCCCTGCCCTATCTGGAGATGCCAGGGATTGAATTGGGGACCTTTTGCACACAGAGCAGATGCTCTGCCACTGACCCTCAGCCCCAACACATAATAATGCTGTCTCTCATAGCTGGAAGAATTCAGTTCCTACAGCATACTATGTATTTATTTGTAGGAGGATATCAACATAATTCTTTTTTAAAAATTGTATTTGGGAAAGATCAAACTATGTGTTTCTTTCTATTGTGAAAAATCTGAACCCCCTAAACTAGATTAAACTGTCCCCATAGCTATATCATTCTGACTGACTCAGCACTACACATACATTTACAATATATTTTGGACTTTACATCAAATTTTCTTATTCAAATCAAGCTTTTGTATCTACTGTATATAACATTATTCATGTTCTATTACACAAAGGACCTGCTATTTCTTACAAAATTACGTATAGAATTTGATACTTACAAAGTTTGTCCTGTGAATTTTTTCTGGCATTGAATCGTGAATTGAAGTCTGGGAAGCCTCCAACATTTTCAAAACACATCTTCTTGTTAATATACAGAAAAAGAATCAACAACAGGATAATAAACAGCCCAACTGCTGACAGAAATCCAACTGCCTCAGGAGATACTAGAAAAAACATAAACAATGACCAAATTGAAAACCAAAACATTTTTATAATATCAGGTTATTAATCACATCCAGCCCCAAATTTATATGCAAAGACATAAAGAGTTGCAATACAAAATTACATAAACGCATCTTTGGAATTTCCCCTCAAGGAAAAAGCATCAGTGGGTAGTCTCCTCAAGGAAGAACTGGCCAAAATCTACTCCAGAACTTCACCACACTTGCTGTATATAAATTCTATCAACACCTTGAAGTCCAATCTTACCTGAAACTAATAAAAGAAGAGAAAGTATGCAGCACAGAATCAAACAATTCCAACTTTTTGTTTTAGTTGTAAAATTAGATGCCCTTCTAGTAAAACCAGAAGGAGTGAAATTAGCAGTCAGATAATGATTATCACTAGCAGCTAACGAAACCATTAAATACCAGGCCAAAAGTGTTTCCATTTATTTATTTATTTATTTCTCTCTCTATATATAATTCTCTTAAATGTACCCGTCGCTAATCCCATGTGTGGCAGCTCTCGTGAGAGTTTGCAAGCAGCTGCCAATCAGCCACGGGGACGGAGGAGAAAATGGTGGCAGTGGCCGACGAGTGGCAGAGCGGGCAGCGCAGCCACCATCTCCAGCCACCTGCCAACCAAAAGGCAGCAATGCCAGGGGGAATGGAGGCCAGCAGGCAGACGGCGGAGAGGACGGCACAGCCTCCCTCTCCAGCCTGCCTGCTGGCCACAAGGCAGGAGCATCAGGGATAGGAGCACTGGTGGTGGTGGTGGGGACAACGGGAGTGGGGAAATGGGGAAGAAATAGAAGCGCAGATGCTCTGCGCCCAGCCTAGCTAGTTTATTTTTATTAGTAAATTTATTGACCACCTGACTTCCTTAGACACGAGACAGTTTACATAAATTAAAACAACAATGAAGACAAAAGAAGGGGAAGGGGGGAGAAAGAAAAGGAAAAAAGGAAAAGAACCCCTCACAAACACACACTTTAAAAACTAAAAGCCTGGCAAAAGATAGGTTTTCAAGAGCTTCTTAAAGAACAGAAGAGAAGGGGGCATTACAAATGTCAGGAGGCAGAGTGTTCCATAATGAGGGGGCTGCAACAGAGAAAGCCCTCCCACAAGCCCGGGCCCGATGTTCCTCCCCTGGGCACGGAACTCTGATAAGGCCCACCTGAGACGACCTCACAGAGCGGGTCAAAGTTGGAAGGGAGAGGCGGTCCTGAAGGTACACAGGCATCAAACCCTGAAGGGTTTTATAGGTGATAACCAGCACCTTGAATTGGACCCGGAAGCGACATTACATTTTAAGAACATCTTTGTATGGATGCATTTATAGCAATCTCCTTCCATTCCAACATTACTAAGTAGCCAGAAACTGAAAGGGTGGGTTCACACAATCCACAAGTCTGGTTTCCGGGGATTGCATGCTCCTGGAAGGCATGTCACCCACACCCGATCACTGCCAGTTCCTGTGCCTTCCACCTGACATTTATTTATTTGTTTATTTATTTAACAAATTTTTACCCAACCCCAAATTTTCATGTCTGGGCCGTTAACAACAACATAAAACAAGCGAAAACATACACAAAAATCTTTAAACAATTTAGGCAATCTAAAAATTACAAACAGATTAAAACTTAAAAATTTAAAAAGCTGAAAAAGCTCAGGTGAAGAGATGGGTTTTCAAATGCTTTTTAAAAATTGTCAGAGATGGAGAGGATCATATTTCAGTAGGGAGAGCATTCCACAATCTAGGGGTAACAACTGAGAAGGCCCATCCCCATGTTGTCACTAGCCAAGCTGGAGGCAACTGGAAACGGACCTCTCCAGGTGACCTCAATGGGCAGTGGGGCTCATAATGAAGAATAGCTATCTCTTAAATACCCAGGGCCTAAGCTGTTTAGGGCTTTATAGGTTATAATCAGCACTTTGTATTTTGCCTGGAAACCTATTGGCAGCCAGTGTAGTTCTAGCAACAAATGGGTGGTGTGGTCTCTCCAAGATGGCCCAGAGACCAACCTGGCTGCTGCATTCTGTACCAACTGGAGTTTACGGACTACATACAATGGCAACCCCACATAGAGCGCATCGCAGAAGTCAAGTCTGGAGGTTATCAACATATGTACCACTGTTTTGAGTTCGTTCATCTCAAGAAATGGACACAGCTGGCATATCAACCAAAGATGGCAAAAAGTCCCTCTGGCCACCACCTCAACCTGAGATACCAGGGAGAGGTGTGGATCCAGAAGCACTCCTAGACTGCATATGTTTTTCTTTTGGGGAAGTGTGACCCCATCTAGAACAGGCAGATCAAAATCGTCTCTGGAGTTCTAACCCCGCACAATAAGTACCTCCATCTTATCTGGATTCAGTCTCAGTTTATTCTCCCTCATCCAGCCCATTACTGCTTTCAGGCAGGCATTTAGAGAGGTTATGCCATCTAATGATGTTGACATGGAGAAGCAGATCTGGGTGTCATCAGCATACTGATAACACCCCACACCAACTCCCCTGATGATCTCATTTGCCCAACATTTTCCACCCAACTTCCAATGTTGGCTAGAAGTGGGTGGATAATGTTGGATGAATGTCAGGCAGATGGCTTAGGAACTGGAAGTGGGTGAGTTCAGATGACACACCCGCTGGAATCGTGCATTCCCTGGGAATTGAACTTGCAGTGAATTGTGCAAACCCACCCTCAAAAAGGCTCTCACACACCATCATTTAGAATGCCTCAGAAAGAGAGAAAAGTGTCCACTGTATCTTTAGTTGGGTATAAGTTGTCCTTTTACTATGCTCAAATCCAAATTTACCATATCATTTAAAATTATCTGGCTTCAAACACATTAATATATTTCAGACACTTGTGGAATCAAAGGGCGGAACTAGTATCCAAATATGAACTAGTGACGACAACAGAGGACAGGACTCCTCTTATTAACTAGGTACAATTTCTACTCTTCAAGGGAACTACATGAAAATCACATCATCGTCATCGTCGTCATCATCATCCAGGCTAAATGTATAAAGGCATGAATATCTGCTATAAAGTCAACCTAAAGAAAAGGATGGCCAATATCTTGCCAGACAAAGCTGGTTAAAAGCATTCCTGGCCAGTGATGCAGCCCAAAGATTCAGGCACAAACATGAATATACTAGCAACCCAGATCTGCAACTTGCCAGGAGACTCTGTCTACTGTAGTTATTTCCAATCTCTGTTAAGCCACAGGGCCTGCCAACTACAGGGCCTGCCAGCTACCTTTTTGTAAAGTGGATAACAAGGTCATCAGGGCAGGTATCTGCTCTTCATCTGTATGTGCATCCAGTTAAGAACAGCCTGTATTTCAAAGCTTTTTACAAGGCTTTTAAAAGCACATTACAGACAGAAGTAAAGTTTTCTTTTCCATCAACATTGCATCTCGGAGTCACTAATTTTAAAAAGGTAACCACACAAGAGCTAAGCTTCAGTAGGGGGATGTGTGCTTCCAAAACAGTGCGAAAGGCTTATGGGGACCTTCAGATGGAACTGATTATCTAATTTTCAAGCAGAACCTGGTTTGGGTACTGAACCACACTGCACCAGAAAACTGAAAAGGGGAATGTATCCCTATTGATTCTCCTGGACCTCTCAGCAGATGTTGATGCCATCAACCATGGTCGACTGTAGAGTGTGCATATCCCCACTCTTCTAATCGTAGAATCTCTGAAGGCTTGCTCCATGAGTCTCTGCTGGTATTGAAAGCAACTGTCTGGGAAAAGGAAGCTATTCTTTTTCTCACATGGGTAACAACCTTACCATGTTTACTTTTTAGCAGTGACGTAACTAGGGAAAATGGCGCCCAGGGCAAGCACTGAAATTGCGCCCCCCCTGCCGCCCCCCCAACATACATCTGACTGACACACATGTTTCAGAAAACTTTTATTTTAAAAATTTTAAAAATTACAAAAATTACCAATATCATACATGTGGTCAAGCTCCTATCTACCACTTCAGATTTATTTTTTAAAACTATCCAAATTGTGGGGCTATCATTAATTTGTTTGGATAGCTCAGGCTAAAATGCTGGAAAATGACAAATTTCAGTATGCTGGGGCTCATGAAATCCCCAAATATTATGCGGAGTTGGAAAAACTAAAAGAAGTGCCTGTCTAATTCTCTGCTATGCATTGTAGCATCACGATTACATAAGTTTTAAAAATAAATGGAGAATTTGACTTTTCCCAGATACTCTGAAAATAATTAAATGATATGCAGAGTAAACTGTGTCACTGCTTGGAATATATTCTAGTATTTCAGAAAGACAGTTAAAATGAGAGAAAGAGCAAGAAACTCCCAGTGGGCCTTAATACTAAGGATTTCACATTGATTCAAAGACAAACTGACCATTAATAGCCATATTATTAAGACATCACATTTAACTCACTTATCACAAGAAGCAAAGTAAGAGCAAATGGATACAATCTTAGCTCATAAACTTCAGCTCAGTATTCACAAGCCCTTATTCTCTGTACATAGTGCCAATCTGAATATGTGTACAGTGACATATTATATATATATATATATATATATATATATATATATATATATATATATATATATAAAAAAGTTTTTTTAAATTACCTGTAGCCCCTTTGGGGGACATCTTAAAGGCTGTGGGGGGTCTGCAAAGTTCCCCCCTCCTCCCACTGGCCTCTAGGGCCTCACAGGCACCATTTGAGCATGTGCAGTGGTCATTTTTTAAAATATATATATTTTTAAAAATGGCCACTGAAAACAAAATGGCCACTGTGCATGCTCAAATGGCCTCTATGAGGCGTGGCATGCCCTAGGGCCTCACAGAGGCCATTTGAGCATGCCCAGTGGCCATTTGTTTTTGGTGGCCATTTTTAAAAAATTATTTAATTTTAAGAAATTGCGCCTCCCCCTTCAAGTGGCGCCCAGGGCACGTGCCCCCCCTGCCCCCGCTATAGATACGCCCCAGTTTTTTAGATTGCGAGCCTTTTGGGGACAGGGATCATATTCTCTCTCACGTTCTCTTTATATATCTATGTAATACCGCTTTGGAAACTTTTGTTTAAAAGCAGTATATAAATATCAATCGTATTCATATTCGGAATCTCATGTCCATACGGCCTTCCCTCCCATTCAGTTGTTGGCAGTGAGGAAAACCAGCACCAGAATGCAGCAAAAATAAAGACTGATGAACAGCCAGAACTCTTCTCCATTTCATTCTTGTACCTGCAGGTATGGAGATCCCCCCGCCTGGGGCAGTGACGATCCTAACAGTATCAACATGCTAAAAAGGTTTTATTTATACTTAGGTATCTATTGAGGTTGAATATAAGAATAAGAATAAAAGATATACATTCAACCATGCTATACTTTTAAAAAGCACTTTACTAATGTGGGGGGGTGTCAAATAGACCCCAAATTAAGACTTCATTAAGAGATATATTTGATGATATGACCAGGGTTGGTGTGTCCTCCCAAGGAATCCAAAGGACCAGGCAAGTTCAGAGTAGCAGAATAACTTAAGTGACAAACATATTTGTAAGTTACAGAAAGGCATGGATTAACATAGCATAGGCAAGATAGTCACTTGTCTACGTTAGCAAATTTGGGGGGGTCAGGGGCTAGTTAAATCTTTTTTTTTAAAAAAAATTAATTGCCGCTGCTTGGCAGGGATCATAGCAGAGACGAGGTTGGTCGGAAGGGGGCGAGCAGTCGCGGAGGTAAGGGGAGACTGCAGCGAGGGAGGTGGAGGCAGCAGCAAGAGCTCCTTCCCTGAGCCCACCTGCTGCCCAAATGACAGTCCGGGCTGGTTTTGGCCCATTTTGGGATTCTGCACATGGAGAGCCCCAAAATGAGCCAAAAACAGCCCAACCTGTCATTTGGGAGGCAGGTGGGCTCAGAGAAGGAGCTCTTGCCACCACCTCGGCCTCCTTCACCTCGGTCTCTCCTGTCCCCTCACCTCTGTGAGTGCCGGCCACGCCGGCCACCCCCCATCTCTACCATCCCTGCCATGCAGCAGGTTGAAAAAAGTTTTAAAATAGATTCAATTTGCCCCTGACACCGCGCCCAAGCTCTCGAGCCGGGGCGACAATTCTTTTATTTTTATTTTTTTGCCTACAGGTAGTAAAAAGCTTAATCCGCCCCTGGTTACAGACCAAAATGCCTGCCCTTTTTCTTTCAGTATTTTCCTCCTGGCTCCCTTAATCTTGACCCTTAGGAGAACGGCAGGATGTCTCCTACCTGTTCTTTCATGGGAGGTAGCCTTGCCACAACAATTGGCTGACCCAGTTTCTGGAACAAAAGGAGAGGAGAGCTTAAGGTACAGAGAAAATAGTTTATTGCCCAGCATATTTAGTTATTTCAAAGAGCAACAACAGCTGTCTTTCATGCCATCTAAAAAGGACGTTCACTCAAAATGAATCATAGCTTTGAGATGGTATGGAAGACAGTAATGATCTTGCTTCACAAGAACAGAGTCAGAATAACCCCTGAGGTACAGTTATAATACTTGAAACATGCTGGGCAATAAATTATCTTCTTTGCACCTTGAAGTCTCCTTCCCTTCTTTTTCCTGCATTTAGTGTTTTTTCTTCTTCTCCCACTATGTGAGGTTCTGCTGCTTCTCCTCCCCTCATCCCTCCTTTTCAGGATGTCTCCTTTCATCTCCCTTACAACTTCAAGATCTCCCCCTACCAGCCTGATTATGTCCAAAACTGTTACCTCATTGTCCCAATTCTATTCTCATTTCCCAGTCTTCCTGTCCTCTCTTTCAGCTTCTGGACTGACCTATGTCTATCAGGTGTCTACCAATATCATCACTTCCAAGCTCCAGGAATCACAGCCACATGAAACAAATTGTTGGGGTGGTATACAGGCAGTTATGAGCCCTGTTTAATTCCAATTTAAGGAAAACAATTCAAATTAAGAATGATTGTTTAGTTATAGGACAGTGGCACAACTATTTAGGGATAATATCTAGAATGTATGGTACCCCTCCCCCCATGTTCATTGTTATGGGGTCTAATAGATCCCTGATATCTTCTTCATGCACTTTTCCCATCCATTTGAAACCTCTGAAGTTTGTTTTTTTTAAAAAAACTTACAATAGTTAATGCTATCTTATCATGTGAATGCAACACTACTACCAAGAACCAGAGATGTGTGTTTTCCAGCAAAGTTTGAATTGGAACATTTTCTGGAAATCTCCCATGCAATTTTCCTCTCATCTGCATAAAATCTGCATTAAATTTTTCCCCTCAGAAAATTGTACTATGCAAATTTTCCTGATGCCCTACGTAGAATGTGATCTGATCTGGCATACTTTCTGGCCTATTTATTCAATCAAAAAAGCAAAGCCCATACTAATTTCCCATACTGTACATCAAAAGTGTTTCAAGTAGGCAAATAGTTGAACTGAAATAATTTATATGGGTGGGTAGGGGGGAGATAACTAAAAACACTTAATATGGTTTAAATGTTATACCAAAAGAAATAAACAGGTTGCTTACCTGTAACTGATGATCTGGTAGAGATCCGTCAACATCCATAAGAATAGGCTCTGCGCCTGCGCAGAGACCATACGGTAGCTATGCCACAGCTTGTCGAGGCATCCAGGCCCCGCCCCCATGCATGCAGCATGCTATTTAAGGGCAGCTGGACGTCACATTCCTCAGTTCTTGGACGACCGCTAAAGTGGATGACCATCCAGTCAAACAGGTGAATTCGTCAGAAAAGGTGAGTTCGACAGGGGCAACGGCGAGCACACAGGCAGAGCACTACTGCAGAGGGTTGGATCGGGAGCGTCTTATGGATGTCAACATATCTCTACCAGATCATCACTTACAGGTAAGCAACCTGTTTATCTGGATCAAGATCCATAAGAATGGGCAATTAGCAAGCTCTCTACGGAGGAAGGGTGCAAAAGTGCTATTGCAACACCCTTTTGAGTACACTTCTCCTGAAGCTCGCCTCTGCAGCAGAGCACACATCTATGGCATAGTGCCTAATGAAGGGCATCTCAGAGGACCATGTCGCTGCTTTACAAATGTCCAGGAAGCTGATCCCCGACAAGTGTGCTGCCGAGGAAGTGTAGGCCCGAGTAGAGTGGGCTTTAATGGCTTCTGGTGGAGATTTCTTCTGGAGCTTGTACGTTAGTTTGATAAGCTCAACTAGCCACCTTGATAGACACTGTCTATATAAACAGGAGCCCTTGGAAGCGCCCTTGTAAGCAACAAACAGACGAGGTTTTGATCTAAAGTCTTTAGTACGACTCAAGTAAAACAGTAGTAACTGTTGGACATCTAGGGAGTGCACTGCACATTCTAAGTCCGATGTTGGCCCTCTGAAAAAGGTTGGAAGGACAATGTTTTGGTTCAAGTGGAACTCTGAGACAACCTTTGGTAGAAAGGAAGGGTCCAAGCACATAAGGACTTTATCTGGGTAAAACCTCATATAAAGGCAGTCAATTCTCAGTGCTGTCAGTTCACTCACCCTCCTTGCTGTGGTGATAGCCACCAGGAAGGCCGTTTTGAGGGAGAGTAGCTTCAGGTCAGATGTAGCCATCAGCTCGAAGGGAGCCTGTGTCCATATAGAGAGTACCGGGGACAGGCTCCAGGGTTCTACTGGAGGGAGACTTGTGGTGGAAAAAAATTACAGGCCTTTCAAAAAGGCTTTGCATGGAGGGTGTGAGAACAGCGTTTTGCCCTTGCACGCTGGGTGTTTAGAAGTTCAGGTAATTTTGTCTGGTAGAGGGCTTCCATTGGTTCAACAAAATATTGTCTAGGAGTTTATTCACCAGGCAATCAGATGAAGCGTGTCGACGACTGAGTGGAGAACCAGACCGCCGACCTGGGATAGGAGGTTGGGAACTTGAGGCAGTAGAAGGTACTGGCTCTTCGCTAGTCTGTGTACCTGTGGAAACCAAGATTGTCTTGGCCACCACAGCGTCACCAGTATGCAGGATGTTGGTTTGGAGAGGAGACGTGCCACCACTCTGGTGATCAATGGCTGAGGAGGGAACATGTAAGGAGTCCCCCTTGACCAGTCCAACTTAAAGGCATCGCCCAAGGATCGACAATCGTGCCCTGCCCTGGAGCAGAAGCGGGGAAATTCTCATTTTCGGAGGTCGCGAATAGGTCTATCGTTGGTCGCATCCAGCGGTAGAACAGGGGATTCAGAACAGGGGATTGAGTTGAGCTCCCATTTGTGCTGACACTCCTAAAGAAAAACACAGATCGTCCACTAGGACCGGCTTTTGATGTGAACTGCTCCTGGTGAAATTCAGTGTCACAGGCACCAGTGCCACAGCTGAACACTGAGGGCACATAACGTGCGAGACACTGTCCCTCCCTGGAGGTTGATGTAAGCCTGGGCTGTAGTATTGTCAAGGTGGATCTGGACAATCTTGTCCTGGACCAGCGGTAGAAACACGTGAAGAGCCTGGAAGACAGCAAGCAGTTCCAGAAAGTTGATATGTAGATTGCTTTGCCGCGGGGACCGCTTCCTCTGTATTTGACGGCCTCCACAATGTGCTCCCCAACCCAGAAGGGAGGCATCGGTCATGACCCAGACAGATGGTAACAGACTCTGGAAAGGAACCCTCCAGCAGATTCCTCCTGTTTGACCACCATGATAGTGATCTTAGAACTTGTGGTGGAAGAAGTAGACGCTGGCTGTCCCTGATTGGGCTGAACAGCGAAAGGAACCACAGTTGAGGAGTTTTCACATCTTTAGACGAGCATATTGGATGACCACATTGCATGACACCATCGGAAGTTGCTGGATGGACTGTGCCAGCTGTAGAGGTTGGATCTGAAAGTGACGAATGAGGGCCTGGATGCAAAGGTAACGGTCATCCAGCAAGAATGCCCTTTGGGTAGTGGTGTCCAGCATGGCCCCAATATAACTGATTATGGGAACCGGATCTGTGGGACTTCTTCCAGTTGACCTGGATGCACAAGTCCTGCAGCAGGTCTAATACATATTGGATCTGGGAAAGTAACTCATTTTTGTTTTTTGATGTTAGGAGCCAATCGAGATATGGGTAAATCAAGATGTCTTGTGTCCGCAGATGGGCAATCACCACAGCCATACATTTGGTGAAAACCCTTGGGGCGGTGGACAGGCCGAAGGGTAATACATTGTACTAGTACACTTGGCGGCCTAAGGCAAAACGAAGGTACTTCTTGTGTTCTGGTCGGATGCTGACATGGAAGTAGGCATCTTTTGGATCCAGCATCACAAGCCATCTCTCCCCGTGTAGAAGCGGCAATATTTGCTGCAACGCCATCATTCAAAATTTTCTGACTCGCATGAATTTGTTCAGGCGACAAAGGTCCATAATGGGGCACAAACCCCCGTCCCGCTTTGGAATCTGAAAATAGTGGGAGTAGAACCCATCCCGCCTGGCTATCCACGGCATCAGAGTGATCACACTCTTCTCCCAACAGTTCCTTCACCTCCACCTGCAATGTGTCTGAGTGAGGGGTGAATCTCATTCCCATGAACCGTGGTGTCTCCCGAAACTCTATGGTGTATTTGGAAGAAATAATCTTCAAGACTCAGCGGTCTGATGTTATGCGGTGCCATGGCTTGCCAATCTGATGGAAGGAGAGGGCAGACACGGAGTGGTGATTTTGTCCATCAGCCAAGGTGACAGCATCCCCGCAGACAGGGAGAGGGAGAAGAGTGGTCCCAGTGGACAGGCATAATCCTGAAAGACGCTTCTGGGCATCTGAGGACTTGGTTGTGCGTGACTGTGCAGACTTAGCCTTGTTGGGCCAATTGCACTTCTGGAAGGGGTTGTATCGCCTTCTATAATCATGGCGACCTTGCTGGCGATAATTAGACCTTTGTCTCGCAAAAGTGGGACGGTATCTTTGTGTATAGGATGACGTGGAAGGCTGATCAGTGAACGTCTTGGCAGTAAACTTTGACTTTTTCATCTGTTCCATTGTCCTATCAGTGGACTCACTGAAAAGGCTGGAACTGTCAAAAGGGAGACCCTTGATCTTGACCTTCATATGGGCTTGGAGGTGCGTAGACCTCAGACACGTGTGTCTCCTGAGAGTTACTGCTGCAGTCAGAGATCTCAACTCGGACTCCGCCAAATGCTTGGCTATGCTCAGCTGTTGTCTAGTTAGTTCTGCAGAGCAATCTAACGTTTTCTGGAACTTTGTCTTGAACTTCTTCAGTGTTAGGGAGTCGAAGTCTGCCTGTAAGTTCTCCCACACACTGTGAGTGTATTTAGCTGTGCAAGCAGCGTAGTTCGCTACCTTGATAGAAAGACACGAAGTAGAGTAAATCTTGCAGCCTAGCAAATCCAACTTCATTCCCTTCCGTTCTGGTGGGACCACATGTTGTTTCTCAGACTTGGAGGAGGAAGCGCAGTCTATCACCAAGGAGTTTGGCGCTGGGTGTTTCAATAAATATGTGTTGTCCTTCTCCTGGATTCGGTATAAACTCTCCAGGCGCTTAGAGGTGAGAGTCGAGGTGTGAAGAACCTCCCACATACATATCGCAGCTCTGGTGATGACCGGGAGCATTGGCAATGCCACCGGTGCAGTGCTCAGAGTCTTGATCATAAAATTATATACAGGATCATCAATGGTCTATAGTACAGAGTGCAAATCCAGACCCAGCATTTCCGCCATAGCACGGACATGCTTGTAATAAGATTTCAGTTCCTCATTAGGTGACACATAAGTGGCAGGGGGCACATCAGTAGGAGGCTCCACAACAGTCTCCCCTTCCTCAGGGTCAGACTCGAAATCCGAAGAGCCATAGTATTGCGAGGCTGAGGAAGCGGGCGAGGCTGGTAAAACCATCTGGGTTTCTATTGACAGCAATTAGGTCGAAGTTGGAGTGGTTTATGTGGCAATGGTTCAGGTGGATGGGACCATCTGCATAGAATGCTGCGATGTAGGCAGAAATTCTCTCTGTGCAGCTGATGAGGCGTAAGTCAGGCAAGGAGTATATGGCTTCCAGGCTTGTGTGCGTTCTAAAAAATCACAGGGTGCACCAGGCGAGGTGACCCCCAAAGGCACAGCTGGGGTCGTCACTGGGGCGAGAATGTGTGTGAACCCACAGGTGTGCCATAACAGAGGTACCCGTAGACGTTCGACTGACAAAGAGGGTGGCTGTGTAAGTAGAGCAGCAGCAGTATCAGTGTCAGAGGGCAGAAAACCCTTAAAAGTCGATGTCGAGGGCGTACTTGAAGTTGAGTCCAAGACTGAAAGAATGGTGTGTGTCATGGAGGGGTCCAGTCCCAGTGATGGAGGGGTCATCATCCCCCTCAATGTTGAAGACTGATAACAGTGCCTGGAGGCTCAGTGTCACTTGTTTCGACATCGACACTATCAGCACCGACAGTGACTTCGATGCTGAAGACTTTTGATGACTAGGCGTCGACAATGAAGTCAGGGGCATCTGATGGCCCAATGTTAAGCCTGGCATCGAAGATTTCTTTTGGGCTGGCGTAAGAAGCCCTTTTGACGCTGAAGGCATCAACGTCGAAGGCCTCAACGGTGTTGAGGCAGATTCCAGTGGTGCTTTACAAGGTGTGCCCGGTGTCGAGGGGCTCAGTACCTCGTCATAAATTTTTTTTATGACGAGGAGCCCAATTTTTACGGGTCTGTTTGGAAAAAGAGAGGCAAATCTTGCACGCCGCCACATTATGCTACTCTCCCAAGCACATTAGACAAAGATTGTGCAAGTCCTTCAAGGGGAGTTTGTCATTACAGCCTCACACCTCTTAAAGGTCTTTCTCTCATCTGCCATTTTACTAAGAGCAAAAGCCATCAGCCAGTCCAGGTCATACACCGAAACAATCATGTCAGCCAATCTACACACAGTCAGAATATGTCAACCAGTCCAACTCAAACACAAAGAAATCCAAAGTAACAATAAAATTGCTCTCACAAATTGAACTCACAAGGAACCGAGGTCCAAACGCTGAGGCAGTCGGAAACGAACTGAGGAATGTGACATCCAGCCGCCCTTAAATAGCATGCTGCATGCTTGGGGGCGGGGCTTAGATGCCTCGACAACCTACAGCATGGCTACCGCATGGTCTCCATGCAGGCCCAGAGCCCATTCTTATGGTTCTCGACGGATCTCGATCCAGAGCCAAGGGTTTAGGTTGAAATAAATTGCTTTTATTAGGCTTGTGCACTGGAATCTCCAACAGAAATGCACCATCTCCACAACACTGTATGGAGTCAGGTGCTCCCAGCACGGTCAGCATCAGGCAGTACGTGCTATTTCTGGTGCCGGCGGGAGGGCTTTTCACCAGAATCAGAGGCTGTAAGTGGGATGCCAGGAAGCTGCAGGATCACTGGGATGCTACAAATGGAACACTGGGAAAACACATATGATTGCTGGGAGGGTGTGAACAGGATGCTGGGAAAGCATGCAGGGACACCTGTTGTTCTCCCCAACACTTTCCCCATGAGGGAAATTTTGTCGATCCTCCCTTTCCTCTGAAGTCCTCTGTATATCACCAAAACATGTTCCTGAGAGTCATGCAACCACATATTTTGGTGATATATCGTGAATTTCAGAGGAAAAGGGAGATCCATTAAAAATGTCCCTTCCCTTGCTCAAGTGTCAGTGCAGTGGTAATGTGGAACTCACACTGTTGTACATGTGCAGTGCTGTATGTCTGCCAATAAACTTTTAGAAATATAATTTTTTCCTAGGAAAAAATAAGTATGAGGAATTTTTCAAGATTTTTCCCCACTCCACATCTCTGCCAACAACAAGCTACAATGTCGTTAAATAATATTTTTCATCAGGCTGGGATCCGATCTTGGCATGCAATATTTCTTTCTGTCCATTCACTTTAACTACTACTACTACTATTAATATTTATATACTGCTTTTCAACAAAAATTCCCAAAGCAGTTTACATAGAGGAATATATATAAATAAAGATAGCTCCCTGTCCCCAAAGGGCTCACAACTAAAAAGAAATATAAGATAGATACCAGCAACAGCCACTGGAGGGATGCTGTGCTGGGGATGGATAGGGCCAGTTGCTCTCCCTCTGCTCAGTAAAGAGAATCACCACTTTTAAAAGGTGCCTCTTTGTTCAGTTAGCAGGGGACAGTGATCCAAGTGCCATTTTACAGAAACCTTTACATTAAGCAAAATACACAGAGTGGGAACAAAATACCATCCTACAGGATAATCCCTAGTCTATATAATATGGAGTATAAAGTAGGTCAAATTAAGAGAATAAGTTTTACATATTTTTATGGAGCCTCAAATGCATAGGTATTATGCATTTAAATAAAAATGCATAATATTTAAAGTACTGGTAGTTATGTAAATTTATTTATTAATTGGTTAATAGCCAGGGGATTAATGAACTAAAAATTATTTAATCAGTTAATTGTCCTAGTTATTTTATGGCAGGAGTTATTGTTGTCAATATCTAAAGTTGTGAAATCCATGTTCATAACTAATATTAATCTATCATAATCAATGATATTATAAAACACTAAGCTTAATATTGAACAAATAAGCAAAAATGTTATACTCAAATATTGAAAACAAGAAGTCTATGCTTTCTTCACAAACTTTTGTAGATGCACTGCATCTGAGGACATTTTGTTAGGTTAAGAGAACACAGCAATTAATACCCTACTAAAGAATGAAACTTTAGCTTCAGCTAAACTAATTAATTATTTATCTACTTTAACACCAATGTGAGTCTTTGGAAATTATTTGTCTTGTCTGAATTTGCATATATGAACCCATCTTTAAAGAGCTATAAACAGCGTGAATATAGAATCTGCAAAAGATGTGACTTTGTTCTGATAGCTTTATAAAATCTATCACATAATAAAGACTACAAATGGCACTGAATAGTATTTCTATTACCCTGTTTGAGTGGTCACACACAACGCAATATATTATGTTGTATGCACTCCTTTGTATGGTAATAAGTATTAATTTCTCATACATGAAATACTAAGCAACATTAGTTCCTGGATAGAAAGTAATTGTAGGCCTCTCTTCAAATTAAATACAAGCTATTTATCATAGTTTTATAGAGGATGCATTCTATTCAAAATCTATCTAAAGTTAAATCCAAAGTAATGACCCAAGAGAACATTAATTGCATCCTTTAAAAGGTGTAAACAGATATGGAACACATTTATAATGACTAGAATTTATTTCTATTCCTGGAACTGCTATTTATGAGCTTGGACACTTACTCAACTTATTTAGTAGATGTTAATAAAATGTATATGTTCTATATATTGCACTTCTATAATCCAATCCACATTATTTTCTCTTCATTACAGAATAATACAGGAAATAAATATATTGAAATAAATATAATAAAGTGAAGTATGAAAATCCTCATAGCAAATCATACATATGCTACCAATGGATTCACTGGACATATACTGTATTACCCTAACAATACAAGTTTTCTAACATACGAAATGTCACAGCAAATAAAACATGATTTCTTTAATACAGTTTTCAACACTAGTAGCATATTAATATTTAAAATTCTTGTCTCCTTGCAGAGACAAGAGACATTAATTACACCATTATGTCAAAATTTGCATGTATAGTTACTGTACAAAATAAAAACAATTCTTCTAATACAGTTATTAACTTTTTCTCTTGACTTACATAAGGTGCTGTTCAGCTCAACTGCCCAGTGGTGTATGAAACTACTATATTTATCTTACTGCACATCAACTACAGTTTAATTATTTATGTTGGCAATGTAATCACATCTATCTTGTATACAAACTCTACTAGTACAGAGTTTACAGATAGTAAAGAAAAGTATTCATATTTTTAAAACATCAATACAATAAGTTTATTGTGAATATTTTGTTTATTTTTATTGTGAATATCTATATATGAATAAATGAAGGAGTTGGATATTGTTATTTAATATATAGAGCAATAAATCCTGCAGAAGACAATGCTTCATAATACTAAATATTCCAAATATTAAAGCAGGTATATTAGAAAGTCTTGACTATATCAATTTTTCTAAAAATCCATTAATTATTCAGAAGGGTATCTAACAATCCTTTGACCGATCTGTCTCTGCAGCTCTTTCTACTTTTGTTCTCTATCATCTGCCACCTACCCATACACCTGCTACCTCACGCTTTTCTCCCATCATGGTGTAGTCCTGCATGGTAGTTCCAACAGAAGAAACAGGTCACTATTCGGGCCACCTATGTAGACAACAGATTAAAGGGCCAGTAACCCTTTAAGAAAGACAGAAGGAGAGAAAAAGAATGCCTGCCTTAATGGCATGCTTGGTGTCAGTCCCAGCATTAAAGGAGTAGTAGACACCTAGGACAGAACTACAGCTATGGCACAGGAAAGCAGAGTGGCAGGAAGAGGAGGCTGGAACACTGTGGTATTATGTGCCTGGGGCTGTTGCCACTTGCTCCAGGCAAGCAGTTGAATGGCACCCTGCATGGCTGACTTGACCTATCAAACATTCATAAAAATTGCTATTCCAAACTTTTTAAAATGCTGTGCATACTTGTATGCTGCAATACAGTATGGGGGAACAAGAAATTAGTTCTAATGACTTTAAAAAATTACTCAGTAGATACTGGAAGCAATGACATACTGATAAGTATTATTATTTATGTATTATGCACTTCTCTATTTCTATATTGTTATATGTAAACAAAAAGACTAGTTCTTTTAAAACATACTACTCTCAAGCTTTTGTAAAGGATTGGTTTTCACATAATACATGAGACTTATGAGATGAATTTCCGAAGAAGTCAAACACTACACTGCAATTGGCCCATATAATCAGAGTCATTGCAATTGGCACAAAGTCTACTGCAGTTCTCACTCAGGATTAAGCAATTAAGGAAAGAGGCAAAAAGTTCTTAAAAGGTATTTTATATAAACATGTCAAGGGCATTTTTATACTACTGATTCATGATAATGCTAGACCATAGTTCATGGGAACTCCCCCCCCCCCAACATTTCATAAATTAGCCTTTAGATGGCACTGTATGTCAACTAGATAAAAACGTTTCCAAGCCTACACTTATGAAGCTGGATTTCACTTCCCACTGAAATGCCATTGAATTAATATCACAGACGTTCACTCTGGGAACACAAATAATGAGCAGGATTGAACTAAACTAACTAATTCTTATTGATTTCAAAGTGAGAGATTTAAGCAAGTGTCTAATTTTCCCACTGAATTCAGTGCTTCATTTTGCCTCAATCAGGCCCATAGGGATGTGCATGGAACTGGTATGGCCGGTTTGGTTCAAATTCTAATCAAATTACAGCCCAACTGGGCCTGGTCTGGTTTGATGCCAACTGGTTCAGGGCAATGCTTGTAAAGGTAAATCTGCTAAGAATGCCCATTTACAAGCAAAGGGGGATTCCCAAAGGGTGATGTGTGTGGGTGGGGGGTGAGGGTAACTTACCTTCCCAATGGCAATGGGACTCCTCTAAATCCCCTGCCAGCCTCCGCAATAGCAGCCCGAGTGGCAGCAGCCCAGTTCGGTAACTGCAGAGCATGCAGGCCTCCATGCAGGTGTGGAGGCCATTACAATAGATTGCCCTGTGCTCTTACAGAAGAGCAGCATTTGCTCCTGGCACACCCAGTGCTCTTGCACAAGAGCACCCAGTGCACCAGGAACACCTGCTTCTCTTCTGCAAGAGCACAAGGAGATCTATTCTAATGGCCTCCACAGTCCACACCTGTGCGGAGATCAACTGCATGCTCTGCAGTTACGGACTCACCCAGGCTACTATTGGGGAGGCTGGTGCGGGATTTAGAGGAGCCCAGCCATCCCTGTCCCTGCCACCGTCCTGCCAGTGGCGAGAAGGTAAGTTACCCTCACACATACCCCAACACACATCCCTTTGCTTGTAAAGGGGAATCCTCAGTGGACTCCTGTTTACAAGCATTGCCCCAAACCTGTCCAGTCTGGTTCGAATGCAGACCAGCACCCCTTTTGGGGGGCCGGTCTGGTTCAAACTCAGACCAGTCGGACCGAGACAGTTGAACTCGAACAGGGGTTCGAGTCAAACTGGTTTGCACACCCCTAGCCCATACCTTCTTGTAATTTAATACAACTTTAGGTCTATAAAATATAATGCTAACTTCACTGTGATTCTCAGGTCTAACTCATGCAACAGCTCTAACGCATACAACAAACCTATGCAACGGAGACTGATATTTTTAAATTTAGTTTGCAATCATTTAACTTGGTATGTAACCATAAACAATATTTTGATTTAAAATGAGTTCCATTTATTTTAGGTTGAGCAGTAAGGGCACATAACTGTGTGCCAATGTCCAAGTCTTGTTAAAAAAAATTAGAATGTAAATGAAATAATTATTAGCAACCTATATTTCTTAATTACATCCAATTCTTCCAAACAACATTCAAAATAAAAACAATAAAAGCAATGCGGGGGGGGGGGGGAATGGTGTAATACAATGAAGATATTCAATCAAACATTTAGTTGATGGTTCATCTATTTTTTATTCCAGTGAAGTAAATTGAGCTAAAACTTCCTTTAATGCAAGTATTTCAATGTCTCTGGACTATGGGTCAAATTAAATGTCTCATAAACAAAGATTAGAATGCTTCCATAAATCAGGCCCAGCATCAAGGGTTGCACAGGGTGAGGCACAGGGTAAGGCACAGGCTCACCCAGTCAACCCCCGAAGCATGACAACATTTCCTACTGCCCTCTGCTGCCTGATAAGCCTCTCCATTCAGCCCTATCCTGACAAGTTAGTGGATGATGGTCAGCAGCAACTTATTCCTCCTTCAGAACGAGGGCTATTTTAGACTTCAAAGATGCTCCAACCCACTCACACAACACAATGGCACTGGTGCTGAAGAAGGCCAGACCAGATAGAAGCATCACTTCTGCTGCCTAGTTAGCAATCTCAGCGAAGGGCACCATTAGATGAAGCAGGGGACCACTGGGCACTCCTCTGCTTCCCCTGATAGTGCCCAGCACCAGGAAAGTGGACATTCTTCGCCAATGCGGCAGCACTGAAAAAATGTCCTACAGCTATCTGGTTAGCTTTCTTGGCACAGGGCACCACTGCATCTGCTGGTTCCTTACTCCCTCCCCTGATGGTGCCTGACACTAGGAAAGCTAACCAGATAGCTGTAGGACAGGCCAAATTAGCACTGCATATGTGCAGCAGTATGAGTTCCAGATTACTGCCATATTGTTACTTGAGCAAGGGAAGGTGCAATTTTTGCCGATCTTCTCTTCCCTTTGAAGCCACCATTTGTCACCAAAATATGTCCCAGAGGGTCACATGACCCTCAAGGACATATTTTGGTGAATCAGAGTGGGCTTCAGAGGAAAGAGGAGAAAGGCAAAAATCACCCCTTCTTCCACTAAACGGCTAAAACAATAGCGTAGCTGTAGTCTGGAACTCATACTCATGCTAGTCCAGATGTCAATTACTGTTTCATAAAATTCATTAGTAACAATGAATGGATACTAATGCAATGTTAGGCAAGTTTGGTAATTTCAATGTTGTAAAGAAAGGTGCGAGAGAGAGAGAGAGTGTGTGTGTGTGTGTATTTGATTAATTATTAATTAAAAATTAGGCCTGTGTGTCAGAATCTCTGACTGAAATGCACCATCCAGCTGGCACCACATGGAGGCAGGCACTTCCAACACAATCAGAACCAGACAGTACTTCCCTTTCACTACCAGGCACTAGCACTGCTTCAAATACATCGTGTCAACAATCTCTGCAGGACAAAATACATGTTCTATTATAACAGACAGATAATTCAAGTGAATAAGCCATACCACAAAGAATTATAGACTTAAAAGAACCTCCGCCTCCCACAGCTGAGACAAAATATCCTGAAACTAAATAATCCCTGACATGAACACTAAGGCAAGAGCTTCCACAATCTTTCTAGTCAGCTTTTTCCATTGCTGAACTCTTACTATATTGAATTTTGGAAAGTTCAGTACTTTCCAGAACCTTTACTATCAACATTTCTGAACCACTGATATTTATTTCATTTATTTATTTTTGCATTTATATACTGCTTTTCAGGCAAACCTCCCAAAATGGTTTACTAAAAATCTAAATAAAGAACAATATATCAAGCCACACGTTTACATCTTTACATGGGCCTTAGTCTCACTTCTCTTCTCCCCTCAGAGCAAGACAGTCCCTGGTCACTCTGTGGTGGCAGTTGGGAAAGGGAGGGGCCACTTCAGCTGGAACAAAGTTGCTGGTTGATATGTACTTTTAAGATAATTCTTACTACCAAAGCCACAGTTTCTTATTTCTTCTTCCCTCTCCAGTCCCTGAACCCCTGAAAATTTGCTCTTAAGAAATAGAGGACCCTCAGGAACAGAATTTTATGTGACACAAGACACTGGAGAGGGAAGTATGCCTATTAAATTCACTCTTCCCCACACAATTGGTAGTTCTTCTTACATAACGGGGCTATTCCCACGATCGGGAAAAATTGGGCTAGGAAAGCCTAGCCCATAGCCGATCGTGGGAACCACCGAGCTCAGCTGCGAGCCCGGTGGTTCCTAGGTGGGTAACCCACCTAAGTGCCCCTGCCCTTAGCCCGGGTTTGCGGAGCGAGTGCTCCGCAAAACTGGGCTCCCTGATCGTGAGTAGCTGCAGCACGGCTCCATGCCGCAGCTACTCGTGAGTAGACCTTCGCCCAGGAAGCAAAAAGCTATCTCCCGGCTCTGGGGGTCTCCCCAGTATGCCCTGAGCACTCACGCAGGGCATACTGGGGCTTCTGGGCGCTGCACAGCCCCCGAACTCCCCAGCCCCCGCCGGCTCCGTCATGGAGCTGGCAATCGTGTGGGTGGCCCGATACCAAGGGCTCCCAGCCCAATCGTCTGCGGGTCTTGTCTCCCAATACCAAGGGCTCCCAGCCCAATTAGCCCGCTCTCCCTGCAGCTTTGCAAAAAGCGGGTCTCCCGCCTCAACATATGAATCTTTTATACCGAGTCAAACCTTTGGTCCATCTAGATCAGTATTGTCCATGCTGACTGACAGTGGTTCTCCAGAGTTTCACACAGAGATCTTATACAACCATCCTCAGAGATGCCAAGGACTGAGTCTGAGATCATCTGCATTTAAATGCTCTTCCACTAAGCTATGACCTCTCAAATGCAAAGCGGCTGTTTTGGTCTCAGGGAAAAGATTCCCATCCATATTTTAAAATTAAGAAACCTTAACCAGCTTCACTTTTTCATATATATGAACCACAAACTCAACAGTAAAATTAATTACTTCGCTTCCCCCCTCTTTGGAGACATGTTACCTATTTCAAAGGTGCTTGTTCTGTTCATTAACATTCTTCGTATTCTCATGTGCTCTAACTACAATCAGCAGAAGTTCTACAAACTAGATGAAAAGGGGAAGGGGTAAGAAACTGAATTATTTTATTTGCTTCAAAGTCCATAATTTTCAATAAAGATGTATATAAAACAAACCCTTTCTGTAAAATAAAGTTTGAATCTACAAATTATGCAAGTTGAATACTTGCATAAAGCACAAGGAGATAGATTTTACATTAGTATGATACAATGTTGGGGTATGTTTTGATAATATAAATATCAGTAATGTCAATTTTCTGAAAAAATTGAATTGGAAACATTTTTTTAAAATCTTCTGGTGTGCAATATTGATAGAGATATGGTTTGTCATGGTAATTTTTATTTAGTAAACAAAACTAAAAACGCATGACATGTTAATTTTATATGTGTATGAATATTTTAAAGTGTTTTCAATAGCCCAAAGTATTTGAACTGAAATATCTGATTAGGAAAAGGATTCAATAAAACACATTCAGTATGGTTAAGGTGTCATTTTCAAACAAATTAGAAAGCATCCATACACATACACACACACACACACTCTCTCTCTCTCTCTCTCTAAGGGCGTATGTAGCAAATCCCGTGGTACATGGCACATCTCGCGAGAGTTGTGAGATAAAGCTGAGAGTGAAGGCACGGTGTAGGGCCAAATGGCAGTCAGAGGGGCAGCTGCTACTGCTGAGGAGGAGGAAGGGCCGAGGTGGAGGAAGAAAGAAAAGACACTGAGCAGCAAGTCACAGGGCCTCCATCGGCCCGCTGAGTCTCCTTGCGAGGAGGATGGCCAAGGTGGAAGAGCACACCAAGGGCTCTCTGTGCAGGCCAGATGGCAAGCCATAGCTCAGCCATCTTCCTTGCAAGGAGACTTGGCAGAACAACAGAGGCGTGCCCTCGGTACATTCTCCCACCCTGGATCAGCTGTCCTCCTCGCAAGGAGACTTTCCCTGAATAATTGAGTGAAGGGGAGGGGACGGCTGAGTGAGTGGGGGGTGGGGGAGGGTGAACGAGCGAAAGGGGAGGAGGAGGGAGGAGGAGCAAGCAAGATGGGGGAGAATGAGTGAGGGGGATGCTGAGTGAGTGAGTGGGGGAAGGGGTTGCTGAGCGAACGAGTGGGGGAGAAGAGGCTGAGCGTCCGAGCGAGTGGGGGAGGGGGAAGCTGAGAGTGTGAATGGAAGAGGAGCAACTGAGTGAGCAGGCAAATGGGGGAAGGGGTGGCTGAGCGAGCAAGTGAGTGGGAGGAGGCTGAGCGAGCAAGCAAGTGGAGGAGGGGGAGGCTGAGCAAGAGAGGGGAGGCTGAATGAGCAAGCAAGTGGGGGAGGGGAGGCTGAGTGAGTGAGTGAGTGGGGGAGGGGAGGCTGAGTGAGTGGGGACCTGAGTGAGGGAGGGAGCTGAGTGAGGGAGGGAGCAAGTAGGAGAGGGGAAGGCTGAGTAAGTGAGCGAGCGAGCGAGCGGGGGAGGCTGAGTGAGCAAGTGAGGGGGAGGGGAGGCTGAGTGAGCAAGAGAGGGAGGCTAAGCAGGTGAGAGGGGGAGACTGAGCGAGCAAGTGGGAGGGGAGAGGCTGAGTGAGCCAGCAGGAGGGGGAGGAAAAGTGGGTGAGAGGAGGAGGAGGAGTGAGAGAGCAAGCGGGGGAAGAGTGAGCAAGAGAGGGAGGGGCAAAGTTAGTGAGTGAGGTGGAGGGGCAGAGTGAAATATAGTCCTAGTGCACAGATGCTCTTCGCAATCGATATGCTAGTACTTATTTTCATTAGAACATGTGCAAATATTTTAAAATATGGCCATTCAATTTTGCTTACATTCTTTATAATTAAAGAGGAGTAAGGGACACATTAAAAACTGTTAATATATTGGCTAACATCCGGACTAACACAACTACTCTAGTGCTACAAACAAAGATGCACACATCCAAGAAGGTCGTATAGCTGAGTGGATGCTTATAGTTGTGTAAACTCTTGTGCTCTGGGTCAACATGTGCAATAAGGATACCAGAGAGTTTTGCATCATTCCCTGCAGAACATATCTGGTCTGAGAAAGATGTTTCACATCAGGAGGCATGCCACAGGTTGTGCAAGTACATCAGTGCATCACTAGTCTGGAACACAAGCTCCTAACCTGCAGAACTAGCCAGTGCAACAGCCTTGCACTTGTGCAGTGTTAGTCTGAATGTTAACAACTAATTTTAGCACCTCCAAAAGATGCATGTCAAATGAAGATATATTTCCTAGATATAATACCTTTTCTCATGTTCCGTCTACACATTCAATCAACACATAGAGGAATGGGGTCGTATTCTGTCCAAGAATTTCACGTGCTCAGCAGAAGGTGAGAATGGGATCTGGAGCCAGAACTTGTTGTTCCGGCTTCTGTGAATCCAACAATGCAAAGTGCAGTGGGTGCTCTAGGCACCCATCTCTGTGTGTGACTGACCTGGAAGCAGCCATGCTCACCCATGAGCAAGTAGCTGGGGGTAAGGGAGCACTTGCTCCCTTAACTTCGGCTAACAGCTGGGGTGAATAGCGGGCCTAGGCAGTGCTGCCCTTCCAGGATTGGGCCCAATCCCAGAGGTTCTCACGTGCAGCCTAACCCAGTCTGGGCATCACTAGCTCAGGTTAGGTTGCACATGAGAACAGCCTTAATGTATGTTTAGTGATGGAATGTTTTCCATGGAAGAATACAGTAGAAGAAATTTTGCTGGAAAATGTTACTCACCGCATCACTGATGATTATATTAAAAGAAATCTGGAATTTATATTCTCATCCAGTATTAAGATGAGTGTGGTTGCATTAACAAGTAAAAAAATTAATTTAATCCTTTTATAATATCCCTAAGAAACCACTATAAAAATAACTTTATGTCAATAAAGAATATTATGATCAGTTTTCCTATTTCTGTTAATTCTTGAAACAGGAAAATGGGAGAAAAAATAGCTTGTACCATACATCACACTACACTTTCCCTTGTACATACCACAATGGAAACATTGCAGACCCATGGCTTTTGCAGAGATATAATCCTTTATGCATCCTTCTGTAAAAATCCAACTATTCAAAATAGTTTGCTCAGCCCTATCGGTTATGTATCTTCCCAAAGAAACTATAGGTTACCCACAACAATTGGTTCTAGGGGCAGGACAAATATAATCCCAGGTTGAGGCTGTGGCCAGAGGTGCTTTCTATCAGCTTTGGCTGATACGCCAGTTGCATCCGTTTCTTGAGTTGAACCACCGCAAAATGGTAGAACGTATGCTGGTAACCTCTAGGCTGGATTACTGCAATGCGTTCCATGTGCGGCTGCCTATGTAAGTAGTCCAGAAACTACTGTTGGTCCAGAATGTAGCAGCCAGGATGGTCTCTGGTAGGGATGAGCCCGAAGCTTCCCGGCGCCTCATTTGAGAGGTGCTGACATACTTCAGCTCCCTGGCATAGAAACGTTTTGGTGAGGGGTGCAGGGTTCTTCTGAGAGGAAGTAGGCAGGCCTGACCTGCCCAACCTCCAAGCCCCTGCCGGCCCGCTACAGTGCTATTGTTAAGGAAAGACTACCGTGCAAGCGGCAACTTGTGCTGCTTGCTCCTCTAAAATGCCATGCCGCGGCGATGAGATGCATCCCCCGCATCCCTCATGCGGCGTCCGCATGCAAATGGCGTCGAGCACCAATGCCACTTACACGCCAACGCCGCAAGAGGGATGCCAGGGATGCATCCCATCGGTGCAGCGTGACATTTTAGAGGAGCAAGCAGCAAAAGCTGCTGCTTGCACGGAAGTTTTTCCTTAACAATAGAGCCGGGGCTGGCTGGCGAGGGCTTGGAGGACAGGCAGCTTGGAGGACAGGCAGGTAGGACCTGCCCACCTCCTCAAGGGAACCCCACACCACCTTGGATGTGCACCGAAGCAATTCGGTGCACATCCCTAGTTTCTGGGTCACCTAGGAAAGACCATATTACTCCTGCGTTGAAAGAACTACACTGGCTGCCAATACGTTTTTGGGCAAAATACAAGGTGCTGGTTATTCTCTATAAAGTCCTAAACAGCTTAGATCCTGGGTATTTAAGATAATTTCTTCATCACCATGAGCCCCACCGCCTGTTAAGATCATCTGGAGAGGTTCATTTGGTGGCTACATGGGAACGGGCCTTCACCATTGCTGTCCCTGGACTTTGGAATGCACTCCTGGTTGAAATAAGAACCTCCCCATCTCTGGCAACTTTTAACAAGGCACTGAAGACACATTTATTCACCGAAGTATTTAATTAGATTTATGGTTTTAAATTTTTAATGTTGGTTTTAAATTATTTTAATGTTAATTATGATTTACTGTTTAAATGATTTTAATTGTTTAATTGACTTAGTTTTGATTTTAATAAATTGATTTTAATTGTTTTTATTTTGATGTAACCCACCCATTTTTGGAAGGGCGGTATGTGTGATCTTAAATTGTCCTCCACTTTACAGGCACTACTGAGCAGGCATAATGTGATCACAGTTGTATAGACCAGTAGCAACTGTGCTACTGTTTTTCGAACCAACTTAAAATGATAGGAGAATGTTGTAATCCTAGATATGAGTAAATTACAGAACTGAAATTTTGTGGTCATCTGCGCAAGGTCAGCACAGAATAAATAAGAGAAGAGCTTGTGTAAAATTGATTGATTGATTGATTGACTGATTAAGTGCCATCAAGTCGGTGTCGATTCTTAGCGACCATATAGATAGATTCTCTTCAGGATGATCTGTCTTCAACTTGGCCTTTAAGGTCTCTCAGTGAATCATTCATTGCTGTCGTAATCAAGTCCATCTACCTTGCTGCTGATCATCCTCTTCTTCTCTTTCCTTCAACTTTTCCCAGCATTATGGATTTCTCAAAGGAGCTGAGTCTTCACATAATGTGTCCAAAGTATGATAGTTTGAGCCTGGTCATTTGTGCCTCGAGTTAAGATTCTGTATTGTTTTGTTCTATGATCCATTTGTTTGTTTTCCTGGCTGTCCATGGTATCCTCAAAAGTCTTCTCCAGTACCAAAATTCAAAAGCATCAATGCTTTTTCTATCTTGGTTCTTCAAAGTCCAGCTTTCACATCAATAGAGTATCACAGGGAAAACCATTGTCCGAACTATTCTAATCTTTGTAGGTGTAGACACGTCACGGCATCTAAATATCCTTTCCAAGCCCTGCATTGCTACTCTACCAAGTGCTAGTCTGTGACATATTTCTTGACTGCTGGATCCTCTACTGTTGACGAACGATCCTAAAAGGCAGAAGCTATCCACCACTTCAATGTCTTCATTGTCGTTCTGAGGCTGGTTGATGTACCCGTTGTCATTAGTTTAATCTTCTTTACATTTAATTGTAGTCCCATTTTTTCACTGCGCTCCTTGACTTTCATTACTAGAGCTTGCAGATCATCCGCATTCTCAGCTATCAAAGTGGTGTCATCAACGTAGGGCAGGCTATTGATGTTTCTTCCTCCAACTTTAAAACCACGCTCATCTTCTTCCAATCCAGCTTCTCTCAGTATATGTTCAGCATATACATTGAATAAATAAGGAGAAATTATGCAGCCTTGTCTTACTCCTTTGTCGATCTGGAACCAGTCTGTTTCACCATGTTCCGTCTGGACTGGGGCTTCCTCTCCTGTGTATAAGTTTCTCATGAGAACAATGAGATGTTCTGGAACGCCAATTTTCCTAAGGATATTCCACAACTTGACATGGTCAACACAATCAAAGGCTCTTCTGTAATTGAATTCTTTCTGGTATTCTTTGGCTTTCTCAATTATCCAGGGTGCATCAGCAATGATGTCTCTTGTTCCTCGGCCTTTTCTGAAACCAGCTTAAACATCCAGCATTTCCCTTTCCACGTAGGGTTCTAAGCTGCATTGGATGATCTTGAGCATTCACATGCTAGCATGTGAAATTAAGGATATTGTGCAATGGTTTGCGCAATGTGTTACGTCTCCTTTCTTTCATATGGGTATGTAGACTGACCTCTTCCGATCTGTTGGCCACTGTGTCATTCTCCAAATTTGCTAGCATAGTCTGGTTAGAGCCTTGCTTGACTGATTCTTCTTCTGTTGCCTGCTATATTTCTGTAGCTATTCCATCCATTCCTGTAGCCTTCTGATTTAGTAATGACCGGAGCTGATCTATCTAACTTCATCTTCCCGTACTAGAGGTTCTTGCAAATAGGGACTATCTTGGATGTTGATGTCCCTGCTGTACAGATTTTCAGTATACTCCTTCCATCTCATTTTGATCTTCTCTGAATCAGTTACTATCTGTCCTTTGGCATCTCTTAACATACCAATTTGAGGTTGAAACCTCCCTGAGTTCAGAGATCTTTTGGAAAACTTGCCTTGTTTTTCCGTGTCTATTCCATGTCTAAGCGGTTGGGTAGGTGATTGGAACACAAGTGGAGGAGAACTCAGTTGGAATCTGACAGGATGCAGCATAGGAACCATTTGAAGGCTTATGCAGTAGTGGTGCGTGCAGCAAAAAAGGGATTTTGGTCAGCCCCCATTGCATCTGCAGGTTCACGTTCGGCAGAGCTATCTCAGGTCACGAGGAGTTTAATTGCTGCTCCTTCTGCTTCAAAACAGTTCCCGGAAGTGTTCTGCTGTGATGCTTTTAATGGGTTCTTTGCAAGTCAAAATCTCCTGTATTCTGGCCGACTTGGACTCCACTATTTCTGCAGGGTCTATGAAGAAGGTGTCCAGCGATCCCTCTTGCAGTGTTAGGTTGGATCAGTTTCAATCTGTGACTCCTGAGAATGTGGACAAGCTGCTTGGGGCGGTGCAGCCTCCCACTTGTTAGATCCTTGCCTGACTTGGATGCTTCTATCTAGCAGGGAGATTGTTGGAGGTGGCCTTGATAATACCATAAATGCATCGCTGAGGGAGGGTAGGATGCCTCCTTGTTTGAAGGAGGCAGTGGTTAGACCTCTCCTTAAGAAGCCTTCACTGGATCCCTTAGTGAAGGACAGTTATAGGCCAATCTCCAATCTCCCTTGGTTGGGCAAGGTGATTGAGAGGGTGGTGGCCAACCAGCTCCAGGCAGTTTGGGAGGAAACAGATTATCTAGACCCATTCCACACTGGCTTTAGAGCTGGATATGGGGTTGAGACAACCTTGGTCGGCCTGATGGATGACCTCTACCAGAGAATCGATGGAGGAGTGTGACTCTGTTGGTCCTTTTGGATCTCTTGGTGGCGTTCGATACCATCGCCCATGGTATCCTTTTGGATCGCCTGGGGGAGTTGGGGACAGGGTGCACTGCTTTGCAGTGGTTCTGCTCCTATCTCTCAGGTAGATTCCAGATGGTGGAACTTGGTGACAGTTGCTCCTCAAAACAGGAGCTGTATATGGAGTCCCTCAGGGCTCCATTCTGTCACCAATGCTTTTTAATATCTACATGAAACCACTGGGTGAGGTCATCAGGAGGTTTGGTGCTGGGTGTTATCAGTATGCTGATGACACTCAAATCTACTTCTCTTTTTCATCTGCATCATCAGGAAATGGTGTTCATTCCCTAAATACCTGCCTACAGACAGTAATGGGCTGGATGAGGGATAACAAATTGTGACTGAATCCAAACAGAAGTGCTCATTATAGGGGCTGAGGGATGAGTTAGATCTTCCTGTGCTGGATGGGGTTACACTCCCCCGGAAGGAGCAGGTACACAGCTTAGGAGTACTCCTGGACCCAGGACTCACCCTGGTATCTCAGATGGAGGCTACGGCCAGGTGTGCTTTCTATCATCTTTGGCTAATTCGAGAGCTGCATCCATTCCTTGAGGACAACAACCTCAAAACAGTGGTGCACCAGGTGGTAACCTCCAGGCTTGACTACTGCAATGCCTTCTATGTGGGGCTGCCTTTGTATGTAGTTCGGAAACTTCAATTAGTTCAAAATGCGGCAACCAAATTGGTCTCTGCAGCAACCCAGAGAGACCATATTATGCCTGTTTTGAAAAAGCTACACTGGCTGTCGATATGTTTCCAGGCAAAATACAAAGTGCTGGTTTTTACCTTTAAAGCCCTGAACAGCTTAGGTCCAGGCTGCACCCTCTTCTGCATTATCCCTGCTCCTGGACTGTGGAATGCACTGCCGGCAGAAATCCGCAATTTGAATTCTTTATTGGCCTTCAGGAGAGCCCTTAAAACCTATCTGTTTGGCCTGGCCTTCCGGGGTTTTTTAATAGTTGTAATTGGTTTTAATGTTGTAACCTGGTTTTCAGGGTTTTTAAATGGTTCTGAATGTCTAATTGGTGTTTTATGATGTTTTAATGGTTAACTAGCATCTGCGCCTCTGCCGTCCTGGCCAGTCCGCTTCTCTCCCCTCCTTGCAGTTTCTTGCTGGTGGGCTGGCCAGAAAGCCAGACTGCCACCTCCTCCCGCCCACCCACCAATTCCCGGTGGCTGGGCCAGCCCATCACCCGCTGGTGGGAGCAGTCCACTTCTCCCCACCCCCATCTGCGGTTTCTGGCTGGCGGGCCGGCCAGAAAGCCAGCCCACCACCTCCTGCCCACCAGTTCCCGACGGCCGGGCCAGCCCTCCGCCTGCTGCTCCTGGCAGCCAGCCCACCACGACCTGCTGCTCCCAGCAGTCTGCTGCTGCTCAGCAGTCTGCTGCTGCTCCCAGCAGCTGCTCCTGGCAGCCAGCCCACCACCACCTGCTCCCTATTTCTTCCCTGTCCCCACTGCTAATCAGCAGCTGCTCACAAACTCTCGCAAGAGCTGCCACACATGGGATTAGCAACGGGTACGCCTAGGAGAAATAAATAAATAAATAAATAAAATATTTGTTGTTGTTTTACGCTGTTTTATAATTTCTGTATTAATTGTTAACTGATTTTAAAGGTTTTATTTTAATTGTAAACCGCCCTGAGCCATTTTGGAAGGGCGGTATAAAAACTGAACGAATGAATGAATGAATAAATATTTCCATCCTCAGGGTCTTTACAAATGTCATTGTAGTACTACTCCTTGTCTCTTCTAACAGCTTTTTGAAATTCCCTATTAAGCTCCTTCCTGTGGTCTTTATCTTTCTTGACTTTGGCTTCTCTCCTCTTTTTGGCAATTTCCACCGTCTGTTCCGACATCCATTTTGATTTCTTCTTTTCTTGGTCTTTGGCAGTCTCTTTTCACATTCATCCTTCTTTGATTTCATTCCACATTTCCTCTGGTTCCCTATTATTGAGCTTCAGAACTTCAAAACGGTTCCTGATGTTCTCCTTGAAAATGATGGGTACATTCTCAAGATTCACTTCCATTCCATTTCACTTGCAAAGTACTCAAAAGTCTGTCTGGACATTCTGAAGCTGTCCATGTGGTCATCCCACTGTGACACATTTTCCATGGACTGCCAAGTGTTATCATGTCTTGTCTGCCAAGTGTTATCGTCTCCTGTCTGCAGACCAGACCTCTTGTAGAGGGTGCACCAAGGATGAGATTACTCCTGCACTTCTTTGTACACTTGCAACAACAGGTCGTGAGCTGTTGTTGCAAGTGTGCAAAGAAGTCACATCTGATGATGGCAGCACTAAACCTGGCAGCTTCCTCACAGGAAGCAGCTGACTCCACACTCCCAAAGCTTCTGAGAATTTGCATCAATCTCATTCTGGCTTCTTCCTCCATGCTTTCCAGGACCATTTCCATGGCAATGTGCACTGTGATGCTGGGAACTCTGCCTGCCATTGCTCAAACTTCTTCACTGGGTGAAAAGGAAGTGGATGTTGCCCATCACCACTTTGGAGACATTACAGTGCGCACGTTGCCTGCGCGTCCACTCCCCTGCTATGGAGGCGGGGGCTGGAGGCTGTGTGTGCACTGTGAGCTCCTTGAATAGCAGATCGGAAGAAGCAGTGTTCCTGCAGAGGACACAAGGAGCTGAAGAATGCTCTTTGTCCAGCTGGGGACAGGGGGGCGTGGAATATGGATTTCCAGTTCTTTGCACAGCTGCGAGCACAGAAAAAGGAGCCTATAAACTTTTGAGCTTGCAAATCCATGGCATACCCACCATATCAATCAACTTTATTACGGTCAAAGATAATACAGTAAAATAGATAATAGAGCCATATTGAAAGTTGCTACAGCATATATTCATATATGCATACAACTATCAATGAGTATAAAAATGTCTAAGAAGTATAAAATAAACTATAATATATACTAAAGGGTAAACGTGAGATAGCTAAAAAATAAGATAGCTAACTGATGAGTAATAAAACCGATAAGACAACTAACTAGTACAGGCAATATATAAAAATGGGTCTATAGAGAAATACAAGTCTAATAGGATGACTAATAAAATGGAAGTAAAGTTAACTATCTGTGGGTTAAATGCATCTAAGAAAATAAAAGTTTTTTTAAAGACACATTAGGGTGTACTATAAGGTAAATTGGTCAGTAGTTAAAATCATGGGTTATGGGCTGGCAGTCATAGTCCTATGGATCTTGTACGCTGCCACACAGAACCTAGCAACATTGTATGTGAAGGTTCACTTTTCATCCAAGAGCAGCATCTTAGTGTAGACTTGACTAGGGTGGCCAGGGTAGTTGAGAAGTAGAGGAAATATGAGTTTCGCCCGGCTATCTTTATAAAATGGACAGGAAAAGTAAGTGTTCTGTAGTTTCCACATCCCCAGAGGCACAGAGGCAAAGACTTTCCATTAATGAGCTCTTCCTGTATTTGCCTTCCAGCACAGCGGATGGAAGGGCATGACAGCGGGCAAGAGTGAACTCCCTTCTATGACTTGGTATATCCAGCTGAGTCAAATATATAGGTTGGGGATACCATGAACCTAGAGCTGTCTGAGGCTAGATACCATACTTAGATATACCTGGCATTCCGTGTCCAGGATCCTCTGTTTGATGGCTGTTTTCGCCTTGTCACTGCCCATAGCAAGGAGGTGAGATGGTGAGAAGCCCAATAGTGCCACCTTATTATCGACTGCCTGCTTCCAGGAAGATTGGAAGTTGTCCTGCAGCATTAATGGGGCCAGACCCTGTGGGCAAAGGGCTAGTTTGAGCCAGTGATTGAGAGAGGTCATCCAAACTCTGGCCTCAATTTTTATAATGCCAGTTTCCAGACGCAAAGTGGCACTGGAGATACAGCAAGGTACCTGTAAGGCCGCTCTTAGTAATTTAGACTCGACACTCCAATATACTAACATTGGAGGGGGGTCCTGGGTGGGCACCATAGAGTAATTGTGCCAGTGGCTTGGCTTCATATAGTCTGAGCGCTGCAGGTACATAGTGACCACCTCTAGTTCAAAGAACCTCAAGATGGCAGCGGAGCTCCTCTGTGCCTCTAGGGCAACATGTTCACAGTGGGCCTTTCTTGCACCAGAGGCCTGGAGAATCACCCCCAGATATGTAAAACAGGTGACCTGTTCAATTCTGTGGCCATTGATACTCCAGTGGCAGATCTTTGGTCTTCTTGTGAAGGCCATGATCTTAGTTTTTTGGTAGTTTATTTCCAGTTGTTCATCTTTGCAATACCAAGCCAGTTCGGTCCAGCACCCCCTCGAACTTCAGGGGGAGTTCGGGGAATTCTTGGAGGCAGCGGCGGTGGGGTCCATGGAGGTTCCCCCTCCCCCTCAACCAGCTCTCTATTCAGCCGGCTCTTCACCCACTTGAGCGCTCTTCAGCCGGTTTTCAGCCTTCACCAGTTGGTCATTTTGGAGGTCGAGCGCCTGCACACTGCATCTCTGTATAGCCCGTGGCAGTGCACAGGCGCTCGGCCTCCAAAATGGCCACCTGGCTGCCAGGTGAAGGCCGGAAAACGGCTGAAGAGCGCCCAAACAGGTGAAGAGCTGGCCGAATCGGCCAGAGGAGGCTATAGAGAGAGTCAGTGGGGGGGAAGGGGAACCTCCACAGACCCCCTCCCTGCCACCTTCAGGAGCTCCCCAGAGGGGAGTAAAGCTTATAGATAGATAGATAGATAGATAGATAGATAGATAGATAGATAGATAGATAAACATACATATATATGTAACTAAAAAAGGTCCGCAAACCCCGGGGGTGTTCAGTCTGGGATCAGGGGGTGGTTTGGTTCGACCCTGAGCCATCGAACCGAACCAGCTCAATATCAAACTGGCTCAACATCCAGCCGGTTTGCACACCCCTAGGTCACTGCACTCTCTGCCTTCCTGAGAAGTTTCAGTGAAAACAGCTTCACATGTGTGCTCCATGGGAAGAGGAGGCTTGCCTATCTAGCTTGCCACCCCTGAGCAACTTGCAACTTTTGTGACCCAAGTCTGTAACACTGACATAGTTGCATGCTGAACCACGATTGTGGCTGCCATGGAACTACCTGGACGGGCAGAGGCGGTGGTGGTAGTTGAAGAGGCGGAGGCTGACATAGCTGCTCCCTGGCATGCTGGTGCCATTTGGCTTGCCCTTTGCCTCTTCTGTGGGATGGGGTGTCCACTCCCAGCCATTATGTGTCTGCAATCCAGGAGAACTGATGCCAGCTGGTAATAATGTGGCATGGTCCTCAGCTCCACTCCTGACATTTTGTTGTGGGTGTTCACCTCCTTGAATTTCTTCTTCATAAACTGCTCTCTTTTCTTGCACTGTGCGCAGTGCACTGGAAGCCCCTCTGTGCCATCTGCCTATAGATCCAGTTGAAGGTTGTCTCATTCCTGAACTGCTGCTGCAGTTGTGACTGGACATGGTCAGCGGTCCAGAGGTCCATGAATACCTGTCTCTTCCTCCGTCCACAACTTCACACAAACCTTCCTGCTTCCATCCCTGGTCTGGCTGCTTTGCATGGCAGTGCCAGTGCCAATCATGGATGGCAAAGACGTTGTGGAATGCTAAGTGCATGGCTGGTGGCAATTTTCCATGTAGACTGTCAGAGGAGCAGGGCATGAGGCACTACCCTGATCTCTTCATGTGAGGGAAAAGGAGTGATGGGGCGTCTACCTCATGCATGCAGCCAGCAGTGTTCGGGGGGGGTGGGGGTGGGTATAGTCAACAACCACATGAAAATAAAGCCGCATGCAAGCCCTCATTCTTATGATGGAAGGATGGGAAACTGCAGGCAATTGAGATATGTATAGTCAGAAATACATTCAATTATTTGTGTTAATAGGGCTTAATGCATTTATGCACAAAGTACTGCAGTGTTGGAGACCTCTCCTGCTGTCTCTGTCTTGTCCTCCTATCCTTTTTTTGTTCAGGAGCACACAAGGTCCAAACACATAGAAGCAAGCAGGCTTGCCCCAGTGTGGTTCTGTCCCTTTAAATGCATGAACTCCAAGGACACAGCATCCCTGTTGCCAAGTAGCAGTTGGAGAAGTAAGGAAATGGCAATGGCGGAGCATCAGCTCTAAGAGGCAACCAGCAAGAAATGCAGCTGCCCTAAACTGATGCATTTCTGGGCTGCTCTGAGCTGACCTCTCTATGGGTGAGGGAGGAACTTGCGCACAAAATCCAGATTATAGCAGCAGAATTCGGAAGACACAATGGTGCCTTCAAACTTCAGATTTCGGCAGCAAAACTCACTACAAACCAAGGGTTAGAATTCAGGTTTAAAAGCTAAAATGGAGCCAAGGTTGGGTGATGAAACTACGGCTTCACACATTCAGATGATCACAAACTCCAACCTCTGGCACGTTTACCTGAGGTTTGGCATTATGGCGAAATGGGGCCAGAGAATAAGGGGTGCTTTTTTTTTTTTTTTAACAGCCAAAAATCCAACTGGGCATGACTAAGCCCTAAAATAGCTCTTTGGATCCCAACCTGTGTTTCATGTATTCATAATATGTATATTTCACTCTTTTTTCAAGGAGCTCAGTACACTATGTTTTGGGGAGGTGAGATTATCCCATTTTTGCTCTAGTTTAGTTGAGAGATAAGGGATTGATCCTAAGTCATCCAATAAACTTTATGGCTGAAGTAGGATTTGAATCAAGGTCTTCTCAGTCCAAATCCTCAACACACTAACTATACAATTTGTTATCTTACTATTGTTTTTTACATGAAGGCTGCAGTCCATTAAGAACTGAACTGCAATGGCATCACAACATATTGCATGCAAACATATACAATGTGGCTAGAATTCTTAAGAATACCTAGAATTAAACAAAGGCAATTTTTTTGAGAATTCAATGTACAGTTTAATAAATAACCACTGACCTGATAGTCTGTAATGAGTAAGAATCACTTACAGGCAAACAGGAAGGGAAACATGGACCATTTTTCTTTCAGGTGATGAATGTACCACAAATTGGTCAGATATAGTACAAATTTTTGTGAGCTAGAAACTTTTGCAGACTTATTGCAAAATCCACTAATTATCAAACATTAAATAAGTAACATTTTAAAGCCTTTTTACCTTTTCTAATGCAAATTAGTTCATGTACGCCACAGGTTCTTTCTCCACCTGTTCATAAAAAGATAATTAAGAAGTAGAAAAACAATATCAAATATTTCCAAACTTATAAACTTATCTTAACCCTTCTTTGGGTAAGCTTTGACCATTTTCTGACAATGGTTAACATCAAGACATTGCACTAATGCAATGAACAAAGTTGTGCACATGCAAGAAAGCTGCATAGGTGTGTGAATGCTATGCCCCATCCCTTGGGCTCTTGGTCAGTTTGTGCAGGCATTGCATTTGCACAAGTATAGCAGAACATAATGCAGATGCCTACTTCTATACCCTGTTGTGCAAGCACGCTCTGTTGCGCTAACGCAACATTAATCTGGAACGCAAGCTCTGGACTTTTTGCAACTAGCTAGTGCAATAGCCAGTGCCAGTATCCTTTAATACACTGAAATACCTTAAAAACTCACTCACAATGTTGGTTATTAGTCTGTTCTTCTACTTCCTTAGACTTTACATGAGATACATAATATATAAATGAATCTATGTATTGCATCTGTTCCTCTTAGCACAGAAGTATGAAAGCTTTTTAGTAACAAAGCCCTTTGTTGGGCAAAATAAAATTTCCAGCTATTAAAAAGTAGCCCAATCAAAAGCATTAGTATGTATATAATGCTGTACTATAATGCTACACAATATTCTATAATTGTTATATAAGACAGGTGTTATGAAATGTGATCATCACCAATGCTCTCTCTAAGAGGTGTTGACCACAACTCCCATAATCCCCAAGCAAAAGCCACTGCAGCTGGGGATTCTGGGAGTTGTAATAAACAATATCTGGGAATCCCTTTTAGAGTGAACAGTGATCATCACTGCCAATAGGCATGTTTATGCATTATATCTTTAACAACTCCAGGTGCAGCAGTATTTCTAGAATTGTAGGACAAAGTTTCTTCTGCCACATGTAAAATAATTCACTTTTTCAATTTAAACATTAAGCCTTACATAAACAAACTACTGAATTTCAAATGTCACTCACTGAAATAGTTGTTGCTGCTACTACTACTACTTTTCCTATTATTATTTATCAACTACTTTTCAACAAAAAAATTATCAAATGGTTTATATAGTTATATTTATATCTCACAATTTCCAGATACTTTTGAATCAAGTTTTGATATTCTGGCATATGACAAACACAATTCAATTATTCCAAAATAAGGTAGCAGTATTATTCCACTTGGAGTTACACTGGAACATAAACAATCTCAACAAAAGCAGCAGAAAGTATAGCAAATACATACTTCACCCATAATTTTGGCTTTAGAATTGTCTTGATTGCTAAACAATCCCAATTCAGTGAAAACCAATAAGATTACTTGCAGACAAGTAGCTTTAGGAATGTGATTATCAGCAGCTCAATTCAGGCATTGTACCAATTTATGGTTAAGAAAACTTAACAGTTTGGCATAATGTCTGAATTAAAGTATGAATTGATAAGCCATTGTTCATGATTAGACAGTAAACAAGATTCAGCAGAGATGTGGGGTAGAAAATTTTCTGCAGAGAATTTCCCAAAACAGAAAATTATCCAGAATTTCCCATACTTAATTCTTCTGGTGGCAAGGGGATATTGGCAAAAATCACCCTTTCCCTCACTCAAGTAGTACTGAAGAGATAGTCTGGAACTCACACTTGCTGCATGTTCACAATGCTAGTCTGGATGTCCAGCATTGTTTCATAAAATTCATTAGTAACAAGAATGGATACCAATGCAATATTAGGCAAGTTCAGCAATGTTAATGTTGAAATTACTCTTTTTCAGGTGATTATACCTAGAAAGTGTGTGAGAGGGTACATATGTTTTATTTACTTATTGAGTGTTCCAATAAAAAATTCTTTCCACGTAAAGTTTTGAATTTGTTTCAGTATAACAATTAAAGCACATTAAATGCCTAAATGCCTGTATTGATCCCACCGACCATCAAATGTTTCAGTACAACTACTTTGCTACTTGAAAAACCTTAGAGATACAGTGTGGGAAATTAATATGGTGGAGGTGGGTTTTTTTAACTGTTAAATAGGGGACAGGGATCCCCTGTTGGGGACAGGGATCCATCTTATTTGTTTGTTATTTCTCCGTGTAAACTGCCCTGAGCCATTTTTGGAAGGGCGGTATAGAAATCGAATGAATGAATGAAATAGGTCAAAAAACATGTCAAATCAAATTTTAATCTATTTAGGGTATAAGGAAAATTTGTACAGTAATGTTATGGGAAATCTTTCCATAAAATTTCCCAATTCAGAAATTTCCAGAAAATCCACATCTGAGAATCAGAAACCATAAGTTTGAAGTGGATTTGCAGCCATGCTTTGAGTGAATTATGGTTTGGCATGATGTCTCAACCGACAAACCATAATTACAAAAATCATGCCAGCTGCAAAGGCTAGTGCACCATGGAAATATAAGTGAATTTATGAACCTAAGAAATTGAGTGCTGAGAAAAAGGGAAATGAAAGCATGCAAACTGCTCTATACTATAATTTGTCTGCTGTACATTTAGAAGCGCAAACTAAATTATGGTTAATCCAATAAACTAAAATATGGTTAATCCATAATTAGAACTAAACAATGGATTCTAAAGTATGGTTAGCACAAAACATGGTTTGGCATGATACCTGAACTGAGTCTAGAGTGTAAACAGTTTATACAATTACCTTTCCTGAGCATTTCCTATATTCTTTACTAATCATTATTCAGACAATATTAATGCTATCATTGATGTTCATTTCAATAATGTTGCCTACTCACCACCATTTAACACTGGAAAAATTGTGTTTGATTTCTGTACATTGATCAACAAGTTTAGAGTAAGATAAGTAAACCAAATTATTTCTATGGGATCTGGTGGCATGCCACTCGATAGAGTTTTAATTATATATTTCAACAATCTAGGATATTTCTTTTCACATTTGGATGTTCTGCTGTTCTGTTTAGCGTTTTTAACTTGGTAACTTGTGGTCTTATGTTTGGTCTGCTGTGTGTTTTTTCCTGTTAAGGTTGTTTGTGTATTGTTGGTTTTAAATGGTTGGTTCAATTATTGTATTTTATTGTAAAATGGAATTTTAATTGACTATTTTCATTGAGTTCCAACTTTTGGAGGAAGGCAGCCTATGCAGTAAATCTAATTAGGAAACATATGTACAAATCTAATATCAAAGATATGCACATATATTCATAATTTCAACTTAGTTCAGTGAAGTTCTGCTATCCAGTTCTCACATAGTATGTAGTACAATTGATATATAAGCTCCAGTTATTAGGTACCAACTAGTACTATTAATATATAGGCTTCAGTTATTAGGTACAAATTAGTACACACCAGCAACTGGTAAGCACAGTAAGAAAATAAGTTGTCATTATTGTTGATGTTGTTATAAACATTTCTTTAAGTTGTTGAGTTGGACTCAGTTCATCAAAAACGGCATGAGTATGAAATAAGATCCATAAAAAGGAGACCATCTATATTTTCTCTAGCCTTGAAATACAGTTATCTTGTATCACAAGGAAGGGAATTAATCACAGCTCACAGTCAAAGTTTTCTCAAAATGTTCTCTCAAAAATGCATACCCCATTCAGACTTTTCATAAAAAACCTACAGTATAAAGCAGGTGAGATCTTGGAAATCTTAGATTTAATGGTAGCTAAAAGGAACTTTAAAATGTATTACAAGAAGCAAAATGCTCAGAAATATCAACATATGCCTCTCCTCCTCTGGTTTCATAATTAAAGATGATTAATTAGAATAATACCATATTTTCAATTCTATCACATTTTCACACATTTGCAGGTGAGTCTCCCTCATTTAGTAGAAGAAAAACAAAGCAAAGTGCACAAATTATACATGACAAGAATACTGAAGATAGCGATGGTTATTAATAAAGATGATCAGAACCTACAATTTTCTGAGGCAGGTCCAAAACATCAGACAGCCTGCAGTGGACGTGGTCAGCAGAGACTGTACTACTCTGTTAAAGTCCTGTGCTGTTAAACACTTTACAAAGAATATAAACCAGGACAGGACAATGAGCTAGGCAGAATATTAATCAGTCTCACTTAGGCTTTTCTTCATGTGGATAGATTTTAAATGATTGACTTCTTTAGAAACAGCACATCTCCATTTATTGAAACCTATTTTAACAGCTTTATAGAGGCCTTTTATTCTCACAAGATGCTTAAACACAGAAACAAATCTCACTACAGATGACTCCCTGTGGGTTCTTGAACAAGTATAACTGCACACAGCAACTTACACAGTATGGACCCATTCACTCTACTGTACTAACCACATAAACATTTATTTTTTAAAAAGGATAGAAACAAGGAGAATCGATAAAAGTGAGAAAGTTTTCAGGCAAACTTTCGCTTCAGGTAGAGAACACAGTTAAAGGATAAGTGTTAGTTTCTTTTAGAACTGTGCTTCTCTTAAATAAGTGATTGAGAGGTTTTATATTTTTCAGTTCAACAGTAGCAGTGTTTCTTTTTTCCTGCAATATCAGCACCTACACCGAGTGTCCGTTCTATCTCTACACCCAACAAAAATTAAAGCAGGTATTTAAAATCACTCAGCACAGAAAGAACAATAACTACAGTTCTTCGGAAGTGAGGAAGAAGGTGGAGCTTCCTGGATTTTTAGTTGTGGAATTTTAGTTGTGAAGCAGCTGCCGAAAACTCTTTCTCAGACCTTTCCAGGGATGGAGCATTATGCTGCATGTGTTTCCATGAGTGACATGTAACATCCGACTTAGGGTTCTTTGAACCCTCCTCTTATTCCAAGAGTGCAGAAAGACCTTGGAAACACTCCACACAACAGGCTGTATCTAGGGCTGAGTCGGGCAGCATCTCCAGAAGATGGAGCAAGCAAAAAAGAGGAGTATTGCACACTGCCTGTTTCCAAACACAAAACACCCTGCTGAAACCAACTGGGGAAGAGGGGTGAGAAGGAGGGATTTAGGCTACTGGATTTATTTACCTCGGCCATTTAAAGCAGCGAAAGCAAGACCTGCAATGGTGGAGGAGGGGGAAAGTGGGGGAGCAAAACGTGTATTTCCCACCGTCTGCCCCAATTATTTTCAATGCACTTGGAGTAGCTGCCTGTGGCACCACCAAGACGCGCGGGGTGCTGGTCTATATAACTCACAACTGGCAAATACTGTGGTAGGGGAGAGCCTGGAGTGAGAGAAAACTGGTGTGGCCACTATTATTCCAGAGGTGATTAATGGTTATATTTACCTCAGAGTCATCTCTTTCAAAACAACAAGAAGAAGCGAGGAAGAGATGAAATAAACCCAGCAGATCCCTAGAAGCACACTACAGAACATTTGCCCACCATTATTATATCGGGATGTGTATATGCGGGGGGGGGGTGTTACAGTCTCTCGCTTTCTGCACACAAAGCAGCTTTAACTCCACGGGGGTAGCTCCTGTTGTGGTCGGGCTGTGACAGAGCCTGCTGCTGGCACCACAAGCGGAAAGCTGCCTGAGCGCCCCCCTTGGCCCCCTACAGGGGATTATTCGGTACACTTCAGGAGTAGCCCAGGACGACCCCATCATTCGCTCCTCACCCCCACCCCGACTCCCCAAATTTATTTGTTTGTTAGTTTGTTCTGTGCCCTCCCCTCGGGGAGCCCCCACCCACATGCTCGCCCCTTCCCTTTGCTCCTGTGTCCGCTGCCCAGGTGAGGGGAGGGGGAGGGGGGTTATTCAAGAGGAGTAGAGCCCGTTATTGGCCTACTTACCATCAATCGCCATGATCTTCCAGGTGGGCCGTACCAAGTGGAACGCACGTAGGAGGCACACGGACAGGCAGCGCCTGGAAGAATAAACGCGGGGGGGGGGCGGTGAGGAGGAGGCAGCGGTGTAAGCAGTGTGGAAATGGAGGGTGGGGGGGTTGTCGAATAGAGTAGAGCGTGCCAGAGCTGTGAAGCCGCGCGTGACTCCTCCTTCCCCCCCTCCCTCTTCACCCAGCTCCGCGCGCCCAGATTCGAAAGTGTGCAGTGGCTCTTGTTCTGTCGGCGCGCGGCGCGGCGGTTGACACCATCTCCCAGACTAACGGTCGTTGCTGCGGCCGCCGCCGCCGACCAACGGCAATTCCTCTGTCAGTCAAAACTGGCTCGTCTATGCTGCAAGCAGTTCCACACGAGCCAAGCGCTGCCTTCAGCCTCCCGCCCGGCGCGTTGTTGTTGTTGTTGTTGACTCCTGGCCGCGGCCGTCACTCTATCCCTTCCTCGTTTGCAGGCGAGGAAGCCGAAGCAAAACCTGCTGACTGTGTTTAAAAGGGTTGGTGGGGTGGAGGCATTTGACTTCACTATTTAACAAAAGGCGCATGCATTTCAATAAAGATGTAAAATTGTAAATACATGTATAAGCAGTAAATCTCCCACACACACCACCCGACCATCAGTCCATTCACTCAAGAATCAATACTTCGTTTCCTTTGGCTACTCACACAGTGGCATGCCTGCCAACATGTTCCTATTGACAGGTATGCGATGGCCCCAGACTGATTTGTCAGTACTCACATTACACCTTTTAACTTTTGGTTTAAGCGGAAACAAATGTGCCAGGCACTGTAAAACACAAAGTGAGTGGACCAGTCCTGGGTGGTCTCTCTGTGTTTTTAATGGAGGACCTAAATGTTGAAAAGGCAGGATAATACACATTTAAATAAATAAATAAATTTTACACAGTGAGAATGCCCACTCAGATTCTCCCCCCCCTTCTTTTTCTTTTTCTTAATTGAAACACTTCAACCTATGTTCATTCCAATTCATTCAAATCAACAGTTCAATACCAATCAATATAACATATAATATGAGCCAACAAAACTATATAGATATTACTCAGATTCTCTTAACAGTTAGTTAATCTGTGTTAAGTGATGCTCTCCTATGCATGCACTCTTGCTCAAGAACAGAGGCATGACTGCTGGACTGCAATCAAGGCAGGTCCAGTCCAGCGGTCTTTACAATAATCCCAACAACAAGCAGGTGCTAAGTGGTCCACTGGTCCACAGTCTACCTTCTGCAGCCCATCTCTGTGCACACAAAATAGGAATGGCACAGTTCCTGCACATCAGGATTACAATGAACTTTACCTACACTATCCCAAGGAAGGATCAGGGACCAGGAAGCATGTTATACATTTGGAGCAGGAGAGAGAGGCATGCTTTAAGAAAAGATTTACTTTACTGGTACAATCCAGATTTCATCAGAGAGATCCTGTCAATCACAGTCAGTGAAACCAGACACATCTAATGGTGATGGACATTTGCAGTATCAATAGGCGAGGCACACAAGGTGGAAATGCAAATTTGTTCTACAGACAAGTTTAGGTTAGTGTCAGCCTCTGTCCTGGAGGTACATAAGTTTATTGTATTGTATTGTATTTATTTATTTATTTTATTCCATCACATTTATATACCGCCCAAACTTTCGTCTCTGTTGACATTTCTCCAGGTCATAAGTCAAATGGGAGATTGAAAGTTACCACCCTGCTGGTTTTTCTGTGCCACACAATTAATTCCAATTAGCAGTCTGCTTAGTCAGGTTCCTGTAGTGCTCCTGTATTAGAATTAAAGGGGTGGCCTGAGGTCATAAAAAGGGTAAATTGGCAGAGATATCTGAGGAAGCAGGAACACAATGTGCCAGTAATATGGCTGGCTGTAGCTAATGCTGCCTATCAGTTCCCTTTCATTTGTACTTTCTTTCTTTCTTTCTTTCTTTCTTTCTTTCTTTCTTTCTTTCTTTCTTTCTTTCTTTCTTGGTCCAGGCCTTTTCAGTCCATATCCTTTCTTATTTTGAATATGCATGGTTTTCTCAGATATCCCATACTAATGCTGTATGTTCCCTTTTCAATAAACATTTCCTCTCTGCTCCAATTTACAAGAGGATATATATTCTAAAATGTAGAGCTCACCCCAATTCATAAAACCAGGGAGACATGCAATAAATAATATATATTAAAATAGTTGTAATAGCACAATGAAAACTTCATGGTTTATTCTATTGAGGTCAGATAACCTATTACTCTTTTAGGAGATATTGAACCCTCCATTAACCCAAAATATTTTAGTTCATCTCCAAAGGCAAACAATGTCAACTGTCAATAGGAAAGAAATTCCACAAAACCACAACTACCACAGTCAAATGCCTTCTCTTTGTCCCAAAGTGTTGATATGGAGAGGGGGATACTTTAATCATAATTATATTTATGTTTTTTAAATAGTAATCACTTATCTAGAAACAAAGAAATGTCTTACAAAACAAAAAACAAGAAAACACCCAGGCTTATGCCACAAGACATAAGAACATACATGTCTACTGGGTCCGATTAATTATGCCCCCATTAGTTCAGGGCCAGCTCCAGGTTTCAGGAAGTTCTTGGCAAACAGCCTTCTACAGGTCCCCTCCTAGTTGGTGTGGTGTTTTTGGTTAATCAGTTCCTTGATCCAGAACAGCTTTTCAATGGGGCTTTAGTTACCTGTATTCCAGTCCTGGAGCAGAGGCGGGGCTAACAAACTGCCAGCAGCAAAAGCACTGAAAAGCAGTCTGCACTTGCCCCTCTGTATGTAATATCTATTTCATTAAACTTTTAATATTCCTGATTCCACTTCACTTCTTTGTCCTTACATAGCACAACTCATCCCCTTGGATTCTACACATGGGTGTCTCTGAGATAATCACTCCTCCACCATTATTATTTTTTTACATTTTTTACATCTTCCTCCAAGGAGCCCAGAGCGGTGTACTACATACTTGAGTTTCTCCTCACAACAACCCTGTGAAGTAGGTTAGGCTGAGAGAGAAGTGACTGGCCCAGAGTCACCCAGCTAGTATCATGGCTGAATGGGGATTTGAACTCGGGTCTCCCCGGTCCTAGTCCAGCACTCTAACCACTACACCACGCTGGCATATGAAGGTTATGGGCACAGAGGTATTAGGAATCATCATTGACCCTTCTGGGGACCCTGAGACTGTAGCAGCTTGCTTGCAAGATCCTCCTCTCCTCATTTTCATTGGCCACAATAATTCTATAAAGGCCTCTAAGGGATGCTCCTTATCTATCTATCTATCCATCCATCCATCATATTTAGATACCAGCTGTGTGTGTGTGTGTGTGTGTGTGTGTACACACACACACATATATGGCGTACATAGTCCAAAATTACAATATAAAAACAAAAACAAAACAATTAAAACACTTTCACAGAATAAAAACAATTATAAACTATTTCACAGAGTAAAACAAACGGTTTAAAATTAATTTTAATTAAAAGCCTGAGAAAACAGGTCTGCTTTAAGGATCTTTTAAAAAGTAATCAGAGATGGAGAAGCTCTTCTTTTCATAGGGAGTGCATTCCAAAGTCCTGGGGCAACCACAGAGAAGGCCCGATCCTGAGTCATCACCAGACAAGCCGGTGCCAACATTAATCAAACCTCCCTAGATGTCTTAATAAGCAGCAGGGATCATGAAAAAGCAGGCACTATCTTAAGTACTCCAGACCTAAGCCATTCAGGGCTTTATAGCTAAAAGCCAGCACTTTGTATTTCACTTGCAGTTTCACAGTATTTCACTTTGTATTTCACTTGCAGCCAGTGCATTTTTTTTCCAGAAGTGGTGTTATATGGTCCCTTCGAGTTGTCCCAGAGACCAGTCTGGTTGCCGTATTCTGTACCAGTTGTAGTTTCTGGACTATGTACAAAGGCAGCCCCATGTACAGTACATTACAGCAGTCAAGCCTGAAGGTTATCAGTATATGTACCAGTGTTTTAAGGTCATTTACCCCCAGAAATGGGTGTAGCTAACATCAGCCAAAGCTGATAAAAAGCACTCCTGACCAGTGCCTCAACCTGAGAAATCAGAGAGACCTTCATCCAGGAGCACTCCCAAGCTACATAGCTGATCTTTCAGGGGGAGCGTAAACCCATCGAGAACAGGCAGATCTAAAACATCTCTCTTGTCCCACCCCGCCCACCCGCGCCCCACCATCAGTACCTCTGTCTTATTTGGATTCAACTTCAGTTTGTTATCCCTCATCCAGCCCATTACCACCTCCAGGCAGGCATTTAGAGATGTTATGCCATTTCCTAATGAAGTTTATATGGAGAAATAAATTTGGGTGTCATCAGCATATTCAAATAAATATTATTTATTAAATCAAATAAATAAATAAACATTGATAACACCCTCCACCAAATCTCCTGATGATCTCTTCCAGCAGTTTAATATAGATGTGAAAAAACTCTGGAGACAGTGTGGAGCCTTGTGGAATTCCATACAATAACTCTTCCTTTGCAGAGCAGCAGTCTGCACATGACACTATATGGAATCTATCCAGGAACTTCAGAAGTAGGAATGGAACCCTTGTAAAACAGTGCCACCCAATCCTACCTCCCTCAGGCAATGATGGCCTCCTTAAGACAAGGGAGTATTCTATCCCCTCAGAGAAACATTTATGATGTTTACCAGATCCTCTCTGATAATCTGATTGTTAGATAAAATAAGCCAAGTTGGGCAAAGTTCAAGAGAACAGGTGGTAGGAGACACAGTCCAAAACATCTTACCCACATCTTTAGGAGTCACAAACCAATAGTGATCCAGTCTGACCACATAAGAGGAGTTGCTGGATATCTCCATAACAGACTCTGATAATTGTAGAATCCAGTTTGGCCCAAATACAAGAGATTTTGTCTGCAAAAAAGCCACAAAACAACAACCATTAAAAGCATCACAGCGGGTAACCGATGGCTCCAAATTTGGATTCAAGGGGGAGAGGGCTCATACTAGCCCACTAGCAACCCTAGATAACTCTGCTGCATGTGAGCCTGCGGATGCAATATGGGCAGAAAAGAATTGCTTCCTTGCCATGTGGATTGCCAGAGCATAGATCTTCAGATGTATGTTGTAATTCTGTCAGATTTGCACTCTAGTACATAGGAACATAGGAAGCTGCCATATACTGAGTCAGACCATTGGTCTATCTAGCTCAGTATTGTCTTCACAGACTGGCAGCGGCTTCTCCAAGGTTGCAGGCAGAAGTCTCTCTCAGCCCTATCTTGGAGAAGCCAGGGAGGGAACTTGGAACCTTCTGCTCTTCCCAGAGCAGCTCCATCCCCTGAGGGGAATATCTTACAGTGCTCACACTTCTAGTCTCCCTTTCATATGCAACCAGGGCAGACCTTGCTTAGCTAAGGGGACAAGTCATGCTTGCTACCACAAGACCAGCTGCTTCAGCTCCTGTAATTCTTCCAAATACCACAGGGCTAATTTTGAAGCGGGCTGGAGAAGACACTTAGGCGTGATTGTGTCTATTGCTCTAGTAAGTTCATTAGTCCAAGTTGCTCCAGAGCATCGACAGAATCATAGAGCCAACTCAAAACCCTTCCAAGCCTTCTTAGAACCCTATTGGATACAATAACCTTCTTGGGCAGACCAACCTAACAGGTCATTCACCCCTGCAGAGGTGGGTTGTGGTTGCAAGGCCTATCTTAACCAGATGGTGGTCCGTTCATGACAATGGGGAAATAAGAAGTCCCCACACTGAACACCACCCTGATGAGAGTAAAAGACCAAATTAAGCTTGTGACCAGCAACATGCATAGGTCCAGAGACCACTTGGGATAAGCCCATAGTTGTTATGGTTTCTATGAACTCCTGAGCTGCCCCTGGCAACCTGGTCCCATAGTTAACATTGAAGGTCCCCCCCTCGCCCCCACCCTCCAACAGACCCCCAACAGTCTAGGCTACTCCAATGTCAACCCTGCAACCAGGTCTGTCAGCTCAGTTAGAGACTCCATTGAACAACAGGGTGATCTGTACACCAATAGTAGTCCCAATCTATTTCTATATGAAGTGCCAGGTGCAGCAGCAGCACCAGTCTAACAGATGAATTATGCCACTGCTGCCATGGTCCAGAGTGTCCAGAGGCTGGTCTAGCCACCTGTGCCCTTGGCCAGTATCGGACCCCTGACACTGTCCATCTATAGGTGCATAACTTGAGTAATTAACACTTGGAAGTAGTTATTTATTTTATCATCATTTATCATATTCATCATAGGTGCTGTAGGCATGCTCATTACATGGGAACTGCAGCATTCAATTACTTCCTTGACTTAATGAGCCATTACACAGGTCAAAACACGACAGGCAGAACTAATTTGTAGGAGTCATATTTAAACATTCAACCCATAAAACCATGGAAACTCAAGCACAGTCAAGAAAATATGGAAAAGAACTCAGTCTAAATCTTTGTTCCTTCCAACGTAATAATCCCAAAGATTATTGCTTTGGGATTTAAGATGAAAGATTTTGTGGGACTGTGATTTAAATTTGGAGATATGGATTTAGGGCAACTTGAAAAATACCACCGCTCTTGAGGAAAAACTCTGCTGTTAGAGAGGAAAACATGCACCTTTTCTACAGTACTGCATAAGTACTGCAGTATTTTCCCACAAGTACTGCAGTATTTTGAACTACTAATTTGTATACACAAATATGTTTTATTGTTCTGGAAGCATAGCTTTTTGCTTATTTTATTTATTTATTACATTTCTATACCACCTAATCCAGAGGCTCTAGGTGATTCACATGAATAAAAAACAATAAGATAATAAGATAATTATTAAGATAATAAATAAATAAGATTTATTAAGATAAATAAGCCATTTAAAAAATTAAAAATTAAAACAATTTAAGAGCATTCAAGGATCACTAAAAGCCAGGCTAAAAGAAAGGTGTCATTAGGGCTCTTTCAGAGGTTGCTATTGATATTGATCCCTCGAATATCTGTAGAGAATGCATTCTACAGCCCAGAAGCAACTAAAGTGAAGGCCTGATCCCAAGTCGCCACCAAATGAGCTGGTGGCAGCCAGAGATGGACCTCTCTCAATGATCTTAATGTGCAGTGGGGATCATGATGAAGAAGGGACTCTTCCAGGTAGCCCAGTCCTAAGCCATTCAGGGCTTTAAAGGTAATTACCAGCACTTTGTATTTTGACTGGAAACCTATTGGCATCTGGTGCAATTGTTTTAAACAGGCATAGTATGGTCTCTCTGAGAAACCACAAAGACCAACCTGAATGCCTCTTTTTGAATTAACGGAAGTTTCCGAACTACATACAAAGACAACCCCACATAGAGTGAATTGCAGTAGTCAAGCCTAGAGGTTATCAGAGAGGGCACAACAGTTCTGAGATCATTATCTTCGAGGAACAGACACAGCTGTCGTCTCAACCAAAGCTGATAGAAAGCACTTCTGGCCATAGCCTCAACCTGAGAAACCAGGGTGAGGCCTGGGTCCAGAAGCACTCCCAAACAATATAATGTTCTTTTGGGAGAGGTGAAATCCCACCCAGAACAGGAAGTTCTATCACATCCCTCAATTTATGACCCCTTACCATAAGTACCTCCATCTTGTTTGAATTCAGCTTCAATTTATTATCCCACATCCAGCCCATTACCACCTGTAGGCAAGCATGGGGGCTATGTCATTTCCTGAAGATGATGTCATGGAGAAATAGATTTGGGTATCATCAGCATATAGACAACACCCTGCTCCAAATCTCCTAATGATCTCACTCAGTGGTTTCATGTAGATGTTGAAGAGCATCGGAAATGGGATGGAGTCTAGAGGGACATCATAGTTATCATTTAACAGAGCAACTATTCCCAAACAACACCATCTGGAACCCACCTAAGAGATCTGGAACCATCTGGAAAAAACCATTTGGAACCCACCTAAGAGATTATTGGTGGTGGTGGTTGAGTTTTTTCTTTTAGTTATTTTGCTTAAACTCATAAGAGTGGAACACTTCTGAAAAGTTCACTGTTTCCCCTATTTGGGGTTCATTCATACAGAACATTCTCAGCATTACTTACTACTGGAACTAACTCTATTCTACCACTGTAGCATTTCAGTAAACACTTTAGTTAAGGTTTAGGCAATGGTGCTGCCTCCCAAGTGTCTGCTCTTGTGTCTCTTGCAGCATGATCTCATTTTTCATCTCCCTGACTAGAATTCTTGTTTTCCCCTTCTTTTGCTGTTCCCTTTCGCTGTGTATTTTCTCTCTTCTTCCTCTACTCTGTAGTTCCTATCAAGATATATTAGAGTGAAGACAAATACAGTATTTTAACTGCGGAGGGAGTGATCTGTACATATATTTTCTGCATTCTCTACAACCCATGACATTTGTTTTTAGGGAAACACACGTGTTCAGGCCATGTGTGAGCACTGTAAGATATTCCCCTCAGGGAATGGAGCCACTCTGGGAAGAGCAGAAGGTTTCAATTTCCCTCCCTGGCTTCTCCAAGATAGGGCTGAGAGAAAATCCTGCCTGCAACCTTGGAGAAGCCGCTGCCAGTCTGTGTAGACCATACTGAGCTAGATAGACCAATGGTCTGACTCAGTACACGGCAGCTTCCTATGTTCCTATGTTTTTAACCTGATATATATTTGGTTAGGGAAATCAACATATCAGATGTGATGCTCAATATATTATTTAGGTACAGGTCTCTACCAACCAGATTAAGGACCAACCAATAGAGCACTGAACATAGTTTGGATGGGGCTCAGTTGGCACCTGCAACTAGATATGGTTTGACTGGAGCTCTGCTGGCACCTATAAGAAGGCAACAGATATAAGGTTCCAAATGCAGCAGGATTCAGAGAGCAGGGAGAAGTTCTTCAGAACCTGGGAGAGCTCCCAGTGAGATTCCCCAAGCAAAACAAACATTGCTTGGACAGCAATTGCAAACATTGCAATCTGAGCTCAGTAAAGCAGCCAAATAGCAGAGCCAGTCTGCTTTGCAGTGCCCAAATTCTGCCCCTTAGATGAAATCAACAGGAATTTAAAGGGTGGAACTTAGAGCTGGGTGCGTTCTGCATCTCTGGATGGTCCCAAAGTATATACTTTATCTGTCAGGAACTTAGAGGGGAAAGAAATCCATTGGGCAGAAAAACCTGAAAACATAGTTGAATATGTCAGAAGCAATAGTTCCTAAAGAGAAATAAGCATCTGTCACTTGCCTTCCTTCAGCTGTGTAAAAGTCAACACATGGAGTAAAAGAGGAAGAACTTGCTCATCCCCAATCCTACATTCTTGAGCCATCTCAGAGATTTGGATTCAGGAACTTGGGATTCAGGGATCCATTTCAGGGAATCTTAGCCAAAGGAATCTTAGCCAAAGGAATCTTAGCCAAAGGAATCTTAGCCAAAGGAAAGCTCCTACAAAGCCTTGGATTTAAGAACATAAGAACAGCCCTGCTGGATCAGGCCCAGGGCCCATCTAGTCCAGCATCCTGTTTCGCACAGTGGCCCACCAGATGCCGCTGGAAGCCACAGGCAGGAGTTGAAGGTGTGCCCTCTCTCCTGCCATTACTCCCCTGCAACTGGTACTCAGAGGCACCCTGCCTTTGAGGCTGGAGGTGGCCCACAGCCCTCCGACTGGTAGCCATTGATAGACCTCTCCTCCATGAAGTTATCCAAACCCCTCTTAAAGCCATCCAGGTTGTTGGCTGTCACCACATCCTGTGGCAGAGAGTTCCACAAGTGGATCACGCGTTGTGTGAAAAAGTACTTCCGTTTGTTGGTCCTAGACCTCCTGGCAATCAATTTCATGGAGTGACCCCTGGATCTAGTGTTGTGTAAGAGGGAAAAGATAAGGGAAGGAAAAGACTCTTTTGCCTCTTTCTTGTTCTGTTCTTTTAAAAAATGCAATGATTGGTGGAGTTAGGAATCAGAATCATAAAAGAGTACTGTTGTTGTTGTTGTTGTTGTTGTTTTCCAAATGACTATTGTTTTCCTACCTTTTGTGCTGGTGTTTCAGGTCTTGCCCTTTTAAAAATGTGTTCTTCACAACTTAAAAATAAAGAGGACTTCACACTAAACAAAGCATCCTCCATTTTATAATTAAGGGGAACAAAGAAGTCCTGCAGAAACAAAAAGAAATGAAAACATGGCTGAAACAACTCTCCCAACACCGTCAGGTTATACTCCTATACAGTTCACAAAAGTTAATCTTGTACACCTTATGCTAAGAAATTCTCAAGACTGTGGAATAGAATGCAGAAGTTCGTGGGAGGAAGGATATTATAGAAGCTCTATAAGGCAGGGATTCTGGTGCATAAAAGTAGAGACTTCTCATTGGGCCCCATTTCCATCCCACTTAAATCCTTTATGTAGGCAGGAAAAGGCAAAATATGAAAAAGCTGGCTGGTGGGTGCTGTGGGTGAGTTTCCTGTTGAGCAAGTCACAAGAGTATCAGAAACACTGGATGTTTTCTAGAGATACTTTTCTGTTAATGAAAACACACCCAAATCCTTTTTGTCTTGAACAGCAGTGGCCAAAACAGCAATCAAGTAATTACACCCGCAGAATTTTTGGTAAGGAACCCCTCAGCCATCCAAGTTGCCAGGGAACAGCTTTCTTCGTTGTAAATTTTGTGCCTCTTTCTTCATCTGTTTTATTTTCAAGTAGGCCGTTGTTCTTATGGGTAGAATTGGCAATTGCTTATTTAAAAGCACTTAGTCTCACAACAGCACAAGCACGTCATATATTACTGTTATGGGTGGTTTTTTGTTTTTTTTAAAAATGCCAGATCATTATATTGATTAGAATACATAGCTAGAAACCACGAGTGTCTAGACAATACTTTGGATAATGAGAATGCACAAATCTTATTTTCCTCATACTAAAGTTCTCTTGGAAGCTATACATATTTTCCAGAAGCCAACAACTTCTGGAGAATATTGAGATGGAGGATTCTGTTTTCAAATAGTCATAGGCATATGACTGCCTTATTCCAGGTCAGACCTTTGGTCCATCCAGCTCCCTACTGTCTACTCTGACTAGCAGTGGCACTCCAAGGTATCAGAGAGGAGTTGTTCCCAACCCTAGCTGGAGATGCCAGGGATTGAACCTGGGACCTTTTGCAAGCAAAGAGATGCTCTACTGCTGAGCTGTGGCCCCATCCTAAATTAATTTATGATGTTATCAAAATAAACATAAGAAGATACCTGGTAGATCAGACGAAGGATCTGTTTAGTCCCGTTGCCAGCCAGTTGCCACTGAGAAGCTACAAACAGAGCGCACTGGGAACAGCTTTGTTTTTTACTCCTCAGAGACTTGTTTCCAGTGATACATTGCCTCTGAATATGAAGTTTCCTTTTAGCTTCCATGCCTAATAGCCATAGATCTATCTTTATTAATTTTTCTAAACCCCTTTTAAAGCAAGGTACAAATCAGAGTCTGGGGAGAGAAACCATGGCTCCATTTTCCATCTGAACTGTGGTTTCATGCATTTGGACATAGATAAATTTTAAATGGAGGCCCCTTCAACTCTGGTTTCGTGTTACATGTGAATGCGGTCGATGTATGCAAACTTTCAAGGATATTGGTTGATTTTCAATGAATTTATCTCTAAAACTGTTTAAAAGTATCGTAACTGCTTTGTTTTATGGTAGAATATTAAAAAGGGTTCTGGAATGGAATCCCCCACTCTGTCCATTATTCAAGCCTCATTTGCAGGATACTGCTCCTTGCCTTCATATAAAAGGAGCAGCACTCCCATTTTTACACCCATATTATAACTCCAGAATGGCTGGGGAGAAAGTTCTCAAAATTCACATGGGAATAGCTCATGATGGTACCATTAAATGTGTTGATGCTCAAGGAGATCAGTCCACCTGTTAATTGTTAATGATTTTTTAAAAAAATCATTAAAAATCAACAGGCAAACTAATCTCCTTGAACATCCACACATTTAACCCTACAATCATGTAGGAACACCATGTGAAATTTCAAAGCTTTCTTCCCAGCCATTCAGGGGTTAGTAATATTTTTGAGCTTCCTGTTGAGTCTTGTAGGGAAATTATGGTTTAAGTAAGAAATTCAGGTATGGCTCCCATTAGTGGTGGCCCATGTTCATTGCACACATTTTCTCAACTGTAGATCCACTCCTTACATGGAGAGACCTTTCCACACTCATCCATATCCTGGTCTATTCAAGGACAGGAAGAAGAGTCCAATGAGGTCTTCTGCAGTGATGAGAATGAAAGACAAAACTTTCCTATGTACATTTTGACCACACAAAAGTTGCCAGTTGTACCATCCTTGGACTCCTTGGCTCATCTACATACTATGAAGCATATAACTCTTGAACTGATTCCCCTTCCTCTCTCAGTCAGATGTCACTGCCTAATATTTCCATCTAGACACAATGGTTCTATTGAGAAGTTCCTTCCCCATTTTATAGTTTCTCTCTCTCTCTCTCACACACACACACATCTCCCCACACACACCCTCTTTGATAAACAGAGCAATACCAACCTGCAAATGCCCTTTTTTGTCCTTTCTATAGATTTTATATCTAATGATAACAATATCCCACTGATTCTCTCTGTCAAAAGAGTTTCTGTTATGCCCATTGTATCTATTTTCTCTTTTAGTATCAAGGCCTCCAACTCCATCTTGGCTTTGAGGTTCTGGCATTAGCCTAAAAAACAGCTATACATTGTGTCCCTCTCCAAATGCCTGTTTTTGGATAGTATATGGGATGCCAGCAAAGTCATTAGAGAGATTAACTTTTTTATCGAAAAACAAACTGACGGACCTTCTTTTTAAAGCTTTATAAAACATAAATTAGGGGTGAACTATACAAAAAGGCTTCCTCTTTTCACCCATACAGAAAGGCTTCAAGAGATACAGAGCTTTAAAAAAAAGAAAATTCAAAACTACACAATGGTGTGCGAATGTAATTTGTACACATAGCATGCACTGCTGCAATGCACATCTGTGCATTTTACCTATCTTTGCACACATACTTTGTTGCCTTGTGGAATTGACATTCCATTGATATTCCATGACATTCCATGACTTTTTTTTTTAAGAAAATTTATTGATTTATTAAAATAGTAAAAGAACAAAGCTTGATTACATCTCTTGAAACATAGAATAGTAAATTTGATATTTGTCCGGCGAGGCCAGCTGTCCTTACCTCCGAGGACGGAGTGGTGAGAGGGCCCAAGGTGACAGGGACAGGTGGCAGCTGGGGAGAGACAAAGGAAAGAATGCCAATGGGCAGGGACTCAGCTCCAGTGGAGGAAGAGCCGAGCCCTGATAAGACCAAAGGGGAGGCATGCGAGGATAACATCAGCTGCTTGCCTCCCAAAGGGAGGGAGTCTGAGCAGGAAGAAGGAGAAGGGGAAGAGGCTTGGGCAACAGCTGGGGTAATCAATTAAAGGTAATAAAGAGGGGCATTGGCCCTGTAATTGGGGGTGGGCAATGCATAGCCTGTGAGGAGGCATATAAGGAGCCGACCAGGGATGAGAAGGAGGCTGGTGGAGAGTGTTGGAGGTCCCCAGAGAGGGGCAGCCTGGGACAGAGGAGGCAAAGGGTGATGCTCAACCCCCTCCCTGTCCCGGCTCTGAGGCCGGTCCCGATAAGCCTAGCCAGCAGAGGCGTATCTGGGGAAAATATCGCTTAGGGCAAGCACTGAAATTGTGCCCCTGTCCAAACAGGAATGCTGGGACTTGTAGTCAACAATATCTGGAAATCCCTGTTAAAAGGAACACTGTACCATCTAGACATGGTTGTTGATCAAAACCTGAAAACATGAGCCATCTCTGTAAAAGACTTAGAACAACAGTCAGGAGTTATGTGAGGATTCCAAGTATCATTTTCTCTGACTCATCTCATGCTTTTTAAAAAACATGACTTTGTCCTAGAGGATCACCTGCCCAAATAGCCACTAGCAAAATAGGGGAAGAAGGTGGTGGCGGGGGGAGGGGGGAGAATCTATAAACCAGTGAATTATTCTTGCCAGCCTTTGTCTTGTGATGACTGCTGGCTCATGATGGGGTATATGTGCATTCAACACACTAGTGCTTACTTTGACACCAGGAGGGAGGAGAATACATTAGTTTGCCACACTAGACAGAGGCATTTGCAACAGGAGCAGACAGCCAAGTTCTGCCAGGGCCAAAACCAGCCTCTGCCAGACTAAGAAATCATTGTAATTTGCCCCTTCCTGTCACAAGCAGCGTGCTGTTCTTTTATTATTGACTGTAACTCTCAGATATCCCAGTCATGGATGGAGAATTCAGGGTCAATTTACAAGAGACACATTTTCTACATGGGAGTTTCTTCTGTGCAGGTGTTATGCCGAAACCCATGTGTAGTGATCAATACATATGTAACTATTCCGCCAGGGGCATAGCAAGGTTGGAATGGGCCCAGAGACGAGATTTCTAAAATGGGCCTCCAGCCCCTCAAAGTCCAGGGCATCCACACACCCCAGGCCCCCAAGGATTTAAGTCTGATATTTCAAAATAAGTATGCTGCCTGGAAATACGTTTCACTGAATACACACACACACACACTTCACAATATATAGTGATATACATTGAGTACTATATATTTGTGCTACTTTTAATGCCTAGAACACACTAGAAACACTAATTATTAAAATGGCCCCCTCGCTGCAGATTAGCAAAGGAGACTTTCAACCATGCAGGGTGAGCCTATGTTTGTTTTCTCAGAATTCTGAACAAATTCAATAAAGTTTGATTCCAGGAGGTTTTTCACACGGGGCTTTTAAAGCCCTATAACACACATCTCTGGAATGGAGGAGCTGCCTTCACATTTGGCCAGATTTACCCTGAAGTCCCTGTGAGTTATTAGGGAGCAGTTCATACATAAGAAAAATAAAATAAAACAAAACAAAACAAAAGCACAACACATGCTTCACAGTTCTCACTCAGACCTACTGGGTTTCAAAACAACTTGAACATAAGTGCATTTATGAATGAATGAATGAATGAATATAATATTGTTCCAGAAGTTTTTGTAATTTTCTTCCATGGAACAAGCCACTTATAGGACTTTTTAGATAGTTTTTGTTTTTAAAGCCAGCAAAGTTTCCACTCAGTTTTAAATTAAATATTCAGACTTCTCAGTCTCCCCCCGCCCACATCAAAGCCCTATGGCAAGCAGATCCCTATATATGGGGGCGGGGACCACAAAAAGGAATTCACAGTCTACCTGTCAAAAGCTGTGCTGGATGGTCTGGGCAGAGGGTCTGCTGCTGCAGAGAACTCTGCCTGCCTTCTTCTTCCTGGCTTCTTTGGGGCCTGCCGAGCTCAGGCTTCAGGGAGGCCTACACAGAGGCCTCTCTGTAAGCCCTGCCCACCCGCCGATCAGCTGAGAGGCGGGGAGAGAAGAGCTGCTCTGCAGTTTGCAGGCCCCGCAGCTGCCGATCCTAGGCCTCACAGAAGGCAAGCAGGATGGCAAGTGGCTGAGGGGCCCTGGGGCTGGGCAGGTGGGCAATGGGGTGGGGGTGGCAGGAACTGGCATGGTGCCCTCCCCTCAGTGGCGCCTAGGGCACGTGTCCTGGCTGCCCTACCCCAGTTCCGCCCATGCTAGCCAGGATGGGAAGAGGAGACAGGGATGTGTAGCTGGACAGTATTCTTCTTCAATTGATATTCCCAATCGGAGATATCTATCATTTTGTTGATATTCTGCATCCATTTTATCATACATTCTTTGATCTGCTCCATTTCTGTCTCATATTTCAGTAACAACTTATATATCGCACCCAACATGCGATCAGTTTTCTGATTAATTAAATCTTCAAAATCAGTTAATTCTCTAAGTTTCCCCTCTTGCCTTTGTAACTCTTTCTGCACAGTTGAGCTGATCTGAAGATATTGGAAACATTGAGGTTTTTGAGTCGACTCCTTTGTAAACATTTGAATAGATTTCACCTTAGTCTTATCCAAAGTTAAACTCTGTAAAGTATATAAGTTTTCTCTCCAAAATTTATATTTGCCAAACATTTCTTCTTCATGGAAGTAGACACTTAGAATCAATGCCAAAGGGGATAATCTTGGGTTTATCCTTTTTTAATATTTGTCCCAAACATATAAAAGACTATTTCTAATGGTATGTTGTTGTATCTCCGAATCCTTTCTCTTTCTGGTTATCTATAAAAAATTATGTAAACCTACGGGAAGGCCAGAACCCTCCATTTCCATGAAACGACCAAAGGGAAACTTAATCCAATCAGAAATCAAAGTCAAGCAGCTGGCATGATAGTAAAGCTTCAAATTAGGAACTGCTAAACCCCATCTTTCTTTTAAATCTTGCATAACCTTAAACTTGATTCTAGGCTTTTTATAATTCCAAATTAGCTGACTCTGCCAGAGTTTCAATGTCTTATCTTCAATCCTTATCGGGATCATTTGAAAAAGAAAATTCACTTTTGGTAATATATTCATTTTTATCGACGATATTCTTCCAAATCATGAGAGATTTAACTTTTTCCACCTGTCTAAATCTGCCAAGATAAGTTTCCAAGTTTGCAGGTAATTGTTTTTAAACAAGTCTTTATTATTCTTAGTTAAATTAATCCTCAGATATTTAATTGGTTTCTTGATAACCTGGAATCCAAAAGTATCGTGGAAGTAGTCCAATACCATATCTGTAAGATTCCAGGTGATAATCTGAGTTTTATTACTATTAATCTTATAACCAGAAAGAGTGCTGTGTGTGTGTGTGTGTGTGTGTGTGTGTGTGTGTGTGTGTGTGTGTGTGTACACACACACACACACACACACACACACAAACACACACACACACATGCCAGCAATGTGTCAAGGGAGTCTTTTATCTGCATAATAGTCATTCCATGACATTTAAAAGCCTACAGAGTGGAGAAAATCCTCAGAACTTGGGGATCTGAGGAGTGTTATATTCATTGGTGAAGACTCTGTGGGCAGTAGCAGAGGAGTCTGCATGAAGTATCTTTTGCAGAGGAAGGAGAAATGGGTGTACATGACCAGGGTCTGGGCTCTAGAGGAGCCTGGACGTTTCTAATTGTTATCAGTCACGATTTATGTTATGTAACATTATACAAATTTTTCATGACTTGATATTTTTGAAATTGAATTATTATTAATAATAATAATAATAATAATAATAATAATAATAATAATAATTTAAACTGCACAATCGTTCTTTTAGAACTGCACGGGGGGACTGCACATTTTGTATCTGGATGCACTTTTAAAAATATACCCTGGGGAGATATGCAATCTGATCCTATGTTTACTTGCAAATAAACCCCAGGGTGTTGTGGAGCTTGCTCTAATTAATTAGAAAAATATCAGTCTGGTTGGGTGGGGTGGGGCATTGGTTTGCCTTTGGAACAGCTTCTGGAAAAGGTATAAAATAAGGCTGCATCCCCTGCCCACTCCAGCTGTGTTGTTATACATTTTAGGTGAACAGCAGAATGATGCTGTCCTTGGATTACACTGATGGTATCACTACTAAATCCTCTTGCACTGGCAGAACACAATGCTACCCTGTCACAGTAAATCTACACTCGATAATACAAGCCTTGCACACAGTCCCACCACTCAATATTAGTGTATTAATTGAACATCAGCAGAAATACCAAAGAATGTCTAAAATCATCAGTCTGGACTTCCCTTAATAACCATTCCCCCCAAATGATCATCCCATAGTGAGTCACCATGCAGAGGCAGCAAGGAAAATAGGTGGGCTAGGACGAAAGGCCTTTATGTTGTCACCCCTAAATGTTGAACATATAGAGCTGCCTCATGATGAATTAGGACATCTATCCTTCTAGCCAATATGGTCTACTTTGACTAGCAGAAGCTTTCTATGTCAGACAGAGATCTTTCCCATCACCTGCTCCCTAATCCTTTTTACTGGAGATGGTGAAGATTCAGCCTAGGATCTTCTTTCTGCAAAACATTACCACTGAGCTATGGTCCTTTCTTTAAAGGGGAAGCCATGAGGAGATGCTCAGCTGGGGACCGCTTGATCTGCAGCCAAATGTTTTATGTATTTGATTTATTTATAGAGGAAATGCCTATCCCATTCTTCAAAGAAAAAGAAATTGCAGAGCGACTGACATAATTAAAGCAATAATCAATCATGGTGGCTGATCAACTCTTGGTAGTTTTGGAGGATATTGCTTATCTAGACCCATTTCAAACTGGCTTTAGAGTGGGCTATGGGGCTGAGACAACCTTGGTCAGCCTGGAATTACCAAAGAATCGACGGAGAGAAAGTGATTTTGCCAGGGGCGTAATGAGGGTAGGGCAGGCAGGGCACGTGCCCTGGGTGCCATTGCAGGGGGCGCAAAGTGCCTGCCATGCCCCCCCACCCCAACTATGGTTGGAGAGGCGCCCCTTCACCACCCTCCCAGCGAACACTTGCCATTTATTTCAGGCAGCGTTTGCTGCCTAAAAGCGCCTATTCCCTTTCTCTCCCTCCAGAGCTTGCTCCGGCTCTTTGAAGCTTGAGGCCACGCCCCCTTGACATCACATGAGCCTGAGCAAGCTCTTCGGAGTCATTTCAGGCAGGGCTTCCTGCCTGAAAGCATCTATTCTTCCTTTCTCTCCCTCTCTGGAATAGATGCTTTCAGGTAGCAAAGGTTGGCTGAAATAAATGGTAAGTGCTTACAGCATGCATTTGCAACTTATAGCATTCATCCAACTCCATGCCAAGAGGGCGCCAAGAGGGCCAGAAGGCTGTTTATAATAATAAACAAGAGATCCTTGATTGCTGCTATGCAACAGGCAAATGATAATTCCATTAGTTCCTTCAGGGTCTAGGGAAATGGGACTTAACTTTGTATGCAAAAGATATTCTGTACACAAATGCTGCAAACCACAATTTCCAACAGAGGAACCCTTTTAGCTGTCAAACTTAAATGCTTAAATACCACAGAGTGCAAAGTCCTTTTGCATTTGAAACTGTCATTGTCATTGTGTTTTAATCAGGGTTGAGAAAAATGGATTTTTAAAAAATTAAAAATCTGATTATTTAAAATTTAAATCTGATTTTTTAAAAAATTGAATTGATTTTTTGATTTAAATTTGATTTCATTTTTAATTCATTAAAAAAAGAACCTAAGTCAAAGATATCATCATGCATAATAATCATAACCTCATTATATTATATGAACATATTAAGAGCAGTATATGAGGATAAGAGATAATAGTCCTGATCAATCCTATTCTGCAGGTGGTGTACATGCAGCACACATACACAGTCAAGCCCTTCCCTACCACTCCCAAAGTGCAGTGACAAAGATGGTCAACAAATTAATTGAGGATTTGGGATGATGGAGTAGACCTGAGTGAGGAAAAGTTATAAATTATTATGAATGCAAGAGATGAGGGTGGGGAATAGAAAGGGAAAACAAAAGTGAACAAATTAGTCATGCAATCCTGAGGAAATGATTTTGGAGTGTATCCTCCACTGCAGAAGGGAAACACCTAACATGGGAGCAGGCTTTGAAAGAGACTCCATTTGGGAACCTTTTAATGACGTTTTTGTGGGTAAGACAGGCATGTGTGTGAAATGCAAACAGTGCAACAAAGAAATGCAAGGCCCAGTTGCCCGAATGAAACAGTGTTATGAGAAGTGTGTACCTATTACAGTGTGTACCTATTTTCTAAAAAGAAACCCACATCTATCTCTGAATATGCATTAAGGTTATATTAGATTATTAATTTGTTAATTAAATCATTAACGAGCTTGACTTGTATTTTTGAGCTGATATTATGGTGAAGCTATCTGAAAGATGGGTGTCAGATGTTTGGACAGGTGTGCAATTTCAGTGCTTGCCCTAGGTGCTATTTTCCCTAGATATGCTCTGGACTTTGCTGATTCTTTTGGATCTCTCTGCAGCTCTCGATACCATGGAATCTGAATTGTCTGAGGGATTTGGGAATAGAGGGTACTGCTTTGCAGTTGTTCTGTTCCTGTCTCTCAGGCAGATTTCAGATGGTGTCACTTGGGGATCATTGCTCTGTGAAATGAGAGCTATTGTATGGTGTCCCTCACCGCTCCATCCTATCTCCAATGCTTTTTGACATGCACATGAAACCACAGGGTGTTATCAATATGCTGATGACACCCAAATCAATTTTTCCATGACATTAGGAAATGGCATAGGTCCCCTAAAATGCCTGGCCTCGGTAATACGAATACAACAGATATTTATATACCACTTTTCAACAAAAGTTCCCAAAGTGGTTTACAAAGATATAAATAAATAAATAAAATGGCTCCCTGTCCCCAAAGGGCTCACAATCTAAAAAAGAAACATGACTGACACCTGGAACAGCCACTGGAGGGATGCTGTGCTGGGGATGGATATGGCCAGTTGCTCTCCCCCGGTAAATAAAGATAATCGCCACTTTAAAAAGATGCCTCTTTGCTCAGTTAGCAGGGGATGGATGAGGAATGGATGAGGAATGGGATGGATGAGGGATAATAAATTGAAACTGAATCCAAACGAGATGAAAGTACTAATGGTGAGGGGTCATAATTCGAGGGATGTGATAGAACGTCATGTTCTGGATGGGGTTGCATGCCTGGGAGTGTAGCCTGGGAGTGCTACTGAACCCAGGCTTCACCCTGGTGTCAGGTGGAGGCTATGGCCAGGAGCGCTTTCTATCAACTTTGCTTGATAGCTGCATCCATTCCTTGAAGATAATGATCTCAAAACTGTGGTTCATTTGGTAACTTCTCGACTTGACTACAGCAATGTGCTGTACATGATGCTGCCTTTGCATTCCATTCAGAAACTCCAGTGAGTTCAAAATGCAGCAGCCAGATTGATCTCTGAGGTTTCTCGGAGAGACCATATTATGCATATTATGACAGCTGCATTGGCTGCTGATATGTTTCCGGACAAAATACAAAGGGCTGGTAATTATCTTCAGAACCCTAAATGGCCCTAAATGGCCTTCTCTGTAGCTGTTCCTGGGCGCTGGAATGTGCTCCCTGTGGACATTAGAGACTTAAGAGTTTTCACAGCCTTTAAAAGAGCCCTAAAATCATTTTTCAGCCTGGCCTTTAGAGAATACTAAAATGATTTTAAACTAGTTTTAATTTTGTTTTAATGAGTTGTTTGCTTTTTATTTGTTTTTATATTTGTGAACCACCCAGAGCCATCTGGGTGAGGTAGTATAAAATATTTATTATTATTATTATTATTATTATTATTATTATTATTATTATTATTATCATCGTCATCATCATCATCATCATCATCCCATTAAAACAATATAAAGCTGTAGCAGCAGAAAGAACATAATAAACCAGATAAAACAATACATAAAATTCCACATCTAAAAGGACTCGGCAAAAAAATAAAGAGAAAAAAAAGCAAGTCTTCAGCTACCACTGAGCTATGGCAATGTTTTTAACATTCTTTCTTGAGCTTTGGGGAAATTGTATGTCCTTTATCCAGGTCCTTAATGAGTATAGATTACATTTCAGAGAAGTCTCACTAATAGCAAGAAACAACAAGTTACATCAGACTCTATCACAATAGTTAATGAAAACAAGGCTAATTTTGAACTTAGTTGACAATACCTTCTAAGGTTCTGTTTATTTTTTGGGACATCCAGCATATTTCCACTCTTATTTTTTTCTTTGCAGTCATCTCCAGCTGGAGTCTCTCCAATCCTGAAACCATTCTGTATGGTTGCTCTGCCTGAACAGTCACCATCTGGCTCCTTTATTTGTGATTATAAATCTAAGAAACTACCCAGGTAAAAAAAATGTATTCCACTCATTCAGCATTGCACACACACAAACCTTATCATGCAGAGTCACAATAATTTATTTTCCTCTTCCATCCCTGGTAGCTTATGAATTTAATTTCCAGCCTGAGAGGTGGTGGTAGTTGTTTGTTTTTTACATGTATGGGAAGCAGATCTGACACCAGAAAGATGGAAATCTCAATGAGGAGATTTTTTGCTTTATCTACTTTGGGTTTAAATCTGATTTAAAAAACCTGAGGGGTTGGCTAAAAATGTGGATATGCTCAGCAACATGGGAAATGAAGCAATCATAAGCAATCATCCTCAAAAGATTGCCAAGAGAAGAGAAGAGAAGAGAAGAGAAGAGAAGAGAAGAGAAGAGAAGAGAAGAGAAGAGAAGAGAAGAGAAGAGAAGGAGGGAAGAAAAGAAAAGTCATGGACAAAATAATCTGTTTCTGCAAATGTAGGAAGCTCACAGGAAAAGTCTCACAAACATTAGGAACTGAACTGAAAAGCTGTTACAGGAAGGTTGACAGAAGATCATTTTTGAGACATGATTGCAAGCTGTCCAGATTAAGAAAAACTTAGATTTTCCTAGAGGCCATGTTGGTTCAATAAGGAGCTAGACCTTTAAACCCAAAGGGATATACAGTATAAGGCGGGAGAACAGGTACATTGCCACAGTCTCATATATTTAGCATTTCCCATAAGTTACTCAAATACAAAGAATTCTACAGATATTTTCCAAAAAGGATAGTGCCATAAATGATTTGATCTTCATTCTTTGCTATGAAAACATAGCAATATGTTGAATCAGGTGGCAACGTACTAGGCTCAAGACAATTTGGGGAAGTCCATGGGATTTTTAACAGTTTCAGTTTTGATTAAATGTTTCTTTTAAAATTACGTTTCTGTCCTCCCTATTTGCAGAAAAAGGTCTAAAAGCATGGAGGCCAAAACACTGGAGCATAAGTAACACATAAGAAAATGAGTCCTGCAGAGAGAAATGTGGAATCAAGGGACAGTTTGCAGGAGGATAAGCTGCAGATGGGGTGATCACCTCTCATTTGCAAACACCCTTTTTTAATACATGATTGGAGCAGATCCACATTTAAAGAGATGGGACTGCTACAGTCACATCTTAGTCCTGTATGTGCAGCTGTATCCATGGATATGAAAAGATTGAAGAGAAACAGGATTACACCCACTGGCGCCATCCTCTACCTCCTCATACTCACTGGACGATCAGAACGAAATTACGTATGTACAAATCTATGTACTTAGGGCATCCTCCTGGTGTGATCAGGGTCCCTGCGTTTTCCATGTGTTGACCTTCCAATGAACCTGTGGAAGTTGAGGATGGGTACAACCTTGCTCCCCACTCGTCATTGAGCCCTTTCTCACAATTGGAGAAAGGGCCCAAAAGGGGCGAGGGGAGGAAGCCTCAAAATGCTTAAGTCCCCCACAAACGATCTCTCTGGCATTGCTGGGCAGTGATTCGCCTGCCCAGATGACTGCCGGCTGTTCCCAGCAGCACGGCAGTTCAGGGTCCAGGAGGCCACCGGAACTCTCAAAATTCAACATGCAAGTGCCTTATGGGGACCCCCCTGATGCTGGCTGGGAGCCCTACAGTCTCCTCCCAGCCCTGGCTGCAAGCAGACAGGGCTGGCAGGCAATTTTTAAAAATGGGGTTAAGACAGCACGTGTTCTGTCAACACATCAATATCAACACGTACTATTACAGTGTGGCCTGAGGGGGCCTCTCAACAGTTGCAGGACTGTTTTCAGGAGACTGATTGGAATGTGTTTGACCATCAAGATCTGGAGATTTATACATCAACGGTTTTGGACTATATTAAATTTTGTACAGCCAACGTCACCAGGGAAAAGCATGTAAAGATATATCCAAACAGGAAGCCCTGGATGACGGGGGAAGTTCGGGGGCTGTTGAAGGCCAGGAATTCTGCTTTCAGAACTGGAGATTGGGTATTGTATGGTATAGAAAGGGCGGATCTGAAGAGGGGTATTAAGAAGGCAAAAGCTGTGTATAGGGGGAAAATTGAGAACCACATGAGCAGTCATGACACCAGACAAGTGTGTCAGGGGGTTCAGCAACTTATTGGCTATAGATCTAGTGGTCCACCAACTGTAGAGAGCAGTGCCTCCTTGGTGGGGGAGCTGAATACCTTTTTTGCCCGGTTTGAGGTGACACCGGCAGTGGTTCCAGCAGTGCTGCCAGAGTCACCGCCCTTACTCCCCGAGGGGAACGTTGTTAGGGTGGAAGAGGGGGAAGTGAGACGGACACTGAAGGAAATAAATACGAGGAAGGCTATGGGCCCTGACGGAGTGGTTGGTAGGGCGTTGAGAGACTGCTTGGAACAACTGGCTGAAATATATATGAAGATTTTTAATCGATCTTTGGCCCAAGCTACTGTTCCACCTTGCCTGAAATCCTCTACTATTATACCTCTACCAAAAAAACCCCAATATAGATAGTCTGAATGACTTCCGTCCGGTGGCGCTTACACCCGTTATAATGAAATGTTTTGAGAAATTGGTGCGAAATCGTATTGTGGCTTGTTTGCCAGTTGGACTTGACTCCGGTCAATTTGCATATAAGAAGAAGAGATCCACGGAGGATGCTGTGGCTATGGCCCTACACACTGTCCTGACCCACCTGGAGAAACAGGGGAGTTATGCAAGACTGCTTTTTGTAGACTTTAGTTCTGCATTTAATACTATTCTTCCACATAGATTGGTGCCCAAATTATTAGATCTGGGGCTTCCACTGTGCTTATGCAGGTGGATACTGGATTTCTTATTAGATCGTTCTCAACGGGTTAGGATGGGGTCTCATGTCTCGGCGGATCTCAGTATAAATACAGGGACGCCGCAGGGGTGCGTGTTGAGCCCACTCTTGTACACGCTTTACACATATGATTGTGTTCCCAACTACTCCAGCAATAAGATCATTAAGTTTGCAGACGACACAACTGTGATTGGTCTGATTAATGCTGGAGAAGGGGAGTCGGCCTACAGGAAGGAAGTGGAGCGGCTGACAGAGTGGTATGGGGAGAATAACTTATTCCTCAATTTTAAAAAAACCAAAGAGATCATTGTGGATTTTAGGAAATGTAAATCGGACATTCAGCCACTCATTATTGAAGGGATTTGTGTGGAACGGGTTTCGGTGTTTAGATTTCTGGGAATGGAGTTGAGAGATGATCTGACATGGGGAGCAAACACCAAAGATTTGGTGAAGAGAGCACAGCAGAGATTATACTTCTTGAGAACTCTCAGGAAGAATAATCTTTCAGATAATCTACTGTTGATGTTCTAGCGCTGTACCATAGAGAGTGTGTTAACCTATGGAATCTGTGTGTGGTTTGGGAGTTGCACAGTTAGGGAAAGAGCATTGCTGTCCAAGGTTGTCAAGACTGCAGAGAGAATAATTGGGTGTACTCTTCCCACTTTAGACCAAATTTATGCCCCCAGGTGTTTTAACAAAGCGGTGGAGATAGTGCAGGATCCCACGCACCCTGGAAACGATCTCTTTCAGCTTCTGCCTTCGAGAAGGAGGTACGGGGTCATAAAGGCCAGGACCAGCCGCTTGAGAAATAGCTTCTATCCAAAAGCGGTTTTAGCTTTGAATGCAGTAAAATACAGTTTCTGATGGGGTTTTTGTTTTCAGTTCTCAGTGTTCCTTAGTGTTTCTTTTTAGCGGTTTTTTAGCGTAATGGGTATATGGGGGGGGGTATATTGGGATATATTTAGCTATTTTTTGTTAGGTCCTGTAGGGGTTGTTGTAGATTCTTTCAATCTCGTTGTTCTGTACAGGACAATGACAATAAAGATTTATCATATCATATCGTATCGTTCTCTCATGTAAGTGGCTGGCCTGTCTGTGGGGTTTGCTGCCACACTGCTGCTGGGAACTGCATAGCTCCCAGCAGTTCTTATGATCAGCAAAGACTGGGCTTGGCTTTCCTAGCCCAGTTTCAGCTGATCATAAGAACAGCCTCCATGTGTTTAAATCCATGGGTATGTTCATGTGAAAAGAACACTAGTTTTGTTCTTGTATCAAGCTTTTTCAAGGAATGTTTATGTATTTCACATGGTTTTAGAAGAAGACCATTGAAGGATAGTTACAATATGAATATCAACTGTAAACTGGCAGTCAATACTAATACACAAATTATGTGAAAGCAATTATGGATACTGTTCTCTGCATATGTTTTTTAATGTGTGTTGAACAAGTCACCCAGTTCCAGTGTTAGGTTTCTAATCTTATCTCATCTTTCTTTAGTTATATAAACTTTGAAACTCTTCATAATCCCTTATTTTGCTATAATAGCTAATTTACTTCTGCTGCCACAACACAAATTATTTTTTATTATTTTATTTATTTATTCAATTTTTAAACCACCCTTCTAAAATGGCTCAGGGCAGTTTATAATTAAAAACAAAACCATTAAAATCAATTAACAATTAAAACAAAAATTATAAAACAATATATAACAATTAACAATAAAAACATCATAAAACAGTAAATAAACAATCACAACAATTAACCCTGAAAAACAGGTTACAACATTAAAACCAATTACATCTCTTTAAAAACCCTGGAAGGCCAGGCCACAGATAGGTTTTAAAGTTTATAGGTTTAAGTAAAGAATTCAAATTGTGGATTTCTGCCGGGAGTGCATTCCACAGCCCAGGAGCAGCTACAGAGAAGGCCCGCCTCAGAGTCACCACCAGACAAACCAGTAGTAACTGGAGACGGAGCTCCTCAGATGACCTTAGCGTGTGGTGGGGATCATACAGAAGAAGGTACTCTAGTCTCTAAGATAACTCCGACCTAAGCCATTCAGGGCTTTAAATGACCAGCACTTTTTATTTTGCCCGGAAACATATTGGCACCCAGTATACAGTGAGGGAAATAAGTATTTGATCCCCTGCTGATTTTGTCCATTTGCCCTCTGACACAGAAATGACCAGGCTATAATTGGAATGGTAGGTTTATTGTAGCTGTGAGAGACAGAATAACAACAAACAAACCCTCAAAAGCCCAGTGCCCAAAAGTCAGCGATGGATTTGCATTGTAGTGAGGGAAATAAGTATTCGATCCCTTCACAAAAGATGTCTTAGTACTTGGTGGCAAAACCCTTGTTGGCAATCACAGAGGTCAGACGTTTCTTGTAGTTGGCCACCAGGTTTGCACACAACCCAGGAGGGATGTTGTCCCACTCCTCTTTGCAGATCCTCTCCAAGTCAGAAAGGTTTCGAGGCTGATGTTTGGCAACCCGAACCTTCAGCTCCCTCCACAGATTTTCTATGGGATTAAGGTCTGGAGACTGGCTGGGCCACTCCAGGACGTTCATGTGCTTCTTCTTGAGCCACTCCTTTGTTGCCTTGGCTGTGTGTTTTGGGTCATTGTCATGCTGGAATACCCATCCAAGACCCATTCTCAATGCCCTGGCTGAGGGAAGGAGGTGCTCACCCAAGATCTGACGGTACATGGTCCCGTCCATCGTCCCTTCGATGCGGTGAAGGTGTCCTGTCCCCTTAGCAGAAAAACACCCCCAAAGCATAATGTGTCCACCTCCATGTTTGACGGTGGGGATGGTGTTCTTGGGCTCATAGGCAGCATTCCTCCTCCTCCACACATGGCGAGTTGAGTTGATGCCAAAGAGCTCGATTTTGGTCTCATCTGACCACAACACTTTCGCCCAGTTCTCCTCTGGACCATTCAGATGTGCATTGGCAAACTGCAGACGGGCCTGTACATGTGCTGCCTTGAGCAGGGGGACCTTGCGGGCACTGCAAGATTTCAGTCCTTCACGGCGTAGTGTGTTACCAATTGTTTTCTTGGTGACTATGGTTCCAGCTGCCCTGAGATCATTGACAAGTTCACCCCGTGTAGTTCTGGGCTGCTTTGTCACCATTCTCATGATCATTGCAATTCCACGAGGTGAGATCTTGCATGGAGCCCCAGACTGAGGGAGATTGAGAGTTATTTTGTGTTTCTTCCATTTGCGAGTTATCGTGCCAACTGTAGTCACCTTCCCACCAAGCTGCTTGGCGATAGTCTTGTAACCCAGTCCAGCCTTGTGCAGGTCTACAACCTTGTCCCTGACATCCTTCAACAGCTCTTTGGTCTTGGGCATGGTGTTGAGTTTGGAAGCTGAGTGATTGCTTGCTTCTATGGACAGGTGTCTTTTATACAGGTACTGTAACAAGCTGGGATTAGGAGCACTCCCTTACAGAGGGTGTTCCTCATCTCAGCTTGTTACCTGCATATAGTGAAAAGACACCTGGGAGCCTGAAATCTTGCTGGTTGATAGGGGATCGAATACTTATTTCCCTCACTGCAATGCAAATCCATCGCTGACTTTTGGGCACTGGGCTTCTGAGGGTTTGTTTGTTGTTATTCTGTTGTTATTCTCTCTCTCACAGCTACAATAAACCTACCATTCCAATTATAGCCTGGTCATTTCTGTGTCAGAGGGCAAATGGACAAAATCAGCAGGGGATCAAATACTTATTTCCCTCACTGTAACTGTTTCAAAACAGGCATAATATGGTCTCTCTGGAATGTTGAGACAGTATGTCTAATGTTGAGACAGTGTGTAGTGTAAATAGAATAGTTTTTATGTTTGTATAGGTTTAAAATTTAAGATCCCTGAGATCTTCAAGCAGTCATACCAATGGACAAATTGCTCTTTATGTACAAATTCTATTACAGAGCTGCATTTCAACAAGTTCTGGGGGGCAGGGGGTAAGTCCCAATTTACTGATATAATAAACCAGTAGGATTCATCACAGCTAGGGAGTTTCACTGACACAGACAGAAAGCTGTTCTCTTAGATGAGGCTAATACAGGCAAGTCTAGACAGAAAGCATTAAAATGTAACTTTTCACTGGAGTTATATTACACTGAAGCAAGGGTCACGGCTTGCATTGGCAAAATGATGGATGACACACTTGCTATAATACTTTTGGGAAGTAACAATTTGTTAATGTCATTGCAGTAGACAATTCCTCACAATGAATATATGATTTTAAAAAATTCAGATGTTCATTCAGCTGTTCTTTGAATAGCTATGCTATAATTAATTGACAGCTGAAAATGGAACTTGGTACAGATGATGTTTGTTGTCTTGGTCCCAGAGAAAAAGTGATAAAAATAGGAAAGGTAATTTCCTTTCCTAGATTGACTGCTGCTAGTATTGCCAGTATCCAAGCTTTGGAACTGCATAGAAGTGTTCATGAGGCAAAACTGAAAGGTAGCTAATCAAGGCTGTCCCTGGGGGTGTGCAGGGCTGGGGGCAGAACAGCTTGTGTGGGGCCTCCTTCATGGGGAGATCATGATCAGGGGTCCAGATCCCTCCCCCCTCATTCTCATGAACTCCCCCCCAAACCTAATCACCCATATTTTCAGTCCCCAAAACATGCTATTCTCTTCCCCCACCCTTCAAAAAGTGTCTTTCCTCCCCCCTCCCAAAAAAATACCTGAAGTTAGGGGTTCATGATTGGGTTTTGTCCAGGAGCATTTCCAGACAGGGCTTTTAGCTCACTTCTCCTCCGGAATGGAGGGTGTGCATTCGCATATCGGCCAGATTTATCCTGAAGCCCCTGTGAGCTATAGGGGAGCACTCTGGACAGATTCGGGCCTGTGGCAGCCAGCAAATTATTATGATTATTTTATTATTATTTATTCGGTTTCTATACCGCCCTTCCAAAAATGGCTCAGTGCGGTTTACACAGAGAAATAACAGATAAATAAGATGGATCCCTGTTCCCAAAGGGCTCACAATCTAGAAAGAAACATGAGATAGACACCAGCAACAGTCACTGGAAGTACTGTGCTGGGGGTGGATAGGGCCACCAAATCTCACAGCAGGAGTTGTGGCAGTGCCCAAGGAGGAACCAGGCATCCTGGAGGGGTCTGAGTGGGAGCGGAGCTCAGGACTCTCTTTACCTGCCATGGGACATTGGACCTTGCAGGCTATTTTTAGGGTGGAGCAGCTGGCAGCGCTTTGTCCTTTCAGGAGCATCTCATAAGAGGAGCAGGGTCTGTAGGGAGGCTTTGACTCAGCAGAGCTCAGATTGCATTCCCTCTCAGGTGAACCTAGAAATCCAGCCTTCTTCCCAGCCTTTGCCCTCTTCCAGACAAGCTGCCTAATAATTTATTTATTTATTTGAGGGGGGGAGCTGCAGGCTAGACCGATGAGTCCTGGACGCACATCTCTCTCCTGCAATTGGAAGCTAAGCCCCCCCCCTTCTGCAGAGCTTGTTGGACCCCTTGAAAGGTGCCCATTTGAAGGGGGGCAATTTCTCAGGCAGCAGAGCAGAGAGAAAGTGTGTGGGTGGTGGGGTGGGAGAGAGCGAGAGAGTGTGGGCCTCAGGAAGTGCAGAGAACCCAAGCCTCCCCTCTGAGCAGCCGCCACCCACTGGTTGGGCAGAGGTGGCTCAGGCAGGGAAAACAACAGTCGCCTGCTCTGTGCCCTGCTGCTGAATGGCACAGCCACAGCAGGGCAGGAAACATGGAAGAGCTACTGCGCCTGCAGTCTGCAGACTGAGAGAGCAGTGCAGTGAGCAGGGGGAAGCTGTTTGGCCAGTGTGCACTCAGCACTGGGCCTGAACCAGCGTGGGGCCCGGGGCGATCACCCCGCCCTAAGAATGGCCCAGTAGCTAATGATCCTTAACTGGATCCCAGTTGTATCCACACAACTGGGATCTGTGCCTGCACAGTAGCCAACTCAATAAGATTCTGAAGCTCCATGTGATGCTCCTGCTCCGCCCCACATTCATGTGCATCCATTAGAAAGGGCGGTTGGAGCACCGTTGCCTTCAGTTCCTTTTTGACCACCCCAGTGTCATGCCCCCGCTGCAGCAGCAGGAAGCTGCATGGAGCGGCGATCAAGCAAGTAAGGGCCTGCTATTCTCACTTTTAAGGGTGCTGCTTGCTGCCCCCCACCCAGCGCCGCACTCGACCTGCCAAACCAGTTTGATGGACCCTATGGGATTCGAACCAGTGCATGAACTTCAGTTCATGCACATCCCTATTGTCTAATTATTGAGAGGATGTACTAGAATGAAAAAGCATCAAAGGCTCCTTGAAAATTGCTGTCAGGGTTTCCTCCCCTCCTCCCTGAGACAGGGAGGTGTGCCCGGCCAGCCGGTAGAGAGCCGAGAGAAGCCGGGGGCTCCAGACGCCAGGACAGCCCCGGCAATGACCTCTCAGAAGCCAGAGAGGATTCAGAGAGAAATGCCACAGCTGCTGGAGGGATAGGCAGGCAGGGGCGTATCTAGGGTAGGGCAGGCAGGGCACATGCCCTGGGCGCCACTTGAAGTGGAGGCGCCATTTATAAAAATTAATAAATTTAAAAAATGGCCACCGAGAACAAAGTGGCCACCGTGCATGCTCAAATGGCCTCTGTGAGGCCCTAGGTCATGCCTGGCCTCGCAGAGGCCATTACAGCATGTGCAGTGGCCATTTTGAATTCAGCAGCCTTTAAAAAAAATTAAATAAATTGCCACCACACATGCTCAAATGGTCCCTGCAAGGCCCTAGAGGCCAGCAAGGGGAGGGGGAACCTTTGCAGACCCCCCTGGCCTTTAGGAAGCCCCCCGAAGAGGCTACAGGTAAAAAAAATTAAAAAATTAATATAATATAAGTCACTGTACACATATTCAGTTTGGCACTATGTACAGAGAATCAGGGCTTGTGAATACTGAGCTGAAGCTTATGAGCCAGGATTGTATTCATTTGCTCTTACTTTGCTTCTTGTGGTAAGTGAGTTAAATGTGATGTCTTAATAATATGGCTATTAATGGTGAGTTTGTCTTTGAATCAGTGTGAAATCCTTAGTATTAAGGCCCACTGGGAGTTTCTTGCTCTCTTTCTCTCATTTTAACATGTCTTTCTGAAATACTAGAATATATTCCAAGCAGTGATACATGTCACTCTGCATACCCTTTAATTATTTTCAGAGTATCTGGGGAAAGTCAAATTCTCCATATATTTTTAAAACTTGTGTAATAGTGATTCTACAATGCATAGTAGAGAATTAGACAGGCACTTCTGTTTAGTTTTCCAAGTATACCTCCACATAGTATTTGGGTATTTCATGATCCCCAGCACACTGAAATTTGTAGTTTTCCAGCATTTTTTTTGTCTGGCTACGTCCACTGCTAAATAGTTTTTGAAATATTAAAAGATTAACGAGCTTGACTTGTATTTTTGAGCTGATATTATGGTAATGTTATCTGAAAGATGGGTGTCAGCTGTTTGGACAGGGGGAGCAATTTCAGTGCTTGCCCTAGGTGCTATTTTCCCTAGATATGCCTCTGTAGGCAGGCATCGCCCAAGAGGCAGCAGATTGGAGGAGAGGGACTAGCCAGGAAAGCAGCTCCACAGCTGCAAGCAGCAGGAGGAATGATAAGGCAGGGAATGGAGTTGGGGAATGAGCTCCCTGTGGAGGCCAGGGATTGGGTGTCCAGGACACGGTGCCTGGCCAAGGAAGACAGAGCCGGCCGAAAGCAGGGAGGAGTGTCCGAGATGCAGGGATTTCTTTAAGGCAGAGGATGCCAAGGATGAGCAGATCAGTCAGGACGGGGTTTGTGAGCCTGACAGTCTCCCGGAGAGGGACTCAGGCTTTTGGCTCTCACTGATAGGTGAAGGAGGGGAGTGAATAAAATTCCTTCCTTCCTCAACTCGGAGGCAACGCCCACGTCTATAGTTCTCTGCAAGAGAGCAGAAAGGGCACTTTGGAGAATTCCTCCTCCCAAAAGCTGGACAATTGCTACGGCAGTATATTGGTTATTATAGACATAAAACTATTTTGTGTTTTGTTCTAACAAAGATCTATAGATATCGCTTGCTGTTATACAATACATATAATAAAGAAGAAGAGGTGCTGATACTGGCTGACAAACTGTGCAAGGGAACACAGGCAGCTGGAACACCACCCATGCTGCTGCGTCTGTGGAAACATTGCCAATGGTGTTGCACAAGAGGGCAGTCCCACTCCTTCATAAAGTTGTACAAATGCAGCTGCATTACTTGGAGAGGAGAGCTGGTCTTGTGGTAGCAAGCATGACTTGTCCCCTTAGCTAAGCAGGGTCTGCCCTGGTTGCATATGAATGGGAGACTAGAAGTGTGAGCACTGGAAGAGATTCCCCTCAGGGGATGGAGCTGCTCTGGGAAAAGCAGAAGGTTTCAGATTCCCTCCCTGGCATCTCCAAGATAGGGCTGAGAGAGATTCCTGCCTGCAACCTTGGAGAAGCCGCTGCCAGTCTGTGAAGACAATACTGAGCTAGATAGACCAGTGGTCTGACTCAGTATATGGCAGCTTCCTATGTTCCTATGTACATGACATTCATGATTTCCAATGGGGACCGTGGTGCACAACTGCATTTGTGCAGTTTTACAACACAGAGAAAATGCTAAGTTCTGCAACATTATCAGAGGTGCTTCCACAGATGCAGCCACGCGGGCAATACTCCAGTCGCCCATGTTTCCTTGCATGGTATGTCTGTTTCTTTTTGGAGTTCAATGAGAGTTCTAGATGGGAACAAGTTAGCTGATTTTTTGGGTTGGACAGGCAAGAGTGACCAAAGAGAGAAATAATGAGAAACCTGTATTTAGTAAAATATTTAAACCTTAATATAAAAACTTTGTTCATGAAGGATCTATCTTTACAAAGGAAATATATTCTCTTGTGTTATCATGAATAACACAATTATATTACAAATATATCTTTAAATCATTTTAAAATCATACCTTTTAAAAAATACCTTTTTAAAAAGGCAGATAGTTGGTGGCAGTGTGGATAAAGAGATTATTGGCACATTGTCACATTTTGTGATTGCTCCATGAAATGAAATGAATGCCATCAGAAAGGCAATGTGGTAGCAGCTGTTACTGTTGTAACTATGTATAGTCTTTTCTGCAGTCAGCAAAAAAAGCAGATTGTATTATGATTGTGTGAGGATTTCTGAACTAGACTTCCTGCCTCTATTTGTAATGTATGAAAAATAATGTTCTCTTTGGTTTAAGCTGGTTAGATTGTGCTGTTTTATCATCATTTGCTCACTTATTAGCTCAATTAAAGCATCATGTCCAAAGCATGTTATGAAAGGCGGGTGGGGACTGGATTGTGCATGGGGAGGATGGAGAGGGAAGAGGGAGCCCAAAGTCTATTCTTGAGAGCCAAACCAATACATTTTCGTGACTGGGAAAATCTTTGGTACTGATTAAACTAACCCATGGCACTCCTCTTATTTTGAAAGATAAAATACACGAAAGAGAGAAAGATATATTGAAGCTCTTCTCATGATCAAGTGAGAAGGGTTACCCTCTTTTGTGGGAAGGAAGCCCGAAAGCACTTGCCTCCACACAGACGATCCTCCCTTGGTCCCTGAGTGGGCAGATTGCCCGCTCAGACAAGCAGTGGCTCTCCTGCCATGCGCCCATCATGCCTCGTCTGGCAGCTCTGGGCGTCGGGTGAAGGGAAGCGCCCCGCCCCCTGGAGCCCCAGTAATGCATCATGCAAGTACACAGTGCACTTCTGGAATCTCCCCTCCTCCTCCCCCGCAAGTGTTTCCACTGCAGCTACAAGCATGCCGCAGCTGACACACAATCCAAAAATGAGGTTAACAGAGCGCTTGCTCCGTTAAGAGGGTGACTCGCCACCCTCTAAACCTGCAAAGCTATTGGGCAATTGGACAATTTTTAATGATTTTTTGGATTTTTTCTGGGTTAGTGGATCAACCTACTAAACCAAAACAAATTCAACAAATTCTAGTAAGAACTGATCTGCCCACTTTCCTTTCACTATCTCTACAACTGGACTAAATTTGCTTCAAATCAAGGTCCACAAGTTAGATCCCTTATGCCTGAAATGTTTACATGTCCGCCATCTTGGATCAGGGTAGATGACATCATTACAAACTACACCATTGAGGTGTCCCTGTGTGTCACTCACTACAACTGTACCTAATTTGGTTTAAATCAGTTAGACAGTCCACAAGTTAGCCCACTTGCGCCTCAAATGTTCACACATCCACCATCTTGAATTGGGGTTAATGACATCATCATAAATTACACCATTGGGGCATCTCTATGTGTCCCTACAGCTGTAGCAAATTTGGTTCAAATCGGTCATCCCTGCTAACTGGGCAAAGAGGCACCTTTTTAATGTGATGATTCTCTTTATTTAGCAGGGGGAGAGTAACTGGCCCTATCCACCCCCAGCACAGTACTTCCAGTAACTGTTGCTGGTGTCTATCTTATGTTTCTTTTTAGATTGTGAGCCCTTTGGGGACAGGGAGCCATTTTATTTATTTGCTTGCTTGCTTGCTTGCTTGCTTGCTTGCTTGTTTTTCTCTATGTAAACTGCTTTAGAAACCTTTGTTGAAAAGCAGTATATAAATATTTGTTGTTGTTAGGTGGTTCATAAGATAGCCCACTTGCACCTCAAAAGTTTACATGTCTGCCATCTTGAATCAGGGTGAATGACATCATAACAAACTACGCCATTGAGGTATCCCTATGTGTACCCAGTTTGGTTCATATTGGTCCAGGCGTTGTGAAGTTAATGGGGGGGGGGACCACACATGGACACATAGAATGCCGGGTGATCTCATAAGTCTACTGTAAAGTAGGCTAAAAATCCATTTTAAAATTGCCCAACTGCTTTGCGGTTTAGGTGGTAGGGAGCACACACCACGCCCTGCTAACCAACCCGCTTTGGTGTCCCTATGCACAACCCACAGGGAATAATGGGCCGGTTCAAACCCCCGTTATTCCCTACAGCAGAAACAGCACACACTGGCACAAGTGAAACACGCACACATAGTTTTTAAAAAGGGAACCTCCCAAGTCACAGAACAAAACAGTCCAAGAAAGAATCACTGATAGAGACCCAGATTCTGCCAGCCACAGAGTGTCAGGTGCCCTGCCCACGCTGCATCATTGGCACAAGTTGCTCTCCCACACATCAAGAGATGCAAAATTATGACTCAGCAACAGCACCCTTTTTGCAAGAATAGCTCGCTCAAGCAGAGCAACCACCTCATCATCTTCAGCCACATTTTGACTGAGTATATATCTTGCAATGCAGACTGCAGGCAGAGCACAGAGACCACCAGACCAGAGCAGACCAGTGAGTGGAGCACAACTTGATTCGTCTCAAGAACGGACACATGGAGCTCATTTCACAGCAAATAATCACCAAGAAAATATCACAAACATACTAGAGAAATCTGAGCTCCACTGTCCATTTCTTCTCACCACAACACCTCCATCTCACAGACCAAACATCCAGTCAACGTCTCAGGAAGGAAGGGAAGCAACCTACCAAGTTCTGCCTTTGTCCATCCGAGATCCAGCAAAATAGTTATTCCTAATAAATCACAGCAGCAGCAATAGCTCAGCAAGCGTATTAAACAGTGCTGAGAAAAAGGAAACCACATACTTAATAAGAAGTCTTTTTCCTTCTGTTTGTGTCTGGAGTAAGTTGACCTCAGGTTGGTTGGGCCCTGTCTGTGCTGAGACAGCCTGCCAGGATGACACCAGTCCTGGCACCAGTACTTCAGTCCTGGCACCAGTCCTGGCACCAGTACTTCAGTCCTGGCACCAGTACTTCACTCATCATGGGCCATGCATGTGTGTGCACATGTGCGTCTGGCTGTACTGTTCGGAGAAAAGGTTAGCAGACAATAACAAACAGTAACCCAAATCAAACCTGTAGTCCACCACAGCCTCCGATTGGTGCTGGACCAGGGCACCAAATTGTAAAATAGCTCTCATGGTTGAAAATATGGTCTCAGTGTTCATCAAAAATAATAGCAGTGCCATCTTTTGAGTAGAACCATGAAAGGTATACAGGTGAAACTCGGAAAATTAGAATATCGTGCAAAAGTCCATTAATTTCAGTAATGCAAATTAAAAGGTGAAACTGATATATGAGACAGACGCATTACATGCAAAGCGAGATAAGTCAAGCCTTAATTTGTTATAATTGTGATGATCATGGCGTACAGCTCCTGAAAACCCCAAATCCACAATCCCAGAAAATTAGAATATTACATGGAACCAAGAAGACAAGGATTGAAGAATAGAACAATATCAGACCTCCGAAAAGTATAAGCATACATATGTATTCAGTACTTGGTTTGGGCCCCTTTTGCAGCAATTACTGCCTCAATGCGGCGTGGCATGGATGCTATCAGCCTGTGGCACTGATGAGGTATTATGGAAGACCAGGATGCTTCATTAGCGGCCTTCAGCAATTCTGCATTGTTTGGTCTCATGTCTCTCATCCTTCTCTTGGCAATGCCCCATAGATTCTCTATGGGGTCAGGTCAGGCGAGTTTGCTGGCCAATCAAGCACAGTACACTGTATACTTTTCAGAGGTCCGCTGTACGGCTGTATCAATTATAACTGTACGCCATGATCAATTATAACAGCTGTACGCCATGATCAATTATAACAAATTAAGGCTTGACTTATCTCGCTTTGCATGTAATGCGTCTGTCTCATATATCATTTTCACCTTTTAATTTGCATTACTGAAATTAATGGACTTTTGCACGATATTCTAATTTTCCGAGTTTCACCTGTACATGCTGGATGGGTCGTGCCACCATCTCAGCAGCCTATACCATAATTGGGAGGGGAAGCAAGCAAACTATTTTATCTGGCCTCGGTTTTGTTTCTCCCCTATTATGGCCTTCACCACTGCAACGAAATGGAAGTCTTGTGTTCTGCTGGCTGCTTCCACCAAACAGTCCTCTATTATTCGGACCTCTGAAAATTGTTCGAAGACTCAGCCAATTTAGTTGAGCGGAATGGGGTATCAGTCAGATGTGGGGTGGCAAACAAAGTTCAGAGACCACTATTAAGCAAATAAAAGAGTTAAGTTTTTACTAAAGTTCTGTAAAAACAAAACAAAACACCAGCAAAAAAAAGCATTATATACTATGAAAAATTGTAGGACATCTTTTGCAGAAAAACCATAAGGGTATAATACTGGATACATTCAGCTAAATTGAACTACACTGTTTGTCATTGGGATGTCCACAGAGGGTGCCCTGATGGGCACAGTCCTGGTGTACCCCCTGCCTAATTGCATGCACCGGACAGTATCAGCTGAAGTGGCCCTTTAGCATCATGGAATCATATGTGGAATGGCAGAGTAAGTGGTATAAAGGCTGCAGAGAGTCAGGCCAGTGACCTTTCTAGACAGAGTAGGGGTGTGTGTGTTCCAGAGCTCACGAGTGGCTATTGAGGCTCAGTTCTGAGTAGCTGCTAGGCAAACCACTGGCAGCTGTAAATGGACCAAATAGTTCCAATGATCTTAATAACCAGTGGGTTCTGTTCAGAAGAAGGTCTCTCTTAAATACCCCAGGCCTAAGTCATTCAGGGCTTTAAAGGTAATTACCAGCATTAGTGATAGGAAGACTTTTAGGGAGGACTGGGCCTCACTTAGAGCAACTTAGAGCTTACTAAAAAGAAACAGGTTCTTCTAGTAAGAACTAATCAGCCTACTTTCCTTTCACTTTCTTCACAACTGGACTGAATTTGGTCCACAATTTAGATCTCTTGCACCTCAAATGTTCATGCACCCGCCCTCTTGGACCAGGGTGGATGACATCATCACAAACTATGCCATTGAGGTTTCCCTATGTGTCTCTACAATGGTAACCGATTTGATTCATATTGGTCCAGGTGTTGCAAAGTTGATGGGGGACACACACGGACACACACACAGAATGCCGGGTGATCTCATAAACCGACTGGAAAGTGGGCTAAAAAAGCCTGGGGAATTCAAATCAAAATGACCAATCCAGAGGACTAGGTGGGAATTTCTGGCTCAGTCACCAGCAGAAGCTTTGGCTTGTTAGTTAGTCTGTTCCAGGAGGGTCCTAAGGAAGCAGTGGGCTGAGCTGCTGGGGACATGGGAAGGCCACAGCCTGTGAGTAATAAAGACCCGTACAGTTAGATGCATGAGGAAAGTTATTTTTCTTTTCTGTATTGCTTGGAATCTGAGTTGCCTAATTGAATGAAGACACTCTTTTATTATCTGTTTTATGAAAAGACAATTGCTCTTATTGCATACCTTTTTCTTTAAATCTAATAATAAATCTTTGTTCCTGAAGTTTGCTAAACTTCATTTTGGGCCTGCCTTAGTTACACACCTTTGAAGTCCTAGGACTGCTCAACCTTTTTTGGGAGGGTTTTGCTACTTTAATCTCCCCCAGGAATCTTATGTGGAAAGAGTGGTTTGCCCCACATTAAAATAAAGTATATAGTGGCAGCCTACTGTGAATCGCTTACAGACAAGGATTCTACCTGAATGAACTCTACCCATTCCATTCCACCCCACCCCACCTCTGGTTCTGGTAGGAGTCATGACGCCAGCATTTAGTATTTCAAATTCATCTGGAAACTTACTGGCAGCCAGTGTAATTTTTCAAAAATAGACCTTGTCCCCCTCAATAATTATTTTCATGGACACCGCTGGCTAGCAGGCTACAATACATGATAAGAAGGTGGTCGCATTTGGCTGAGGAACTTGCTTCTGAAATTGGAAGGCCTGTTCAAATGAAGAGAACAGAAAGGAACACAAACTCTGGCAAAAGAAATGCAAGGTGACAATAAGGGAGGTGAAAAAAGAGTTCGAGGAACATTTAGCTAAAAGCATCAAGAGGAATAACAAAAACTTATTTAAATATATCAGATGCAGGACACCTGCCAGGGAGGCAGTTGGACCATTAGACAATGAGGCAGTGAAAAGGGTTATTAAGGAGGCTATGGAGGATGCAGAGAAGCTAAATGAGTTCATTGCGTCCGTCTTCACAGCAGAGGATACTGAGCATATACCTGTTCCTGAACCAGGCTTTTTGGGGATGGAGGCTAATGAACTGAGTCAGATAGAAGTGACAAAAGATGATTTTCTAAACTGTCTGGAAAAACTGAAAACTAGCAAATCGCCAGGGCCATATGGCATCCATCCAAGAGTCCTCAAAGAACTCAAATGTGAAATTGACGACCTCCTTGTGCAATCAGGCTCTGTACCGGAAGACTGGAAAGTAGCAAATGTAACAACAATTTTCAAAAAGGGATCCAGGGACAATCTGGGAAATTACAGGCCAGTTCGCTTAACGTTCGTTCCAGGCAAATTGATGGAAAGCATCCTCAAGGATAAAATTGTAAAACACATAGAACATCAGGCTCTGCTGGGAGAGACCCAGCATGGCTTCTGCAAAGGTAAATCTTGCTTCATGAACCTTTTGGAGTTCTTTGAGAGTGTCAACAAGTGTGTGGATAAGGGTGATCCAGTTGACATAGTCTACCTGGACTTCCAAAAAGCTTTCGACAAAGTTCCTCATCAAAGACCCCTGAGAAAACTTAGCAGTCATGGGATAAGTGGACAAGTATATGTGTGGATTGCTAACTGGTTGAAGGAAAGGAAACAGAGGGTAGGTATAAATGGAGAGTTTTCACAATGGAGGGAAGTAAGAAGTGGGGTCCCCTAGGGATCTGTACTGGGGCTGGTGCTTTTTAATTTATTCATAAATGATCTAGAAGTTGGGGTAAGCAGCTAGGTGGCCGAATTTGCAGATGATACCAAACTCTTTTGGGTAGTGAAATCCAAAATGGATTGTGCAGAACTCCAAAAGGATCTCTTCAAACTGAATGAGTGGGCAACAAAATGGCAAATGCGGTTCAGTGTTGGCAAGCATAAAGTAATGCACATTGGGATGAAAAACTCCAGCTTCAAGTATACACTGATGGGATCTGAGTTGTCAATGACTGACCAGGAAGGGGATCTTGGGGTCATGGTGGACAGCTCGTTGAAAATGTCAACTCAATGTGCGGCAGCTGTGAAAAAGGCCAATTCCAGGCTAGGGATCATTAGGAAGAAGATTGAAAATTAAACTTCTAATATTATAATGCCCTTATACAAAACAATGGTGCGGGTACACCTGGAGTACTGCATACAATTCTGGTCACCACAACTAAAAAAGGACATTGTGGAACTGGAAAAGGTACAGAAGAGGGAAACCAAGATGATCAGGGGCCTAGAGCACCTTTATAAATAAATAAATATTTAGTTAAGAAAAAAGACAACTGCAGGGAGACATGGTAGAGGGCTATAAAATTATTCATGGTGTGGAGAAAGTGGATAGAGAGAAATTCTTCTCTCTCACACATAACGCTAGAACCAGGCGTCATCTCATGAAATTGATTGCCAGGAAATTTAGGACCAACAAACAGAAGTAGTTTTTCGCACAATGCTTAATCAACTTGTGGAATTCTCTGCCACAAGATATGGTGACAGACTACAACCTGGATGGCTTCAAGAGGGTTTTGGAGAAATTCGTGGAGGAAAGGTCTATCAACGGCTACTAGTCAGAGGGCTATAGGCCACCTCCAGCCTCAAAGACAGGATGCCTCTGAGTACCAGTTGCAGGGGAGTATCAGCAGGAGAGAGGGCATGCCCTCAATTCCTGCTCTAGGCTTCCAGCGGCATCTGGTGGGCCACTGTGCGAAACAGGATGCTGGACTAGATGGGCCTTGGGCCTGATTCAGCAAGGCTGTTCTTATGTTCTTATGAACATAGGAACTGCCTTTTACCAAATCAGATTCAGTGTTGGATCCATCAAGCCTGGTATTGTCTACACTGACTGTCCAAGGTTTCAGGCAAGAGTCTTTCCCAGCCCTACCCAGAGATGCCAGGGATTGAACCAGGGACCTTCCACATCCATTGTGGATGCTCCAGCATTGAGCTATGGTCAATAAGTCACATAAGCCTCCACTAAGCAGTGTACCTTATTATGAGGTGGGACAGTTTTACTGGAGAATATGCTTTTCTTGCATTTTTCTCACCAGTGGGTGTTCTTGCTGGGCTATGAAATTAGGAACATATGAGTCAAGCAAGATTTTTCCCCCTCTTGCACTGCTCCTGATATCTTCTGTGCTTCAGAGTGCCACCTCAGTGCTAAAACCCTGCTGCTAAGGACATCTGTTTATAAACCAAGGCTCAGCTCTTTATTTAGAGAATTCTGTTTCCTCTAAAAGCTAATTTGGTCGTTCTGAGTAGGAAGCCAAATACTCTCCTTTTCATATGCTCGGCAGAGTAATTGAACCACTTATAGCAAGCGAAGGTGAGAGCATAGTGGGTGGACTGTATGCTAAGGAGCAAGGATAAAAGGGCAGTTCCATGTATATAACTGGGAATTATTAAGAAGGGGCTGAAAACAAAACAGCAAGGTGCTGGCCTAACCTTCTCCCTAACCAGGGCCAGCCCAGGATCAGTCCACACTTTAGGCAGTAAGCCATGAAGTGCTGCCACCCTCCTACACAACAGTGCATAGTAGCTTGTAACACTAAATGTCACTGTTGCCACTGCTCCATCTCTTCCTCCTCCTCCTGGATTTGAAAGGAAGAAGGGAATAAAGCAAAAGTGGCAACAGGAGAGGAGTGGTGGCCAATAGCATTTCCTGGAAGATGCTCTATCCCACCATTCCTCTCCTCCAACAATAACAACAATATTTATATACCACTTTTATTTTATTTATATACCACACACTATTTATATACCACCACAACAATATTTATATACCACTTTTCAACAAAAGTTTCCAAAGCGGTTTACATAGAGAAATAATAAATAAATAAGATGGCTCCCTGTCCCCAAAGGGCTCACAATCTAAAAAGAAACATAAGACAGACACCAGCAACAGTCACTGGAGGTACTGTGCTGGGGGTGGATAGGGCCAGTTACTCTCCCCCTGCTAAATAAAGAGAATCACCCCGTTAAAAAGGTGCCTCTTTGCCCAGTCCTCCACACTTCCTCTTCTGCTCCACTCCCCTTGTTGCAGAGAAATTACTTATCCTTTCTAAGTAATTGAACAGGAAGCCAGCTTTAACTGAGAAACAAGAGTTTGGTGTTTACGCAGCGGGGAAGTAACTTGCCTAGGGAGCAAGAGGTTGCTGGTCCAACCGTCCGAATCCTCACTGGTATATTTCCCAGATTATGGGAAACACCTATATTGGGCAGCAGCGATATAGTAAGATGCTGAAAGGCATCCTCTCATATTATGCAGGAGATGGAAATGGTAAACCTCTCCTGTATTCTACCAAAGACATCTACAGGGCTCTGTGGGTGCCAGGAGTTGACACCAACTCGACGGCACAACTTTACTTTACTTTAAACATAGGCTAAGGAAACAATAAACAGGCTAATGGTCTCTTATGCAGAGAGAGGGAGAACCTCTCAGTTTGAATTCAAGTCAGCAAGTGAGTAGGAGACAACCACTGTGACTCTACCCCCAAGCCAGTACATAGATACATTTAAATAGAGACGCATGCCCCATACAAATAACTGAGACAATGTCTATGGCAAAATCCCAACACTCCTCTCCCCTTTTACATTTAGGGAATGTAAGAGGGGAAGGAGCTGTAGTGTTAGATAACATAGGTGGAAAGTGGCAGCCCCCGCTAATCCACCACCTGAGGCAACTGCCTCAGTCCACTTCATGCAAGATCAAACCAATAAACCTGCAGTCTGAAGTGGTATAGTCCAGAAACAGATTTACCATGTGATCTGCTGGTTTGTTAAACCACATAAGAAGTACTTCTATACTGAGTCAGACCATTGATTCATCTTGCTCAGTATTGGCTACTCTGACTGGCAGCGGCTCTCTAAGGTTTCAGGAAGGAGACTTTCCCAGCCCTACCCAGAGATGCCAAGGAATGAACCTGGTACCTTCGACATGCCAGGCAGGTGCTCTACCACTGAGCAATGGCCCCCTCCCCAGCCATTCAGAGTTGCCAATGGGCAATAATTCTCATGCATGTGTCAGGTTTGAGAATCAAGGGTCTATGTGCAAACTACAGTATCTTTGATTTTGTACACAGGTATAAAATCATTCAGGATTGTTTGGCGCAGCATTAACTTGGTCAGCACTGGAGCAGTTGATTGTGAGCAAGTCTCAAACAGGACTGTGAGTGGGAGAGTGTACTGGAAGCCTCAAGTGGCTCTTGTCTCTTTTGCTCTTGCTGCCCCAACCAGGGGTGGTTTACTGTGTTCTGCTTGCATATACCTTCCCTACATAGCAGCACCTACAGCAATGTTCTTCATTGTAAAGTCCAGGGAGCCACTAGCAGCCCCCATCAACCCTATCTACAGCTCCATAACCAATTGTTTATTGGGTCTGTATGAAGCTCCAGCCCTAGTTGAATACTCCGCACAATCCCACGGACACCATGCAGAGACGACCATTCTCACTGTGGAGTGCTGCATTTTGCCCAGTGCCAGGGAGCGGGGGGGGGGACTTGCTTAAGGTAAACAGAGCCTTCTTGAGCCCTTGCACTCTATTGGAAGACCTGCAGAGGCTGCTGGGAAGTTTAGCCCTTCGAAATGTTTCCCTCCTAGAACTCTTACGAGAAGGCTCCATCTCTCTTAAAGGACCTTCCCAGCGGTGAGAATGTTGGAATTCCAGTGCATTGACCTTTTGCACCGTCTATCCTAATGACCACTAGGGGCATTGGGAGTAGAGCTAGTGAGTAAGGGTCTCCCTAGCTGTTCTACCTGCCTCTTCTCTATGACCCCTGATATGACTCTTCAGGTTTTGCCTGTGCTGAGTCAGAATCCCTTCCTTTCCTCTTAGAGAACAGATGGAAACATCTCCCTCCCTCCATCCTATTATGGAGTTCTTTAGATTAAGGACTAGGTCTTTCCCACCCAAAGGTGTACTTCACCAATACATCTAACTACTATTTTATTCTACAAAAACCTCCAAGTGTCTTCTCTAAATAGCTGCAACAACTATACTCTGCATTCTACTCTGTAAATTGAGTGGGTAGCTTCTTTAGTGCTCGGCTAATTAACTGGGGGATTAAAAAAAAAATTACAACCCCCAACAGAGAAATGTGCAGCCCTGTGCAGAGATGTGCACAGGGGGAAATGGCTTTCACATTGAAGGGGTTTTGGGATTATTTATTTATTTATTTATTTATTTAGCCAATGTGGCTGCTGCTTATAAAAATAGTGAAAACAACTGACCTATAGAGATGATCCCCCCCGCCCACCACCACCTTCTTTTTTACTTCTCGTTTGGTCTAGGTAGATTGCAGGGTGCTTCCTTTTTCTAGTGGTGGTTCTGGAAAAGTGAAGGGAGAAAGGCTCAGCTTTTTTGTGAAAGTGAGAGTAGAGCACAGCAAAGCAGGAGAATCCGGTGCTTCTTAAACTAGGTTAGTTATGAGGGAGGTCTGAGGTCATTGCTGCTTGAGGTGACAAAAAGAAATTGCTGAGCAATGTGGAATCTGTGTTTCTCCACAGCAAAGTGACACAGGTGCTGCTGCTTGTGAGAGAAAGAGGTGTTGGGATTTTTACATAGACACTGAGGCTATTCTCATGCAGCCTAATCCAGGCTAGGGAAGCCCAGCGTGGAGGCTGTGTATGAGAACTGCCAGGATTGGGCCCAATCCCAGAGGGGCAGCTCCACCTAGCCCAGTTTCAAAACCCAGCTCTTAGCCAGAGTTAAAGGTGCAAGCACACCTTTAACCCCAGCTCCAGGATCGTGTGTTCACTTGGGCTGAGTTCAGCCTGAGCGGACACAGAGACGGGCACCTAGAGCGCCCATCTCCTGGGGGAATCACCCAGTGCACAGCACATGTCACACAGTGCACTGTGGGATATCCAGAAGCTGGGACATGTGGTCCTAGCCTCCAGAGCGCTGCACTGCATGGCGCAGCATGGATCATCTGGGAGCATGGTCCGCGCTTCCAGCAACATTTGGTTGCTCATCTGGGGGGGAATGTGAGTTGGCCCAGCCTTCCCTCTACCCTGCCCGCCCACACAGTCATGTGAATAGCCCCATTGTCTCCATGATTTGTATGGGGCATGCTTCTGTAATTTGAATGTATCTATGTACTGGGTTGGGGGTGGGATCACAGTGTTTGTTTACCTGCTCCTCACTTACTGATTTGAATTCAAACTGAGAGGTTCTCCCTCTCTCTGCATGAGAGACTGTTAGTCTGTTTATTGTTTTCTTAGCCTATGTTTTATAAGTAATACCTATCAAACTCAGTTAAAGTTGGCTTCTCAGTTAAAGTTGGCTTCCTCTTCAACTACTTATAAAGGACAAGTAATTTCTCTGCAACAAGAGTGGAGGTGCCAAAGGAGGCTGTTTCATCTCCCTTGAATGAGCGCTTTGAACGAGAGAAAGAGAGGGAGAGAGAGAGAGAGAGAGAGAGAGAGAGAGAGAGAGAGAATGGATGTCAGTGCTATGAGACAAAGGATTTCAAATTGATAATCTGGCATTGCAGAGACCAGTTCTCCATAACAGTGGAGGCCAGTACTGAGCCTACACACTTGGCATCTCTACAGCCTCTCGCATAATAAAAACAAATAAATTAATTTCTAAATGCATTTTCAGTATTTAACACTCTAAATAATGATCTATTGTATTAACAGGAACATGGTGGAACTTGCTCTTTTTGAGTGAATAGCTTTATCCATACCATGCCAGGAAGCAAATGAAATGCTAGCTCTTCAGAGCAGGACAAAACAACCCTATCAATAGAGGAAATGCTTCCCAAACATCTCATATACACAGGATCCCTTAAAGCAGCTCTTTTAATTTATTTTCTTATACATTCCAAGTTATAGAATGGGGGGAAATGACACATCTTGGTTATCTGAAAATTCTCCTTAGCAAATCATGAAATTATTCTGTCAGGCATGGGAGTGCTTTGATTCTCCCTCTTCACAGCAAATAATTTAATTTGAAATGTGTGATTACATTTAATACATCAGAACATTAATCACACTTTGTTCTAATACACATGCAATCTAACTAGTGATCTAGTTAATTTCCCAACACATGTAGTGAAACTATTGCAAACAATATTTATCTAACAGAGAAAAGTCTAGAAGATTTTAGAACACAAATATTTTTGTAATTTTTAAAAGACAGTAAGAATTGCTAGTCATTTTAGCCTTGTGAAGTTATATATATTACAGAGCAGGTGACAAGATATTTATTGGTCCAAATCATTATATCAATATTAAGTATGATTTCAAGTTCATACTGTTTGAAGTCTAGATAATCTCTCATATTCATTCATATATATATATATATATATATATATATATATATATATATATATATATATATATCTTGCTGTATTGTTCTAAGCACAAGAACAACAAAAACTGGAGAGAAATATGAGACCTCCTCAATGTGCGGTAGCTGTGAAAAAGCCCAGTTCCATGCTGGGGATCATTAGAAAGGGGATTGAAAAGAAAACTAATATTATAATGCCCTTAAACCAAACGATGGTGCGGCCACACTTGGAGTAATGCATACAATTCTGATCACCACATCTAAAAAAGGACACTGTAGAACTGGAAAAGGTGCAGAAGAGGGCAACCAAGATGATCAGGGGCCTAGAGCACCTTCCTTATGAGGCAAGGCTACAACACCTGGGGCTATTTAGTTTTGAAAAAAGACGACTGCGGAGAGACATGATAGAGGTCTATAAAATCATGCATGGAGTGGAGAAAGTGGATGGAGAGAAATTCTTCTCCCTCTCACATAACACTAGAACCAGGGGTCATCCCATGAAATTGATTGCTGGAAATTTAGGACCAGCAAACGGAAGTATTTTTTCACACAACGCATAATCAACTTGTGGAATTCTTTGCCACAAAATGTGGTGACAGCCAACAACCTGGATGGCTTTAGGAGGGGTTGGATAACTTCACGGAGAGGTCTATTAACGACTACTAGTTGGACGGCTATAGGCCACCTCCAGCCTCAAAGGCAGGATGCCTCTGAGTACCAGTTGCAGGGGAGCAACAGCAGGAGAGAGGGCATGCCCTCAACTCCTGCCTGTAGGTTTCCAGCGGCATCTGGTGGGCCACTGTGTGAAACAGGATGCTGGACTAGATGGGCCTTGGGCCTGACCCAGCAGGGCTGTTCTTATATTCCATAGTCTTGCAGTTTCTCTTTCTGGAAACAGGAATGACCCTACTATGAAGCAGGGTGAGGTAGACTACTTCAGGTGGCATATTATGGGTGAGTTCGCAAAGGTTGCACAGTAACTCACTCAGCCCTGCCCTTTACTGCGAGTTCAAATTTGCCCCCCCAAAACGATGCAAAAATTGGGATTTTTTACCCTGGACATAAATCGGGCTAGGCTCTAATGTGCAATAGAAAAACCCAAATTGTGTGTGAAGGGCTCCCCAATATCATGCACTGACTTCGGCATGAATCTGGCTGATGTGCGAATGCACACTATCCATTCTGAGGTAAAAGCCCCATCTGGAAATGCTCCAGGTAAAATTGCACTACTTCCTCTTAGCTTCCTAATAGAAAAAGGAGGGAGGGAGGAGGAGAGATTTGCAAGAAGGAAGGAACTGGGGATTTGATTTTAATAGAAAAAATATGGAGAAGAGGGAAGGGAGGGGGAGCCATTTGGTGTTCTGGTGTTTGCTTCAAGCAGCAAAATATAATAGGCCAGTACTGTCTGGAAACCAGCTGCTGGATCATAAATTCACACAAAATGTTTTCTCCTGCACAGTATATGCAAGACAATGAGTGACTGGTGGGATTTGTCTTCTTGTTTTCTCTTTCTCTCCCTCCCAAAACATAATATGCAAATTTCCCTTTTCGGTTTTCATTTTGATTTATTAGTCATCCCCCCCCCCACTAATGACACCCAACACAACTTACAATCCAGAACAAATAAGCAACTTTAAACAATATATTTAAATTATAAGATGACCTGTAAAAACATGCTGGCCCACATCTTCTGCAGTATAATGCAGGCAGTTTCGAGCCTCCAGCACAGCTGAGGCCTTCTGGGCATTTTCCAGACTACACGCTACAACAGTGTCTCTACTGTCCATTAAGTGTGCTTCTGTACTGCCTGTCTTTCAACATTGCAGTCCCTGCGCTGTTAGTGATGTGAATTCTCCCGGCTCGTCTTGGGCCATTTATTTTCTGACTCAGCCGCCTCTCCCTCAGGCTTTTGGCTTAAGTCACCCTTCTCTCGGGATTTTGGCTTAAATTGCCCCTCCCTTGGGCAGTTTGCTTAATTTGCCCCTGCGTGGGCAGCCCTTCTTCGGCTGTAGGATTTCCCCCCTGTTCTCGGGCTGAAAATTGCCCCTCCCTGGGCTTCCCCCACCCCTTTGTTCCCTTCCTCTTGGGCTTGGGGTACTCACCAAAAGATGTCTTTGGTTTTACTCTCTCACTCACTCTGTTCACACTTTCATTCACTCTTGCCTCGATCCCCAGATGTGGCGCGTTGTGACGACTGGCGCGTCCCGGGCCCATGAGAATCCTCCACAGACAAAATGCTGTGAGGCGCGCTGGGTGCCGTTCACACTTCCAATGCCTTCTTTCAGATTTTATCCTTCCATCTTAGTCCTACAACTTTGCATGTGTGTTGCGAAAAACAGAAAGCTGTATTTTCTCATTGTAGGAGGGTTGCGCAAGCTGTTTACATTTTCAAAATGATCCTGCCAAGCCAAAGCATTTTACTGCTGAAGAGAGTGTAATCTGGAAAGCGCCCTGCAGAACAGCCAGCAAAAAAATTTTAAGTAGTGTGCCCACATTCCAGGAGCACTCCTTAGTTGGTGCACTACTTTAAGTATTTCTGCTCTTGCACTTCATTGGCTCTTGCATGCTTAATTTTCTAAGCAGGAAGCATGGAATGCCTGATCCCCATGTTGCAGTCCTGATCCTGATTAGCCAGCCCCGGCCATGGCTGTTCTTTAGGAAGTAAAAACTGAAAGCCAATGAGATGCATACAGTTACACTTGTAGATGAGGATTAAGGAGTAGGTTTTGAGTAGGGATTTGAGCACTGAAAGCAGAGCTGAGCAGCTACTACTTCTTCTGTGGTGCTTCTGAGAGCACCACATAGCTGTTCAATGAGAAAAGCTGCTACACACACACACATACACACAATGTGCCAAAATGCAATTTCGAGTCCAAATCACAAGCACAATCTCTTTAAAACCTAGATCTTACACAGCCCCTTTAGAATGGAAGAGAATAGCAATAGCAATAGCACTTACATTTATATACCGCTCTATAGCTGGAAGCTCTCTAAGCGGTTTACAATGATTTAGCATATTGCCCCCCAACATTCTGGGTACTCATTTTACCAACCTCGGAAGGATGGAAGGCTGAGTCAACCCTGAGCCCCTGGTCAGGATCGAACTTGTAACCTTCTGGTTACAGGGCGGCAGTTTTACCACTGCACCACCAGGGGCTCATTTATAGTTCCATACCTGATCCTTCTCCGCTTGCTGCCAGGAAGAGGATCATGTAAATGGCCGCCACGCATGGGCATAGGGCATGTGCATGCTGGCATTGCAGAGAGGCAGCTGGGAGATACCCCCACTGGTGCGCGATCATACCTGGGGGGGAGCGCCATCATTACGGAAGTGGCGGCAAGTGGAGGAGGAGCAGGTATGGACCTGCTCTCCTCCGTGTTAAAAGGCGGTGTAAGCCCTCAGTTTTAAAGGATTGTGCTGTGATTCAGACGGCAAATCACATTTCGGCACATCCCTAACAGCCCCTTAAAAAAACAGAACTTGCTCTGGTTGCCAAGAGATGCTGCAGAATACAAACAGAAACAACACTGGAAAAATGTGTGGGAAGTGATTGAGCTACAACACATATTGCACTACTCATATGCAATACTCTTAGTAGACTGTGTAATGCACCCACATTATGGGAGGAAATAAATATCAGTTTCATTCTCACCACTCTTCATCTCTAATCTCAAAACTAGCTTATTTAACATCTGTGTTTTCATATTCCATTACATGCAATTGGGCTCCCTCTCCTCCACAATAAACATTCTTCTGAGAGGTCTGAAGTATTATTGAAGGTGCTTATTTATGTGGTAGGTTGAATAATGACTATGTGCCAACCTATGCAACTGTCCCTTAATTTACTTCACTATTCTAAATATATCATAGTGGTGTATCAACACTGCTAATGGTAATGTCAAATGTACCCTGATTTGAACATTTTATTATTATTATTATTATTATTATTATTATTAATTTGATTTCTATACTGCCCTTCCAAAAATGGCTCAGGGCAGTTTACACAGAGAAATAATAAACAAATGAACATGACATCTAATGAATACTTATGAAAAATCAATAATCAGGCTACACCAGAAGACTATGAGATTTAAAAGCTTGGGAACAGATGCCTTAAATTGCATCTGTTTTCAGTGTTGCAAATTACTCAGATATTTTTGTTTGTCTGGGCTTCCATGGTCCTTGTTGTTTGTTTGATCCATTGGAATTAGATTTTTTAAATGTAATATGTTTTTATCTGTGATCTTGTTTTATTAGTTTTGTGAATTTTTATTGTTTTATACTGTTTTAATATTTGTTGTGTTTTTAGTTTGTACACCGCCTGGAGATGTCTATATCAGGCAGTATAGAAATATGATAGAGAAATAAATAAATTAAATGAAAGATAAAAGTCAATGCTTTAGAAGGAATGTTATATTGCCACCAAGATCGTTTTTTATACAATAGGTTTTTAAGTATACTGGAAGTATTTCTTTTTTTAAAAAAACTACAAAAGCAGTGCATTGAATCCAAAGAAAATTGGTCATGGCCGCCTCATTATTTTCCGTAGGACTTGAATTAATTATGACTACTTGTCTTAATTATATCAATGGTACTTAGTCATCACGAACTTTCTTTGGAGACAATCCAATGAAGAGAGGCTTTGGGTTTATATCCTTTTGTTTATTATATTTGTATCCCAATTTTCAGCCATGATTTGCTTCAAAAGCTATGCATAATTAAATGTACACAAAGATACAGCTATAAAGATACATGGAGGTATATATGGCAAAGACTTCTTATTCCTAGAAGCTTAATTTCTTTTTTAATCCTTTAAAATAGAATAGCTACATCAATATTTGAAATATTTGATTAATGTAAAAAGAGGTTTTTCTAATTTCTGTAGTGCTTAAAAAAATAATTGCAAAACGTGCTTGACCAAATACCAGTCCTGGATAAATAAATAAAAAATTGCATGTGTTCCATGGTCACTCTATATTACCACCTTTAAACTTCTGAAATATTATCTGTAGCTTAGGCATAGTATGCACAGGATCTAAATGATGAACAAGAACATTATGGAGCTCTACATGGCATACAAAGCCAGCACACATTATGAAAGAATGTGTATGAACAAGGACAAAATTCACTGGCTGACATCCAGAATAATCAAGTGCTGATGTAGCAACACTACATGCATGTTTCAAGAAAGGGTGATTTTCATCTAGCTCTGAAGCTGACTGTGACCCCTGAAAATATGTCCCTGAGGCTAAAACAACCCTCAGGGATATATTTTTGGGAGTCACAGAGGGCTTCAGAGGAGGGCAAGGGGGGATAAATGGAAATCCCCCTCTCTTGTGAAGCATGCAGTGTTAACACTAGCACCTAATTAGTCTGGATGTCTGCCACTGTGTTATTCCAAGGGCTTTGATGAATCTATAACCGCCCTGAGCCATTTTGGAAGGGCGGTATACAAATAAAATGAATGAATGAATGAATGAATAAAAATAACCAATGAGCACAAAAATCAAAGACATCAGGCTTTCCAGTTCTGCACATATTAATCCCACTAATTTCAATTGCATTTTTGCATGGGTAACAAGAAATGGAAGTGTAGTTAAGAATCTGCATCCTATGACACCAAAACATCTGTAGAATAATACCTTTTATTAGAAGCAGCTAAGACATCACAAAGTATTGGGCACGTTTTTGTATTCCCCAGTACACTTCTTCAGGTTAGGTGTACAGTAACAACAACCAATATGTCTTGAAGGTGGGAAAGAGGAAGAGAGAGGAAGAAGTTTCAGTACATGATAGAAAAGTCTCAAAGTCCACCATCAGTAACAGAGTTAAGATGGAGTAAAGGAGAAGTTGTGTAGATGTAGGCTGCAATCCTAAACCCACATTAGGGAGTAAGTCAACTGAGCACAGACTCACTTCTGGAAATAAGCCCCATTGAACATAGTGGGACTTACTTTCATGCATAGGATTGTGCTGCATGTTAAGTTAGACTGAACTAGGTGCAAAAGAGATTTCACCTGCCATTCTGATCTTCATCCTGTGATGAAATTCTCAGCATTCTCACTGGCATACTTAAAATGAACTGAAACTGAGCACATAAGCATAGAATGGAGAAAAAGACCTATTTGTTACATTTAATCACAATGTTGACACTAATCTGAGGATTTGCGAATGTTTTCTATTCATTATGTCAATGGGAAACAACTTATCTCAAGACACTTAGAGAAGTGACTTGTTAATATAGAAGAGAAGAGCAGTAGCTTAAATGAGTCTCTGTGATTTGGAAACCTCCCAGATCAATATAATTGTATCTATAAATTAACCTTGGAGTCAGCATCTTATTGTCAGCAGTTTTGGTCATGGATAGTATCTCTCAGCAGTGGCACAATGCATCATCTATATAGCTGATATACCTTTTATTGCCTCCATAAATTAGAAGAACAGGTACTAGGAGCCAGATGCAAGTATTTTAAAATATGTCCTCTACAAGTGGAATTGGATAAATTGAGGAAGAGTGCCATCTCCTCTGTTCCAGGCAATGGCAATATGCATTTACTGTAAGTTTCACTAGGAAGAGGTCTGGCTTTGACAATACTCCTTCTACTTTTCTTTGCCCAGTAGAATAAGTTATTCTGTATTCATACAAAAATGTCATCAACAATCAAATGAGTTCATGCACAGAACTGGCCTTTAAATCAGTTCAACTGATTCACATACACGCCCCCCTCCCAATTCATTAAAGTTTATCAAAATTGTTAGCAGAGGCAGCGTATCTGTTACCCTCCCCTCAACAATACACATGCCAAGCAACAGGTTTTTCTAATGTTCAAACCCTGAACACTTTATCTGGTGTAACCAGGTGCTTTACTATTACTACTGCTATGAATATATACCACTCTTCAACCAAAGTTCACAAAGTGAACATAGTGAATAGTTCACATAGTTCACAAAGTGAACATAGAGAAATAAAAATAATTAAAGATGGTTCCCTTTCCCCAAAAGGTTTACAATCTAAAAAGAAACATAAAGCAGATAAGAATATAAGAACAGCCCTGCTGGATCGGGCCCAAGGCCCATCTAGTCCAGCCTCCTCTTTCACACAGTGGCCCACCAGATGCCACTAGAAGCCTACAGCAGGAGTTGAGGGCATGCCCTCTCTCCTGCTGTTACTCCCCTGCAACTGGTACTCAGAGGCATCCTGCCTTTGAGACTGGAGGTGACCTATAGCCCTCTGACTAGTAGCTGTTGATAGACTTCTCCTCCATGAAGTTATCCAAGCTCCTCTTAAAGCCATCCAGGTTGTTGGCTGTCACCACATCTTGTGGCAGAGAATTCCACAAGATACCAGCAACAGATACCAGCAACAGCCACTGGAGGGATGTTCTGCTGGGGCTGGACAGGGCCAGTTGCTCTCCCCCTGCTAAATATAAACAAACCACCACTTCAAATGGTGACTTTTTGCTCAGTTAGCAGTGGCTAACAGTTACTATCAATTATTGCTGATCTTAATTACATTTATAATATAATTACAATGACTTGGATAAAATGCAACACCTCGCTGACCCAAAAGCAAGGTGCCGACGCTGGTTCCATCTGTCTGAAAACTGCATTCATACTGCTGGAGAGTCTCCATGGCTCCTTAGAATAGCTTAGCAGCACCTCTCTCCATTTGGGATAGGTGTTGCCAAGCGCTAATGCTATTCTTAGGTGGCACAGAGGTTCACCAGCAGCATGCATGCAATTCTGAGATGGACAGAGCCAGTGCGGCCAGCGAGGTGCTGCACTGTATGTAAAGTTAAAGTGTGCCATCGAGTCGGTGTCGACTCCTGGAGACCACAGAGCCCTGTGGTTGTCTTTGTAGAATACAGGAGGGGTTCACCCTTGCCTCCTCCCTCACAGAATGAGATGATGCCTTTCAGCATCTTCCTATATTGCTGCTGCCTGATATAGGTGTTTCCCATAGTCTGGGAAACATACCAGTGGAGATTTGAACTGGCAACCTCTGGCTTGCTAGTCAAGTCATTTCCCCACTGCATGGTTAGGTGGCTCACACTGTATGTAAGTCACTGTAATTTGTAATGGTGCCCCTTCCTCCAAGGAAAACAGGGTGGTGGACATGATCCCCCCCATTTTATCTTTACAACAACTCCATGAGGCACGTTAGACTGAGAGTGACTGACCCAAGGTCACCAATGAGCTTCATGATTGAATAGGGATTTGACCCTGAGACTTGCTGGTCCTGCCTGGTCTGACACTCTAACCCAGTAATTTTCATTATTTTTCAAGCAGGGGGCATTTGGCAAAAAGAACAACCCTTCAATGTGAGAGCCATTTCACACCTCTGTAGCTCTGCACAGGACTGCACTTTTCTCAGTGCTGGGAGGGCCCTTTAAGAGAGATGGAGCCTTCTCTTAAGAGCTCTAGGAGGAAAGCTCTGGAAAGAGCTACACTTCTCGGCACTCTGTATACCCCTTCCAAGATGGTGCAGGGAATTAAGATGGCTCCATTTCCTTTAAAGGAGCCCCCCTGCTCTTACCTGGCAAAGCACAACACTACATGGTGAGAATGGTTGTCTCCACATGGTGCCAGGGAGACTATGCAGAGTATTCACCTGTGGCTGAAGCTTCACACAGGGCCAATAAACAATTAGTCGAACCTCACTTAGGGTTGATGGGGCGTCACTGACCCTCAAGCCGTACAATGAAAAACACTGCTCTAACCACTACACCATGCAGGCTATCATGTGTGTATCACATATTGAACTCGTGCAATGGGTCAGACTTAAATTACAAAGGAAACACAGGGTTCATAACTCCAATTTTCTTTCCTACTACAAGTACGTATTTCCTAATACATACTAATACAAGGACTAGAGGGGTGCTTAACTTTTCACTCCTGGTGAATCTCTAAGTGCATGCATGCCATAGTTCTCATGACACAAAAGACTGCTGGGTTATTATGGTTTAGGTTTCCATTTCATATCACAATAAGCATGAAGAAATGCCCCATATTAAATAACATGATAGTTTAGCGAGTGCTTTTCACTTTATTGAAAATTCATGAAGCACAGAAAAACAATCACAATGGGTATTTATTACATCTAAATCTGGCAAGATGCAGAGAAGGTTGGGTTCCCTTAAGGCTTTTATGTCTGAGGTCAAAATTTTATTTATTTAACATATTGTATACAACCCAAACCTTATGTCCCTGGGCAGTTTACAACAAAGCAAAAGAACTGACAACAGAAAAGGTTAAAACATTATTTAAAACAAAATAAATGACAACAGGCAAGTTAAAATATTACAATTTAAAAATTTAAAACAATGTTAAAACTATTTAAACAGTATTTAATTTAAAGCCTAGGGGAACAGATGCATTTTAAAAGACTTTTTTAAAGTTGTCAGAGATGGGGAGGCTCTTCTTTCAGCAGGGAGTGCATTCCAAAGCTTCAGGGCAGCAGTGAAGAAGGCCCGTCCACAAGTAGCCACCAGACAAGCTGGTGGCAACTGTAGACAGACCTCTCCTGATATTCTCAATGGGCGTTGGGACTCACGACAAAGAAGACATTCTCTTAAATACCCGGGGCCCAAGCCGTTTAGGTCTTTATAGGTTACATAAGAACAGCCCTGCTGGATCAGGCCCAAGGCCCACCTAGTCCACCATCTTGTTTTGTACAGTGGCCCACCAGATGCCACTGGAAGCCTACAGGCAGGAGTTGAGGGCATGCACTCTCTCCTGCTGTTACTCCCCTTTTGAAAACATGGAAACTAGTAACAATCACTACACCCTGTGGCAATGAATTCCATTAATTGATCAACCACCATTTTAGAAGGGTTCTCTCTCCCCTTTTCTAACTTGGCCTCTGCTATTTCCTACTAGTACTTGGGCAACAGGATGGGAGGAGCCAAATACAGACTTGGAGCTTTCTCTCCTATTACTAGCTCCATCACTGGTCCTTGACTTGCCTTTTAGGGATATATCAGTTTGGCAAGGAAAAAGAGTTATTAGTTTGCCCCATCATCAAGGCAAGATATCACACCGGACATGTTTGAATAGGTCTTGGGAGCAAGCACCACTGAAATAAGTGGTACTGACTTCCAAGTAGCCTGATCCAGAAACATGTTTTCCTGCAAAACTATTTTGTTTTATGTATATTCAGAATTGTTGCAAATTTAATCTTATTCACTCTCCTCCGTGAAGTTATCCAAACTCCTCTTAAAGCCATCCAGGTTGTTCTTTTTCCACCATACATGATTTTATAGACCTCTATCATGTCTCCCTGCAGTCACCTCTTTTTAAAACTAATTAGCCCCAGGTGTTGTAGCCTTGCCTCATAAGAAAGGTGCTCTAGACCTCTGATCATCTTGGTTGCCCTCTTCTGCACCTTTTCCAAAATTTTCCAGAGGTTCAATTTGCTCACTCCTCTTGCTTATTCTTGGTGATTGTAAGGGATTCCGGGTGATTTTTGGCAATTTATTTGTATTTTTTCTTTGATTTTTCAGTCTTTTTGCAACCGCAGTTCCCCTAAACCCCTGATTCCCATTGATTTCAATTGCTCACCAACTGCGTATTTGCTAACTGCGAGGTTTTGCCAGAACAGAACCCTCGTGGTTTGCGTGGGATGACTGTATCAAGATCATCCTGAAGATCCTCAAAGCCTTGTACTGGATGTGCATTCAGTAGCTAGTGGTCATGATCATGAGAGGCCTCTTTTTTCATAGCTGTTCATAGTATTTTTTCTTGTTTTAAATCTCATTTTGCTTTCAGTTGTTCCTAAATGTTCGAACTTAACCAAACCTTTGAAAAACAGTTTAAAAGCAAAGCAAAATATAATAACTAGCTGATCCAGTGCAGAGTATCTGCGCCCCTAGTCCCCCCAGCCCCGCCGCTTTTTTGCTTGCCACCCACACCGCATTCTTCCCAGCGGCCCATCTTCTTCTCCCTCCGCCCGCATCCGCTGCGTCCGCCCGCCTGCCTGCCAGGCCCACTTGCCATTCACGGCCGCTTCAGTCGCCTGCCATTGGCCGCTCCGCCCACCCACCTGTCATGGCCACCCACTATTAGCGGCTGCCCATCTGCTGGGCCCACTCACCAGTCGCGGCCACTGCAGCCACTTCGGCTGCCTGCCCACCAGACCCGCCCTCCAGTCCCAGCCGCTCCGGCCGGCCACCTACCGAGCCCACCTGCCATTTGTGGTGGCCCATCTGCTAGGCCCGCTCGCCTGCCGGGGCTGCTGGCCTGTCTGCCACCCGCCTGTCTTCTCCCTGCTCCCCCCGGCGGCCAGCCATTCACCAGGTCAGCACTTCCTCCCCGGCTGGCCATTCACCAGGCCACCACTCCCCCCCGTGGTCCCCCATTGCTAATCGGCAGCTCTCTTGCGAGAGCTGCCACGCATGGGATTAGGGACAGGTGCGCCTAAGAGAATTAAATATATAGATAATAATAATGTACAGAATCAGCTGCATCTGACTTTCCTGTGGACATGGGGATAAATTAGGGCTATCAACCAACTCAAGAACTGTTTTGTCAACTCATCATCCCACCTTTTAACTGATTAATCCAAGGGTTCTCAAACTTGGTTCCCCATTTGTTGTAGGACTACAGTTTCCATCATCCCCAGCCACAACAGCCAAAAGTCAAATTCCATTATGGCTGGAGATGATAGACAGCCATTTTTGGAGGAGGATGACCTTAAAACTGTGGTACACTTACTAGTATCCCCTAGACCTGACTACTACAATGCACTCTATGTGGGGCTGCCTTTCTATGTAGTCTGGAATCTGCATTTGGTACAAAATGTGTCAGCAGGTTGGTCTCCAGGAGAACCCGAAAGGACCATATTCCTCCTAGTCTAAAAGCATTACACTGGCTGTTCTTATGTTTCCAGACAAAATATAAAGTGCTGGTGAATACCTATAAAGCCCTAAATGGCTTGGGTATTTAGGAGAATGACTTCTCCTTCTGGACCCCCACCAGATTCAGATCTTTGAGAGAGATCTGCCTGCAGCTGCCCTCAGCTCATCTGGTGGTGATTCAGGGACAGGCATTTTCTATAGCTGCCCTGAGGCTCTGGGTTGAACTCCATGTTGTTGCAAGAGTTTCTCCATCTCTAAAGGTAAAGGTAAAGTGTGCCGTCAAGTCGATTTCAACTCCTGGCACGCACAGAGCCCTGTGGTTTTCTTTGGTAGAATACAGGAGGAATTTACCATTACCATCTCCCGTGCAGTATCATATTATGCCTTTCAGTATCTTCCTATATCGCTGCTGCCCCATATAGGTGTTTCCCATAGTCTGGGAAACATATCAGTGGGGATTCGAACTGGCAACCTCCTTCTTGTTAGTCAAGCATTTCCCTGCTGCACCATTAGGTCTAGCAGTTTTTAAAAGAGTGCTCAAGATGCATTCTTTTCATCGAACCTTTGGTCAGCTGTAAATTTGGTTTGTATTGTTGTTCTACTGCTGTTTTAATTTGTTGTTTTGAATTTAACTGTTTTCATGCTTGGTTTTAATTCCAGTTTTATCATTTATTTTGTAAATCGCCATGAGATGGTAGGAGGCAGTATAGAAATGTTATAGATAAAAATAAACATATAGGGAACCAAATTTGAGAACCCCTGCATTAAATCAATTAATAACTTATTTTAATAAATTATTTATAATTTATAATTTATTATTTTTACCCCACTCCTCCACTGCACTACTGCTCAGGGTGGCTCACAACAATAAGATAGAGAGAGATAAGTTTATTCAGTCATTGACCAGCAAACAATAAGATAGATACAAGATACAATAAAAGTGAAAAAATTAACTAAATTAAACAAAAAAGTTGTCAGATTAAAAACTACAATCATTATTAAGTTCAAATTAAAGGTTATTTTAAAAGCTAAAAACTGGAAATTAAAAAAGCTAAAGAATCTACCAAATATAACAAAAAAGGAGAATTAAAAAGCCTCCTTAAAAAGGTGTGTTTTAAGATTTTTTTAAAAAAACACTGAGGGAGGGAGCATGGCGAAGCTCTTCAGGGAGGGCGTTCCAAAGCCGAGGGGCAACAACTGAAAAGGCCCTGTCTCTAGTCCTCGCCAATTGGATCTCTGTTAGTGGCAGGGCCATGAGCAGGGCCTGAGATGATGAACAGAGGGTCCTGGCAGATTCATATGGGCAAATGCTGTCCAACATTTATTTATTATAATAAATAGTATTTTTAAATTAATAATTTGCTACTTTTATTTATCAAACCCTCCAGAAAGAGCCTTTTTCTGTGATATTCATCTCCTCGACTGCCTGTTGCCCTCCCAGTCTGAAAGTCCTCTTGCTTTTTGCTGACTGGATATACCCTCATTCCCTCTATCATCAAGTAGCCTTCTCAGCTCAGACTGTAGCCTGCCATTGACTCTAACTCCTTATGAACTGCCTCATCTTGTTGAAATTTGGTGGTTGGCGGCTTTATATAAGACAGGATGGATCAATAGCAATAGCAATAGCAATAGCACTTACATTTATATACCGCTCTATAGCCAGAGCTCTCTAAGCGGTTTACAATGATTAGCATATTGCCCCCAACATTCTGGGTACTCATTTTACCGACCTCGGAAGGATGGAAGGCTGAGTCAACCTTGAGCCCCTGGTCAGGATCAAACTTGTAACCTTCTGGTTACAGGGCAGCAGTTTTACCACTGCACCACCAGGGGATCAGTCACTGAATTAGTCCTCGCCTTTACCACTGCACCACCAGGGGATCAGTCACTGAATTAGTCCTCACAAAACGTATGCAAAGCAGGGCACTAGAGGCACAGATTAGAAGCATTGTGAGTACTAAAGAGATGCCTTGAGCACGAGAACTAAAAGAAAGAACTAAGACTGCACATGTTATTGCTCTTTCAAGCAGAAACTTTATAACACAGAAGAAAAATGTAGCACAGTAACCACATTAATATTGGTTGCTTTAAATTCCTCTTCCTTGGAAATTGCATTCCACTGGAAAAGTGAAGACTCTCGGACTTCGACCACTGATACATTAAACTCTGGAAATTAGCATTAATGGACAGATTAACACAACAGTCACAAGTCTCTTCTGAAATGTATCATTCAGACACTTCCATTATTCGCTGGTTGCTGCTGATCATTTATGACAATGATCATCAAGATGTTTGTCATATTACAAACAATCATTCTTCACTTTGGGAAGGCGTCCTTACAGTATAATAATCCTATATTGTGTATATATAATTTTATTTTTGCCATTATGTTTATGAATTTTGTTTGTTTCATAAAAAGTCAAATAAACCATACAGTACATTAAAGAGATCAATAATATTCCTCTTCCCACAGAGCCATTCAGAATCCTTGATAGCCACTGCTATTGTTTAGAGTGCCATCTAGTGTTTCACTCACTTCCAAGCACTTCCTGGAATTCTCAGGGCAGGATTAACACTTGCACTTCTTGGTTCCATCGTGGTTTTGAAAATGAGTGAACAAGGCCACAGAATATGAAATACAGCAAGACACAAGGCCCACCCAAATCACATTGCCATCATTTTAGAGGAATAGCAATCTGAAGAGGGAGCAAATGCCATATAAAGTGTGCTAACTGGGGCATGATACACTAGCCCAATCTAGGGCAGTCTGGGCAGAGCCAATGGTGTCTCAACGTGTCCCATTAACACTGGGGGGCGGGCAGCCACTGCAAGATGCCTCTGAATACCAGTTGCAGGGGAGAAAGAGCAAGAGAGAGGGCATGCCCTCACCTCTTGCCTGTGGGCTTCTCCGGGGCATCTGGTGGGCCACTGTGTGAAATAGGATGCTGGACTGGATGGGCCTTGAGCCTGATCCAGCAGGGCTGTTCTTACGTCCTTAAGCTCCGCAGCCTGCCCTGTGGTGGAGTGCAGCCCCTGAGTACTACTGCCACTGGTTTGGAGGTCAGGCCACTTGAGTGGCAAGAAAAATGTGGCAGCCCAACAGGGCTGGAAGTAGGGCTTTAGGCTGAACCTCTGAACTGCATGCCACCTTAGGCCTAGTCTGGAGCAGCTGATATGTGGGCAGCAGGTACAGGTGTGGTAGGAGCCATTAGCGCTAATTAGCTGTTCAGCGCGAGCAGCCAGGGAGGGGAGATTCACCTGAGTAAGTGGGGGATGGTGTGGGGGTGAGCAATGGAACCAGCAAGAGAGTTGGGGACTGCCAAGTACATGGAGGAGGAGCCAACAGATAAAATAAAATGTTTTTTAAAAATCATGGTGCCTAATGGTGCCACAGTTATGCTTTTTTAAAGGCCCCCTACAACCTCACTATACCATGGCCCCATCGTTGTTAAGATCATCTGGAAAGATCATCTGCCTGAAGCTGCCACTTGTTCTCCTGGGAGTGACTTGTGGTCAGACCTTCTCTATAGTCCTGCCTGAGCTTTGGAACATGCTCCTTGCCTGAATAAGATACCTAACAGCTCTGGTGACCTTTAGGAACGCTTTAAAGATGCATTTGTTTGACCAGGCATTGGGCTGATCTTAACTATTTTAATTGCTTGATTCTTTTAGCTATTTCAGTTGTTTTAATGGCTTTTAGCTGTATAATTTGGTTTTACTGTTTATTGTTTTACTCATTATCTGTAAACTGCCATGAAAATTTATGAGTGATGGTATAGAAATGTAACAAACAATACTCAGCTAACCCATAAAGTGGCACTGGTAATCAATTTGAATATTACTACCAATTTGTAGACCTGTTTTCAGAACGTCCTATCTTCATCATCATCATCATCACATGTATGTAGCACTATCTGATTAGATATTTGCAGTTAACAATACACCAAACAATATAAGCATATTGCAATAATAAAATAAGACATTAAAACATTTTCTGCAAAGGACAGAGAAGATGAAAAAGGTAAGAAAAAAGTAACAAACAAACAAACTAAAGCTCTTATCTGCCAAGCATGCAAAGTTATATAGCACTTTTTGAGTATTCAGCTTATGTAAAAAATCTTAACAACCATCCTGTAAAGTATGCCGGCACTATGAAGCCTATATTGTGGCCTGGTACAAGTTCTGGGCTGAAATGAGTTCTGAAAGATTTCCTGTAAGAGTTCTGTTCATTTAGAAAGCAGCACTCAAAGTATCTACACAGAAGATCAAACAGAATAGTGCTAGCTTTGAGCATTATCCAAATAATATTGATTACTATTCTTTTTGAAGAATATCTATTTTTCTATATTGAAGGATATCTATCAGACCACCAGTTCATTAGTCTGAAAGCAAAAATAAGGGATATGCAACCCTATTGTGTTAAGAAACAGAAAGTATCAATAGAGAGGGAAGGGTGCTGACAAATGGTAATGCCATCCCTAAAAACATTATCCATGTGCTAAAATATGTGTGGCTGTTTCAAGTATCAGATTTGTTTGTCTCCCAAGGATTGCAGCCAAGCAATATAAAAAACAGTTCAACTAAGCTTTTCATCATCTGTTAAACTTGTCCATAATTAATAGACCCCATAGACTCTGAAACCAAAGAAAAGCATCTGGAATATCCTCCCTTCTTGGCTGTTGAGCAAGTGAGCAGCTGGCAAAGACCAAATAGACATCGCCTTCTTGATCAGATTGCTCACTCTCCCTGGGAAGCTGAACGGAAACATACACAGAATCAAAGCAAACAGGGTCAAATATATTGTTGGCACTGCTCCACAAAAATCAGTGATGGATTGATCTGTCAATGTTTGTTAGTAGTGGCTAAGCCGTTGCCCTGAGGAAGAATGTGGCTTTTATTGACAGGTGAAAAATGCTTTAGAACAGTCAGGCGACATTGCATTTCCATGCTGCAACCATGTATTTGGACAAATTAATTTCCTTTCTCATTGAGAAACTGCACACAGGGATCTATATTATCCAGAGATACTTCATTAATGCTTATTGGTAGTATAAACGTGTGTATATTTATATTTTATGTTTATGAGGTTGTTTTATGAAAGTCTATTGTCTAGGAAAGTAGATGGCCCATTGCTAACCTCTAAGGATAGAGGAACATGGTCACACAGAGAGGAGGGCATGGTTGCTGCACTGGGGAGGGGGAATGCAGGGAAACAATTAAAAGAAAAAAAGAAACTCAGGATGTTCATCCCAAGGGCTGCCTTCAGGCTTCCCTGGAAACATAGCTCAGGAAGAAGGGCTGTAGCTCAGGGGTAGAGCACCTGCTTTGCATGCAGAAGGTCCAAGGTTGAATCTCTAGCATCAGGCGTGGAGCCAGCTGAGTGGCGGCCTGGGTCCAACCCTGCTGGTGGCCACTCTGACGATGTGCACGGGGCTTGCCGGAGCCCCGAGAGAAATCCCCTCCCCCACCCACGAACAAGCGCTTGCCCATCCCTTTCTCTCCCTCCAGATTTTGTCATCGTCATGTGCAAAGGGGGCGTGGCCTTGAGCTCCAAAGAGCCTGAGCGAGCCCTTCCCTGTCATTTCAGGCAGCGCTTGCTGCCTGAAAGCATCTATTCTCCCTTTCTCTCCCTCTCTGGATGCAGCATTTGCTGCCTGAAAAGGATGGGCAAGTGCTCACTCGGGGCTCTTAGTGGCATGGGTGTGGGTGGCGGGGTGTTCATTTGGGGCTCTTCTGGAACCTGAGCCACTCTCCCCTGGGGGCTTCGGAGGCCCCTACCATTGGGAGCCTGGGTTCTTAGAACCCGTTCACACAATGATGGCTACGCCCCTGTCTGGCATCTTCAGGTAGAGTTGGGAATGACTCCTGCCTGGAACTCTGGAGAGGTGCTGCCAGTCAGTCAGTCAGTCAGTCAATCAATCTTTATTATGGTCAAAGACCAGTACAAGCTGCCAGTCAGTATAGTCAATACTAAGCTAGAAGGACCAATAGTCTGATAATATGTTAATATCCTGGCAGGACAGGGGTGTATCTGTATTTGGGTGGTTGTGTTCAAAGAACACACCAGCCTAGCCCCCCCCCCCCGCAGAAGAGGGGCTGCTGAGAGCCTCTCACCTGTTGCCCATCGGCCAGCCCGTTCACTCACCTCCCTGCCTCCCTCTACCCCCCCCCAATTGCCAGCCACTTCTGCGGCTCCTAAATTCACATTCATTGTGCGTGGGTCGGATTCTTAAGCTTTCCTGGTCACAGTACAGTATAATGATGTCACAGCCCACACCGGGTCATAAGGTCATTACACTGTCTTTTGTTTGGATGTTCCTTATCATTTGTAAATCTTGGGCTGTACATGGGTTCTGGCACCTGAAGTTTATGGACAGTTCATATTTCTGGAGCTCTGGTATAAATGAGTAAGCAATATTATTATGGACACAACTTACTCATCTTTTTTGCAAAGACTAGATTTTGCATCCAACAGCATTTAAATCAACCCTGTTTTCCATATGAAAGATGTGTTTTGGTGGGGAGTGGAGAAAGGCTTCTAGAGGTAGCAAGAGCAAGGTTGCTTTAAAAAAAAGGATGCAGAAAGAGTAAGCTGTTTTGTAGAAACAATGCATAACATGTAGAAAAGTGACTAGATATTCTACCGCCTAGTGCAGGCAAGGAGTAAGAACAGTGCTTGAGTCAGTTTAGTTTACCTAGAGTTGTCAACTGACTGAAGCTGTTGCTGGAGATTCTTCATCCCTTGAGGGTCTTCCTAAAAACAAATGGAGAAAAAGATGTTCTTGGTTCAGTGGGGAGCAGATTCCAAAGCCCTGGGGGCAGCCACAGAGAAAGCCCAGTCCCAGGTTGCCACCAGACGAGCCAGCAGCAACCGTAACCAGACCTCTCCAGAAGATCATAACTGGTGGCAGGATTCATGACTAAGAAGGCACTCTCTTAAAAACCCTGGGCCCAAGCTGTAAACGGCTTTATAGGTGATAACCAACACTTTGTATTTCACCTGGAAACATATCAGCAGCCAGTGCAGTTATTTTAAAACCAGTGTTATGTGGTCCCTTTGTGTTGTCCCAGAGACCAATCTGGCTGCCTTATTCTGTACCAATTGTAGTTTCTGGACTACATACAAAGGCAGCCCTACGTAGAGTGCATTACAGTAGTCAAACCTGGAGGTTACCAGCATATGTACCACTGTTTTAAGGTCATTTACCACCAGAAATTGACATAGCTGCCGTATCAGCCAAAGCTGATAAAAGTGCTCCTGGCCACTGCCTCAACCTGAGAAACCAGGGTAGAGCTTTGAAGCCAGGAGCACTCCCATGCTACGTACCTGATCTTTCAGGGGAGTGTAACCCCATCCACAACAGGCAAATCTAAACTATTTCTTAGGCCCTGACCCCCCACAGTCACTACCTCCGTCTTATTTGGATTCTGTTTCAGTTTGTTATCCCTCATCCGGTCCATTACCGCCTACAGGCAGGCATTAAGGGAAGATATGCCATTTCCTGATGAGGTTGACATGGAGAAATAGATCTTGGTGTCATCAGCATATTGATAACACTCTGCACCAAACCTCCTGATGATCTTTCCCAGCGGTTTCATGTAGATGTTAAAGAGCATTGGAGACAGTATGGAGCTTTGTGGATCTCCACACTTTAGTTCCCACTTTGCAGAACAACAGTCTCCAAGCAACACCATCTGGATTCTGCCAGAGAGGTAGGAATGGAACCACTGTAAAACAGTGCCACCCAGTCCCAGAAGGATACCATGACTGATGGTATCAAAAGCCGCAGAGAGATCCAAAAGGATCAGCAGAGTCACACTCCCTCTGACAATAGCCAGTTGGAGATCATCCATCAGGCCAACCAAGACAGTCTCAACCCCATAGCCCACATGGAAGCCAGTTTGGAATGGGTCTAGATAATCTTCATCATCCAAAACTGCCTGGAGTTGAGAGGCCACCAACCACTCAATCACCTTGCCCAACCATGGAAGATTAGAAACAGGTCTGTAATTAGCTAACTCCAAGGGATCCAATGCAGTTTTCTTCAATAGTGGTCTAATAATAATCTCCTTAAGACAAGGAGTCATCCTGCCAGATCCTCTCTGATAATATGCTTCCTACTTTAATATGCTTTGGAATATGCTCCCTACTGAAATAAGAGCATCTCCTCCTCTGTTTGTTTTCAGGAAGAACCTCAAGACTCTTCTGTTTTCTCAGGCTTTTAATTATAATTTTAATAATTTTAAAACCTTGTTTTAATATCTATTTTATTCTATTGTTTTTATTGTAATGTATTTTATTTTGTAACTTTTAAATATTTTAAATTTTGTGCACCGCCTAGATATGTAAGTAAGTAAGTAAAACTTTATTTCGGTCGTAGACCAGCAATACAACAATATTAAAATAATGATGATGATGATGATGATGATGATAAGATGATAATATAAAATCAGACTACATTTATACGCATTTGGCATATTATATAACAATATTTGGCCACGATATGAATAACATCCGGATTAGGATTAGTGAGCAAATAGTTTAAATAGAAATTCTCTCCACGACCCGGAAAATTAATCAAAAGTGGGGCAATTTGTTGGCGTCTTATGTCTCTGTAATATTCACAATGCAGTAAAACATTAGCAGTTGTTTCAACATTACCAGATCCACAAGGTCATAATCTTGATGCATATGGTATACCCTGGAATCTCCCATGGAGCACAGCTGTTGGGAGAGCATTTACATGGGCAAGTGTTAGAGCTCATCTAAATTTTGAAATTAAGATGCTACTTAAATATGTAGCAGACCTGAGCTCGGTACACTGACTACCTATGTAAATGCTACTCGGTAACTTTGCATGTTCCATCTGCAACTCCATGTCATGGATACGTTGCACAATTTCTCTTCTGGCCTGATCGAAACCTAATCTGATAAAATCATCATGAGATAATCCGTATGATAGTAGTTTTTCTGTAATTGCCGATTTCCATTTGGATTTAAAGGAGTCTTCCAAAATTAAATGTACTAAGCCAACTTTCGTGAAAACCAATTTTAACCAGTAAAGTATGATAGATCTCCAATAGCATGATTCAAATCTTACCAGACCCACCTCCCTTCTAATAACAGTATTTGGGACACAGCACGGCAGCTGTAATATGGTTCTTATGAACTTAGTTTGAAGCGTTTCTAATGGAGCAAAATTACTAAATGGGCCCAATTGTGCACCATACATTATCTGAGGATACACTTTGGCCAATAGTAATTTTATTGCAACAGGGATGTACAAAGCTCCCCGTGAGAAATAAAATGATTTGATTAGATTAATTGATAATTGGGCGCTCTGAATAATATGTTTTTGATGCGCAATACGGGAACCAGATGAGTGAAATACAACACCTAAGTATTTATAAGATTGAACTTGTTCAATTGTATTCCCATTCATGTGCCAAGTATATCTCTTTGGCCATTTAGCAAACACCAGAACTTTTGTCTTTTGGTGGTTTACCTCTATCATCTCTCCATTACAAAACAAACTTAATTGTGCTAGTGCTCGACGTAGTCCTATGGGCATCTGGGATAAAAGGATCATATCGTCTGCATACAGCAGGACTGCAATGTGTTTCTGTGCCAGTTTTGGAGGGTGCATAGACATGTCAGATAAACAGCTCACCACTGAGTTGATATAGATGTTAAATAAAGTAGGTGCCAAAATGCAACCCTGCTTTACCCCTCTACTAGTTAGAACATCTGACGTTAAATAACCATACTGGTTACAGCGGACCCGCAATCAAGACTTCTCATATAGTTTATAAATTAATAATAGTAATCTCTTATCAATTTCCAAATCTATTAGTTTTTGCCAGAGCCTGTCTCTTGATATGGAATCAAACGCCGATTTCAGATCTATAAATGCAGTATAAAGTGCAGCACCCGACTTAGCTGTATATTTTTCAACAAGATAATGGAGGGTCAGTGCATGTTCCGTAGTAGAACGACCTGCTCGAAAGCCAGCCTGTTCAACTGCAAGAATGTTATTTTCCTCAATCCAGTCCACCAGCTTAATTGCTAAGTGTTTAGCATAAATTTTACTAATCACACTCAGGAGACTTATAGGCCTATAATTTGCAGGATCACTCCGTCTACCTTTTTTGTATATTGGGACTATTATTGCCGCTCCCCAATGTGGTGGAATTTTTGCCGTATTATCGATATACGTGAACAGTGAGGCTAAAACTGGAACCCACCAGTCTAGGTTAGACAGAATCACCTCTATAGTAATATAATCGGTTCCAGGGGCTCTGCCTTTTTAAAATTGTCTTACAAGACCTTCTACTTCTGAGCAGGAAACCGAGTCCCATCTCGGGGGGTCATTTGTATATGTCTCAACATTCACCGTTATGGCGTCATTTTGTCTATACATTTCTTGAAAATGATGTTCCCATTTATCAGCTGGAATTATACAATCAGGTAAAGTGGGGGGTCTTCCTAATGAAGGTGCTACCAAGCGCCAAAAGGTGCTTTGATTTTTCAGTTTGGCCGCTTCTATTAACTCCTCTCCTCTCTGTATCATCCATTCAGATTTCTTTTGCTTTAATAGTCTCTTATATTGCCTCCTCATTATTAGTAAACCCTGTACATTGAGGTTAGTTGTATCATCTGTATATCTATCAAGTGCCTTTATTAACGTACCTTTCGCCTCTTGGCAATCTCTATCAAACCAGGGACGAGAAAAAACTTTCCGTCCAGTTTTTGGCATAGTGTTAATGAGTGTTGGGTGTATTAAGGTTAAGAGACTATCATAGTGATCTAACAGGCATATACCGTCAGGCACAGATGTCCCTTGAATAATAACATCCCGTAAAAACTGGGCTTTTGAGGAGTTTAGTAAATCAGTAAGACGTGCAGCCTGCCCGACAGTCCATTTTGCCCTTTGTGGGGCATTTCCCTTTGGTATGCCCAAAGCCCATTCACAGTCCGAAGAACTTCTCCCTCTTAATGTTATGTTCAGCAGTAATGGAAAATGGTCACTTTCCGGGCGAGGTATCACTTGAAAGTACCCCACCCATGGTGCTAAATTTCTTGTTACAGCAACATAGTCAATTAATGAGGGATTTGGGCCTGTCCAGTGCATATACTCAGCTGGATAATCCGGTTGCATTGCACCGTTGAACAAGTGTAGATCCAATTTATGGAGAGTTGATAATAAATTCAGACCTGAGAAATTAATTATAGCATCCTTCGACTGCCTTATTAATAGGGGAGAAGGGGTAGGTAGCATTACCGGGTAGAAATGGTATTTTGCAAAAACTGCCTCATTATTCTTCCCCAATCGGGCATTAAGATCACCAGCAATAATCAGATGAGAATCATGATGCACTATTAATATGTCTGTAATAAAGGTTTCCACTTTGGCCCATGTCTCTGTCACCTCTGTACTTGAACTCATTGGCGGTATATAGATATTAATCAGTATCAATTTAAAGCTCCCAATATTAAGTTGGGTAGCAAGGGCATAGGGGTCTAACTTAGTAAGCAGGGACAGTTGTGATGTCAGAGCTGTGGAGGCCAAGACTGCCAAGCCACCACTAGGTCTGCCTCTGCATGCAGTTCTTACCGCATTTAATGAAATCGAAATATAACCAGGAAGAGTAATATCTTCTGTCAACCAAGTTTCCTGCATTATCAATATCTCATGCTTGGTGATAAAGGACATAAAGTCAGGGTCTGTAATTTTAGCCCTTAAGCCAGCCACATTCCACACAAGTGTTGCAATCTGGTTAGAAGGCTTTGAATGTCAATCTACAACCAGCGTGTTTCCCTGTTCAGATGAGGTAGGTCCTTGGATCTGTCCCATTATTTCAGATGTTCTCTGCACAGATCTATTGCAGCACTCATTGTCCAGCGGGATTATTGTCCTCGATGATACTGTGTCTAAATCAGGGTGTTGCTTGGTCTCTTGCTCTAGGAAGCTGTTTACACTAAAAGTATCTTTACCCAACCTAGTTTGCGCATCTCTCTTTGGCAAGGAATTGTCCTTAGGTGTCAGTAGATCTGTGATGTTATCAAAGTGAGGGTCAGTTAGTATCCCCCTCCAGCTATTTTCCTTCAATTGAGCATTTTCATACAGGGCTACTTTCACATGGTCAATCAAGACTTGGTTATTGTGTATTGGGCCTTGATTTTGCAGGTCCACCACTGAGTCATGTTCCATAGAGAGTTCAGCAAGATCAGTGAAAGCTTGTTGTTCTAAAAAATTAATCCTTGACTGAGGTTCATCAGAGGTTTTCTGGAGGCTTGCCAAGTCCTCTGCAATTTCTAGTAATGTCTTTGGGGTGTTCTGTGATCCCTCGAGGGCTAGCTCGATACAATCGTAAGGAGTATTATGCCTTTTTTTTCCTTCATTCGAGGAAATTTGAGTCAGTATCTCATTTTTCTGTCCCAAGTGGTTGTTCAGTCTCACTTGCTTTGCCATCCCCTCTGGCACGATGCTATGAGCTTGACCTTGAGAGCTAGTCTGTGTTGAGAGTTCCCTAGTTATCTTCTGTTCGCTTCCAGTAAACAATGGCAGTCGGTTCTCAGATGGTTGCGGACTTAACCCTCTCCTCACTAAGGTGGTCTTAACAGTATTAGTAAAATGTCTCCTGACTTGAATTCCAAACCACGCTAAGTGTGCCCTCATCTGAAGGAGTATTCTTGGAATTTTCTCATCTCTAAAGGTGAGCAGAATTCTCTGATGAAAATTAACATCAGGTAAATATGTATACATTACAAGGTCTCTACCCAGAATATGGCATTGTGTCAGCAGACTTAATGACCTCAGAATGGCTGATTTATAACTCCATTTAGCATGATTAACTGGTATGCGCTCTATAATAAGAGCAATAGAGTTCGCTTGAAGCACACGATTTACTTTGTTGTCCTTCATCTGTCGAGATATGTGCTGCTTCATCTCAGATTTCACTGATCTTAAGGCATCTGGGCAGCTAGTCTGCTGAGATCTGTTAAAGAGCTCGGGCTGTACTTGTTTCAACATAAGAGTTATTGCATCCACTTTCCCTTCCATATTACATAGAGTTTGAAGGGTGAGCTGCAAAGTATCAGCCATTAACTTACAGAGCTGAGCCAACATCGCATTCTGCTCCGATGCAGTATTCTGCCTACTGTCAGTTGTTAAAGGGTCAGAATTTACTGCCTTGATAGCACTGTTTGTAATATCTGTAATGTCATTAGAGGATCCTAAAGCCTCATATCTATTGTAAGTAGAGAACTTAGATTGAGGACTTACAGAAGGAGTTAAGTACTGGTCCATACGAGATTGCTTGGAGCGTCTCCCCCGTTCTGTGGATTCTGTGGATTCAATCGGTTCAGTGGTTGGAATTGCACGTGAGCGTTTTTTCCGTCCCATATTAAAGTTCTATTTATTGTAGTAATAAATCAAGTTGGAGTTCTCTTTTTATCTGCAGACGGTTTGACTCGAAGTATTCAGAACGACATTTTACAGGAAAAACACAAGTGTTTCGGAGGAGCTCTGAAAACTCCAGCCATTCACCTCCATGTTGGCTCCTCCTCCTCTCCTAGATATGTACATATCAGATAGATAGATTCCAGATGAGATAAGCCAAGTTGGGCAATGATCAAGAGAACAGGTTGTAGGATGCACAGTCCCAAGCAGTTTGTCTACTCCTCAGAAGTCACTAACTGAAAGTGATCCAATCTAATCCCATGAGAGGAGTTGCTGGACACCTCCACAGTAGACTCTGTAGCAATGTCCCCTCTACCAGGTATTCCCAGATGTTGACTACAGCTCTCATCACCCCCAGCTGCAATAGCCTTTGGCTGGGGATTATGGGAGTTGTAGTCATCAACATCTGGGAAACCCTCTTACAGGGAACACTGCTCTGCAGTAACTGTGGAATCCAGCTCGACCCGAATATGAGAGATGTAATCTGCAAAAAAAGTCATTAAAAATGTCAAAGCAAGTAACCGATGGTTCCAAATTTAAATTCGGGGGGGGGGTACATACTAACCCCCTCGCAACCCTAGACAACTCAGCTAGACGTGAATTGTGGATGCCATGTGGGCAGAAAAGAACTGCTTCTTTGCTGCCCGCACTGCCAGAGCATAGCTCTTCAGATGTGCTCTGTGTTGTACCCGATCAGATTTGTGCCAAATCTTCCTCCACTTGCACTCTAGTCATCTACTTCGCTACTTCAGCTTGATGTCAATTTCTGCAGACTCTAGGTCAGTCCTGGAGAGTTGGCAACCCTACCCTTACCCCAGTAGCATCCCATACACGCGGGACGGGGTGATGGTAAATGAGCCATAGGTATGGGTCATTCCTGTTCCCCTCTCCCCGCCTGCCTTGCTCTGCCTTGCCTTGCCTGCTGCTTCATTAACCTTTGGGATGCAGGCTGATTGTTTGTCTGGTTCCCTAACCAGGTGAAAATCCAGCCTGGGCACCAAGGGTTAATGTGGCAGCGTGTGAGAGAGCAAGACAGCCAGTTTGGAGAGAAGAGTGCATGAACGAGCCACATCTGGGGCTTGTTTACCACCACTACCCATCCTGCCAGTATGGGCCACTATAACCGTACCCCTTTTCCCAGCAGCAGCTGAATGGCACAGTATCAGGGACTTTGGGACCTGAACAAGACATCTCTTGGGTTCAGCTGGGACTTAGCCTAAGTGAGTTATTCAGGGCTGGAAGTGCTGAGGCCCCAGAAAGCCTTCAGGCACAGAAGCGAATCAAGGTGTCCAAGATCTTCTCAAATAACAGTTGTACGAAGCCTCTGGATTATTTTGTATTTATTAATTATTATTATTTTATTTTATTTTATTTTATTTTATTTTATTTTATTTTATTTCCCACTCTTCCTCCAAGGAGTCCTGAGCGGTGTACTACATACTTAGGTTTCTCCTCGCAACAGCCCTGTGAAGTAGGTTAGGCTGAGAGAGAAGTGACTGGCCCAGAGTCAACCAGCAAGTATCATGGCTGAATGGGGATTTGAACTCGGGTCTTCCCGGTCCTAGTCCAGCACTCTAACCACTACACCACACTGACCTCCTATACGTGTGGGAAACCTAATGCACCCTTCTGCCTTTGCATAGCCAACCATGCAGTACAGTACCTTCGATTACACTCTGGACCCGGCTGAAGTCCCCTGTTCCAGCAACAGACAGCAAGAATCCTGGGTTGGAAAGAGAAGTGCACAGCCCACGTCTAGATTTGGGGATTGCTGCTCACATCCCTAGCCAGGTCCTGATGCAGTGTCAGGAACTGACAGCACCAGTCATTGTTGGGTACAGTCACGGGTGGTCCAAGGCATTGTGGCGCTTGAGACAAGCTGCCAAATGCTGCCTCGCCCTTCAACAGTGGGGAATCCAGCCCCCTTTAAAGACTGACCCTTGCGAGCATTGAAAGCAGTGAGAGCAGAAGGGAAATTTGCTAGCAGCTTCATTGCATTCCCTTAGGCTTTTTGCAAGCTTTGAGAGGCATGGCAGGAGTTGCTAAACACCTTGCTAAAATTGCAAGTGTGCATGTCAGTCCCAAAGAGCTACTCTGATGGCAAGGGTAGGGGGCATCGACATCGTGCCACCCTTCCGGTGTCCCCAAAATTTGCTGCTTGAGGCAACCACCTTACCTCATGAAAGGACTGCCCCCAAGTACAGTGGGCGTGGGGTGAAGCTCCATGACCTTCCTTGTTTCTTTGGATGAGGGTGATGGTTGTATAAATGATGAACCATTATTTGATCAGGTGCCACAGAAAAGATCTGAAGATCTCTGATTCCATCGCCTGCGGTGGGGGGGAGTGGGGAGGAAAACTACTTCTGGATTTCCTTTCGTTATGATATTCTGTCACTGTTATGGCATGCTTGATATCAGCTGGATGAACAGATGGGCTTTATGGTTCATTTCAAACTGCTCAGTCAGTCAAACAGCACAAATTGCATTAATTCCCTCACGGTTTGAACCAAAAGCCAAATATTCTGGGAAACCACACTGTAGGTGGGAATAGGATTCCTTGTCATTATCTCTGACCTTGCAAGATACAATTGTGAATTCAAAGCTTTTTTTTTTTTTAAAGGTAAGTGTGCAATTTCCATCACCACAAAGAAACATTGTCTCATGTGTATCCTGCATAACAAAGAAGGAATTCCATCAGCCTTTCCAAATTGTACTTGTAGCACTCAAGTTGTTTCCCCCATGAAAAATCATGGAGGTAGAAAGTTCCCCTGACTAATACGGTGGGTTCAGACAATGCATAAAAAGTCAAATCCTAATTCTTGGAGTTCAGCAGCAAGCCCGACTTCCAGTGGGGAGGGGTGGAAATAAGCCAATATCTGTTGTATCATCCAATTCTGCCAGTGTCAGCTTATTCTGCCCTACTAACAGAACCAATAGCTGTAGCCAAGAGTTGAAGTTGGGTACAGATGTTGGCTCTGGAACCGTAAGTGGGGCAGAATAAGCCATCACTGGAGGGTTTGGACAATGTGACCAATGTTGGTGATAAGCCAACATTGAGAGCTCCCAGAGCTCTCTACCGAACTCTGGGAACCGGAGATTCAGCTTTTTATGTGTTGTCTGAACCCACGCATAGCCACAACTGAAAAATTCCAAATGGATGAAAGATACTAAAGCTGTCCATATGAGCAGCCCTACCCAGGCTTGTGCAGCCCTACCAGGTAGCCTACTGCCTTGCCGGGTAGCCTGGATGTTTGCCCTGGGCACAAGTGTGCCCTTCTACCTGGCTTCCCAGTCGTGTGTCTGCTCGGGGTGTCTGCAGAGACACAGAGTTGGGCATCTAGAGCACCCAGGTTGCGAGAAAATCCCCCAGTGCACCACACTACTTGCATGGTGGATTCCTGGAAGCTGGGCTGCATTTCCTGGACTCCACATAGCCACACAGCTCCCAGCAGCACCCACCGTGGGGGCACACGAGCTGCACAGCCACAACAGGTCTTTGGGGGGGAAATCTCTCATATTCAGGCCGACTTAGTCTCCACAATTACTTCAGTATCTAATGTGGAGGTGTCCAGCAACTCCTCTTGTGTGGTTAGGTTGGATCAGTTCCAGTTTGTGACTCTTGAGGACGTGGACAAGCTGCTTGGAGTGGTGCGGCCTATCACCTGTCTACTTGATCCTTGCCTGACATGGCTTATACTATCTGGCGGGAGGGGGGTAGTTGTAGGAGGCCTGGTAGAAATCATAAATGCTTCTCTGAGGGAGGGTAGGATGCCTCCTTGTCTTAAGGAGGCAATTATTAGACCACTTCTAAAGAAGCCTGCCTTGGATCCCTCAGAGCTGGGTAACTACAGGCCTGTCTCCAACTTTCTGTGGTTGGGCAAGGTAATTGAGAAGGCTGCAGCTTCCCATCAACAGACAGTCTTAGAGGAAACCAATTATCTAGACCCGTTTCAGACTGGCGTTCAGGTGGGTTATGGGGTGGAGACTGCCTTGGTTGGCCTGATGAATGATCTCCAATTGGCAATTGACAAGTGTGACTCTGTTGGTGATTGACAAGTGTGACTCTGTTGGCAATTGACAAGTGTGACTCTGTTGGTCCTTTTGGACCTCTCAGCGGCTTTCAATACTATCAACCATTGTATCCTTCTGGAGCATCTGAGGGGGTTGGGAGTGGGGGGCACTGCTCTGCAGTGCTTCTGCTCCTACCTTTCAGGGCAGATTCCAGATGGTGTCCCTCAGGGACTTTTGTTCTTCAAAATCTGAACTTTCATATTGTCTCCCTCAGGGCTCTGTATTGTCTCTGATGTTGTTTAACATCTACATGAAACCACTGAGAGACATCATCAGGAGATTTGGTGCAGGGTGCTATCAGTATGCTGATGACACCCAAATCATTTCTCCATGTCAGCTTCATCAGGAGAAGGCATAACCTCCATCAGTGCCTTCCTGGAGATGGTGATGGGCTGGATGAGGGATAACAAACTGAGACAGAATCCAGATAAGACAGAGGTACTTATTGTGCGGGGTCAAAACTCAGGAGATGAGTTTGATCTGCCTGTTCTGGATGGGGTCACACTTCTCCAGAAGGAACAGGTGTGCAGTCTGGGGGTGCTTCTGGATCTGGGCCTCTCCCTGGTGTCCCAGGTCAAGGCGGTGGCCAGAGGTGCCTTTTATCAGCTTTGGCTGATACGCCAGCTGCGTCCATTTCTTGAGATGAATGACCTCAGGACAGTAGTACATATGCTGGTAACCTCCAGACTGGACTACTGCAATGCACTCTATGCCTTTGTATGTAGTTGTTCAGAATGCGGCAGCCAGGTTGGTCTCCAGGTCATCTCAGAGAGACCATATTACTCCTGTATTGAAAGAGCTACACTGGCTGCCGATAAGTTTCCAGGCAAAATACAAGGTGCTGGTTATAACCTATAAAGCCCTAAATGGCTTGGGCCCTGGGTATTTAAGAGAACGTCTTCTTCGGCATGAACCCCACCGCTGATTTAGATCATCAGGAGAGGTCCATCTGCAGCTGCCCCCGGCTCGTCTGGTGGCTACTCGGGGACGGGCCTTCTCAGTTGGTGCCCCGATGCTTTGGAATGCGCTCCCTGCTGAAATAAGAGCTTCCTCATCTCTAAGAATTTTTTAAAAATCTTTAAAGACACATTTGTTCATCCAGGCTTTTAATTAAATCTATTTAAATAGTTTTAACTTCATTATAAAATATTGTTTTAAGGTTTTAAATTCTTATAATGTTTTATCTTTTTGTTGTCATTTATTTTAACCAATGTTTTAATTTGTCATGTATTTGTTTTAACTAATGTTTTGACTTTTTGTTGTTGTTGTAAACTGCCCAGAGACGTAAGTTTTGGGTGGTATAAAAATATGTTAAATAAACAAACAAAAAAACAGGAAAAAGGATTGCTGGGGCGGTGAAGGGGAGGGAAGATCGAGCCTGCTTTCCCCTCGCACCCTCCCTGCCCTGCTCACATGTCACGGGAATGACCTTACTTTCTATTGCCCTGATAAAAACTATCCAGTATAATAGTTTTCTCATGTTCAGATACATGAAAATGGCTTAATTCAAATCATCTTGGGGCAGTTTTCATACTCCCATAGATTTCTTTTTAACTATTTCAAATCTGTTATATTATTATTTCCAAGAACCATTTCTCACATCACACAGCTACAAACCCAGGTTGCCACAATGTAAGCTAAACAGAGAATGGCAGCTACATGGCTACCTGAGAAGTGGGCCTGTATGATACCAAAGCTTGATGCATTTACACTTTATATATTTACCTGTATGCATATTTATATTTTAGGATGTCTACACTGCTTTTTGATCTTAGTTTACAAGTGGGACTACAGAACTGCAGATTACAACAATACCAGTTTATGCAAAGCCACATCTCTTCTGAAACAAACGTTTTGCCACTCATCAACTGATAAGAGCCAAGAAAGCCAGGTCAGCATCTTTCTGAGGGGCTTTGGTGCCATTACAAAAAATGCCTCATCGCCTGTACCCACCTGCCACACTTCTCACAGTGGAAGGACCTGAGTAGGACCTCAGTTGTCCAATGTGGGCATGCAGTTTCAAAAACAAAAAATATATAGCGTGCTAAGATCTATATACTTGTACCACAAAAAGAACCAAAAAGACCCTACATCAAACTAGCCCCACCCACCCCCAAAAAGGAATAACCACAATATGATGGGAAATTACTATATTGGAAGGTGTATTCAATATGGATCAATTGGAAGTAAATAGAACAACGGTATATACATCAAGAAACAATAGAATCCTCCGTGGAAATGACCATGAACACAATAGAGTCCATAGGCTATATATCAAAACAGAGCAATGGAGTAGCTAAGATGAAATTATTGGTGAAGACATCCACACTACAGTGAACCGGTGACCTCCGTTTCAAAATAGTTCTTTACATCCAATTGATCCATATTGAATACACCTTCCAATATAGTATTTTTCCATCATATTATGGTTATTCTTTTTGTTTTTTGGTTTGTTTGGTTTTTTGCTAGTTTGATGTAAGATCTTTTTGGTTCTTTTTGTGGTGTGCAGTTTCATACAGATAGAAGTGGTCATCCAGGTCCCAAACTGTTTATGACAGTTCTTTTTGCACCTGCAGACCCACCACATCCTCAAATATTACCTATGGACCCCCATCTTATTTATGTCTTTTCATAAGGCACTAGTAAAAATTAGAGGGTGGGGGAATAATATTTGGGATAATTATTTTCAACAACTTGATTCTGGCTCCCCAGCAAGATAATTAAATTTAGTGCTGCACAGATTTTCCACAGATCATCTAGATCTGGAGCCCCAGGGGTTAAACCCTTGCTTTAGGGCTTTAAAGGTAGAGGCCAGCACTTTGAAACTGAGCCCTTTGGGTTGGCATTCAATAGCAACCGCTCCTGAACAAAAAGCGGTACCATTTCACATGTCCCCAATAATGGCAAGCAATTGTGATATCCAATACAGTCTACGAATCTTTAATATGTATAGAACCGAAGCACCTTAGGCGTGCATAGGCAGCATGGGAGTAAAAGTTTAACTAAACTCCAGCGAAAGATACTAGAAACATGTAGGTTTCATATCATTCCCTAATTTTAATGGGGGGGGGGTGAGAGAGAGAGAGAGATGGAAGAGGAAGGATTTCCTGGTGGTTTTCTTTAAGTGTTTTAGGCCATTGCTTCTTTGGCTTTCAAGACACAAAAAGTTAACACATCGCCTTGGCAATGAATTCATCCTTTCCACAGGGCATACGTGCTCTAAGAAGAGATTGTTAATGTGGCATTATTTAGCCTAATTGGCTCTCTGAAAACAGAGCAAGGTCAAATCAGCTAAGCCAAAGAGTTCCTTATCAGCTCAGACAGCACAGCAGGGAGAGAAAAGGCACCTGAAAGAAGGATTTATCTCTCATTGTTTCTTGCACCATGGCACAGTACTCAGGTTAACACAGATAGATCTTGCTGAAGAATGTCCTTACGTTTCTTAACATGCAGATACAATGCATTATGGCTTAAAGCAAATTGTTTCTACAGAGAGCTACCAAATACTAAGCCAAACAATTAGCCCAACGGTAGCTCAGTGCTATCCTAATTGGCAACATCTCATGTTTTTGGGCAGAGGTCTTTTGTCAGAGCCAAAAGATTAAGTATGTTCTAGAACAGATCGAGAAGAGCTGTTCCTTCCCACCCTAAGAGCCTTCTAATACCATCTTATGTTAGAGGACATTACACTGCTTCTTAACTATAAATGCTCCTTGCTTTGGGAAATCAAAAGCGTTTGCAGTGGCTTCTGGGATGACTTTATTTGCAATTACTGAATTCTGCAGTTAATGACTGAACCCTAGACTAAATTGCTCATGAGCAGTCCCATTGAAATTAATGGGGGAATATGTCATGACTAGTGTCTCCATTAATTTCAATGGGACTACTCATGAGTAATTTAATCTGGACATCAGCCACTGACTTTATCATCATCTTCTAATCTAGGTTCTTCAGCTCTGTGACTCTGGCTCTCCTTAACTGAACTGCTTCAAGACCGATCACTGAGATGAAATTGTTAAAAGTCTGCTCAGACTTGCTTTTCTTTTCAGAAAAGGAAGAGCACTTTGCTACTAGAGACAAAGACTCCTTCCTGAAACCATGGACAGTTGCTGCCAGCCATGTAGATCAGGTTTCTTAACCTTGGGCCCCCAGATGTTGTTACACTACAACTCCCAGAATCCCCAGCCACAAAGGCCACATCTGGGGATTCTGGGAGTTGTAGTCCAACAACTTCTGGGGGCCCAAGGTTAAGAAACCCTGATGTAGATGATACTGAGCTAGTTAGATCAAGTCTGGCTCAATATACATCAGCTTCCCCTGCTTCTAAGAGTCTGCTGGCCCAGCAATTTCTTTTTAGGCAACCACTTTCATTTCCATTCTGGGTTAAAGTTACACACCTAACAATCATACATTACAGGAAACAGAAGTAAGGTGCAGGTAGAATGGAATTGGATAGTTCAGCAAGAGAACGAAGCTGCAGCCATTTGATCGTGGTCACACAAGTCCCTGTAGACTAGTCCCTGTAACCTGCCTATGTCATTGAATACTATGTGTATCATCTAGCTCTGTACATAAAAACTGATTGTACACCAACAGACTATTGAGAATAGATAAGACTAGCAATGTACCACTGTAGCACAGCAAATATTTTCAGTTATGCATAAGCATCTCTATACTAATTAAAACTGAAGATTCACTGCCTTCTGAAATCCCAAGGCGGCCTAGAAACATGAGCTGTGCATTGTGATGCGATCCTTAACTTGCCTGGAAACTGAGAGGTTATCCCATTTCCATCTCCTCACTCCAGCTAGTTGTGATCAGAGCAAAGATGCAGCATTGCCGTAGCTAATTTCTATCCAATTTCAGCATTAGACCTTTACACAAAACCAAAATAATGATGTGGTACAAAATTACCAACTGAGGTTAAATTATTTTCTGTTTGTGAAGTACCCCTATAATTTTGTAACTGTAAGTCCACCGCAATCATAGCAGCATTACACAGATAAATGAGGATTGCACATTACAAACACCATCACACAAGCAAACATACGGTAGGGACAGAGAGCAAAACGTAAGCAGGTTATATGGCATGTGATGGGGTAGTCAGTCCCTTTATTTTAGTTCACAAAATAGCAACAATCTAAGATGTTTAAACAGTGTGGCAATTAGGTTCCTTTAAAATAAAGGTATACAATTCCTCACATTTCAAATCACGACGCCCACAAACAGTAAATTAGTTGGGTGATGCATTATTTAGACTAGCACTGAACCCTTAGTATACTGGAACTTGAGTGGGAGGGAAATTGACAATAGAAAATACTCTCCCTTAAAGTGAGCCATGAATCCATGGCAGGGGTGGGCAAACGTGGCAGATAGAATTACAACTTCTATCATCCCCAACCACAATAAATTGTGGCTGGGGTTGATGGGAGCTCTAGTTCAACAACAGCTGGGGGGCCACGTTTGCCCACCCCTGATCCACTGACATAAACGCCTCCAAGGAAAGAACGGGGGGTGGGGGGGAGTCAGTGATACTCTACCATCTCCCAAAAAAGAGATTAACAAAGGCTGATAACAAAATATAGATCATAAGAAGAGTCTGCCAAAACAGCAAGAATCAGAGAATTAGAGACTCACCAATGGATCATACATGGACAAAAAGACTATTGTCCGGTTCTTATGATTAATGCAATGTTAGTTTGATGGGAATCCGAGGTTGCCACCATGAGCGTACTCCCATGGAGCATGTCATGTGAACCAGGGAAAATGTCAGCCATCTCTGGTTGGCAACATGACAACCTGAGATCATCAAGCCAGCTTCAGATCACAATTACAAATGTTACCCAAATATTTGAACTGAAACATGATCAGCAACTTCAGGTACAACTAGGTTGTCACATGTCCTGGATTGATCTGGACAGTCCAAGAATCAGACATCCTTTCCAGGATGGAGGGAAGGTTTTGTCTTGGATGTCCAGGAATTTGAGCCGGGAAGATTGCTTTACATGAATTTTATCTGTTTTTCTGGTGCTTCTCTCCAAGCATTGTAGCTACATGGTGTCAATGTTTAAAAGGCCCATATTCTTGTCTTTCTCTGCCACCAGTACTTCTGACTGACTGGGTCTGCTCTCTCTATAAGGCTTGGTAAACCCCTCCCACTCCTTTCTGGATCATCTTTAGAGTTAGCAACGGTGGTAGTAGGCATCTGGTTTTAGTTGTGAAGTATATTAACAGAGAAACCCCCCTTTTCTCCAGTGGCATTTGTCGGGGTCCCCCTTCTCTCTAGAACAGGGATTCTCAATGTTGGGTCCCCAGATGTTATTGGACTTCAGCTCCCATAATCCTCAACCAAAAGACACTGGGACTGGGGATTATGGGAGCTGAAGTCCAATAATATCTGGGGACCCAATGCTGAGAATCCCTGCTCTAGAACACTCATTGCCAGATGCAGCACCTGCAGTCTTGTCAAGGCCTCTCTTAGCCAGCAGGAAGTAACTCCTGTGTGGAGTAGAAGGAAGAAATGCAACAAAACACAAGTCTCCTTGATTGTTACAACATGAAAGATAAAACTCTGCAAAAACTCCACTCTCAGCGACTGCTCCCCAAAGTCAAGCACTCTTTCCAATTCTAGTTTTAAAAGTAGGGTTTTTAAATGTCCCCACCCCACCCCTGGCTTTGACTGTTGTGTCCAGAAATTATCTCTGAAGAATGTGGCAACCCTAGGCAAAACTAACTTCTCTCAAGTTTTCCTTTTAGAGCAAGCATTAACCCAAACCATTCTGATTTTAAAATATACCATCCCTCATGCAAATCGTTTAAGAATCACATGGCTTCAATAAGATGAAGTCCTTGTTAGAACATAAGAACAGCCCTCCTGGATCAGGCCCAAGGCCCATCTAGTCCAGCATCCTGTTTCACACAGTGGCCCACCAGATGCCGCTGGAAGCCACAGACAGGAGTTGAGGGCGTGCCCTCTCTCCTGCCATTACTCCCCTGCAACTGGTACTCAGAGGCATCCTGCCTTTGAGGCTAGAGGTGGCCCACAGCCCTCCGACTAGTAGCCATTGATAGACCTCTCCTCTATGAAGTCATCCAAACCCCTCTTAAAGCCATCCAGGTGGTGGCTGTCACCACATCCTGTGGCAGAGAGTTCCACAAGTGGATCACGCGTTGTGTGAAAAAGTACTTCCGTTTGTTGGTCCTAGACCTCCTGGCAATCAATTTCATGGAGTGACCCCTGGTTCTAGTGTTGTGTGAGAGGGAAAAGAATCTTTTTCTCTCCACTTTCTCCATGCCATGCATGATTTTATAGACCTCTATCATGTCTCCCCGCAGTCGTCTTTTTTCTAAACTAAAAAGCCCCAGGTGTTGTAGTCTTGCCTCATAAGAAAGGTGCTCTAGGCCCCTGATATCTTGGTTGCCCTCTTCTGTACCTTCTCCAGTTCAACAATGTCCTTTTTAAGATGTGGTGACCAGAATTGTACGCAGTACTCCAGGTGTAGCTGCACCATAGTTTTGTATAAGGGCATTATAATGTTAGCCGTTTTATTTTCAATCCCCTTCCTAATGATCCCTAGCATGGAATTTGCCTTTTTCACAGCTGCTGCACATTGAGTCGACACTTTAAACGAGCTGTCAACCGCAACCCAAAGATCCCTCTCCTGGTCCATCACCGACAGCTCGGATCCCATCAGCATATACTCGAAGTTGGGGGTTTTCGTCCCAATGTGCATCACTTTACACTTGCTAATATTGAACCGCATTTGCCATTTTTTCGCCCACTCCCCCAGTTCGGAGAGATCCTTTTGGAGCTGCTCACAATCCGTTTTGGATTTCACTACCCGGAAGAGTTTGGTATCATCTGCAAATTTGGCCACATCGCTGCTTACCCCTGCTTCTAGATCATTTATGAATAAATTAAAAAGCACCGGACCCAGTACAGATCCCTGGGGGACCCCACTTCTTACTTCCCTCCATTGTGAAAACTCTCCATTTATACCTACCCTGTTTCCTGTCTTTCAACCAGTTAGCAATCCACACATGTACTTGTCCCCTTATCCTGTGACTGCTAAGTTTCCTCAGGAGTCTTTGATGAGGAACTTTGTCAAAAGCTTTTTGGAAGTCCAGGTAGACTATGTCAACTGGATCACCTTGATCCACACACTCGTTGACACTCTCAAAGAAGTCCAAAAGGTTGGTGAGGCAAGATTTCCCTTTGCAGAAGCCATGCTGGCTCACTCCCAGCAGGGCCTGTTCTTCTAAGTGCTTTACAATTTTATCCTTGAGGATGCTTTCCATCAATTTGCCTGGAACAGACGTTAGGCTAACTGGCCTATAATTTCCCGGATCGCCCCTGGATCCCTTTTTGAAAATCAGTGTTACATTTGCTACTCTCCAGTCCTCTGGTACAGAGCCCGATTTCAGGGATAAGTTAAATATTTTAGCAAGGAGGTCAGCAATTTCACATTTGAGTTCTTTGAGGACTCTTGGATGGATGCCATCCGGCCCTGGTGATTTGTTAGCTTTCAGTTTTTCCAGACAGTTTAGAACATCTTCCTTTGTCACTTCTATCTGACCCAGCTCTCTAGCCTCAATCCCTAAAAAGCCTGGTTCAGGAACAGGTATATGCTCAGTATCCTCTGCCGTGAAGACAGATGCAAAGAACTCAGCTTCTCTGCAACCTCCATGTTCTCCTTAATAATCCCTTTCACTCCCTCATTGTCTAATGGTCCAACTGCCTCCCTGGCAGGTTTCCTGCTTCTGATGTACTTAAAGAAGTTTTTGTTATTCCCCTTGATACTTCTGGCTAAATGTTCCTCAAACTCTCTTTTTGCCTCCCTTATTGTCACCTTGCATTTCTTTTGCCAGAGTTTGTGTTCCTTTCTGTTCTCTTCATTTGGACAGGCCTTCCAATTTCGGAAGGAAGTCTTCTTCCCTTTTATGGCTTCCTTTACGGTACCCGTTAGCCATGCTGGCATCCTCCTGGACTTAGTGGTACCTTTCCTCCTTTTGGGTATACAATCTAACTTGGCTTCTAGTATTGTGGTTTTGAGTAAACTCCATGCACTCTGGAGCGAAGTGACTCTCCTGATTTTCCCCCTCAGCTTTCTTTTCACCATACTCCTCATTTGGGAGAAGTTTCCTCTTCTGAAATTCAAAATGTCTGTGTTAAGACATCCTTGGTGATTCTCTCCCCACATGTATGCTGAATTTGATGGCACTGTGGTCACTGTTCCCTAAAGGGTCGATGACACTGACATCACGCACCAGGTCCTGGGTGTCACTCAGAATTAGTTCCAAGGTCACCTTCTCTCTGGCTGGTTCCATGACCAACTGTTCTAGGGCACAGTCATTTAGCATATCTAGAATTTTGACCTCTTTGTCCTGACTTGAATGTGAATTTACCCAGTCTATGTGTGGGTAGTTGAAATCACCCATAATTACAGCCCTGCCTCTCCTTGACGCCTCCCTGATTTCCTCCTGCAACTCCCAGTCACTGTCGGCATTTTGATCCAGAGGGCAATAGCACTTCCCCAGTAGCACGTTCCCTTTCTGGCCTTGTATAGTCACCCACAGGGTTTCTGTGGAGGACTCCAGTCCACCTAGGTTTTCTAGCTTGTTAGATTCTATCCCTTCTTTAACATACAGTGCTACCCCTCCTCCAAGGCACCCCTCCCTGTCCTTTCTATAGAGTTTATACCCAGGGATAACAGTGTCCCACCAGTTCTTACTGTTCCACCGTGTTTCTGTTATGCCCACTATATCTATTTCTGTGTTAGCAACCAAGCACTCCAGCTCACCCATCTTGGCTCGGAGGCTTCTGGCATTGGCATATAAGCACCTATACACTGAATCTCTCCTGATGTATGCTATTCTTTTGACTCTTTGACCTGCTGGCACTGGCTCCCGTCTGCTCTTTATGCGGTTCTGCTCTGTCCCCTTCTGTTTTATCTTAATTCTTTGCAGCCTCACACTTTAAAGGATAGCTTTTGCCAAACGGAATACTGCCCAGCTCTCATCGGCTGTTCCCCAGGTGTCATTTTAAAAGCTGCTCTGCAATCTTTTTGATTTTAAGAGCCAGCAGTCTGGTTCCATCTTGGTTCAAGTGCAGCCCGTCCCTTTTGTACAGGCCTTGCTTGCCCCAAAATGTGTACCAGTGCCTAACAAATCTAAAGCCCTCCTCCCGGCACCAATGTCTCATCCACGCATTGAAACCCCTCAGCTCTGCCTGTCTCACTGTACTTGCGCGTGGAACAGGTAGCATTTCTGAGAATGCTACTTTGGGGGTCCTGGACTTCAAAATTCTACCTATCCGCCTAAATTTGGCTTCCAGGACCTCCCGACTGCATTTCCCCACATCGTTGGTGCCAACGTGCACCATGACAGCTGTCTCCTCCCCAGCACTGCCTAGGAACCTGTCTAGACGCTGCATAATGTCCGCAACCTTCGCACCAGGCAGGCAAGTCACCGTGCGGTCAACACGCGGGTCACAAACCCATCTCTCTATCCCTCTAATGATCGAATCACCAACTACAAGGAGGCCCCCACCCCCCAGAGGAGTATCCCCTGTGCAAGAGGATATGGGCTCATCATCCACGGAAGGGGTCCCTTCTAAAGGAACATTTCCCTCTTCCTCAGACCGATGTCCTCCTTGCCCAAGACCTTCATTCTCCCTGACAGCAGAGGAGCTACCAGCCCTGGAGTGGGATGCCTCCATCACATCTCTGAAGGTCTCGTTCACATGCCTCTCTGTCTCTCTGAGCTTCTCCAGATCCGCCACCTTGGTCTCGAGGGAATGGATTTGTTCCCTGAGAGCCGGGAGCTCCTTGCACCGAGCACACACCCATGACTTCTGCCCTATGGTCTGTTGCTATGGTCCTAGGAGACAATTTACTTCAGCTTTAAACTGCCCCACGTTTATCTCCCTAAGTAGTTATTTAGGCTTCTCAAAGGACAGATACTCGTCTCTGATAAGTACATCCTGCAGAAAAGAGAAAAACCCACCCCTTAATCCTAATGTAGCGGTCTGCTTCATTAGCCTCTGTCTATGAATCGTAATGAGAAGCACACAAATTTTTAAGAGTAAAGAAAGGCACACAGAGTACAAAAAAAATTAAGACTCTAAGCCAGCACTGGTTATCAGCACTAAGTGGAATTGCCTTGTTAGTGGTGTTCAGTTCCTGCATGAAAGGAATTAGTTATATACAATCAATTAGCTTAGAACTAAAATAGAAACAACCGCACAGTCTAATGACCAGTGGCTCTGCAGTCATTCTTTGACATTTAAAGGATACTTACAGTATAGTCATTAGAATAAGTTGTTTAAGAGTCTGACATGCTATCTTCAAATATGAAAACATCAAATATGAAAACAACTAACAGGCAGTACATCTATTTACATGGGATCTCTGGTAGCTATACAGAGAGTTAGCAGTTATATCTGTCTGGGCATTTTAATAGCCCAGGGCTGCACAACCCAGCTGCTGGTGGATTATAACTCCCATAACCCCTCATCACTGGCTGCTGAGGATGATGGGAGCTACAGTCCAACAACCGCTATAGGGCCATAGTTGTGTAGCCCTGTAATAGACTTTTAATAGGTTTTACAGAGGGGCACTCTTGAGGAAAGAGTGATGGATCAGGCTCCAGCTATCTAACCCTAAAGAAGGCTGTTGACCTGACCAATGGGAACGTCCCCTGCCCCTTCTAGCCTCTGAGGTGGCATCTGAAAGGCCAAATTGTACCTCTCAAGTTGAGTAGCTCTGAGATAGGGTTGCTAGATATAGTTTCCTTCTGTGATGATTGGATTGGCTAGTTTATTAAAACTGACAAGGAGTTTCAAATATTTTCATCACTAGTTTATGACTTCTCTTTCTCCATCCATGGGAGAATCAAGTAAATTATTACTCTTTCCTAAAGGAACTCAATGAAACATGGCAAATGAGATGCTTTAAAAAAAGCATTATAGGCCATTCATAAGTGGAAACACAACACAAGTGGAAACACAACAAACAGCCAGCGTGGTGTAGTGGTTAGAGTGCTGGACTAGGACCGGGGAGACCTGAGTTCAAATCCCCATTCAGCCATGAAAACTAGCTGGGTGACTCTGGGCCAGTCATGTCTCTCTCAGCCTAACCTACTTCACAGGGTTGTTGTGAAAGAGAAACTCAAGTATGTAGTACACCGCTCTGGGCTCCTTGGAGGAAGAGCGGGATATAAATGTAGTAATAATAACAACAACAACTCAGCACCATATTTCTGGATACTAGCAAAAGCAATAGGCCAGAAACCATAATTTCATAAAAAAATAAGTCATTTGGGCTTTATTGCTATGGTATCATTCTGGGTCGCCTGAAGTGGGATTGGGTGGCATTTCCATTCCTACCTCTCCATTCCAGATGGTGTCGCTTGGAGACTGCTGCTCTGCAAAGCGAGAACTAAACTATGGAGTTCCACAAGGCTCCATACTGTCTCCCATGATCTTTATGAAACCGCTGGGAGAGATCATCAGGTTTGGTGCAGGATGTTATCAATATGCTGATGACACCCAAATCACTTTCTACATATCAACTTCATCAGGAAATGGCATAATCTCCCTAAATGCCTGCCTGGAAGCAGTAATGGGCTGGATGAGGGATAATAAACTGCAGTTGAATCCAAATAAGACAGAGGTACTGACTGTGTGGGGGCTGGGACCCGAGAGATGGTTTATATCTGCCTGTTCTAGATGGGGTTACACTCCCCCTAAAAGCTGTAATTTGGGAGTGCCCCTCGATCCAAAACCCTTACTGGTTTTTCAGTTTGAGGCACTGGCCAGGAGTACTTTTTATCGGCTCTGACAGATACGTCAGTTATGCCAATTTCTGTAGAAATATTACCTTAAAACAGTGGTGCATATGCTGGTAACCTCCAGGCTTGATTACTGTAATGTACTCTATGTGGGGCTGTCTTGTACACAGTCCGGAAACTGCAATTGGTACAGAATGCGGCAGCCACACTGGTCTCTGGGACAACCTGAAGGGACTGTATAACATCAATTTTAAAAGAACTGCACTGGCTGCTGCTAAGTTTCCAAGCGAAATATGAAGGGCTGGTTATTACCTATAAAGCCCTAAATGGCTTGGGTCCAGGGTACTTGAGAATGCTTTCTTTGACATGAACCCTGTCACCTATTAAGATCATCTGAAGAGGTCCGGTTAAATGTTGCCACTGGCTTGTTGGGTGGTGACTCAGGACTGGGCCTTCTCTGTGGCTGCCCTAGGGCTTTGGAATACTCTCCCTGTCAAAATAAGAGTATCTCCATCTCTGATTGGTTTTAGGAAGACCCTCAAGACACACCTGTTTTCTCAGACTTTTAACTGAAATTAATTTTAAACAGTTTGTTTTTATCTCATGAAATTGTTTTAACTTTTTATTCTGTGAAATAGTGCTAATAGTTTTACTCTGTTTTATTTTTGTTGTGTTTTATGTTATGTACACTGCCTAGAGATACACATATCAGTAATTGCTTCACTAAAATATGTATACAAGATGAACCCTTTAAAAACAAAGGTATCATATATTTAAATAACTTTCCTCATCTGATGGCTCCTCTAGAAGAAATACAAGTTCCAAATATCTGACTGAATGGTTCAAGAAATCCATTCAAGTTTCAGTCCAAAGTTTTACTCTGTTTCCCCAGTAACAAAAAGGTGCACATTTTTGGAAGACTGGAGCATCTGGGCTGCTCGTTCAGCACCCACAACAGGAGCCAGCTTTTGGGCATCATATTTCGAGTAAAGCACAGTACAGGTCAATGTGGCCTCTTCCCCATCATCTGCTAACTTCATCATATTGCAGACCTCGCTGTAGAAATGTGAATAGGTTGGCAGTTCATAAAAAATAAGATTTCTGATGCCTCTAATTGAGTACCTGAATAGAAAGGAAGAGAGTTCAAAACAGTTAATATAATACTCTGTAACAGGATAACAGAAATGTTCTTTTTCATAAAAAGTTACATACTATACGAAAGACTCAATTCTTTGTAGCTCACAATATCAAATCCCAGGAAGTTTCAACAGAACAGAAAGGACTCTTGTTTTTGTTTAACTGATCACCAAAGGCCCCAGCATGTCCAAATTTTATATCTGGGCAAAGATATAAAAGATTTCCCAGCTTTGATACCAGAGATCTTTGAACTGGAAATTCCAGTATCTAACCAAAGACCTCATACATCCACTGTCACTTTGCTGGTTCAGATGCATATTAGCAATAGCAATAGCAATAGCACTTACATTTATATACCGCTCTATAGCCGGAGCTCTCTAAGCGGTTTACAATGATTTAGCATATTGCCCCCAACATTCTGGGTACTCATTTTACCGACCTTGGAAGGATGGAAGGCTGAGTCAACCTTGAGCCCCTGGTCAGGATCGAACTTGTAACCTTCTGGTTACAGGGCACCAGTTTTACCACTGCACCACCAGGGGCTCCTATTCATACACATGTTCACACACCAGTCCCACAACTGCTCCTACAACTCCATGAAGAGAGTCATAGCTCAGTGGTAGAGCATCTGCTTTGCATGTAGACGATCCCAAGTTCAATCCCTGACTTCTCCCAGAAGGGCTGGGAAAACCCCTACCTGAAATCCTGGAATACTGCTGCCAGTGCTGAATTAGATGGATCAATGGCCTGACTCACTATATAGGAGCATCATATGCTTATTAGTCATAGCATGCCTATACCATTTAGATGCTCAAATGAAATAATGTCAAACCCCTTATTAAGCAGCTGCCATCCCTCTTAGCTAATAATTACGATTTTCATTCAAGCCACACACAAAAAGGGGAAAAATTAAAAAGGAAACACTACATTAGGTGGACAAATTTGCAGTTCATGCTCACCTTGACATGGGCGAGACATCTGCTCCTGAGAAACATGACAACAGTTCACATTCTGAATGTTTTAAAAGTTATTTTATAAGATGCTTTTCAGCCAAAGAGCCCTCAAACAGCATATAATCTTGGACTGTATTTCAGAAATCTTCAAATACAGCAGGAAGTTTTCCTCAACATTATTAAACTAACTATGCTTTCCCGCCCCCCACCCTTGGAGCAAGAAAGATTGTAATCTCACAAATTCCTCTTACAATGGACTTGGGCTCAAGGTCAACAACTCACCTCTTATAAAAGTGGAAACGTTCTGTGAAAATCAGAAATTGCTTCTTCCCCTTGAGGAAGAATTGCCTTGCTCTGGAAATGCCAGATTTATTGGTGTATTCGCAGATGTGTGTAAAACTCAGATCCTCCTTCTTGAAGTAGTTCCGAAGGCGCACATAATCAAAGTATGATGGGACATAAATGAGTGTGTGTGACATGACTGCATCACGATACTCGGGCAACACTTTGTTAATGAAGAAATGAAACCTGCATAAGAAAATACAGATATATTATTCAATTCTGAAAGGCATCTTTCTAACATCTAATACAGCCTTGTCATTAAACCTCCCAAAGCAACTCCCGCCCCCTCCCCTCAAAATCTGCTTGCCTACTCCATGGTGTTTGTTTATTATCTGTATTTTTATACCACCCTTTGTCCTAAGGCCCCAGGGTGATTAACAACAAGATAAAATCAATCATAAAAGTTCAATAAAAGCCATCTCTGAATCAAACAAAACACAACGACATCCTAAAAAGAGAGCCGGGGCCCATTCATTGGCCAAAAGCCTGGATAAAAGGGAAAGTCTTCAATTTCCTCCAAAAGGCTGGGAGGGAGCCATGCGGATATCAGTTGTGAGCGAGTTCCACAGCCTGGGGGCAAGCACTGAGAAGGCCCTGCTCTGCTGCTAACTGAGCAAAGAGGCACCTTTAAAAGTGATGGATATCTTATATTAAGCAGGGGGAGAACTGTCCCTATCCAACCCCCGCAACAGCATCCTTCCTGTAGCTGTTGCCTAACTTATATTTCTTTTTAGGTGGTTCCCTGTCTCAAAAGGGCTCACAATCTTTTTGAAACAAATTTCGAAAATCTGCTCTGCCTCCAGAAGTTTCCTGTGCCACCTCAAAATATGTCCCTGAGGGTTGGCTGAGAGGGATAGGCTTCATGTGCCTACACTTGCTGAGGCTCATCTGTTGTTGACGACAATGACCACTACTACTTATTTTTTAAAAAGCCACCTGCTATGGCTCATTTATTTGTTGTTGATGACGACTACTACTTATCTACTGCTTTTCAACTAAAGTTCTCAAAATGGTTTACATAGAACAAAAGATAAAATTTATCTTTCGTTCTATGTAAACCACTTTGAGAACTTTAGTTGAAAAGCAGTATATAAGTAGTAGTCATCATCAACAACAAATAAATGAGCCACAGCAGGTGTAGGTACATGAAGCATAGCCCTCCAAGCCAACCTAGTCATCTGTCAGTTCAAAGTTTGTTAAACTATTCTATCTAGAAACTGGAGCGGGGGGGGAAGAGTCTGGGTTTTGTTAGTTCTGATTTGGGAACCGCTCAAAAGTTGGTGGAGTTACATGTATAAAAAGGGATGGATGTTGACAGTTGAGGTAGTCTTGGAGAGCCGGGAGAGAAGAGCTGAGTTAAGAAGAGAAGCTGAAAACAGAGCTGAGAAATCACGGGGAGAGTTAAGTTGAAAACTCTCTTGAGAACTGAATCACTCTCAAAGCAGCTGAAGGAACAGTCTGGAATTTAACCCACCAGTAATAGAGAGAAAGAGTAAGGCCTGTGGCTGAGCAAGGGGGAAAGCAAGGCTCCCTGCAGAAGCTGATGAGAGGTGATTGTAGGAGAGCTCCTGGTAAGGACTCTGGGTTAAGGCACAGTATTAGGTGCAGGTTAGAGTGGATGACTTTTTCTCCCATTTTATTTGTTCCTTTATGCTCAAATGGCTGTTTTCTTTGTACTAAATTTTCTTTTAAAAAACCCCTGCTGTTTTGAATTGAACTGTTTTGATTTTTAAAAAACTGTAGCTTCTGTCTGTTTTCCCCATGCCATGCTCAGAAGCCTTTCCACACTACTGAGCTTTGAATGCAACAGAGGTTTGGAAGGCTGTTTCAGTAGACATAGCCAAAGAAAATATAAAAGTCTACTTGGTGGTAGCGCTGAAGCTTAAAATCACAGAACTGGTGGAGACTGGGCCGTGACAATGAGTCATACCATATCACCTCACATTTAAACCACAAGGTTTGCTTCAGTCATCTTCAAGTCATCAGTTGTGAACATGTGTGAGCCAATCCTAAAGAAGCAACAGCAGCCTCTCATATCTCTGAAACTGGAGGAATTGCATCCAGAGTGTGACTTTCAGACAGACCTAGAACATCTGATTTTAAGAACCATGCACTGCCTGTTACACAAGAGAGGAGAGCTGGTCTTGTGGTAGCAAGCACAATTTGTTCCTTTAGCTAAGCAGGGTCTGCCCTGGTTGCATATGAATGGGAGACTAGAAGTGTGAGCACTGTAAGATATTCCCCCCAGGGGATGGAGCTGCTCTGAGAATAGCAGAAGGTTCCAAGTTTCCTCCCTGGCTTCTCCAAGATAGGGCTGAGAGAGATCTCTGCCCGCAACCTTGGAGAAGCCGCTGCCAGTCTGTGAAGACAATACCGAGCTAGATAGACCAATGGTCTGACTCCATATATGGCAGCTTCCTATGTAAGTTCTGCCCTTATAAAAACCAAAAGGCCAAAAAAGGTAAGTAAGAAGTAGGTACAATGACAGGAGAGTATAAATTGCAAGACCATTCATAATGCTACTTGTTTAGCGTGCCATACTGGAAGCTTTGTTTGTTTAAATTAAACAACACCATGACAATCCATCCATCCATCAAAATCTGAAGCTGTCACCAGCAGAGCACAGCATAAGAGAATCACATTACCTTGCATCTATTACAGAAACTGAGTTTTCAGCTTCTAGTTTCCGAAAAACATGAGGAAGCTGTACCACAACATGACTGATGGAGCCTGTCAACAGGACGTTCCTTATAGCGACCTGCAAAACACAGTTGCAACAGTGAAGCAAAAACCAACACAAGACCAAGCACTCTCATCTAAAATCTGCTCTCAATTAACAGCATTAGAGTTGGACTGTTGAAGCCAACAAGCCTGACCATGTAGGAAATGGGGGGGCAGGGCGGGGGGAACAAGGAACTTTTCACAGGGTCATTTTTGGCTGAGGGGCTGTCCGTGGCCAATGCCTATTTTACCCAAAGGGCAGCTTCACACATCATGGCAGGAAGTAAGCAGGAGAAAAACCGCCAGTTCCTGGTGAGAACATGCTCCCAGTACTTCCACCCATGTCGTCCAGACCTGCCAATGTCGGGTCTCTTCTGCTGGCCAGTGTTGACCCGACATGCGTAAGCAGAGAGGACATGACATGGTCAACCCAACTTTGGCAGGTATGGAAGAAGTGGAAGTACCAGGAGCATGCACTCGCAGATGTGTGAAGCCAACCAAAGAAAGAAGATTCGTTTTTAATGCAAGAGAGCTAGGGTAGGACCAGCAAGGAAAGCTTTATAATTTTATATGACACTGGGGGCGGGGGGAAGTAATTATTTACAAACAAGCGTCAATATTAACTTGGCAGCAGGAGATGAAAATAGGAACGGGTGGCAGGGGAGAGCAATTGCCTGCAATCGGCCTGGTTGGGAACATGAACACATTATGGGATTGGAAGAATTTATATAGAAGCCCATGCATTTATATCTTTATACATACACTTACATTTATATCTTTACATTTACATCTAGAACTCTATAAAATGCGCTGTCTGTATATATCTCTATATCTCTATATAGGTCCATGCATTTTTAGTTGCACCAAGGCCATGATGGAAAGTCCAACAATAGGCATTCCCTATAGACATTTGTGGTTTAATAGCTTTACCAGCCTTCAAAAGAGCCCTTGAGACACATTTTTAAAGCCAGGCTTTCTGAGTTTTACATTTTTAATTGCTGTAATTTCTGAATGTGTTAAGATTTTTTACAATTCTTGTTTTAATAGTTGGTCTTGTTTGTCTTTGTTTTTGTGAACCGCCTGAAGCCTCTGGAGTCAAGCAGTATATAAATCAAATAATAAATATATAAACAAACAAGCCCTTGTCCATTTCACACAACCATACTGCCATGCTGATGAACTAACCTGCCCCCTGTAATTGAAACAGTGCTTATTGAAGATAGAGTTGATTTGCGGATCCTGGAGGGCACAAAACAGCAACGTCTGCCGATAATACTTTGACCAGTTATTCAGACTGAACATTCGCACTCGTGAGAAATCCACCCCGTGAGATTCCAGAGGCAACAGGTTGATGTGGTTCATCAAGTGCTGTAAGCATATTAAAAAAAAGGAAATGGTGTGTCATTCTCTTTTAATTTGTAGAAAGAGGGGGGAAACCAAAACAAGTTCACAAGTTTCATTTTAAAAACCCAACATGGTTGGACAGGTAGAATACTAAAAAAATACTTAACCCACAACTGGCCTTAAGTTGATCCTTTGACTGTTGTTGCTTGGAAACTTTAGTTGCTGCTCAGATCTGAAAAAGCAATATCTCAGCACCCAAGGGACTGTATTCCTCTATCGTAAGATATACTAGGGCAGCAGGGTCCACAGAAAGCTGGGTCCTCATCATATTGTCTTTTTGTTATCTTCCTACCAACTGCTATTGGTGCTTGGGTAGTGGGAAGAGGCCATACTCAAAGGGCTGGACAGAGTTTGATCCCTACATGCAACCAAAAGGTATACCTTAAGGCCTTCAAGGAGTGGGGAATCACAGGCCAGCTCCTTAACATATAGCCCTCAGATAGACAGTTGGAGGTGCTCACAGGTGGCTCATGTCATCTGACAACACAAACTGCTCCACTTCCCCCAGCAAATGAACTGGGATCCCTCTGTCAGCGGGTGGACTGTCAGATCCTCCTGAGTCTCTCTCCTTATGTAGCAACATTTATGGAAGCATTAGCTGATAATGTGGCCTGTTTTAAACCCAGTTCTGTGTCTCCTTCCACTACTCCCACAGCTTTTTCACTGCATGCAAATCTGCATTCTGGACAGCCAATGCTAGTTTTAGAAATCTTAAATGTTTCTAAAATGTTACGAATGTTTTAATTAATTCTGTTATTTCTCAACTAGAGTCCAGAAAGCAATATGGAGGAGAAAAGATCACAAGAGATGCTTCCATTCAAATTTCTCATGTCTTGACAACAGCACCACGTGGACCAACTTTACATATACTCAAATATTTTAGAGTCCTTCTCTATCCTTTTATAGAATAGAAACTTTGAGGAAAAGATCTATTGTTATGCTTGTTCCTTATAACCAAAAATTGGCGGGGGCACGGAAACTCAAAATCAAAATATAATCTAAGAATATATCCATTCTCAAGGAACACACATATTAACCACTTAATTCTAGCTAAAAAGAGAAGCTAGCTCTTTACTACATTACCCACCGTCAGTCATATTTACATCGCATGACATGCCAAAGGGCAAGAAGGAAAAATAATTACCAAAACATGTTCCCAGTTCTGCATCAGATAGATGTCGGCTTCATCGATTATAAGAATTTCTACTGATGAGAGGAAGTCATAGTCTCTCTTCTTTTCCCCCTCGGCTCCAATCACAGTCCTCAGGCCAAGAGGAGAGGCAATGATGATATCAGATGAATAAAATGGCGCATACAGTCGCATACTCCTCTGAAGAACAGAAACACCTACCCAAACATGGAAGACTGCATCAGCCAGTGGGCAGTTATAGAAGCCCCTGTTCCTCAGGGACATATTTCTGGAGAGCAAAGAGCACTAACCGAGGAAAAAAGAAGCAGCAAACATTCCACACTGAACCTGTGCATGCTCTGCTGCGCAGCAAAACGTCGGCTGAGCTTGGAGCAGCCTTGCTGCCTGGGGATGCAGCGACCTTTCGGCTGAGGACAGCATGGTAGAACCTCCCAAGAGTGTCCCCTGAAGCTCCATCCCCTTGCTCAGAAACCCCTCCTGCCCTCTGTTCACAGTTACAGCGTTTATCTGCAGAGACAAACACAGATTCTTTCCATGAATGAAAGGCTGAGGTGCCTGCAGAATCTGACCAAAAGTAGAGTTAATACCTGCAAACAAACACTAAAAGCATCAGGCAGGTGGCAGGTGGGGCTTCTCAGCATGTTGGGGCAGAACATCAGAGAACATTCTTGGGATGCTGGACTTGAGTACAGTGCCTCTGCTTTTTAAAACAACAACATCAACATCTGATGAGGGCTATCATTATGTATGTATGTTTCATTCACAAAAGGTAGTTCTTGGGTTGTTGTTTTTTAAATAAGGTCTACAAAAGGCTACTGTGTCTCATTATCCTTATTATAGGCAGAATTCAACCTTCCTTCTAGAATATTCCCTCTTAACTTGAGGTACATAACTGGTCTGCTATCATGCTAACGACACAATTTATATTTGTAAATATAAAACAAGGATTGAGTGTGTTTCTCCAATATTCTTGAAACTTTGCAACCACCAGTGCTTAATGGCAAAATCCTTATGGGGTGGGTAGGGGAGGGGGACTAAAATATATATCAATGTAAACTGAGCCCCCAATAGAAGCCCTTCAAGATTTAAGCATGAACTTTCCATTCCAAAACAATCTGACAGAAAAGACACATTTTAATTGCAAACTGGGGTAATTAAAATTAGTCTGTGTTTTGTGTTTTGTTCTGAAAAAATGGGAGAATGGATGTACTAAAGATGGCACATTCTTTGACATACTAACTGGGCAACAGATATTTAGTGCAAAGTTAACATTGCAGAAATAAATGCAAACCATGTTTGAACCTGTGATTAAAGGGAATTCCTCTACATATCAGCTTTTAAGTGGATAAGACACACTAGTACATTGGACTGAAGAGAATCATCTGGCACTTTGACTTAATTAAAAATGAAGACAGCCAGCAATATCAATGAGATTCCATTTGCTTCTCTCACCGCTTTATCCAATATCTTTCATGAGACAATACTTTCAAGTAACATTCAGTTTGAAGGTTGCCTTCTCATAGCAGGAGTTCTAGGCATCAAGCCACAAGACAATCTCATAGTGCACTGACAAACCAGCATTAAGTTACAATTTCTGAAACCAGCTCAATATTTGCTGCTCAGCCAACATTCAGACGTGCTGCATTTCCCTAGCATGCATGAGTTTTAATCATTTTTGAATTGTTTTTAGCATTGTTTTTAGCATTGTTTTAATTGTGGGTTTTATGTCTTTTTAAAAAGTTGTTGTACACCGCCCAGAGCCTCTGGATGGGGTGGTTTATAAATGTAATAAATAAATAGATAGATAGATAGATAGATAGATAGATAGATAGATAGATAGATAGATAGATAGATAGATAGAGCTCTGCCAGAAATTAGAGGCATTCCAACAACAAAGTCATTTGCATTTTGCAAAGCAGCACAATATAACTTTGCTTATTTATTGGATTTCTGCTTTCTTTGGGCTGGTCTCGATTAATAACTACAGTGCAAACCAACAGCCTCAACAATGAAGGCAAATTAAAGTTCTGTTTTTGCAGGGCTTCTAAGTTCATTTCAATACGTTTATATGGGCCGGTTTAGAGGACACAGGAAACGGCAAACCACCAGTTTCCAGAACTCGGTGGTGAATCTGTCTTCCAGTAGGAGGCTGGGGGTGGGTGATATATCCTGATATTGGACATGTCATTTGAACCTGCTAATGCTGACATTTTTGACTTATGGTTCTGAACCCACCTGTAACCAAGATTTGACATTAGTTACCTATGTTGGGTTTGGAACAGTGAGTAGGGCAAAATATGCTGAAATTGGTGGGTGTCGATGACACGACCAATGTTGCCATATATTGACCCACCAGTGCCACCCACCCACATTCCTCTACCGTCTGAACCCGTCCTAAGACCATTTAAATTCAATATATCAGAGGCTCCACAGCTGTTGCTGGACTACAACTCCCACCACTTTATTGTAGCTGAAGATGATGGGAATTGGGGTCCAATAATAACTGGAAAGCCACAGGTTGGCCATTCCCAATATATATTCACCATCTCCGCTGGGAAATAAGGGGATGTGGTTCCTCCCACCCTCTGAGGTGGGGCACAAAGGAGCTGCTACCACCCCTTTCACTAATGTAAATCACCCAGAAGCATTGGGGGTTGAAGAATGCCAACATTCTCAACAAGGTCATCACTTATGAATCTGCAACGTTCATGCAAATAGCAGCTTCAGTGTGCTTTAGGTTCTGGCAGCCAGTGACCCATGAATATGTGGTCTTACAGCTGCCTCTTCTGCCTGCCACTACCCACATTCCAAGAGATTTCGGGTGGACTCTCATTTGGGATTCAGGAGAAGACAGCAGCAACAGGTAGAACAGGCTTGAAAACATGGAGAAGCAGCCCAAGATCATTGGGTGCCTGAGATGGGATGCCAAATGCCACCCCACCTCATCTGCCCACTGTCAATAACTACCCTATTCTTCTCTTTAGCGGAATGCATTTTTAAAAGGGGGCAGGGGAGTATGGAGTGAAAGAAAAAGTGAGAAGGAGAGTGATGGGCCAGAGTGTCTTTCCACCACTTATCTCTCCTCCATACTTCCTCTTCCATTCTGTCCCTCTCCCCACCACCACTGTTCACATATAGTTTGTGGAGCAGGTGAGGCCAGTGCAGCAGTAGGCATGGGGAAGGTAAGGCCATTGATTGACCCCCTGCCTGAGGCGATGGCCTCACTTTGTCTTATCATGGGGCCAGTTCTGAAAACACGCAAAGTCTTTTTAAGAACTAAAACCACAAAAGCCCTTAAGAATTTTAATACCAATTCTGAAGTGGTCATCAATGTTCCCAGCAAAGACAGCTTCATAATCTTCCGGCCTTCTCAGATTTGGAGGCTTCTCATCTGGATCTGAGCCAAACTCCCCTTTGAATCGTTTTTTGTTGCTCACATCTATTTTTTTTTTACTTGCTGATTCAAGGAGGCTGATGAAAATCTGCACCACACGTAAAGCAGACTCACGGAAGGGCACCACTACCAGCACCTGGGCAGAGAGATGTAAATACAAGAGTGACTCCATTTTGTGTGAAGGGGGTGGTGGGGGGAAACCAATATAGACAAGGAAGTCACATACCCACAAAAGTACTGAAACAAAAAGCTTACTATATGGACATATGTTGGTGTGTCATTAAAATAAAAATGCAACACCACCACACAGGGACCTTTCTCACAATCAGGTATGAAGACGGGCGGGGAAGAAGCCTTGGAAAGCTTACCTCCCCTGCAAATGATCAACCTGTTGATGTGTGGATTGAGCACCCAGACACTCCCCGCTGCCCCTGGCAGTGTGGAGACCGGGATGCATCATCCCGACTCCCGGAAATCCCACAATGCAGTGCATGGTGCATTGTGGGAATCCCTGCAGCAATGGGTAGGCGCCTGTCAGTGTTTCAGCACTGGCTGAAAGCAGCCAGCATTGACACATGGTCAGCTAAACCAGGTTAAGGGAGCATTCGCTCCCTTAACCTCATTTAAGAGGTGGGTTCCCTAGGCGGGTTTGCTGCTGAGGTGCCGCCAGGAGCCAGTTGGCTCCAGGCAGTTCTCGTGGGCAGCCAATCCCAGGCTTTGCTGCCCTAACCCGGTCTTAGCTGCTCATTAGAACAGACTCCCAGTGATGTGGAAAAAGCTACTGTTTTGCCTTCAGTTTTGCTTTAGTTGATTGAGACATCCCATATAATTAATACACAGAACAGATTGTGCACTGATTACTATAATATTACTGTAGGATAGCAGCTCTACTTTAAAGGATATCACAACAGTGATAGGCAGATTATCCATGCTGAGGAGATACATTAAGGGAAACCCATTCACCTTGGGTCTAGTGAGTCCTTGATCTCTGAAACCGTCGTCATCACCTCCTTGTTTTTGATCCCTTCGTTTGGCATTGTTGCCAAGCACCTGTGCATTTGCCTTCAGGACATGATTCAGAGCATGCAGGCAGTAGACATGGCGAACTTCTTCCCCATTTCTTAAAGCAGTCCTCTCTGGGTAGAACAAATCCTTGTATGAATTCATAATGCAGAAGAGTTCCTTTTGCAATGGGGTAAATGGCTGATCTTTTGACTTAGTATGCGTGGAAAGGAATGGGCTGTTCACTTTCGGCCAAGTGGATCCCAAAGGCTTCTGAAGGTGAAGCTGTTGCAAATCCATTTCTTTATCTGGCTTAATAATTCCAAACTTCTCCAAAGTGGAGGAAAAAACTAGCTGACCCAGTAGTGGCCACTGAAGAGAAAAACACAAACACACACACAAAGCTAAACACAAAATAATTTCCATTTATCCTCAGACAAATCCTGTGAAGGTCTCACGTTTTAGAGACAAGCGAATCCAAGATGGGTACTATGGTTTACATGGCACATTTATGGATGAGTTAGACCTAGCAAACCTAAATCGAAGGAAGAAGTCCAAGGAACTACACAGAATTTGTGTTTCAAAGTTGTACATCATTACCTTGACTTGGTTGGTAGATTTTGAACAAGCATGGATTTTATCTATTTCTTTTTCTTCCAGATCTTCATCCATGTGATGCTTAAATGGATCTGTATCAAGAGATTTTAAAAAGTCAAAGGAAGTTGCCTCATATGGAGTCAGACCATTGGTCCATCTAGCTCAGTGTTGTCCACACTGACTGGCAGAGGCTCTCCAAGGTTTCAGGAAGGAGTCTTTTTCAGCCCTACCTGCAGATGCTGGGGAGTGAAACTTGGACCTTCTGTATGCAAAGCAAATGATTTACACTGAGCTACAGCCCCATCCCCTAAGTGGAAATCTATATATATATTTCTCCTAGGTGTGCTAGGGAAAATGCATCCCGGCAGCCCAGCTGATTGGCTGGGCTGCGGAGGCACCTGATTGGCTGGCGCAGTGCACCCAGGAGAATTTGACCAGCGGTGGGCCAGGCTGTGGGTGGCAATGGTGGCTGCAGGCCCGGCCCGGCCGCGGAGGCGAGGCAGCGGGCGAGGCAGCGGCGGGCCCGGCCGCAGCAGTGGGACTCAGCCTGGGGGTGGGGGTGGGGTAGCCGGCCTCAAAGAGGCCGGCCACAGAGGCTAACAAGTGGTGGCAACAGGCCTGGCAGGCCCGGCCACAAAGGCAGCACTCAGCCTGGCAGTGGGCCAGGCCATGGAGGCGGCTCACGGCCAGGAGGCGACGGAACCGGCTGCTGAGGCCAGACGCCTGCGGGAGGCTGGAGTGGGAGGGAACCGGGTGGCAGGACTTCCGTGTTCGCCACCCGGGCAGAGGAGCAGCAGTTGGTAAGTTCTGTAAAATGAAATGCAGGGGGAGGGGAGGGCAAGAGAGCGAGGGGGAGGGGCAGGGGGAGGGCAAGAGAGCGAGGGGGAGGGCAGGGCAAGGAGCAGGGGGGAGGGGGAAGGAGAGGGCAAGAGGGAGGGGGAGGGCAGGAGAGAGGAGCAGGGGGAGGGGGAGGGAGGGCAAGAGAGAGTGGGGCAGGGGGAGAGGGGAGGGCAGGAGAGAGGAGCAGGGGAGGGCAGGAGAGACTGGGGCAGGAGGGTGAGAGAGTGGCGGTAGGGAGGGGAGGGGGCAAGAGAGAGTGGTGGTAGGGAGGGGAGGGGGCAAGAGAGAGTGGTGGTAGGGAGGGGAGGGGGCAAGAGAGAGTGGCGGTAGGGAGGGGAGGGGGCAAGAGAGAGTGGCGGTGGGGAGGGGAGGGGGGCAAGAGTGTGGGGCAGAGGGGAGGGAAAGAGGGGAAAGAGTGTGGGGCAGAAGGGAGGGAGGGACGGAGGGGGATATAGCCGGCCCCAAAGACAGCACAGATGCTCCGTGCGGGTTGGCTAGTGTTTATTTATTTATTTATTAGAAACATTTAATATACCATCCATTCCGAAGACTCTGGGCGGTATACAAAAACATGCAAAGCAAGACAACATTAAAATTACAATCTAAATTAAAAACTAAAGTAACAAACAAAAAAGAAAAAACCAAATGGGTAAACTACAGGGCAAAAGCCTGGCGGAAAATAAAAGTCTTCAATAGAGATTTAAAAATCAGTAAGGAAGGGGCTAAACGAATCTCAAGGGGAAGGGGCAACAACCAAAAAGGCCCTTTCACAGGTCCTAGCACCCCAAACCTCTTGGAAATCAGAGACCAACAAAACTGGCGTCTGAGATTATCTGACCGGACAGGATGTAACTGGATGGGAGAGGCAGGTCTGTAGGTAGACAGGCACCAAACCCTGCAAGGCTTTGAAGGTCAAAATCAGGACCTTAAACGGGCAACTAGTGCAATGACTGCAGGAGAGGTGTTACCCTGTCATATTTTCTAGCACCCATGAGTAGACGAGCCGCTGCATTCTGGACCCACTGTAGCTTTCCGATCATCCTCAAAGGTAACCCTAGATAGAGAGCGTTACAATAATCTAAGCGAGAGATTACGAGGACATGGGTCACTGTCATTAATGCCTGCCGATCAAGGTAAGGGAGTAATTGGTGAATCAGATGAAGCTGGGCAAAAGCACTTCCAGCCGCAGCCTCCACCTGCTGTTCAAGCAGGAGGCGCGAGTCCAAAAGGACCCCCAAATCATGAACAAGCTCCTTTGGGGGCAGCGCCACTCCATCTAAAACAAGGTTCACATCCAGCTGTTGGCCGGTACGAGGGCTGAGTAAAAGTAGTTCCGTCTTAGTGGGATTCAGTCTGAGCTTATTTTGATTCATCCAGACCTTAACAGCTTCCAGGCAATGAGTAAGCACAGAAACAGCATCCCCAGAATGGTCTGGGATGGCAATATACAGCTGATGAAATCTCACCCCAAACTGGGAAATGACCTGACCCAGCAGAATATCTTAGAGCAGATAGCACTCATGTGTAGTAATCCATCCAAATGCAAACAATGGCAGTTCCTACTTAGCGAAGGGGGTGATTCATGCTCATTATCACACGACCAGATCCCCTAATTATTATTATTACTACTACTACCACCACCACCACCACAATTAAACCCCAGCTTTGAAACATGTAAAGAAGCTGATCAGTAGAAAAGGATAGGTGTTATCTGTAGAAACAATTCGTTTTTAACATACATCGAAAGGTCAGAGGATGAAATTAAGAATAAAGTTAAATCCCACCAATCAAAAATATGCCACGATGAGGAACCAATGATAGAAAGGGCAACAACATGGATACAGGGCCAGTTTTACTAATGGCTGTACAGGAGTAAGCTAGGGTGGGGCAAAGTGGTAGAAGAGCAAACATTGTTCATTTGTAGAGAGGATAATACAGCCATCTTTGCTCAAGGTAGCTTTCCTGTTGCTGGAATTATTCTATCACCTGAAATGACAATAGCTCTCACATCGTGGTAATCTTGCGTGCAATAATCTGGATAATGCATGGACTGAATATTGCAGTGTTAGTCACTTAGGCAAATATTACAGAATGGTGAAAGTGTGGCTGAAGTGTATACTTGATCATGTGGTGTAGAGGTTACAGGGTTGGACTAGGACTGGGGAGATCAGAGCTCAAATTCCTGTTTGGCCATGAAACTCACTGGGTGACTCCGGGTCAGTCCCTTATCTCTCAACCTAACCTGCCTCACAGGGTTGTTGTAAGGATAAACATAAACCATGTATACCACTCTGGGCTCCTTGGAGGAAGAGCAGGATATAAATGTAAAAATAAACACAGTCAGAAATCCTATGTTTTATAGAAGGTAAAGGCATCATCTCACACTGCTTAAGAGGAGACAATGGTAAAACCCTCCTGTATACTACCAAAGAAAACCACTATACTAATATTCATACCACTCATTTCATGAATAGTGGAGGCTCCTGTTGGGTTTTTAAAAGTTGTTCGTGTCCATGTCCTACATATCTCGGAGGCCATTTTCCGCCTGTGACTTGTTAGAACTCATATAATCAGCAAAGGGTAGAAGCCCACACAGAGGCTTCAGTATCCAGTGCAGGACTTCTCCTTCTCCAGTGATCAAGCAAGCCCAAGCATTCTTTAGACCAGGGATTCAGGTCCCCAGATGTTATTGGACTTCAACTCCCATAATCCCCAGCCCCAGTGGCCTTTGGTTGGAGATTATGGGAGTTGAAGTCCAATAACATCTGGGGACCCAACATTGAAAATCCCTGCTTTAGACCATATGAAGATGCCTTAAAAGAAGCAGAAACAGACCAGTGGTCCATCTAGCTCAGTATTATCTATGCTGACTGCCAGCAGCACCCCAAGGCTTCAGGCAGGGGCCTTTCCCAGGCCCCTTTTTTTAGGCAGGGGCCTTACCTGGAGATACCAGAGATTAAACCTGGGACATTCTGCAAGCAAAGCAAAGCACTCTACAGCCCCTCCCCAATGGAAGCCATGCAAAATCTGCATTTTAGAAGGGGACTCTTTTCTTGGGAGAACTATTTCACCATTTCTATTACTTATTAGGGTTCCAATCAGGCCTGCACTATTTGTAACCCACAAAGTTAAAACACAGTCCACAAGCTGCACATTTTAGCCTGCCCAATGCTTGACAGCACTTTGCTAATGCAGTCCTGAGTAGGCTGCACAAACAGACATGTAGGGCAGCCCATGAGAGCAGGGTTTCTTCAGGGCCCCCAAATGTTTTGACTACAACTCCCATCAGAGGTGTATCTAGGGAAAATAGCGCCTAGGGCAAGCACTGAAATTACGCCCCCGTCCAAGCATCTGATTCCCATCTTTCAGATAACTTTACCATAATATCAGCTGAAAAGTACAAGTCAAGCTTGTTAATCTTTTAATATTTCAAAAACTATTTAGCAGTGGACGTAGCCAGACCAAAAAATGCTGGAAAACTACACATTTCAGTATGCTGGGGCTCATGAAATACCCAAATACTATGTGGAGGTGTACTTGGAAAACTAAACAGAAGTGCCTGTCTAATTCTCTACTATGCATTATAGCATCACTATTACATAAGTTTTAAAAATAAACAGAGAATTTGACTTTTCCCAGATACTCTGAAAATAATGAAAGGATATGCAGAGTAAACTGTGTCACTGCTTGGAATATATTCTAGTATTTCAGAAAGACAGTTAAAATGAGAGAAAGAGAGCAAAAAACTCCCAGTGAGCCTTAATACTAAGGATTTCACACTGATTCAAAGACAAACTTACCATTAATAGCCATATTATTAAGACATCACATTTAACTCACTTATCACAAGAAGCAAAATAAGAGCAAATGAATACAATCCTAGCTCATAAGGTTCAGCTCAGTATTCACAAGCCTTGATTCTCTGTACATAGTGCCAATCTGAATATGTGTACAGTGACTTATATTATATTAAATTTTTTTTAAACTGTAGCCCCTGTGGGGGGGCTTCCTAAAGGCTGTGTGGGGATGGTCTGCAAAGGTTTTCCCCCACTGGACTCTGGGGCCTAACAGGGACCATTTGAGCATGTGTGGTGGCCATTTTCAAAAATATTTTTTTTTAAAAAATGGCTGCTGAAAACAAAATGGCCACCGCGCATGCTCAAATGGCCTCTGCGAGGCCTGGCATGGCCTAGGGCCTCACAGAGGCCATTTGAGCAAGCACGGTGGCCATTTTGTTTTCAGTGGCCATTTTTATTTATTTATTTTTTTTAAAGAAATGGCGCCCCCCCTTCAAGTGGTGCCCGGGGCACGTGCCCTGCCTGCCCCACCCTAGATACACCCATGACTCCCATCATCCTCAGCCACAAAGGCCATGTCTGGGGATGATGGGAGTTGTAGTCCAACAATATCTAGGGGCCCAAGGTTAAGAAACCCTGCACTAGAGGCTTGGAACCTATCTCATCCAATTACATGAGTTGAAGTGGTGCAGATTAAATGCAGCAGAAATATATTTCTAAGTAGTCCTCCCTTTTGACAAACACAATGCAGTTGTTGGGTTTGGGTCTGACCTTTTGAAAGTTCTTCAGGAGAACGGCTTTCTTTCCAATCTGCACTGGGCTCACTACTCTCTTCTTCCATGAAATTGGTTTCTAGACTAAATTCAGATTCATGTTTCACATCTGTGAACTCTTCACCAGTTTCATCTTTTAGGTCACTAGAAATAGCTGCATCTCCTGGTTCCTCTTGGCTGTTCTCCTGCACTGGAACTTCATCTGTGACATACCAAAAGGAAGGGAAAAAAGAATGAGTGATGCATTTGTGTGACAGTCACTGCCCAGACCCTCTTGATCTTAGCAATGACATCCTAGATTCTGTAGTACAATGTCATTCTGAGGGGGAGAGAGAGAGACTGAGTGTATACACATACCTTGCACAAGCTTATATTAGTAGTTAGATGCCAGCTGAGTAAGGCAGGATTGCATTTTTCTTCTTCATCTAATTATGCAATTACTTATATGGATTAGTGTTATTTTTTGTTTACTCAGTGGAAATAAAAGGAGAGAGGAGGGAAAGGCTGGATTGCAGTGCCACTGACATAGAACTATAGTGATTTTCAATGTACCAGGTGGAAATTTTTTTAAGCAACTGTAGGCAAGCTCCACTTTAGTACAACTTTCTCACAAGCCACACTTCTACAAGACCATGGTAGTAGTAGCAATGGGGAAGAATATGAAAAAATCGATAATGAAATTGCTTCTATTTGGCCTTATTTTCTGGCAATAAGATTTGGTACACTTAAATTAGTTTGGTTCTTGATCCAGTTAGAGACAAGATTATATTTATTTTTTTCCATTTCAGAAAGAGTTGGACATGTTATGATCCATATGGACATATAACTGGAGCACCTGTGGGTAAGAGGGAGGTATCGGCAAACTCAAGGTACATCAGATACATCAGTTTCACAACAATTTGGGGAGCGGGGGGACCTGAGGGGCCCAACCCCCTGCCCTGCAAACTGCCTCAATGTAATTCAATGGAGCAGAATGTTCATGGACTCAGAGAGCACTTAACAATCAGGTGGGCAGAGGTAATGGAACCCAATGGCAAGGAGGTCTTGATAAAAAAGATTGGGAGGTTTCTCAGCTCCATACTTGGAATACTCCAAGATAGGCACAACCTTTCTGCTTCAAAAAGGGAAAAAGGTGTCCAAAAATATTTAGTCTTCTCACTAGCCATTTCACAGCTTTGTGTTTCTGAGGGGGAAGGGGTTTGACACATTTAAGTTCTTGGTGTGGGGGACTAATCCAATCCCAAAATAACATGAAAACAACTGTATGTGTGTAATTTTTTGGTTGCTAACTTTTATTTTTTCATCATAGTCAGCCATAGGGATACACTGCAACGTTTTGTTGCAGGTCCATATGTTCATATTATGATGCTGACTTTCAAAGCAGAACAAAGCAAAACAACCTAGCTATTTTTAGACATTTAAAGCCCATTTCTAGGCTCTCAGAGTGACTCACAATTCTAAAAAGTGAGATAAATATTAAAGAAACACTGTTAAAGCATTCCAATCCATTTTAGAAGAGAAACCACCACAATAAAAGGTAAACACACATTTAACTTTACACCAACAGTAGCTCATTAATGCTCCAGCAGCCAAAAAGCCTTTCAATATAGGAAAGCTTTAGTCAGTCTTTTAAAAATAGATGTCCAGGTGAGTTCCCTTGAGGATGCAGAGTTCCAGGTATAACGTGCAAAGAAGGCATCATTGTATTGAGTGATCCAGGTTACGTTCCTCCTTTCAAGCTATTTTGCCTGACAGCAGAAGCTCCTAGTTTCACAGAATCCAATTGGTTACTGAGAGGAAGGTTTAACCCTTGCCAATCCTAAAGGATTTATTGGGAAAGTCTGCCTCCTGTTGGCAGACTAAGAGAAAACTCTCAAGCATTTCTACTTTGTTGTCAGATCAGCTAGAACTGATTTGTTTTGGCCATAGGTCTTTGCAAGGTCTGTTCTCTGCTCTACCAATGTCTCAAACTCCTATGGCTGTAACCTGAGATAGGGCATTTTCAGTGGTGCTGCCTCGCCTTTGAAATGGAGATCTGCCAGGCTGCACTCCTGGAAGTGTTCAAAAGAACTATAAAGAATCTGCCTTTTTAAGAACTGTTTCTTTAACACAGAGGTCATTCACAAAATCCAAAACAGTGTTCTACCCCGGTTTGGGAGCTGTGTGTGCTCCCAATTTTGGGTTGTGTGGAAGCAAGGTTAGAGGAAAACCTAGGTAGAAGTGATTGTGTGGAAGCAAGGGAGGAGGAAAACCTAAAAAATTGGGATCACACATAGCTCCCAAACCTGGGTGGAACACAGTTTCGGATTGTGTGAATGACCTCTTTGGCTTCTAGATGGCCTGCTTACATCTCCTTGGCTTTTATGTTCAATTCACTGCTATACGTCAGAAATCTTGCCTGTGTATTGGACTGTTTCAGCTTAAGGCTTGCTTTTATTTTCCTAGTATTTTTGGTAAGCTGCCTCGTACTTGAAAAAGTGGCATATACATTTGTTAAACAAACACTGAGGCTGTTCTCACGAGCAGCCTAACCCCGCCTGGTCTGCCCCAAGCAGGGTCAGGCTGGTCGGAGAAGCGGTGGGATCCTCGCAGACCCCTCCGCTCCCTGCCTGCCCTTAACAAACCTGGCTTTTAGCTGAGGTTAAAGGTGCTCTTGTACTGGATATTGTGTGACAGCCCAAGGAGTCACAGAGATGGCCGCACAGAGTGCCCTTCTGATGGGGGAATCCCCAATGCAACATGCGTGCCATGCGTTGCACTGAGAAATGCTGGGAGGTCGGAACAAGAAGTTCTAGCCTTGGATTCCTCCGCCCTGCTCCATGCTTCACAGAGCTGGACAGAGCAGGGCTGTCCATGTGGGAACACAGGAGGCATGCTGAGGAAGGAAATTTTGGTCATCTGGGGGGAAGATAGGTTAAGTGCAGCCTTCCCCCACCCTCCCAGCCCATCAAGGACGATCACTGCCCCACTATCATTCAATATACAGAATACAGATACACTGTTCTGCATACCAACAAGCACAATACTCCATTCTTGCACCACAGACAGGACCTTTTTGGTGGCGGCCCCTTGGCTGTATAATACTCTCCCCGGGGAGACTTGGGGCACTAACTTTTTAGCACTAGGTGAAGGCAACTGTATTCTCCTGAGGTTTTGTTTGTTTGTTTTTAGGGATGATTGATTTTATTCTCACCTGTTCTCTGCTTTTACTAGTCTTATTGTTGTAAATTAATGTTCATTGGTGACTGCCATATAAGTTTGAGCTGAGAGACAGAATACAAATCTTTGACATAAATAAAGTGTTCTGTGTACATATACAATACTACGTAGATTACAGAGGAGCTGTATTATACAGAATCAGACCATTAGTCAATGTAGCTTACTATGGTCTATACCAGGGATTGATAGATCCCAGGAAGCCATGGCACCTAGAAATGTAACTGTGGTGCCTAGACTAGTATATTCAGAGGTGGAGTTATTTAATAAAATATTTATCTGTCCCAGGCAATTCTGTTTCTTTTCTAAGTATGTTACTTGTAAAGAGGATAAAGAGAAGTCCATTTATCCTCCCCTTCCACAATGACTGTCACTAAGTCCAGTTCTTTTATCAAGTATCCATCATCCAGTTCCTAAAATTAAAGAAAATTTGTCAAGACCTGGTCTATACTGACCAGCAACAGCTTTCCAATGTTTCAAACAGATATTTCCTAGCCCTGGAGATGCCAGGGATTGAACCTGAGGCCTTCTACAAGCAAATCATGAGCCCTAGCTGTGACCCTCCCATAAAAAGCATTCTCAGAAAGGATTCTTGACATTCTGCAGTTATAAGTTAATAGTGCCACATCAATTCCAGTGGTCACTTCCCAAGTATTATGGTAGGTTTCTAAATTCCAAATCACACATTGGTATTAATCAACATGAGAATGGGGAGGGAAGAAAACCATTACCCAATTCCTGGTCAGGCCCACTGCTGTCATTGCCTTCATCCCCTGTTTCTTCTTGATCCTGGAGTGCATCGGTGCCCATTTCTGTTTCCTCCTCATTGTTTTCTTCTTCCGATTCCTCTTCCGATTCTTCTTCTTCCAAATGTGAAGTAGTTTTTAATGTCGCCAGTAATTTGTGATACACTGAGACCTGTTCTGAATCACTCTCTGTGTCACTTTCCGAGTTTGATGACTCAGAATTTTCAGACTTTAAAAAAATAAAAATAAAAAGATTACCAGCACATATGTAGTACCATCACATATGCCACTGCTATAAAATAATACAGATCATTAATACGTGGAACTTAGCATTGTCTAGACCAACTGGCAGCAACTCTTCAAAGATCACAGGCAGCAGTCCTACTATCCAAGTGCCTTCTCACTGGCCATGCCCAGGACCGAATCTTGGACTTGATGTACATAGACTGTCAACCTATCCAATTTCTGATTAATATTGACATCTTTAAACTGCCACTGATAAGCATGGTCAGTGATTCAATATCTATTCCTTGTCCCACTGACAACCGAATACTATTGCCGGCAAGGCTGTGAAGAATTTGCGCCCAAATTGCAGCACAATCGCTTTAAAACCAAGGGCTTACACAGCCCCTTTAACACGGAGGAGAGCAGGTTCACACCTGCTCCTCCTCTACTCGCCGCCACTTCCATAATCACGGTGCTCCCCCTAGTTATGATTGCATGCTAGCACGGCATTTTCCAGTGGCCCCTGCATGCTGGCGTCAAGAAGGGGAAGCTGGGAAATGCCCTGCCGGCATGCTATTATAGCTGGGGGAAGCACCGTGATTATGGAAGTGGTGGCGAGCAGAGGAGGAGCTAGTGTGGACCTGCTCTCCTCCGTGTTAAAGGGACTGTGTAAGTCCTCAGTTTCAAAGCAATAGTGCTGCAATTTGGATGCCAAACTGCATTTCGAAAACATCCCTAACTGGGAGTGCCAGCTCACCAGGATGTGCTCCAATACCTGCTGCCCCCATTTGGCTTTGCACACTGACCTATCTGTAGCAGCACCACTGCTGCATGAGAGCAGAAACTGACTCACCAGCTGGCCCATCCATCGCCTCCACTCTCTGCACAGCATTGCACTTTTCTGCTCCCACCCCAGAAAGCATGGTGAGGAAGAGACAGCAGCAACAATGGATTAGACAGTGAGCAAGCCTAGAGAAGCAGTGACGGTGGTAGCATATCCCAGGAAGGGAAGGCAGGAAGCACAAGAAGGAGGGAGGGGGGATTTCTTAAAATATAATTACAAAATTATAATTACAAAATAATTATTTTGTTGAAGCTGAGACAGAGAGACGTGATCACTTTCTCCACAGACACAAGAGACCTTTCTTCCACCTTTTCCATGGCGTATTTTTGTTTAGAAGTGATTTTTTTTTTTTTTAGGGGGGGAGGGTAAGCTCAAGTGATGCAGTTTCAAAGTATGATATGTGTTTATAGAACAATTTAAGTGTTAAGAAGGTATGAGGGGACGTGTTTCCCTCATATGAGTGTATTAGGGAATATTCAGAGGTAGAGTTATTTATATAGAATCTTATTTTGTTCCAGGCAGCCTATGCTACTTGTAAAAAAATAAGAGAAAGAGAAGCTCATTTACCCTCCCCACATACACAACATCTGTCACTAAATCCAGTTAGTCTGTCAAGTGTCCATCATCTGGCTCACAAATTTTTAGGTTAGCTCCCAGATCCAAAGAAAAATGATCAAGGCCTGGGATAGAGGAGAAATGAACAGGACCCAGAGGTGGGAAGTGTGAAGGTCCTACTCTGCAAACTCCCACGAACCTTCTCAAGCATTTTATTTTTCACATTTGCAAGCTTACCCAGCAGTCATTAAAAAAAGGGGAGGGGGAGGAGTGGGGAGGAATGAAACCCAAGAGCTTCAGGATGATGATGATGATTATGATTACATTTATATCCCAATCTTCCTCCAAGGAGCCCAGAGTCCTACATACTTGAGTTCCTCTTTCACAACAACCCTGGGAAGTAGGTTAGGCTGAGAGAGAAGTGACTGGCCCAGAGTCACCCAGCTAGTTTCATGGCTGAATGGGGATTTGAACTCGGGTCTCCCCGGTCCTAGTCCAGCACTCTAAAATATTAGATTCTATATTTTGTATTGACTTCATAGATGTACAAATCACAGTCAGTCTGGCAATAAGCAATATCAGGCAAAGGAGGCAGTCACCTCCTGCTCTTTTAATAGCAGAAACAAAACTATTGGATTGATCATATCTTGTATAATAGGTGTTTCCTATTAATTTCATGTACTTTCTCATATTAAGAAGGGATATGTGAAAAATGGTAGAAACATTCTTACCAGTTCACAGATTTGAGTAGGCTTTTCTTTTCCAGAAATCCTGAAAGGAAATAATTTTGAATTACGTTTTTCCTTATCCAATACAGAGACTACAGAGATAAATACAGAAGCATGGAAACCTCTTCGAAATTTCCAACAATTAAACAATTGCAGATGTAGGGAACATTTAAATAGCTGGAAGGTTTCGTGCAATAAGAAGTGAACATTACTAAACATAATCATGTCGCAACTTTTGATGTCTTGACTGAAGCCTGACCAATGGACACCACAAAGAAACATACATTAAAAGAGATAGTTGGCAGGTGGTGGTGGGAGAGGGCACTGAAGGAACACATACAAAAGAGAAGCAGCACCAGCCCTGAGTGGAGTTTTTCCACTCGGAAACCCACTAGTCTACTTGTCTGCGACAAGGAAAAACGATGCCTGACGAGCAGAAAAAAATCCTGATGAGTAATGTATCAACATAGCTCAATGAATAAAATGCTTTTGTCTGGTTGGTGAATAGAGCCAAAATTTCTTGACCCCTGGTTTTCACCTTTAATGAAACAGAAATTGGGGGGCAGGGGGCACTGAAGCAGAGATTAAAATAGCTTAAAAAGGACTGTTCTTTGAAGGTCAAAACTGCTACGGAAAATATGTGTTCCGGGAAGAAGTGGGGATTGTTATTTCCTCATATTTTTAATTATAGATCATTGTTTGTACAACCCCTCCCTCTGCAACTACCAGTTGCAGTGGAGTGACAGGAGAGGGGGCATGCCCTCAGCTCCTGCCTGTGGGCTCCCCAGAGGAATCTGGTGGGCCACTGTGTGAAAAGGATGCTGGACTAAACCGGCCTTGGGCCTGATGCTGAACTAGACTGGCCTGGGGCCTGATCCAGCAGGGCTGTTCTTATGTTCACTGCACAACTCATTAAATATACAGTCAAACAATGTATTGCCTGTTTACCCTATCTGGAATCAGCTGGGTGGAAAGGCCTGAAGAGATGAATAGGCTGGAGACAGCTGTTTTTAAGAGGGTTGTGACGAGCCATACCCCACCTGCCACTCTGGGACACTGCAAGCGAGGGGGCCCATTCCCAAAACTAGAGAGGTTAATAACTGTATGGAAGAACTAGTAATTTGAAGCCCGTTATAATAGCGGGTGCTGTCCCATGTATTTTCCCCCGCGGCCGCCGCCGGCGACCAGCCGCCCGCCCGCCCTCCCACTTTTTTATCCAAACCCCCCACACACACGTTTAAGGGCCAAATCGGCCCATGCACTTACCCCCACGGCCACCGCCGCCCGCCCTCCCCCCCAGCTGCCGAGACCTCTGCAGCCCCGGAGAGAGGAGCTCGCATGCAGAGCTCCTCTCTCTTTACAGCCTCTTTCCGAACTGGCGCTTTGGGTGCAAAGGATGCGTCCTTTGCGTCCATAGCGCCAGTTAGGGAAGAGGCTTTAAAGAGAGAGGAGCTCTGCATGCGAGCTCCTCTCTCCGGGGCTGCAGAGGTCTCGACAGCTGGGGGGGAGGGTGGGCGGGCAGTCGGCAGCAGCGGCCGCGGGGGCAAGTGCATGGGCCGATTTGGCCCTTAAACGTGGGGGGGGGGGGTTGGATGAAAAAGCGGGAGGGAGGGCGGGCGGGCGGTCGCCGGCGGCCGCGGGGGAAAATATATGGGCCGATTTGGCCCTTAATCTTAATCAACATGGCCGCCCGTGTCTGGGTGGCCGTATCTTTTTTTGGCCCTTAAACGTGGGGGGGGGGGGGGTTGGATGAAAAAGCCGGAGGGAGGGAGGGCGGTCGGCAGCGGCGGCCGCGGGGGGAAATACATGGGCCGATTTGGCCCTTAATCTTAATCAACATGGCCGCCCGTGTCTGGGTGGCCGTATCTTTTTGGGCCGATCTGGGCATGCGCTCTGCGTGTGCCCAGAACAGCCCAAAAAGACATGGGCAGCACAGCCGCACACCTAACCATTTTATGGTATAGGATTTTACTGAGAATGGTGTTCTTATCTCATCTTCCCTTTATCAAGCTTCAGCTGCCACCACCAAGCTCTTCTTGCTTACGTTTGTGTCCTGACAAACCCTTAGTAGTATAGCTGAGGACTGCATGGGGAGAAAGTATAACTCACTGGGGAACTTTAAAACAAAAAACCAAAAACCAGAGTCAAGTTTATTTATGTATAAGCAGCTTAAAGGTTTCTCTCTGCCAAAGCAGGGCTTTACACGAGGAATGGTTTCCATAACAACAAGATCAAGAATTGGCTACATTATAGATAATGATTTGATGAAAGGTTTTATGACAGCAGACTTCACACACTGGCAGACACTCTATACTAGGGATGTACACGGAACTGGTTCGGAAGCCCTTTATGGGCCTCTGAAGGCGGCGGGGATGCCACTTTAAGAGGAGGAAAGGTTCATTTACCCCTCTTGCCGCTCTTCCCTGCCAGCATCCTTTGTTAAGAAAGCTGATCGGGGCAGCAGCGTACCACCCTGCCACTCCATTGGCTGGAAGTCCCTGACGCGCCTGCGTGTGCCAACACATGTGCAGGCAACATGCACATGCTGGCACACGCAGGCGTGTCAGGGACTTCCAGCCATATCCGGCCAACGGGGGCAATGGGGCAGCAGGGAGATACGCTGCCGCCCCGATCAGCTTTCTTAACAAAGGATACCGGCGGAGGGAACATGGCGGGAGGGGTAAGTGCACCCTCCCCTGCTCTTAAAGTGGCACCCCCACCACCTTTGAACCGTTCCGTGCACATCCCTACTCCATACATTTGGACATATAGTTAGACTGAGGTAGCCAGAGTTGGATGGTCTATCACCTACAGACACTGATTCTGTTCTACCCAGTACCTCCCTGGAACCCCACCAGTTCCAGAACAGACACTATCTCCCTAGGGATCCGCTCTCTAGCCCTGTCGATCCCTATCTCCTGGCTTCTCTAAGCCCTCTCTCAGTCTGGCTCCTTCCAGCCCTATCTGACTCTCTGAGCTATCAGTAAGACAGTGTAACTGCAACTCTCTGCTCTATGGTCCATTCTAAAGCCCCTCCCTCAGGAATCCCACCTGGAGGGCAGTTCCTTGGGCTTCAAAAGATGATTGACATCTCTGGTGCTGCTGCCAACCATCACAGGGTTTAAAGTGGCAAACCAGAGGCATAGTTTCTTGTGGTGTGTGTGTGTTTGAGCACACAGTTTTATAAGCCCACAAATATCTACAGAGACAATAGCAGGATGCACATGCACATCATAGGCAATTGTTGCATCAATCACACCACCTTCAACACTCTAAAGAACTACAGACACACCCTGGTTCAAGGTTTAGTTCAATCCACTGTGGCAAAGTGGAATCACCTACCTATCAAACCCACCCATACTCCATCTCAATATCCCACACAAGTCAGCTTAAGAACAAGTAAGGTGAGCTAAACCATAGAGGGAAGCTAGGCAATCACCTCAGCCCTATTCAGACATCATGGGCTGGTTTTGATGATACTCCCCAGCCCACATGATTAAAAGGGGAGTGTGCTGAGAGCCTGAGGATGCCTGGAGCATACAAAGAGCTGTCATTTTAATGAACAACACCCACCCACCCTGGTGATAAAGGAATGCACCAGGAGGACATAAGGATGTTGCAAAAGATGTCACCAGAAGACATATCCTCCTTTTAATCACATGGGCTGGGGAGGTATCATCCAAACTGGCCCTATGTTGTACATTCACACAGGTGTCTAAACATGTGGCATGGTCATGTTTTTGTGTGACTGAGTGTTCATTTTAAAAACATAGAGATTTGTGCAAGTGTCCAGTGAAAACAGACTGTACATGCATTGAGCATAATATGTAAATGTTGTCTCTGAGGCAACAACATTCCAGGAGCACCTTCCCTGGCTATTATTTATCATATAAGAGACGTCTACTGCCTACACTTCTGGAGGAGATGCAAAGACACAGCGAGATGGCAGGATGATGATAAAGAGCTTTCTCATCTGTATCATCCCCCGGAACACAGAGATAGTTGTCAAGAAGAAGGCGTAAAGAAATAAAAGCCAATGAAAGGCAAAAATAAAAACGTAAGTGGCACTCGTGAAGCCTTGATCACTTAATGGGCTGCTCAACATATAGTAAGGCAGGGAGGGGAGTGAGAGAAAGAAGACAGAAGTTTAATTCAGTTAGGACAGGAAAAGACGACTTGGGTCAGCCCTGCCTGGGCACCCCAGCAGCCTCTACGGCTGAAAAGCGTCTGCAGACCAAATAACTTCAGAATGAAAACCTTTGATGCGAATGTAAATGGAACAAAGTAGAGTCTCTCTCCAGCAACAGAGCATTTTCGAATAGGCGCCCGGCGCACTATGGAAGAACCGTGGCAGACAACTACCCCCTCCTCGCCCGCACAGAGAAAGATATCATTCAGCCCAAGAAAGGCTCAGAAGGTACTGCAATCTCCGCTCACCGATCATAGAAAGGGTGCTCCTCCCCGAAATCCTTGAGGTGCTTCTTTTGTTTCTTACTCAAGCTACTAATCAACTGCTGGCGCTGCTGCCGGGCTTTCCTCTTCCCCATGTTGTCGGGCTCCCCACTCCGATTCCCACGTGGTTTCCCTTCCCCGGCGCTTTCTTCTGACGTTTGTTAATAGGCGGGGCTTAAGGCCCTGGCTGGCTGCCAAAAGCACAGAAATGGAATATTTCACACAACGCTCCGACTATCTCTTTGGGAAGAAAGGAGGGGCTGTTTGGTTTGCTTGCTTCAGTAGCAGTGTGGAGGATTGTGCTGCAATGCCTGCAAATCCCAAGCCCTCGCGTTGTCACAAACAAGCCAACTGTTAGCATTATATCAAGTCGAGACAGCGTGTGTGTGTGTAAATATAGCTGATAATATTCACTGTAATGATCAAACAGCTGCTATGGATAATATTTTTATGTGCATATATGTTTTAGTGTGTGTGTGTATATATGTGTGTGTAGGTTTCAAGACAGTTTTCTGTATGGGTTTCTTTTGCTGCTTTTAAGTATCTTTAGATACAAATTTGGCAAGCAGGTTCTTATGGAAGGCAGCCAGCCTAACCACGTTTACTCAGAAGTAAGTCCCATTGAATCAAATTGAACTTACTCTAGGTAAAGCAGGCTTACAGCCTGCAGGTTTCAAAACCAGAGGTATTTATAGCTGAATTAGGGATGCTTCTGAGTTTTGGGGTGGTAAATTCCCCCGTTCCATCAGCCGTGTAGTTCCAGTACTGAAGGAAATCCCAGCCTCTCTGCAAACACATCGTGGGCGGGCGGCGGGTCGAAGGACCAATTCGCAGAGCAGGGCTGAACCGCTGTAGTAACGCGCTTGGATTGCCTTTCTTCGATACTTTCAGAAGAATGAAAGGAGCTTCATTTGACCATACTGAGCATGCTCCAATGCTTCTGAGCATGCTCAGATGCATAGGAAAGGAGGCGTTGTCAAGCAACAGAAAGCGTTGCTACACCGGCCAGGTCTAAGCCCCGCCCTCTCCCGGAGTAGGCGTGGCTTGTCAGCTCGCAAAGTGATCTGCTGAAGCGCCATTTTGAAGCGGTCTTAAATTGTGGGTTAAACATAGGAAACATAGGAAGCTGCCATATACTGAGTCAGACCCTTGGTCTATCTAGCTCAGTATTGTCTTCACAGACTGGCAGCGGCTTCTCCAAGGTTGCAGGCAGGATTTTCTCTCAGCCCTATCTTGGAGAAGCCAGCTTGAACCCGAACGACGGGAAAGTTGGCTTCTTCTCCTCGCCGTCTTCACCAGTGCTGTGACAGGCGTCTGGCGAGTCTTGAGCGGTAAGTCCACCTCAATGGGGCTTCTTGTCTGTTCCTGTTTGCCCTCTAAGAATATAGCAATTGCCTATAACTGGGCCAGACCAAAAGGTCCCACTCGTCTCGCATCCTATTTCCATTAGGGGCGAAGAAGATGCTTCTGGGGAGCCCAAAAGCAGGGCATGAAGGCAACAGCCTTTCCCGAGGTGGCGGTTAGATTACCTTTAAACTGGGCGGTTTCATTGCACTATTACTTAAGTGACTGCTAAAGGATAGAAAGAGAAAGGGTTTCCTGTTTCCTTCTCCACTCCTTCCAGTCTCCGTGATCTCTGAAGAAAACCTGTGTGCAGTTCCCCCATCTGCCCATAAGAGATTTAGCAAGCAGTGGGGTGGGGTGGGGGGGAGAAATTCAACTTCATTCACCCTTTAATATCACTCGCAGAAAATGCTGTCAGACATTTGCCACTGCTGTAAAATGGCAGGGGGTGGGGTGGGGGAATATCTGTTCTTGTGTAAACACAACACTCTAAATCAATGCAGCTCTTGTATTGTGTGAAAATGAAGAGGTGTCCTTTTCTCCATCTTCTGGGGAATCTGTGTGGGGAAAGCAGGTAACTCCAATCCCTCCTCTCAAAAGAAATGTATCTGGATCCTCATGTGTATTGTTCACATATCAGTATATATAGCTTTGGAGAGTGTCAGCTTGTTATGTGGAGCAACAAGTTCACAAATTAATTTGGCACACATGAAGTTTGAGGTTGGGGAGAAGGAACCCCAAACAAGTAAGCTGAACCTACCTGACACAATTGTTTTGGGAGCTTAAGAACAGCCCTGTTGGATTAGACCCAAGGCCTGTCTAGTCTATTTTATTTTATTTTTATTTTTTACATTTTATATCCTGCTCTTCCTCCAAGGAGCCCAGAGCAGTGTACTTCATACTTAGGTTGCGGGGGAGTGACAGAAGGGATGGCATGCTCTCAACTCCTGCCTGTGGCTTCCAGCAGCATCTGGTGGGCCACTGTGCAAAACAGGATGCTGGACTAGATGGGCCTTGGGCCTGATCCAGCAGGCCTGTTCTTATGTTCTTGGGTTTCTCCTCACAACAACCCTGTGAAGTAGGTTAGGCTGAGAGAGAAGTAACTGGCTCAGAGTCAACCAGCAAGTATCATGGCTGAATGGGGATTTGAACTCGGGTCTCCCCGGTCCTAGTCCAGCACTCTAGCCACTACACCATGCTAGTCTAGCATCCTGTTTCGCACAGTGGCCCACCAGATGCCTCTGGGGTACCCACAGGCAAGAGGTGAGGGCATGTCCTCCTGCTGCTGCTCCCCTGCAACTGGTATCGAGAGGCATTGTGCCTCTCAAGCTGGAGGTGGCTCACAGCCACCAGACTAGTAGCCATTGATAGACCATGAATTGTCAAAGCCCCTTTTAAAGCCATCCGAGCATCCCTCTTTCTCAGGCATCGTATGTCTGATTAGTGAGATCTTTTTATACCTGATCTCCTGTGCTGTATAAATTGATCTGTGAACAGTATCCAGTGGGGTGCAGATGAAAGCTTGAGAGAGGTGGGATTAGTATGATCTGTTTTCCCCACTCATGAATGAACAACAAAGGGTGGTGGAGAGGAGGATATACCTCTGTCCCCTATTTGTGTGTGCATAAATTATGGAACTGTGCAGAATGATGGAAAACTTTCCTGATTCATAAGAACAGCCCTGATGGATCAGACTCGAAGCCTATGTTGTCCAGCATTCTGTTTCACACAGTGGCCCATCAGATGCCTCTGGGAAGCCCACAGGCAAGAGCTGAAGGCATGCCCTCTCTCCTGCTGTTGCTCCCCTACAAGTGACATTCAGATGTCTCTTGCCTCAGTACTGCTTATTCTTAACATGGATAAAATATCTCTCTGAAATGCATTCCTTTTGACACTCTAACTGCTCTTTAATTTGGTATGAGAAGAGCTGAGCTAAATGACTATCAGAGGATTTATTATTATGCAGTAAGTAATCTTAAGCATTTGGGATGCAGACAGAGGTGTGTTTACACACATCACTGAATATCTGCTTAAGGTGTGGAAGGCAAGACCTTTTGCCTTGGTTAAGGCAACAAAATGGCAGCCCCAGGCTCTTCAGCATCCTCCCAAAAGGTTGTGTGACTTGGGCTTTACAGGCCTGAACAGTCTAAAGCTGAAGGTATCCTTGCAGAGCAGATGGGCCTTAACTCTGTGCTGTGAAGCACTAGAATAAGGTCTCCTTTCTTTGGCCAAATAAGCCCACTGTTCCTACGCTATACTATTTGAGTTACAGCCCCGTATGTGAAAAGCTGTGGTATACTGTTACTTAGTGTTAGTCCTTTTAGCATGGCTATCCATGGAGAAATGGAATTTTTTTTAGAAAGGACCTTTCTCATTGCAAAATATGTACTTTTATTAGACTGGAAAAGTACTAGCTCTGCAGACATGGAAGAGTGGGTGTGACTAGTGGAGCTTAGAGCTCATGAAGAAAAATTATTTACAAAGCGAAACAAACAAGATATCAAGTGATTATTTAGATTTGTTCTCAACTTAAGCATGTACTGTGCTATACTTGTATTTTGCCTTTATTTTTAAACTATTTGTATTATTACTGCGTATGTTTTTTTTCCCTTCATATTTTTAATTATATGTTCTTTCTCTCTCTCATGGGGAGGAGCAGTGAGGGAGGGAAAGACATAACATCGTTAAATCTGCTATATTGTTGAATACAACGTTGTTTTGTTTATAACCTTTCTTATCCTGTAATGCTGAGCATAAGATATATTTATTTATTTATTATTTGCCTGCTGCCCCAAACCTATGTCGCTGGGCAGTTCATAACAACTTAAAACAAATTAAAACGGTTTAAACCACACTCTAGTTAAAAGCTTGGGTGAATAAATGTGTATTTCAAGACTTTTAAAAAGCTGTCAGAGATGGGGATTTCAGCAGGGAGCACATTCTAAAGTCTCAGGGCGGCAACAGAGAAGGCCCTTCTCTGAGTAGCCACCAGACAAACTGGTCGCAACCGCAGATTGACCTCTCCAGATGATCTCAAAGGGCGATGGGGCTCATAATGAAAAAGACGTTCTCTTAAATACCCCAAGCCTAAACTGTTTAGGGCTTTCTCGGTTATCAACCAGCACCTTGTATTTTGCCCAGAAACATATTGGCAACCAGTGTAGTTCTTTTAATATAGGAGTAAATGGTCTCTCAGAGATGACCCAGAGACCAACTGGTTACCGCATTTTGCAACAATTGCAGTTTCTGGACTAATTACAAAAGCAGCGCCACATAGAGCACATTGCAGTCGTCAAGACTGGAGGTTACCAGCATATGTACTACTGTTCTGAGGTCGTTTTTCTCAAACATATGCAGCTGGCATATCAACCAAATTGATAAAAAGCACCTCTGGCCACTGCCCCAACTTGTGACACCAGGGAGAGGTTTGGATCCAGAAGCACTCACAGACTTCGTATCGACTCCTTATGGGGGAGGGTAACCCTGCCCAGAGCTGGTGGATTAAAATTGTCCTGAGTTCCAACCCTGCACAGTAAGCACCTCCATTTTATCACCTTCAGTCTTGGTTTTTTGTTTTCTGTCCAGCCTATCACTGCCTCTAGGCAGGTGTTTAGGAAGGTTATGCCTTTTCATGAAGATGATGGCATGGAGAAATAGATTTGGATGTCATCAGCATACTGATAATAACACCCTGCACCAAATCTCCTGATGATCTCTCTCAGTGGTTTCATGTTGATGTTAAAGAACACTGGAGACAGTATGGAGCCCTGGGGGACCCCATTTAAAAGTTAACTTTTTGACAACATTCTCCAAGCGACACTAACTGGAATCTCCCTGAGAGGCAGGAGTGGAACCACTGCAAAGCGATGCCTCCCACTCCCAACCCCCTCAGACAGTCCAGAAGGATGCTATGGTTGATAGTATCAAAAGCTGTCGAGAGATCCAAAAGTGCCACTCAAATGTCCTCATTTTAATTCTTAATGCCATGAAAGTAAAATTGTATTGTATATGTAAGCAATATTTGAAAGAAGGTTACTTGTACCTAGCTCCAAAGTTGCTTTTTCCCATTAACTAGCACTTGGATGGAATAGGGATAGACTTGTCTGTGTAGAGTTGCATTATAAGTTGGATGCTTAACAGTTAAAAGCGGGGACATGAAATGATCTTGTAGAGATATGGGCTTTCTGGGAAAATTTGAATTGTATGAAAATGTTTCCCTTGCAGATTTTTTTTTTTTTTTTGTCATCCTTGCATACTTCTCATACTTGCATAATTTATTTCATAAATTTCCCACTGTAAATTTTCCATATGCCCTAAATAGATTCTGATTTGATTTGACATGTTGTTTGACCTATATATTTAGTATATAAACCCATCCTTTGGGTGGGGCAACCAGAGTGATCGCCCCTCCCGCCGTTCTGTATCCAGCTTGCACAGCACTAAGGAGGTCCATCGCCGCCCTCCTCGTTCGCGTGATGAGAGAGGCGAGTGAACTTGCCAGCGCTGGATACTCAATGAGAGGCATGCGTGGACCCTGATGAAGCATCAGGGTGCATGCATGCCTCATTTAATATCCAGCTCCTGTGGTGCTGGAAAGTTCACTCGCCTCTCTCATTGATTGAACAACAAGGGAGGAGAACTTCCCAGCACAGGTTTGAATGACCCGGCAGTTTGGCCGTTTTGAGGGCAGGGGAGGGTACTCTTACCCGTGGCACTGAGGTTTGCTTGCCCATCCCCTGAGGGGAATATCTTACAGTACTCACTAATTTCTCCCATTCAAATGCAAACCAGAATGGACCCTGCTTAGCAAAGGGGAGAGTTCATGCTTGCTACCAAAGACCAGCTCTCCTCCTCCTAGCAAGCATGTTATACACTACTTTAATTATACCAAAAAGGGGGGGAAATCTTTGTCACTGTTTATTGATGTCTTGAATACATTTTGCCGACGAACCTACAAAACTACATTTGTGGGAAATTGAATTGTACATCTGTAGATTGAATATGTCATTGTTCTTTGTTTTGTGATAGATGGAAGAAGCAGCTGTAGTTCCAATGGAACAGACTGAATCAGTTGCAGAAAACACAAAACTGACTGAAACTAAGAAAAAGTAAGGCACAATTCCTCAACTACTCTTCTGAATAGAGTATCTGTATAATATAGAGTTCTTTATAATCCTCTCACTCGATTACACAGTGGTTCTGTGAGGTATTCTGTTGCCATTTATTCAGATAATGGCTTGGCCTTTGGGGAGGATCCATACCTCAATGGTATTGTTAGAGCACATGCTTTGCATGCAGAAGGTCTCACCTTCAGCTCCTGGCATCTCCAGGTGGCGGGGGAAGGACACCTTGCAGAGTCATTGATAGTCAAAGTAGACAGTACAGAGTTAGGTGGACCTGTGGTATAACACACCTTCATATGTTCACCCAGAAAGTCCTTGACTGAGCTAGGATTGGAATCTTGTACAGCTCTCTAGCCCAGGCAGAGCCAGGTTTCTAAATCTGTCACTGTTTTGACACAAAATATTTGCCGAGCATTTTATCAAAGGTGGGGGGTGGGGGTGTACCATAATAACTATTTCTCAGAACAAACATGGCTGAGTCTAATATGGACCCTTTCCATTCAGGGGGCCAAGAGGCCGCGGAAGAAGCAGAGGTGGCAGAGGATATGCTAGAGGGAAAATGCAAGGCAGAGCATTGAACAGCTTTGGGCCTATAAGGTAATCCTTGGTATAAAAAATCATTACTAGCTGGCCGCTGCCACTTTCTCCCCCCACCCCCACTACTGCTATATCCCACCCACCCCGCTGGCTGGCAACCCCCCCGCCCCCCCACTGCACTTATATTTTTAAAAAATCCCTGCTAGTCCACACTAACCATCATGGCATGTGATAATTTCCAGGGTAGTTAACTGACATTTCTGCATGCAGACAAGTGAAAATCAGCTGTGCGCTGGGTGAGTTATCCTGGATAAAGATTGTGTAACGGTCTCTTGGTTTTTTTAAAATGATGGTACCAAATAAATGCTTTTCCCCCCTTCAAAACTATTTTTCTTCATATTCAAGTGTAGTGTATTAATTAACACTCATACAATTCATTAAATGATTTTGCCTTTAATGTGGTCGCAGCATTACTTTTAACTTAACAAGTTCAATGACTTAAGGGAGCAAGCTTCCTAACTGGCAAAGCCTTACACAGCTGAAGCTAAAATGTGCTCATCATAGTTATGCATGCTTAAAGGGACATATATGCAAGTCTCCTTCCATCACTGAAATGAATGGCACAGTTTCTCGTTTCAGGAAGGCTCCTTGTTTGCCTCTGACTTCTGTGCCTTGGCTGGCATCCACACTTCCTCTCTTCCCTACAGCCCCCAGAGTTGTTCGACCCTTGGGAACTGTGTGGAATGTCACACAAGTGGCTGTGGGTGGGGTGCGGTGGGAGGGGTATTTGCAGAAACTGGGCAGAGGCCCCTTTAATGAGCAGACAGAAAGTGCCTGTCTGGTTTCTGGAAATCCCCTCTCCCCTGGCAGCTACTCAAGATATATTCCTTGCTGTTGCTGAGCAGCCTTTGACCCTCAAACGGCTTTTTGTGTGACTCTGGGGGCTGCAGGGGGGAGGAGGGAATAGCTTCCATGAGCGTTGTTAATAACTTTATTTGTTGGCCAGCCCATAACAGTTGTTCTCTTGGTGGCTCACAAAGTAAAACAATAAAACATTGTTTTTAACAACAATGTTGATCTGGACATAGTTCCTTTTCTTTAAATGTTTCGGGTACTATTTTAAATGTGTTAAAATAGTTCTCAAATATTAATGGAGAAACATGCATGAAATGGTAATCCTCGGGTAATATGTTGCTTGTCTGAATTGGCCGGTTTCTTTCCGTGCATGAATATTGCCCAGAAAAATGAGAATGAGAAAATTAATAACACTAAAAATAGAAAGTCGTTGGAATACACAGTGTTTGGATCAAATTCATGGAAGTATCCTAGGGCAAGATTTATGAGTGAAAATGTTGGTTTTTGCAAATAGTTCACTTTCATAATTTTCACACTGGTGGACATTCTAATGTCCTTGTAGATCTTTCATTTAAATAATTTTGGAACCTTAGAAAATTTCTGTGAAGATAGTACCTGGTGTGGCTTTTTATATAAGTTTTAACCATGTTGTAACACTGCTATGGTCCTTTGGGGTTTTTAGAGTATTAACTGAAAATCCATGTCTTTGTAGACGTGGAATTGGGAGGATGCGCTCATATCCAGACGCACGAGGTCGAAGAGGAGCTCAATGGGGATCATTTTTTCCACCTTTCTCGCCCACAAGAAGAATGATGAGAGCACCTTTCTTGCCACCTCCACCACGGTTAGTATTGAGGACACCAGTGCAGGTATTTAAAAACTGTGACTGTTTTGGTTAGGAATGTTTCTCAATCTTGGCCCTCCTACAAACGTTGGCCCATAACTCTCATCATCCCTGACTCTGATGCTGGGAGCTGTAATCCAAAAACAACTGGAGGGCTAAAGTTGGGCAGCCTAAGCCATGCTTTTCACTTGGATACTTGGCATCAGTTACAGAATTGGGGTTTTCAGGAAGCAGAATTTACCGCAAGTAGGGAGAATTTGGAATGATCCCTCTGCAAAAGCAATACACAAAATAGTTATAAGTTATGCTTGGAATTGGGTGTATAAGCTGCACAAATGTAATTTTACTTTATTCGTTCAGAAAGAAGTTGTGTTAAACATCTTTGCAAAGGACAACAAATGCTTGTTGGAAAACACTTTTATAACCTCCTTACAGGTTATAAAAACCTGCACAAGTCACAAAGTCTGTGCAAAGGTTTTGCAGGTCTTCCCAAACACCTTTTTTGATACTGAGGAATGGAATTAGCTGTGTGAAGCTGCTTTTACAAAATCAGAGGTGTAGGTCCAACATATGATCTATTCTGAGAGTCTTCTACTAAGAAAGCAGCATTGCAACTGGTTCTTTTGTGGGGGTGGGTGGGCGGTGTACACAAACAGCTCAGGCTAAACGTCATTTCAGGAATGCCATCTAGGAAAAGATGGGAGTATAAATTATACTGTAGGAAAGCCAGCTCCTCATCAGATAGAGATGTTGCACTTGGCCTACTGTGTGTAATTTTAGGAAAAATTACTCTCCGTTTTTGGAAAATCATAAACCTTCTTTCAGATTTTTAATTCTGCAGTACTAGATACCTGCACTGTGTGAATTTTAGAGAAAAACCAAACACATCTTTAAAATCTAAAACTTGTTTAGATCTGGGAGGCACAACACTCCTCCCCGCCCGGCTTTGCATTTTGTGAGACATCTGTACTTGAAGACTTTATTATTGTTTTATTTTCAAAACTTAGAATGCCATTTTATACTTCCACCTCCAAAAACAACAGACTTGGAAGGATGAATTTCTTATGTGGATTCTGTCAAGTGTTTTTCCCAGTCAAGTTAGTGTGAATCTGCACGATGTGTTAAAAAATGTCCACAAAGCAGGAGTACTTTTGCCCCCTCCCCTGCAAAATGAAAACATGTGCAAAAATCCTCCTGAAAGCAAGATTATTATTTAAGTAATTATTTAATTACTTGTATAATGGTCCCTACTAGTCATATGTTTATGGTCAGTTGGGTCTTTTTGCACAGATATGGGCTTCCTCTCCCCCCTCTTCCTCCCCCACCACCTGAACCAATGGGCTTCAGGGGCAGACTTCCTTTTCCCAGAGCCAGAGGAATGCCATTGCCACGAGGCCATTTTCCACCTCCAAGAGGGTAAGTATATTTACTTGCTTTTTCTTTCAAAGTTCATTTTATTTCACACTTGAATAACTTTTTTGTAATGATCTTTTTAAAGTGTTAATGATAAGTATTAAAACCAGTGTTAGTCATATAGACTCTTAAGAATTCAGGGTTTATTGCTATGGTAATTTTTAACTAACTCGGAAGCCTTTTAAATATGCATGATGGAAGTGTAATCCAAATTGTAATGTGGTATTTTAAGTGTGTTATTTTCAAAGTAATTCTCTTGAGAAGGAACAAAAAAACAATTACGATTTTATCCTTTTATACAGCTTTCCCAATGGACCCGCTGCACCAGTCCCTCCGCCACCTGGACGGGGCCAGAGATGGCCTGGACCGCCAGGTGGCAGACACTATTAAAGAGGCTTATGTATTAAATTCAGTAACAGGGACACTTACTTCTTACTTTAAGACCATTTGAAATGGCTGGACTAAGACTGCCTGTAAAACAATGAGGATGGCAAAGAAAACTAATAGAACTCTGACATCCCATATTTTTCCAGCAGCCCTCATGCACCATGTTGGTAAAAGCCATATGTATATAAAATTTAAACATACCCTAAAGACCTGTGACTCCTTGGACACTCTCAAGCATATCCTTTTTAAAAGTGCAAGTTTGTAGACACTTGACATCTGCACACTCACATTAAAAGAAACACCTCTGATCTTAAAAGGTCAAGCTTTTAATTTAATATTTAAATCTTCTTTAGATTGTGTGCAGCCTTTTTAGTGTAGATCTTGATCGGTTACAGTAACATGTATCTGTATGCTCTAAATCTTGTTTCAAATGCACTTACGTTTCAGAACAGTAATTGCAGTAAGATGCTTCATACTTGAAGGGGCAAATACACTGTATTATGTCTAGCAATGTGATCAATGCTCAAGATGTAATGGATAAAATTTACAATTGTTTAAAAATAGAGAGAAGAAAAGTTTATAGATGAACACAAGTTTCTGAGTTTTGTTCTCATTTTTAATGTAATTGTTCTTCATACACAGCTTGACCTCAGTGTTTCCATTTCTAGTTGTGTATGTTACTGTAATAGCTAAACAAAGTCTGTAGCTGAACATTTGGCCAATTGTATAACTACAACTGGTGATGTTACCTACAACATAATAGGAAGGGATATGATAACCGCTTAGATACTTTGGTAGTGGGCGGTTTATAAATGTTATGAATAAATAAATAAACATCTGCAGTCTATGTACTCTTTTTAAATTATAGATTGTTTTGTTGTGAACCAGAAGGGGAAACAAAAAGTGGAACATGCAATTCTTGTGTTACTTGTTGAAATGACAGATAAAGTTGTAATATTCTGAAACAGTGCTGTTTAACATCAAGGATGATCACACAGTCTGTGAATTATTTTAATTCTTAATATGTTCTATTTCTGTGCTGAGGGCTGAATTAAAACCCTTTTTAGCAGTCTGGTGCAGTTGGGGTTTTTTAACTTAAGTAATCCCTACATTGGGTCCAAAGTCTGCAAGCAAAGTAAAATAAAATGAAGAAAAGCAATAAATTGAGGTATGAAAGCCCATATAGTTGTGTGTATCCTCCTCCTTACACTTGGCTTCCAGTTAATCAATAAATCACTATCCAAGCAAAATATATTAACTTTAGCTTTGGGGGGAAATAAAACAGACATGGTCTTGTACTTGTTTCTTAATTCATCATGAAAGCTTACATCTAACTTTCACATCTTTTTCTTGAGAAAGAAGTCTTCTATTGTATATGACATAGTGTTGGACTAATCCTTTAGCTAAATTCCTATTCCAAAGCAATGCTTTGATTTTAGCTTAAAAGGATAGTATTAGCCACTAAACCTTAAGCATAAATTGGTTAATAGTTCATTCATCTGATGCTGTCCAATGGTGAAAGAATGATGCTGTTGTTATCTTCTGAAGGGTAACATAGTCACCCTTTGAGGCCAATGGGAGATGGTATGCAGACCTTTGGGAGAGCTTTCATCAAGGCCTTGTTTGAGGTGAGAAAGTATTTACAACTTTTTTCCCACTCACTCACTCACTCACTTTAAAAGCTCACATTCACCTGACATGTATTTGTATTTAAAACAGTCCTGATGCTTTTTCACTCAGGGCTTCAGGATCAATGCACACCGTTTCCCCCATAGCAGAATGGGGTCATGTGAATAACTTCAACAGGTTTCGTTTTAAAAAAACTGGGCTGCCGTGCACATGGTGGTGGGTCAGTGAGGCACATGTCTACGTTCACGAAGCTAGGTTTCATGCAGATCTCTGTGGGAAATATTGCTACCAGAAACCACCTCATAGAAGAGAGTAGTTGTGTGAATCAGTCTTTCTTTCTGTCTGTCTGTGGTTGCAGTGCTGGCAAATGGCAGTATAAGGGCTCTGTGATTGTTTTCACTTTCATAATAGCTGTATTTAGACTGATGTCTCATTGAGAAATGCATACTATATTTTTTCAGTTATAAGGGATTTTTGAATAATGTAGGAATATACAAAGCTACCTTTAGGCTGATGGTTCATCTAGCCCATTTTTGTCTTTTCTGACTGGCAATGGCTTTTCAAGGTCTTGAGGCAGAGGTGATTCCAGGCTGGGCTACCTAAGATGCTTTTTAACTGGATATGCCAGAGATTGAATCTGAGGTCTTCTGCATGTAAAGTGTGTGCTTTACTTTTGTGGCCCTTCCCTAAATGTTACTTGGTGTCTCCTTAGACTTTGCTAGACTTGCTGTTCTCGGTTAATGTTCTGAATGTGCAAGAAAGAAGAAGATAGGCATGTTCAGTCTTGTGTACTCTTCTTGTATTTGCTAAAATGAAAGAGTACTGAAGGAGCATTAGTTACAGAAAATCCTGCTAGCGTGTCTTGGTCTAAAGCATAGATGAGTTCTGTATTTGTGCCTTGAGTAGCAGGGAACATATTGCTGAATTTTGAAGTCTTTTCTTTTACTGTTACAGTGTAAACTTGAAAGCAGCAGACTGACTAAAATATTTTCTCTGGTTTTGACTGTCATGGAGAACAGTCAGTTTGGTATTTTGCAAGCTCATGTTTGAATGAAATGAGAATTAATTGTCATCTCTAGTGTGTTAAGGTTGCTGCAGCCATCTGAATTGTCCAGGCACACTACTTTGGAGGAAGATGTCAAGCATATTAAGGTAACACTTGCTTTCCATTGGCCCCTATGTGGGCTCTCTCCCTTTTTAAAAATATCAGAACTGTGTCTAAGATATTGACCTTTCTGGCATTTATTTTGCATTTCTGTGGGGGAAATAACTATGTTGTAAACAGGACCATTTATTTGGACTTTGAAGAAAGGACTTCACTTGACACTTCACTTGACTGTATCCAGCTTCCACTGGCCACAGTAATGGCCATAGCAAAGGTTTGCTCTGAAAGAGCTGCATGTGTCAATGACTCTTTCTGATGTTTTTGGCATAAAGCTAAAAGACTTCTGGGGATTGATCCATTTTATGCTGTGACAACCACCAAATGGCTTTCAAACTAAATCTGCATTTGCATGACACACATAAGCTGTACTGTTGTAATTACTAATCCTTGACTGGAAACATTCAAGGTCTTTAAATGTAGGATTAATCTTCTAGCAATCTTCTAATTTTATTTTTAAACATTTGGAGCTGGGTAACTTATGAGTAGTACCTTTCTCAAACTAGGTAAATTTGAGAGCTATTTTAAGTCCCTGGGGACATAGGGTTATATTATTTATTCGATTTTTATACCGCCCTTCCGAAATGGCTCAGGTCCTCATTAGTCCTGGAACTAATATCAAGGAGAGCATCTAACGTAAAGTGTGTGTTTGTTTAAAATATTTAGATCCTGCTTTTTAACAAAATCCACAACATGGTTTATATAATAAATTGGGATTCACAAGAAAAACAAAGGAGGGACCAAAAACAGCCACAAGGAGGGATGCTTTGCTGGGGTGAATAGGCATAATTGTTCTTTATCACTCTGCTAAATAGCGAGCCCCCACTTTAAAAGTGTGCTGCTGCATATAAAAGGGAAGGAAGATGCAAGGAGAGGCTAACATCTAATTGTGCAAATACATGAAACAATTTTATTTTCCACAACGGCAAGCAAGCAGTGAAGTGAGGCAACATGAGAAAGATCAAGCATGTCAGAAGTGGGTAATGCAGAGGTATAGAACTTATAGTTGTAACTTAAAAAAAAAAAAATCTTGAGGCCAACTCAGATGTGATTTTAAGCAAATTGACTCCAGGAGGGGGTGGGGGTGGGGATCAAACTTCATGAAGTTCTATCTGCTATAATACAGTATCACATTTCAGGATCAATTCATTTAAATGAAAAAATGAGCTTTGTATGAATTGAAAAACTAATAAAGTATTATCTAGATATTGTGGCTTTGTGTGGTTGTTGTTGTTGTTTCTGTTATGTAGTGCATTTAAAAAAAAGCAGTGTTCTAGGCTGCTTCCTTCATGAGAGGGATAATGTTTTAGTCTAGATTCATTCATCTAACTACCCCTGCTTTTACATGGAAATGATTCAGCAGGGATTCCACCTACACAAACCCACTCAATGAATGACTACTGTGCAACAGGACATTGCTCTTTGCGTAGGGTCCCATTCATTTCACTGAGACTTGGACAGGAGGAAAGCCTGGACCATTGTTCATACTTGCTTTTTAAAACTGCTTGTTACAGATGTTTTCTAACACTCCAGAAGAGCACCTAGAAAGCAGACAGAGGATACGAGTCTGGCTTTTATGTTAACCTGGCACCATGATTGCGGCTTAAAAGTCAAATCACACAAGCACCTAGCTACACTGTATTCAATCTTGGTAAACTGAGTTTCAATTAATGAGATGTACAGTTCTGGAGTAGACAGATTCCTTGACTTCTGGAGTATGCATGGGATGTAACAGGCTGCATTACAGAAGAGGCATTCTCCCCCCTCCCCTGTAGGAAAATGGGGAATGCCTCAAGATTTTTGCCATCTGCAGTTTAGTACTTAAAAAAAAACCCTGCACTCTAACCAATTAAACATTGAAGCTCTAAGACTCACCCACATGGCTTGGAGCAAAAGTAATCATGGCAGGGAATAAACACATGCCTTCCAACGTATGGCTTACTTTGTTGGACCAAATCACATTGGCAGCCCTTGATATAAATAGGTTTTTAGATGGGTACTAATGAATCTTGACATTGTGGCAGAATAACACACAAACCAATCCCAGTATCACCTCCTTGCTTGCATTTCACCAGCATGGTTAGCTTTTTCACTTATGCTGTACTTGCAGCTTTTCTGTATCCAAACTAACTAGGCCTAGAGCCTTTGGAGTCAGGCAGGACATTAAATAAATAAACTTCAGTTAGTTGCTAAGATACAGCTCACACACAAATCTTTGCTGCTTGTGAATTTTTCTTCTGAGACATCGGTCTTGAAAGAGTGTTTCTGCAAACAGAATACCATTCAAGTCTTCTTAAAATACTAATAAAAGAGCAGATGATTTGGGAGAAACACTTCCTGGGCTAGAGAAGAAAAGAGCAGAAGTCCTTTAGTGAACTGAAGAGAAAGTGAGTTCCCTATATGCAGAGCTGCCTGCTATGAGGAACACACACCTTGCAAGTTAAAATCTTAGATGATTAACAGTATGGGAGCCGGGGTAATCCTTTCAGGAGGCGAGGCAGGGTAGCAAGCTGGGACAGGAGTGCCTCATACAAAGCTTGCAAGAAGCACAAAGAGTAAAGGAGGCAGCTGGCAACCAGCTGGCAACCTTTCCTCCTCTCCACACCACTTTCAAACTTTGTAAGGGTCAGTTTTGAAGAGGGGCTGGCCTGACCCCCACCCCCACCCAACCAAGGTTGTGGGGCAAGACAGGATTTGGCACCTTGCCTCAGGCACCATAGTATCTGGGACCATCCCTGTATGGGAGCAGATTGGCCTGTGCTCTGCTTAGACATTTCTCTAGGCTTTTGATTTAAAAAAAAAAAAAATCTTGTGGCTATTAGTAAGATCTATGTGGGAGATTAGCATCTTCTCAGGGTGCCTAATTAAGACAAGCTCTTTGGCACAGCTTGGTCTTTTACTTCCTCTTGAGCAAAAAACAGAACTGCTTAGAAGGAAAGATTAGCTTGAGATTACTGCTCCAGCAGCTAACTTGCCTGTTTCACCGTACCAAGATCTTAACCTCAATTCTCTTGCTTTGTTGATCCCTGCACTCTTGGTAGTTCCTATCCAGCAGTGCAAGGTTCAACCAAGAATATACAGGTGAAACTCGGAAAATTAGAATATCGTGCAAAAGTCCATTAATTTCAGTAATGCAAATTAAAAGGTGAAACTGATATATGAGACAGACGCATTACATGCAAAGCGAGATAAGTCAAGCCTTAATTTGTTATAATTGTGATGATCATGGCGTACAGCTCCTGAAAACCCCAAATCCACAATCTCAGAAAATTAGAATATTACATGGAACCAAGAAGACAAGGATTGAAGAATAGAACAATATCGGACCTCTGAAAAGTATACAGTGTACTGTGCTTGATTGGCCAGCAAACTCGCCTGACCTGACCCCATAGAGAATCTATGTGGCATTGCCAAGAGAAGGATGAGAGACATGAGACCAAACAATGCAGAATTGCTGAAGGCCGCTAATGAAGCATCCTGGTCTTCCATAATACCTCATCAGTGCCACAGGCTGATAGCATCCATGCCACGCCGCATTGAGGCAGTAATTGCTGCAAAAGGGGCCCAAACCAAGTACTGAATACATATGCATGCTTATACTTTTCGGAGGTCCGATATTGTTCTATTCTTCAATCCTTGTCTTCTTGGTTCCATGTAATATTCTAATTTTCTGAGATTGTGGATTTGGGGTTTTCAGGAGCTGTACGCCATGATCATCACAATTATAACAAATTAAGGCTTGACTTATCTCGCTTTGCATGTAATGCGTCTGTCTCATATATCAGTTTCACCTTTTAATTTGCATTACTGAAATTAATGGACTTTTGCACGATATTCTAATTTTCCGAGTTTCACCTGTAGAAAAAGTCAGAAACCCTACAAAAGTCATCCCTGTTTAGCAAACTCTTGTTCTCAAGCAGTGAGGGGAAGGTAATGTGGCCTCTTGCATCTCCAAGTCAACTAGCTCTCCTACGCCCCTATCAGGTGCCTTACTTCCTTTGTAAAGGCAATTTTATATTAGGCCAGAGTATGAAGAGAGCTTAAATGGGTATTACTTTAGAAGTTGTCTCTTGAGCAATAGGTTTGTAAGCAGCTGCTGCAATTGTTTTCATTGGTAATAAGGAAATCCTTAAAAAAGAAAATTGAAAAGCTGCACTCCAAAGTACTCTTACATCAAAGGACATTATGTTTAAGTGGAGGGGAAAGTATAGTAGCTGTAAACTACTGAAGCATATCTCCTAAAATATCTTTTCTTGAACTACCAATATTGCCTAATATTCCTGCAGGGAAATGGAGGGATACATCCTTGTGACTGTTTAAAAGTTAACAGGAAGCTGCATCAGGGTCTTCTGGAAGGTTATAGTCACAAAACTAGCTTTGTGGCCTTTAAGTATAGTGAACATGTATCAACAGTACTGCCGGGTGGCTGCCAGTCACCTTAAGCGGAGGTGGGTGGGGGGGGGAGTTTTAAAGCAAACATGATCCCTTGCTTAATTGTACTGATGCAGGGTGTACTTAGCACTGAGACCTAGGAAAGTGTGCAGCCACACTCCTATGGGTGGAAGCCCACTCCATTCCTTACCCATTTAAGAGCGGAGCTGTAAAATAAATATGGTAATTCTACTAAAAGAGGTTCTAATGTTTAATATAGTTGGCTGTGGATTGTTAAGTGTGTAAATACTCTGCCAAATGGAGAAAAGTGGACCTTATAAGAAGCTATTGGAACAACGATATTAAAAAGAAAATTAAGTGTGTTTAATACATAGTGTTAAACACATACATTTCAAATATAGTATAATTCAAAAGCTTTATATATAGTCTCACTTTATTTAAGTTATTCAAACCAGTCATGATACAAAGACAAATCGACACAACATATCCCTGTCAAATATCTTATTTCCTTGGCTTCTTCTTGAGTAGCTGTCTAGAGTTGCAGTGTCAGTGATCTGGTCATCAAAGAAACAGGCTCCTTAAACACATACTGGTTCAAACTCGGCATAGGGCTCTTATGAAAGAATATACTCCGAATGAATATGGAGGGAGAATTACAGGGCAGGTGTTTGTTTTTCACTTGCTGCTTCTTCAGCTGGAGGCAGGGTGTCCCAAACAGGTGTCTGAATGTGCTCGGGAAGCTTTTCTAATCTGGTCTAAAAGCAAAGGGAAACACATGTTTACCTTAAGCTAAAAATGACAGTTCATAGGCTCTCAATAGTTACCCCCTGCTACTATGTAATCCTGTTACGTAAATGCAACACTTGTGTGAGATGCAGATATGGTACAAAGCCTTGGATTACAGGAGAACCTCGTGACTTGCAGGGATTCTGTTCCTCGCCTACTGCCATGAGTAATAGAACCTTGAGTAATGAGGCATTAGGGCTATGGGGAAAGGGGGGTTAGATTCTAGGGTGGAGGGGGGGAATTTTTAAGTGGCAAAACGGCCCTAAAATCACTGTGGTGTGCTCCGTGGGTCCCCAATGTGCTCATGCATGCCCTCCAAATTGTGGGGAAAGGTCCCTTTTTTTAAAAGCCACAAAATGGCTCCTCCTGCCACCTCCTGGGCTCTGTGAAACAAAATGGCAGCCACTTCTGGCCCTCTAGGAACCGTGGATACGTGAGTCTTAACCCCTTTGTATCTGTGGATACTGAAAGAGGGTATCAATGAGACATCCCGCAGATATGCAGAACAGCGAATAATAGTTCCGCAAATAAATGAGGTTCTCTTGCAGTTTAAGTGTTGCTAGTTCTCAGCATTGGACGTGAAGACTCCAAAACAAACATTACCTTTTTTACTTCCATGGCGACCCCTTCAGGTAAATTTCGTTGGATGTATTCAAGGTAAACATTGGCTGTGCTCCCAGTTAAATGCTTTAACTGAAACACAAGCAAACCTTTAGTTTTCAGATAGAATGTAACGGCATGTAAGGCTCAACTAGCAATACGGAACAGTCACATTCTGCAAAAATCACTGCTGGCTGGCTGGGTTGGAAGACAGTCTGTAAAAGTGTTGTGACTACTACATCTTTATCCTGTTCAAGGCAACATAGATGGGCATTCCATCCCCAACCTATCCTTACCGTAGACCAGGGCAGCACAGCTTTGGTCCTCCAGCTGCTGTTGGACTACAACTCGCATATTCTCCAGCCACAGTGCCCAATTGGGGATGATGGGAACTAGTCCAACAACAGCTGGAGGGCTGAAGTTGTGCAGCCCTGGGTTTGACATAAAGAATGACTGTCCCAGGTCACCTGCTGAGCTAAACGGCTGAGCTGAACAGTTTGAACTTGGGTCTCCCCAGTCTGTCCAATACTCTGCTTGCTTTCTATGATGCAGGCTACAGGGACTACAATTCGCTCATCAATGGTTCTCTCACAGCTTGCGCAGTACTGTTGTGCCTTCACAGGGCAACTCGTCCATATAAATCATTTCAGTGTCAAGACACTAAGGTAAAATGTGCTGTCAAGTCGATTTCGACTCCTGGCGCCCACAGAGCTCTGTGGTTTTCTTTTGGTAGAATACAGGTGGGGTTTACCATTGCCTCCTCCCACACAGTAAGAGATGATGCTTTTCAGCATCTTCCTATATCGCTGCTGCCCGATATAGTAGCAGTGGCGATTCGAACTAGCAACCTTCTGCTTCTTAGTCAAGCATTTCCCCGCTGCACCACTTAACTAGTGGGCCTAAATAGGGCTTTCAGACTATGCATTTACCCACAGATTTAGTGTGTTAGACATTGGCAAGAGAGAGAGTACAGCAATACTGTTCTCTACAGAATTAAACAATTTTCTGTGTATATTATCTTCTACATTCATCTCATTTATGCAAAGATAAAACCACCCACACACCTCCAAATAGCGGTAATGTGTCCTCATTTCATACTGAACTCTGTGTTTCTTGTAAATGTGCACTGATTTCAGAAGTGTGAATCGTTCTATCTTCTTTGGAGGCTCTTCTCTAAGGGGGAAAAAGGCTTTTATGGAATCATTTGGCATTTTAATGTTTTCACTTATATATGAAGTTGCAGCCAATGGTAGCTTTTCTGATCAATAATGAAATATGATCGAAAAAATAGGATGTGAGGGGAAGAACAAAACTGAACCCCCTACTTGCCTCTCTTGAACAGTTTCAAGGATTTGAGCACTGTTGACCAGGCTAAATGGCTGTGTGCCAAGAGATCTACTTAATCTTAACTTTGATAACATCATGCAAGGGGAAATGTCACTCGCCAAGAGTTAAGTTTTCATTATGGACTGGTTCAGAGGATATTTTGTCCACCAGCTCAACTATATGCAATAAGGACATGTGTGGTTTGAGCATGGACGTCCTTGTCCTCTTTCCAGTGGGCCACTGTTCCTTAATTGAATGGATTATAGGGGGAGTGTTCATCCAAATTGCCCCTTTTCATGTTCTGCAAATACTTGTTAGGAACATAGGAAGCTGCCATATACCGAGTCAGACCATTAGTCTCTCTAGCTCAGTATTGTAATGTCTACACAAACTGGCAGCAGCATCTCCAAGGTTGCAGGCAGGAATCTCTCTCAGCCCTATCTTAGAGAAGCCAGAGAGGGAACTTGAAACTTTCTGCTCTTCGCAAAGTGGCTCCATCCCCTGAGGAGAATATCTTTCAGTGCTCACATGTTGTCTCCCATTCAAATGCAACCAGGGTAGACCCTGCTTAGCTAGGGGGACAAGTCATGTTTGCTACCACAAGACCAGCTCTCCTCTCTAACTAGTATTTGTAACTAGTAAACTAGTCAAATACTAGTTAACTAGTATTTGTAACACATGTAAAGGAACAGTTCAGATGAGCCCCATAAAAATTAAGAAAAGTGCTCTGGTGCACCAAAGAGTGGGAACGTACCCCTATGGCATGTGGCTGGGTCAGCAGACAAAATATCATCTAAGCTGCCCATAATTGCTTTTTTTAAAGAAAAAAGAAAGAAAACCTGCACACACAATAAAACTTTGTAATCCTGTCTGCACATCAATGAACTTTTTAGGGCTCTTTTTTTTGAGTAAATATGCAGAGGATAGGACAGGAGTGACCTTCAGGAAATACATTCAACAGAAGAATAGATGTTATACCAATAGTTACAAAGTTACGGTATTTCTGGTCTGTAATTCCTTTGCAAATGAGAGTCTCACATAGTCTACTAGCCCTAAGCACATTACTGCCCTGTTCCAAAGGAGAATATTGGAGGCAATCGGCTGACACTGTATAATAGAGCATAGGCCACTTTGTGCCATTCAGTTTTGTTCCTGGAATATCAATGGTACTAGATTTGGAAGCACAGATAGGAACATAGGGAGCTGCCATGGGTCAGACCATTGGTCCACCTAGCTCAGTACTGTCTACACAGACCAGCAGCGGCTTCTTCCAAGGTTGCAGGCAGGAGTCTCTCTCAGCCCGATCTTGGAGATGCCAGGGAGAGAACTTGGAACCTTCTGCACTTCCCAGAGTGGCTCCATCCCCTGAGGGGAATCTCTTACAGTGCTCACACTTCTAGTCTCCCATTCAAATGCAACCAGGATGGACCCTGCTTAGCTAAGGGGACATGTCATGCCTGCTACCACCAGATCAGATGAGACTGGTGGACTCTGTAGATTGGTGGACTCTGTTGGGCCAGAAAACAACAGATGGATGTAACTGTTTGAAAAGGAGACTGAAGAGTGGCTTAGTAACTTCAAGGTGCAACACTTACACTTTTTCTATGGAGAGACCAAGCTCTTTAGCAGCAAGCACCATGAAATATTCATAACTATCCAACACAATTCTGTCATGACCTTTAACTAAAACGGCCAGTCTCTTGTAGAGTGTGTCTGGCTCATCTGAAATGGATACCTAGGTGTGTAAGCCAAAAACAGAAGCAAGTTAGTATTCATATTCTAAAGACAAGACCACATCCACTCTGATCTCATTTTCAATTATTCAGTTATAAATGAATGTGATAAACATTGCGATATCCAGATGCCGTTGAAATGGATACTAACCAGAATCTAGAGATTATATATCCATAATCTAGAGATTATATACATATACATATACATATACATATATATGAAAAATACAAGTTCAAAGCTTTGGGCATACCAAGGAGTTCTGTTTGGACTGCTGAATATCATTGTGGATCCCTGAAAACTGGAACCACATCAAGTGCTTGTTTCTAAAAATTTAAAAAAAAAGAAGAGAGATGACATTTTAAGGATAATTCCAAGATATGAAAATATGTGTGTTAAACACTTCAAAATACTTACTGAAGAAAGTTATGCTGTTTTAGTGGAACGTTGCCTTTTGCAAGGATATTCTGTGATCCCTAGCAAACAAGAGTAATAAGGTTGGCATTTTACTTATTTTAAATATTTACTAGCTCACCTGGGGCAGAACATCTGTGCCCCTAGTTCTCCCTGTCTCCACCCACTTCAGCCCCATTTCGTTCTCCCCCCGCTCCACCAGTTCATTCTACCTCTGCGGCCAGCTGGCCTGGCCGCCACTTCCCCTTCTCCGCCCCCCGCTGGGCGTTCCTGCCTTTTGGCTGGCAGGTGGGCCGCAGAGGGAGGCTGCATCGCCCTCTCTGCCGCCGCCGGCCGCCATCCTCCCCCCCGCCCGCCGGGTGCTTATGTCTTTTGGCCGGCAGGTGGGCGGAGACTGCGCCACCCTCATCTCCCCCCTCCCCCACCCAGCGCTCCTGCCTTTTGGCCCACCCACCGTCATGTCTCCCTCTGCCGTTGCCACCTTCTTCCGCCTACCCATCACCCTTCTGTCCCTGCCGCCACCTCTCCCCGCCCCCCAGCTGGCTGACCAGCCCACCATTTTCTTCCCCCTCCACCCGTACCCATGGCTATCCGAGGAACTCTCACAAGAGCTGCCACACATGGGATTAGCCACGGGTACATCTTAGAAGATATCCACACCTTCAACACAAGGCTGGTTGTGGTAGCTCACAACAAATCACAATGAAACATAAAAATAAACAAGTAGCAAAGCACTAGCCACTTTAAGTGGCACAGCGGGGAAATGCTTGACTAACAAGCAGAAGGTTGCCAGTTCGAATCCCTGCTGGTACTATATTGGGCAGCAGTGATATAGGAAGATGCTGAAAGGCATCATCTCATGCTGTGCGGGAGACAGCAATGGTAAACCCCTCCTGTATTCTACCAAAGACAACCACTGGGCTCTGTGGGCGCAAGGAGACAAAATCAACTTGACGGCACACTTTACTTACTAGCAAAGCACTATCTTTAAAAGTGGCCAATTAAAGCCAAGTTTAAACTTGAAAGATCAGGATGGTAAAGCCAGCAGGTTAAAATACTAAAAAGCCTCTCTAAAGAAGAAGGTCATTAAATCCTTTCTAAAAATCCTGAGAGAGGGATTCCAGTGAAGTTCCTCCAGGAAGGTATTCCAGAGTTGAGCGGCTACAATCAAAGAGGCCTGTCCCACATCAATCAAATCTGAGTGAGTGGCAGGGCTGAGAGTAGGGTCTGTGATAAGGAACCGAGGGTGCTGGCAGATTCATACAGGCAAATGTGGTTTGACAGCTACTCCAACCCCAAACTGTGTAGGGCTTTAAAGGTCAAACACAACACTTTTAAATCTAGCTTGCAAGCAAATTGGCAGCTAGTGAAGCTGCCACAGATGGGTATAATAATCATGAAGTGACTAGAGCCCATGAGCATCCTTGAGACAGCATTCCGGGCTAAAGAAGCACCTTTTAAAAGTGGTGATTCTCTTTAGCACAGGGAGAGCAACTGGCCCTAGCCATCTCCAGCGGTTGTTGCTGGTGTCTTTCTTATCTTTCTTTTTTAGACTGAGCCCTTAGGGTACAGGGAACCATTTTATTTATTTATAAATAAACCACTTTGGGAGCTTTTATATAAACCACTTTGGAAGCTTTTGTTGAAAAGCAGTATATAAATATTCATCGTATTTGCATTCTGGGTTAGCTAAAACTTCTAAACAGTCTTCAAGGGCAGTCTCACATAGAGTGCATTGCAGTAATCCAATCTGGATGTAACCACAGTGCATCTAGAGAACATCTTCTTCACCATGTGCCCCATTGCCTATTAAGATAGTCTGGAGAGGTTCGTCTGCGGTTCCCACCAGCTCATCCAGCAGCTCAGGGGCGGGCCTTCTCCGTAGCTGCCTCTGGGTTTTGGAATGTGCTCCCTGTTGAAACAAGAGCCTCCCCATCTCTGACAATGTTTAAAAAGTCACTGAAGACATATTTATTCACCCAGGCTTTTAATTAGATTTATAGTTTTAATACTTTTAATGTTGGGTTTTAAATGACTTTAATGTTAATTATGTTAATTGTTTAATTGGTTTTAATTGTAAACTGCCCAGAGACACAAGTTTTGGGCAGTACAGAAATATGTTAAATAAACTGGCATACCAGCTGTAGCTGATACAAAGCATTCCAGGGTACCGCTGTCACCTGCGTCTCCAAGGACAGTGTCAGATCCAGGAGAACCTCCACATTGTCTTTCAGGGGGGATGTAACCCTGATCAAGACCAAATTTACCTCCTGGATAATCATTTTTACCAACTCAGAGCACCTCCATCTTATCTGATTAAGTTACAGCTTGTTTGCCCCCATCCAGCCCCGAATGCCCTTCAAGCACCATTTCAGGATGGGCTCTGCCTTGCTGGTATCTGCTGACTTCAATGATAGGTAGAGTTGGGTGTCATCGGTATACTGATGACACCATAGCCCAACCCAAGAATGCCCTCCCCCAGCGGTTCCATATATGTGCTTTTAATTGATTTGTAAACTACAGATTTTTTTGTTAGGTGGCATATAAATATTATATAAAGATTATAAATAAATAATCAACCACATGTGGGGTGGGGGGAAGAAGAGACCTCTACAGACCCCATTAGCCAATAGCCATGGGGTAGAGCAGGCACTCTCCAGCATCACCTTCTGGGTACAACCGTCCAAGCAGGACCAGAACAAACATATAACAGCATCCCCAAGTCTCAAGCCAGAAAGGTGACCCAGAAGGATACCAGCGTTGATGGTACTGAAAACCACTTAGAAGTCCAAAAGAATCAACAAGGTCACATTCCTCCTTTCTATCTACCAGTATCAGTCATCAACCAGGACATACAAGAAAGTTTTTGTCTTGTTTCTGGTTTGAAAAGGATCTACGACCACGTGAACATTTTCTTCCAGGGCTGCCTGGAGCTGAGACATTAAAGTTTAAAGACAACAATGTTTGTGTATTACAGTACTGATCAGGAGCTGTAGCTTTCTAGTAGTTTCGTTAACCAAGAAAACATTAGTCACTGTTGGTCAGAGGAAGCAACTTGCCTTCCCACAGGATTCCCCACTCATTGCCCCCTGATCACTTGCTATCTCAGGCCTGATAGGCAAGAGCCCTGCAGTGGCAGGAGCTACAAATGTTGTAGCTGGTTCTTACACCAGGTGGCAGCAATGCATTCAGGCCCTGTATACATACTGGTTCTTAAAGCAACCTCTAATATGCTTGCTATCTTTTTTTTTTCCTCCCCTGGAAGTGCTTCTGCACCGTCAACAGCTACATGACAGGCAATAGTCCAGCAGATTAAGCTTTTTCCAGCACTGCAACAGTCTCGGGAGAAGTCTCATCTACTACATTTCTGCCCATTGTACAGCTGATTAAAGCACTGGTGATCTGTCATAAAAAACAAAGTGACAATTCTAACCATCAAAAGTGGCAAAATAGTGTGGTAAGGCTGCCCATCTACATAATTCTTCATTGCTATGGTTATCTGCAGTCGACCATGGCAACCGGAATAAGTGGCAAAACTATAGTTAAAAGACAATCGGGGATCATCCTTTTAAGAGCAAGAGGCCATTGTGATGGTAACAAATTCACCAATATACAATAACAGCATGTAAGATTTTCAAGTGTGCGATTCAATAAATCCTTGAGCCTTTCAGCTTTCGTTAGAAAGACTCATTTGCACCCACCACAGCTTTGGGAAAACACAACAGCAAATAGATGCGACCTAAAGGCAACATGCCAAGGGACTTTTTTAAAAAAAATTAGTATTACTGCACAGCCTATATTGTGATCACATAGCCTAACTTAAATAGCATGATTTTAGGTCCATTGGTTTATACACACAAATATACCTTAGGGTGGGGTGGGGGCAAGTTAGGAAGAAATAATTGATCCAAGATATGAAGTATCCAATACCCTTTATATTATATTTTAGTGTGGGAATAATATAGAGAGCTGGTCTATTAGAGTGTGCGGGTGGAGTGTGTGTGTGGAAAGCGCCCCCTCCCCAAATCAAAATATACAACACCAAGTCTAGGACAAGAAAGAGGAGAGCTAGTCTTGTGGTAGCAAGCATGACTTGTCCCCTTAGCTAAGCAGGGTCTGCCCTGGTTGCATATGGATGGGAGACTTGATGTGTTAGAACTGTAAGATATTCCCCTCAGGGGATGGAGCTGCTCTGGGAAGAGCATCTAGGTTCCAAGTTCTCTCCCTGGCATCTCCAAGATAGGGCTGAGAGAGATTCCTGCCTGCAACCTTGGAGAAGCCACTGCCAGTATGTGAAGACAATACTGAACTAGACGGACCTATTGTCTGACGCAGTCAGTATATGACAGCTTCCAGTTCCAATGTTCCTGTGTTCCTATGACAAGTCACCGACGTGCAGCGAGAAAGAAACCTGGCGCGCTCTACCAGCTACTGCTCTATGCGGAGAAGCAGCTCCTTGAGTCTATGGACTTTATAGCTCTGAGCCGCAACTGAAGTTCCAGGAGCACTAACACCCCGAGATGCTCTCGGCGTCTCAGCCAAACCCTGCTCCCCACGGAACAGCCATTACCTGCCACAGGCAGCTCCACAAGCAGCTTACTGCTCTCTGCGCCGCCATCTTCTCCGCCCCTTCTCCCCACAACTTCCGGCTGCCATGACATCATAGAGCTCAACGTCCGGTAGGAACTGCTCCACCTACTGCCATAGAGTCAGCCTTCCCATAGACTAAGCGGCTAGACTGACACGTAAGGATCAATTTCCAGCGACGGCCTCATAGGAGACAGTGGGGGAAACGCATGACTTCCTCCTTGCAGGGCTTTAGTTGAACGGCATCCAAACAAAACAGACGAAAGCAGGAGAAGCCAAGACGGTCATTCTCTTTCAAAGTCAAGCCTTCTTGCGGGGTGGGAGACTTTAAAACATCGTCTTCAAAATCGTTTGTCCATGCTTCCTACTCTAGGAAGGAAGGAAGGATCTGCTCGCTATTATCTCTGCATTGCAAAAGAGTGGATGAGACCTGGCGGCTAGAGCGAAGGGTGGGGCGGCTAACCACGACCTGTAGCCTGGTATCATCCCCTTATTGCAGCTTGCGGACGGGTGTGTGCCCGTGGCTGACACTGAGAGAGAACGACCCTGCAATGTGGTTATTTCTTCCATATCGCAAGTGGAGGGACTGACACTAAGGGGGACTATGGCTTATATGACAACCTTGCAGTGTAGACCAATTTATTGCAGCAGAGTGATGCTGAAATAGAATGGCTTAGGAACATTGGAAGCTGCCATATACTGAGTCAGACCACCATAGGTCCATCTAGCTCAGTACTGTCTACACAGACTGGCAGCAGCTTCTCCAAGGCTGCAGGCAGGAGTCTCTCTCAGCCCTGTCTTGGAGATGCCAGAGAGGGAACTTGTAACCTTCTGCATGCAAGCAGGCAAATGTTCTTCCCAGAGCAGCCCCACCCCTGAAGGGAATATCTAAGAGTGCTCACATATCTCCCATTCAAATGCAAACCAGGGCAGACCCTGCTTAGTCAAGGGGACAATTTACTTAGGAGAAACCTGCAATGTAGTTTAGAGTTATCTCCCTATTCCACGGGCAGGGAAAGTTTAATGAGTGTCATCAGATTATAATCTTGTAATGCAATCTAATGCTACATCCCCATATTGAAGATTTGGGGAGGGGTGTTAAAAGTATTTTGTATCATGATCCCAACATTTTAAATCGGGGTGGAGAGCTTCCCTCACTGGAGGGAGAGAAAGGGAAATACGTGCTGTCAGGCAGTAAGCGCTGCCTGAAAAGAACAGGGGAGAGCTCGCCCAGGGCTCTCTGGAGCCCAGGCATGGGCAGGGGGAGTTAAAGAACATAAGAACAGCCCTGCTGGATCAGGCACAAGGCCCATCTAGTCCAGCATCCTGCTTCACACAGTGGCCCACCAGATGCCTCTGGGGAGCCCACAGGCAAGAGGTATGTGCATGCCCTCTCTCCTGCTGTTGCTCCCCTGCAACTGGTATTGAGAGGCATCGTGCCTCTGAGGCTGGAGATGGCTTACAGCCGCCAGACCAGTAGCCATTGATAGACCTGTCCACCATAAATCTGTCTAAGCCCCTTTTAAAGCCATCCAAGCTGGTGGCCATCACCACATCCCATGGCAAGGAATTTCATAGATTAATTAGGCTTTGTGTGAAAAAGTACTTCCTCTTGTTGGTCCTAAATTTCCCAACCTTCATTTTCGTGGGGTGACCCCTGGTTCTAGTGTTGTGAGAGAGGGAGAAAAATTTCTCTCTGTCCACCCTCTCCACTCCATACAAAGTTTTATATACCTCGATCATGTCTCCCCTTAGTCACCTCTTTTCCAAGGTAAAGCGCCCCAGATGCTGTAGCCTAGCCTCATAAGGAAGGTGCTCCAGTCCCCTGATAATTTTGGTTGACCTCTTCTGCACCTTCTCCAGTTCTCCAATATCCTTCTTAAGATACAGTGAATAAATACACAGTACTCCAGATGTGGCCACACCATAGATTTGTATAAGGGCATTATAATATTAGTATTTTTATTTCCAATCCCCCTCCTAATGATTCCTAGCATGGAATTGGCCTTTTTCACAGCTATTGTGCACTGAAACAACACTTTCAATGAGTTGTCCACCACAACCCCAAGATCTCTCTCCTGGTCAGTCATCGACAGCTCAGATCCCATCAGCGTATATGTGAAGTTTCTTTGCCCCAATGTGCATCACTTTACACTTGTTTACACTGAACCGCATTTGCCATTTTGTCACCCAGTCCACCAGTTTGGAGAGATCTTTTTGGAGCTCCTCACAATCCATTGTGGATTTCACTACCCTAGATAGCTTAGTGTCATCTGCAAATTTGGCCACTTCACTATTCACCCCAACTTCTAGATCATTTATGAACAAGTTAAAGAGCACTGGTCCCAGTACCGATTCCTGGGGGACCCCACTTCCTACCTACCTCCATTGTGAAAACTGTCCATTTATTCCTACTTTCTGTTTCCTGTCCTTCAACCAGTTACCGATCCACACATGAACATGTCCCCTTATTCCATGACTGCTAAGTTACTCAAGAGCCTTTGGTGGGGAACTTGGTCAAACGCTTTTTGGAAGTCCAAGTATACTATGTCAACCGGATCACCTTTATCCACATGCCTGTTGACTCTCTAGAAGAACTCCAAAAGGTTAGTGAGGCAAGGCTTGCCCTTACAGAAGCCATGCTGGTTCTCCTTCAACAAGGCATTTTCTTCTATATGCTCAATAATGTTGTCCTTAAGTATGCTTTCCATCAATTTACCCAGCACTGAAGTTAAGCTGATTGGCCTGTAATTTCCTGAACCCCTCCTGAATCCTTTTTTGAAAATTGGAGTCACATTGGCTACTTTCCAGTCCTCTGTTACAGAACCTGATTGTAGGGACAAGTTATATATTTTTGCTAGGAGATCAGCAATTTCACATTTGAGTTCCTTCAGAACTCTTGGGTGGATGCCATCTGGCCCTGGTGATTTGTTAATTTTTAGCTTTTCAAGTCAGTTTAGAGCAGAGTTTCTTAACCTTGGGCCCCCAGATGTTGTTGGACTACAGCTCCCATCATCCTCATCCACAAAAGCCATGTCAGGGGGTGATGGGAGTTGTAGTCCAATAACATCTGGGAGGCCAAGGTTAAGAAACCCTGGTTTAGAACATTTTCCCTTATCACCTCAAATTGGTCCAGTTCCTCAGCTGCTAACCCTAAAAAGAGAGGGGATATGGTCAGTATGTATCCTCCGCCATGAACACAGATGGTACCTTTCCTCCTTCTTGGTATACATTCCAACTGTGCTTCTAGTACTGTGGTTTTATATAAGTTCCATGCTTTCTGGAATGATTTGACCCTCCTGACTTTAACTTTCAACTTCCTTCTTACCTGTCCCCTCATTTTTGAGAAGTTTCCACTTCTGAAGTCCAACGCATCTGTGTTGGATTTCCTTGATAATTCTCCACTCGCATATATGCATATATTTTTATACCGCCCAAAATGCAAGTCTCTGAGTGGTTTACAAAATAAAAAATAAAAACAACAGATAAAAAGATTAAAACATTACAACAATTAAAATTTAAAATATTAAAACTATTAAAAACACAAATAAAACTATATCTAATTAAAAGCCTAGGTGAACAAACATGTCTTGACTGACTTTTAAAAAGTGGTCAGAGATGAGGAGGCTCTTATTTCAGCAGGAAGTGTATTCCAAAGCTCTGGGGCTGCAGCGGAGAAGGCCCGTCCCCGAGTAGCCACCAGACGAGCCAGTGGCAAATGCAGATGAACCTCTCCAGATGATCTCAATGGGTGGTGTGGTTCATAGCAAAGAAGACATTCTCTTAAATACCCAGGGCCCAAGCTGTTTAGGGCTTTATAGGTTATAACCAAAACCTTGCATTTTGCTGGAAACTTATCAGCAACCAGTGTAGATCTTTTAAGATAGGAGTGATATGGTCTCTCCAAGATGACCTAGAGACCAACCTGGCTGCCGCATTCTGGAACAGCAGCAGTTTCCGGACTATGTACAAAGGCAGCCCCTCATAGAGCGCATTGCAGTAGTCAAGTCTGGAGGTGACCAACATATGTATTACTGTTCTGAGGTCATTTATCTCAAGAAATGGATGCAGCTGGAGTATCAGCTGAAGCTGTTAAAAGGCACCTCTGGCCACTGCCTCAACCTGGGACACCAGGGAGAGTTTTGTGTCCAGAAGCACCCCCAGACTACGTATCAGTTCCTTCTGGGGAAGTGTGACCCTATCCAGAACTGGCAGATCAAAATCATCTCCCAGGTTCCGACCCCACACAGTTAGTACCTCCATCTTATCTGGATTCATCCTCACCTTGTTACCTCTCATCCAGCCCATCACTGCCTCCAGGCAGGCATTTAGGGAGGTTATGCCTTCTCCTGCTGATGTTAACATGGAGAAAAAGATTTGGGTGTCATCAGCATACTGATAAAACGCTGCACCAGATCTCCTAATGATCTCTCCCAGCGGTTTCATGTAGATATTAAACAACATCAGAGACAATACAGAGCCTTGAGGGACACCATACCAAAGTTCAGTTTTTGAAGAACAACAGTCCCTGAGGGACACCATCTGGAATCTGCCCAAGAGGTATGAGTGGAACCACTGCAAAGCAGTGCCCCGCACCCCCAACTCCCTCAGACGCTCCAGAAGGATACTATGGTCGATAGTATCAAAAGCCGCCGAGAGGTCCAAAAGGAACAACAGAGTCACACTTCTTCTGTCAATTCCCAATTGGAGATCATCCATCAGGCCAACCAAGGCAGTCTCTACCCCATAGCCCTCCCAAAAGCCCATCTGAAACGGGTCTAGATAATCAGTTACATCCAAGACTCCCTGGAGTTGGGAGGCCACCACCCTCTCAATTACCTTGCCAAACCATGGAAGGTTGGAGACAGGCCTATAGTTGCTCAACTCTGAGGAATCCAAGACAAGCCTAATAATTGCCTCCTTAAGACAAGGAGGCATCCTGCCCTCACTCAGAGAAGCATTTATGATCTCTATTAGGCCTTCTACAACAACGTCCCTGCCAGATAATATTAGGCATGTCGGGCAAGGGTCAAGAAAACAGGTGGTACGCCACATTGCTCCAAGCAGTTTGTCCACATCCTCATGAGTCACAATCTGAAACTGATCCAGCCTGACCACATAAGAGGAGTTGCTGGACACCTCCAATTCAGACACTGCAGTAATTGTAGGGTCTAAATCCAAGTCGGCCTGAATATGAGAGATTTTATCCACAAAATTTATTAAACATGTCACAGCAGGTAATAGACGGTTCCAAATTCTGATTCAAGGGAGGAGGGGCACTCACTAGCCCTCTCACAACCCTGAACAACTCCTCTGGACTTGAACTTGCAGATGCAATATGGGCTGAAAATAATCGCCTCTTTGCCGCCCATATTGCCAGAGCATAGATTTTCAAATGTGTTGTATATTGTAATCTGTCAGATTTGAGTTGAATCTTCCTCCACTTGCACTCTAGTCATCTACCTTGCCGCTTCAACCCTCATAGTTATTCCATATACCAAGGGGCCAATTTTGAAGCAGGTCAGAGAGGATGCTTAGGAGCAACAGAAGCGTAACTAGGGAAAACAGCGCCTGGGGCAAGCACTGAAATGGCGCCCCCCCCGCGCCCCCAACATACTACATTTTCCTAAGTTTTTTTCTCACAAGCGCCCGCCGCTGCCGCCAAGCCAGGCCACTGACTGGCCGCCAGGCACCAGCAAAGCAATGGGGGGGGGGGTGCGGGCGGCGCGGAAGGGACCGCTCATGGGGGAGGGGGCGCCGACGCGCTCCCTTGACTGCTGCAGCGCTGGTGCACTGAGCAGGAAACATTTGTATTAACAAGAAATTTTAAAAAAAATTGTCATGGCGGCGCCCCCCACGTGACCAGAAAAGATGGCGCCCGGGGCACGTGCCCCCCCTGCCCCCCTATAGTTACGCCTATGCTTGAGCAATCATGTCTATTGCCCTGGTGAGTTTGCTGTTTTAATTCTCCACCAAGGCATCAACAGGATCACCAGCAGAGCCAACACTAAATCCCTCCAAGGCTTCTTGGAACTGTATTGGATCCAATAACCTTCTCGTGCGGACCATTCTAATGGGCCCCTCGCCCCTGCGAAGGTGGAGCCCATTACAGTTGGATTCCCTCGCAGTTGTGACTGTGAGTCCAACCTTAACCAGATGGTGGTCTGTCCATGATAATGGGAAAATCACAGGAGACCCCACCCATGGAACTCACCCTGATCAGAGTGAAAGACCAGATCAAGTGTGTGACCTGCAATGTGCATCGGTCCCAAGACCCTTTGGGATAGGCCCATAGTTGTCATGGCTGCTATGAACTCCTGAGCCGCTTCAGACAAATTGGCCCCAAAGTGGACACTGAAGTCCCCCAGCACCGCAAGCCTGCAGGACTCAAGACCGTCAGCTCAGTTAGGGACTCGATCTGGCAGTGGGGCGATTGGTACACCAATAGAAGTCCCAGTCTATCCCTAGTCCCCAAACCTGGCCATCCAACATAGTCCACTCTGTTGCAGTAATAAAACACATTGTCAAACAAATACATAATAAACACAGGTATAATAATAAAAACAAATATAGAGCAGCATTATATTGATAGCTACACTGTTTCAGGTATCATCAGTTACCTCACTTCCCTGAGTGCTGAGATATTCTATAAGTTTGTAGGCACTTTGGATTCTGGTTTCCTTGGAAAGGAGAGTAACTACAAATTTATGGTGTCTTTGTAATATCTTGCTTATTTGCACCTCTCACGTAGAAACTGCCTACTGTTTCCTTCACTGACTCACACACTGACCCCGCTTTTCAGGGATGGGGGGAAAGGGGGATGAGGTCACTATACACCTTCTCATGAGTCTCTGCCAGGAGGAGGCAGAAAGTATGCCCTCTTACAGCTTTGTTCATGACAGATGGGAGCTCTAGAATGGGAGCTCTTCAGGATTTTCCAGTCATTAACAATGCTTTTGTGTGTGTGATGGTATGCACTGGTACTTAGTCCTGGCATCTTGTCCCACCTGGGATCACAGCATGGATTTTCAAGTGCCACCCTGTAGGGAACGAAGGCAAAGCCCTTCTTGTCTCTGCAATCCCAAGCAGGGAGTGGGGTTAGGAGGATCGTGCAAGATGCTTTTGGAGCTTGACCACACCAAAAACACCCACACAGCACCAGAGGTGTATCTAGGGAAAATAGTGCCTAGGGCAAGCACTGAAATTGCGCCCCCTGTCCAAACATCCAACACCCATCTTTCAGATAACTTTACTAGGGATATGCACGAAAAGGCGCCGACGGGGGTAGCACTTTAAGGGCAGGAGAGGATGTACTCACCCCTCCTGCCACATTTCCCCCGCTGGTGCGCTGTTGATTTTAAGCCCCTCCGGGCGGCAGCGTTCCTCCCTGCTGCCCCGTTTCCCCCGTCGGCTGGAAGTGGCCAGAAGTCACGAGCACGCCAAAGGGCTGCCAAAAACAAAATGGCTGCCACGCATGCTCAAATGGCCTCTGCAAGACCTGGCATGGCCTAGGACCTTGCAGAGGCCATTTGAGCATGCGTGGCAGCCATTTTGTTTTTGGTGGCCATTAAAAAAAAACTTTTTCATTTAAAAAAATGGTGCCCCCCCTTCAAGTTGCGCCCGGGGCATGTGCCCTGCCTGCCCTACCATAGATACACCCCTGCACAGCACTGAAGTGAGAGTACTGGCACCTTTTTAAAACACACACACACAAAGCACTGCTCATTAATAATGATTAACTTACAGGCCAGTCAGCTAGCGACCCACCATTTTGCAACAATATCAGTATCATCAAAGATTAAAAGCCTGGAAGATTGCAAATATCTTTGGCATCAAAGGGACAACAGAGTTGGTGCCAGGCAAGCCTCTCTGGAAAGAGTATTCTGGAGAAGTTTGTCTCCACAAAAGCCATTTGCTTCTCCTCAAGCACTAGGAGCATCCATCAGGAGTTCAGTTGACACAACCGATTGAAATCGAATATACTTTATTATGTTGTATCGCAACCAAACATTTTGAAGAGAGTTGAATCTTGAAGGGTGTGTGTAGGATCACTGGGGTGTGAAGCTGCCCAGGGGCCTCAGAAGAGCTTCCTGCTGATTTCCCAACACAACCTTTGTATCCATGGTCTGCATGTGGTGGTGACGACAGAGTGACATGCAGGGCCCATTCAGGTAGGAGGGAGCCCAGGAAGGCAGTTTGCTGTGGGCCTCCTGAAACCTGGAGTTGACCCTATCATTATGAAAAACAATATAGTTGCCTGCAGAACATTCATTTTTCCCCTTCCATTGTTGATTCTGGATATTTGTTGATTCCATTGTTGATTCTGGATATTTGAAGCACCACAAAACCCTGTAAAACCTTTTTGAACAAAAATAGCGCTGGGGGGAGCGGAAGAGGGGTGGTCATCACAGAATGAGTGTTGCCTCTTATTCCACTAAATTTCTAGAAGAAAAACGTTTAACATGAGAATTGCTTTGCAGGCTCAGATAAAGGTTCATCTAGTCCAGGGGTCCATAATTCAAATAATCCCTAGAGTCACCTTCTACATATTTAGTAACTCAGGAAAGCCATATTGCTACTTTAATGGTAGGAAAGTATTTTCATCATGTAAGTATTTTATTTTAAAGCCATTAACGCCCTTGTTCTCTCTGCTACAGGTGCACCTCATAGCCTATTCCCTCTGCACTTTATTCATCTTCATTCGCTCTCCCACTTTTTCCTCTCCCTATCCTTTATTACACACTAAGTATGATCTTTGAGGTTTTGACACACACACACTCATTAACTACTTTTGAAACTACCCTCCAGTTATAGAGGGCTGCTGTTCTGGAAACCCAAAATCCAAAGCTAATCCCCCACCCTCAGGTGCATTGAATGAGACCTTTATTTGTCATTCAGCAATGCTCTCTATGAATCTTACATATCATGAAATTGGAGCTGGCTATATAATACAACAAATATGGCAGATATTTATATACCGCTTTTCAATGGAAGTTCTTAAAGCAATTTACATAGATATACATTCAGTAATCAGGGCACATTAACTCGCAATTTCCATTCTTTTTAGAGTACATGTGAAAATGTAAAGCATCTTAGCTCTCATCTTAAATGAAAGGTTTTTGGATTACTGAATTTCCATGCGTTTTAAAAAGGGAAATCTGGTTAGACACTATGGGGAAGAGTATACCCAAACCACAAGGTAGAATTTCCTGATGTTGAACACCAAAAACTTTTTAAAACTTTCCATCAAGATAAAGTCACACTTCCCCACCACACATGCACACCTGAAAAAAACACAAGTAAATGAAATTAGTGGACTCCACAAGAAGCAGGTAGTTTGTGTTCACTTTACATCTGTACTTCATTTTTTCCTTTTTCTTAAGAACACACACACACCCGCCAATGATAATTAAAAATAACAAAATGCTTGATTTAATTTCTTTTAGGATGGTGTTATCAGCAAAATAGTGTAAACATATACAAGTAACATATCCATTCACACACACACACACACCCTCCCTTACCCATTCTGGCACTCTTCTCGCCCTGGCCCTGACAAGCTGGTGTTCCCTACCGGCTGCCCTGCTCCCAGGGCTGAGATGGCCTCTGCGCATGTGCGGAGTCTGCACATGTGTGGAGTCCATCTTCACCCTGATGCTGGTGGCCAGCAATGTTCTCTCTAATTTTTTTCATCTGTGTGCGGAATGAGTTTTGTTCTGAGCGGCAGTATCAAGGCAGTGTGTGTGTGCACATGTATTCAGAATGGGACCTTCTTGATTCCACCTGAGCGGGATCGAAAATTAACTGAATGGACATCAAAAAACATGTGAGTGCGCGCACATGCACATGCCTTAGAGGGAACACTGGAGGCCGGGGCAGCCATCAGGGAACACTAGCTTGCTGGGGCAAGGTGCACACCGGAACGGGAGAGGGGCATGCTCCAGCAGGGAACAGTGGGCAGGAGTGGCAGCAGCAGGCAGCGGCCAGCAGGAAAGCTGTCCATTGTCTGCACATGGGGCGCCATTTGAGCGCCAGGAGCAGGGCAGCTGGAGGGGCAGAGCAGTGAGTTAGCCACCATGTTTATTGTGGGCAGCACTGTGGGCACTGTAGCCTCAAACTTGCTGCTTCAGAGACTCTGTTAGCACAAAAAATGCAGTTTCCTGCCTCTTAAAACCCAACATTGAGGATCAATTGTAAAATGACCATCAATTGGGTCCCAGGGGGATATACATAAGGCACTTTTCTGGCATGCAGTCTAAAGGCTGCAACAATGCTAATGGACTACAAAATAAATTAAACAGCACTTCCTCAGTCTGAAAAAAATGTCACCCACCCTTTAAACCCATTCAAAAGAGAAACACTTTAAACTGCTTTATCTAAGCCATTCTTCAATGGATCTTCACCAGATTTGCAGGGGAGGGGTCTCTTGTCACCTAGTGAATGTGTGCTGATAGCTAGGCAGATCAGACAAATGGTTTTGATTTTATAAGCAATAGAATGTTCAGAGCTTATAATGGTGGAATGTTGAAAATAGGCTATCTGGACTCTCTTTTTCCTCCGAATTACTGTTAAGAATTACTACGGATTCTTGCTTGGCCTGAATTATGGCCAGGGTAAAAAAGTCCTCTATTTGCAGCAGCTTTTTAAAAAACCTGAGCTTTCTGGTATTTCCCCGCAGAGATGTGTGGAGGGGACCATAGTAATAATTCCACTTTTTTCAAAACTAACTGAAAGGGAGCTTGCCAGCTGTGTTGGATATGGACAGGTTTGCAATTGCGAGCACTGGGGCGGGCGGGGGGACACAGAGTTCAGCTCGGGGGCCAGCTATCATTACTTCCCATCTCCCAAGCACTGAGTATAATGCTGTCTGAATCCAACCAAAAGCCAAGCGAGGGAGCTGGAAGAGGGGGAGACCCCCCCTCCTCAGAGGATCCGCTGCCACCATTGCTGGGCCCCCACAGAACAAGAGGAGGAGGGGAGAAAATATAACAATGATAATCCGGGCTGGAAATGGAGTTGGCTCCTCTTTTAATCTCCTCCTCAGTGCAGTGAACATGTAGCGCCAGAGAGCGGGGGAAGAGTGGCTGAAGCTAATCCCATAAGTCACCACTATCGCCATAAACACCTCACACACCAACCAACCCTTAGAGGGGAGTGAGTGAGAGAGTGAGTGGAGGGGAGCGGGGGGGCGGGGTGCCTCCTTGGCCGTGGCTGGGTTCCTCTATTCCCCCACAGCTGTCGTCGCTGCCTCCCTCTGTGTACGTGATCAGAGTGGGGATTGCTTGGCCATGGCGAGTCGGTACCGAGGAGGGAGGAGAGAGAGAGAGAGAGAGAGTGCGTGAATACGAGTGTTACTCTTGCTCCCGCTGTCAAACTAACAACAAAAACGTTCTCGCCTGATTGGTTGGATAAAAAACCCAGAGCAAGCGGTGGGAATGTGCATGGGAAAAGATCTGCAGGGATTGTGGAGAGGAGCTGATCCTATGTGAACCGTCTTTTTAATCCCCTGAATTAAACATCTGTGAATCTGCTGTAAAGCAAATTTGCTCTTCAGATACCCCACAGCATGAAGCCATGTGTGAATAATCCCCTAGTCAGTCACCAACACCTCAGATCTCATCGGTGTATATGTGAAGTTGGGTTTTTTCATCCCAATGTGCATCATTTTACACTTGCCAACACTGAACTGCATTTGCCATTCTGTCACCCACTCACCCAGTTTGGAGAAATCCCTTTGGAGCTCCTCACTCTGTTTGGGTTTCAGTACCCTAAATAGTTCAGTGTCATCTGCAAATCTGGCCAGACAGTTTAGATCATCTCTTGTCACTTCTATCTTGACTTTCTTTAGCCTCTGCCCCCCAAAAACCTGGTTCAGGAACAGGTATATACTCAGTATTCTCTGCCATGAAGACAGATGCAAAGAATTCATTTAGCTTTTCTGCAACCTCCATATCCTCCTTAATAATCCCTTTCAGTCCCTCATTGTCTAATGGTCCAATCACCTCCCTAGCAGGTTTCCTGCTTCTGATGTATTTAAATACGTTTTTGTTATCCCACTTGATGCATTTAGCTAAATGTTCCTCAAACTCTCTTTTCGTCTCCCTTATTGTCACCTTGCATTTATTTTGCCAGTGTGTGTGTTCCTTTCTGTTCTTTTCATTTGGGCAGGCCTTCCAATTTTGGAAGGAAGTCTTCTTCCTCTTTTAGCCATGCTGCCATCCTCCTGGACTTAGCGGTACCTTTCTTCATTTTGGGTATACATTCTAACTGGGCTTCTAGTATTGTGGTTTTGAGTGAACTCCAAGCATTCTGGAGTGAAGTGTCTTTCCTGATTTTCCCTTTCAGTTTTCTTTTCACCATACTCCTTTTGGAGAAGTTTCCTCTTCTGCAATTCAAAATGTCTGTGTTAGACTTCCTTCATGATTCTCTCCCTACATGTATGCTGAATTTGATTGCATGTGGTCACCTAAAGGGTCCATGACACTGACATCACACCCCAGTAATTACTGTTTTTGTAAGCCACCCTGGTGATATTTATATTGAAGACCAGGAAATATGTTCTATTTTTTTAAAAATCTTGTTTAAAATACTAAAAACATTGTCAATGCAGATTAATTTATTTAAAAGAAATGTTTCCCCATGTGAACAAAAAATTTAACAAAGTACATCTTATCAAAAGTATAAAATACTGTTCTTTTTGGCAAACTGTTACATAGATTCCCTTTGACTTTACAAATACAATTATCTGTCAATATAAGAAAAAGCTGAAATATTCTTTACATAGTGCGGTTTGTTATGTACCAGATAAGATGCATTCCTCCCATATATCACCACCACTGCCATAAAGGAAAAGGAAAGAAAACAAAAAGAAAAAAATCCACCATATATTATGAAACATATAGTATTTCAGTGCAAACCTGAATAAATTACATCCTGAAGTTCCCACATGCAATTCAGGTGCAATTAAGCAGTAACAGGCAACATTTTAAAAATAATAATAATAAAACCTACATTAAAATGTTTATTTCCCCCAAAGAATGTTTTTACACCACACTACAATTCCAAAAAATTTACAGCTTTTCTATAACAATATAACAGCAGTTAAATATGTTTGAAAATAAGATTTCTCCATAAAATATATTTTTTTCTTTTTTTCTTTTATGTACAAGTTTAATCTAATTCACTACTGAAACAATACCAGAATAAACATGAACCATTAACAAAAACCTCAAATTTTGACAAAAATTAACTCATATTTAGATGGTATTCATCACTGAAATGTTTAGAAGTACAGGATCTACATATAAACATGGCACAAGCATCAATACTCTTTCAGGGATATTTTGAGATTCTCTTTGGTTATTTTAAGCTATGTCATTATCTCAGTAATTATTTTATAGGCTCTAAAAAAAATGTATTTAGGAATTACTCATTTTTAAAGATATAAATACTCCAGAGCTTCAGTTATGATAGTGATCATGAGAATGCTGTGATAGTACTTGGGATGAAGGTTTAAGCTGTGATCATTTCCCCCCGAGAATACCTTTCAATGTGAGGCTACTACTAAGTGATATCAGGTCTGCGGTTATGTATGTGAATAACCAATACACCCTGCAATAGATTGAAGAAATATCCCAGAACACAATAATCTATGCTATCTTGAACCATTATGTTTTAGTAAGCCCTTCCATAGTCTGCTGATACAGTGGGAAAACCGCCTCCTCGTGTAGTCAAACATAATTAATATCAATCATTTTGGAAGGATCAATTGAAAGATTCTAAGGCAAGATTTATATATTGGCCTCTCCAGTTATTACATTGAATCTAGAGAAGTATCAAGTTCTTTAGTGAGGCTTTCCCACCTCCTCTGTCTCACTGCAGCCCCTTGCAAATCCATGCTTGAGGACAAAGGGACCATCCAGAACAGCATGGGATGGACTGTGGCAGGGAATCATTCAAAACTATGGGCAACATTGTGCAAGCAAAAGTGCCTTTCCATTTGAGCAAGGCACCTTTGGATCTAACCCACTGGTTTGAACTCATGCATATGGCAGACAATAGGCTTCCAAAGAGCTGAGGTCACAAATAATTGTCATTTGATTGCCCAGCAGGTCTCAAAAAATAGCTTTGCAGGTTGGATTATATGGCTTTTCTCTAAATTATTTTCTAGGGAATACATCAGCTGTTAAACTGGAATTTAAGGAGGAGGTAAAAAGGTCTGACAAATTAATGGCAAATGTTGATTATTCTATACCAGGGAGCAGTTTTAAGTTGTACCATGAGCTGGAAAATGATTTAACTGATTTACTCTAAGGAAAGACACCTTTCACTAGTGTCACCCATGATCGGCACAGCACCTCAGTAGGCATTCCAGAATTTGGCCATGTATAGTTAATCTTGATTTAAACAACAACAACAAAACCCCTATATCTCTCTGTAGATATCATATATTTACCCCAAGGAAAGCTTTTACACGGAAGGAAAACGATGACTAAACAATGACATGGAAGGAAAACAACTATGTTATCTTTCATACTCTGGATTTTTGGGAAATATTTATGCCTGTTTAAAACTTAGGAGAATGATGTTTTATCAATTCAGGGCTTCTTCTGCACACTTTGCAGATTTATGAGCAATGACAGTGATCCAGGGAACCATGCCTGGAGAAGAATCCCACAGCTAGCAACGGAGGAGAAGGGATGCAAGATGCCAAAAGATGAGCATACTGACTTGCTAGATCATGGCCAAGCATGCTGGGAAGGAAGGGAGGGAGTGTTTTTGATTCTCTTTTATTCATTTAGCACAATGTGAGCGCAAAATGTTACCTTTCTTTAATATGGTTTAAACCCCAATTTGTGCATGTTTAGACAAATAAATATAGTAAAAGAGGGACTTACAGGACTAGGACAATAACTATGTTCTTTGGATGAAATTCAGACTTAATTTGCAGCCTCATAGATGGTTACAAAGAGCAAAAAGTGAAAATGCAATACGAATCATCTCTGAAAACTGAATCTCAGTGCCTGCTATAAGATGTGAAACTTGATAAAAGCCATCTAATGTCTTATATTCTATTCAGAAAAACTTTACAACTGGAGTCTTAAAGGTTCCGCCCAACCTAAACTTCCCAAAGCTACCTACGCTCACTGGAACTTGCAGCTTCCCAGAACAAGCCTATGACAGAGTATCTGCAGGCAGAAAAGCTCAAGGTTAAGCATATTTATACTATCATCACCAACCAAAGCAAACAAAAATGTTTTAAAACAGCAGCTTTCAATACACTTTGGCCATGATCCAAAACGACAAGCGGCTCCACACATGCAGGGATTATCCCATTTTGTTTCTTGTGTGCATCAGAGCAACCATGCACACGCTTACATACTATCAGAGCACAGTAACCATATTATAGAAGAGGGACAGTCAGCCTGAGGGTCTGCAGCTGATGAGCTCAAGTTGGCTGCCCAATATGTTTGTCATTGGAGGCACACCAGATTTTTGTGTAGTGCAAAATGCAAACTCATAAAAGGTGCACAAGTTTATTTCTTGAGGCTTAGGATCATTTTTTAAAAGTTACAATTGTTTTTACCTAATGGTGGACATCGCCCACTTTTTCTTCTTTTTGTGGGGTCAGCACTTTTCTTGCTGTGTGGAAGATGCTTCTGCATAGCTAGGAGCATAAAGGAAAACCACTGGACTTTCAAGGGCAACTTTTTAACAAATGTGATTTAAACAAGAGACATTTTAGTGCCACCTAATCACTAATGCTTATCCAATCCAATACTCTTCAGCAACAGGGCGAGATTTTTCTCAGCAGCTCAGCTTAACATGAGTCCAAAGACCCATTGGTCTTCAGTCTCAGAGTACTTCTGGTTTTGCTGACCCTATCCCTTCTGAATCTCATTAGAATTGAAACTCCTCAGTGCACAATCTAACTAGCCTCATTTGCAAACAAACACACAGCCTTAAGCTTAAGGTTTAGTGGAATGGAAAAGCTGACAGGGCCTAATCTGGCGGCTGTTGTTTTGTGGCTGGTCAGATTTCTTTCAATTTCAAACAAAGCAGAGCAGAACACACTACCAAGTCAATCCATGAGTCAATATGCTGTCAGTCCACATCGTGTAACAGGACATCTAGATGTGCCTTAGAAGCCTTCCTCTGGGTCCTTGCCTTCTGTGCCAATGGGAAAGCGCTTGCCTGGCTCAAGCCACTCTCCCCAGCACAAATGCAATGATTGCCCTGCATTTTATCAAGGAGAAAGCTTCCAGATGCCACCAAATCATTCATTAGTCAGGTGTTTATTGCAGGGGCAGTTATCAATTAGTTATCTTTCCATCTGAAACCATTTTTCATGAGCCATTGTTGTGGAAGTCTGGCAGCCAGAACAAAAGGCACAAAATGAAACACACTGTAAAAAACTGACTTTCTGCGGGGAGGAGGAACCCTGAGGAGTTAAAGAATCTTAGGCTTCTCATGAAAAAGTCTGAAAGGAAATGAAAACAAGAACATGAACTTCTCTGTACTAATTGGTTTCCAAGGTATGAGACAAAATACCTTGAAAAAGGGGAACGACGGAACTGTTTTCCACCCTTCAAACCAAGTTGACTTGTGACTAAAAAATTATAACAAAACTCAGATTGGTTTTTCCAGTCCTGGATATAAAGCATTCCAACTATTCAAATAGTTTAAAATAAAGGGAAGTAGACACTTTGTCCTCCTGGTGGAGGAAACTAATTTCAACAGCCATCCTAATTTTACAGAATGGTCTTGTGTCTTCTACAGCTCAACATCATCTTGAAGTAATTCTGTGTCTTCTTCATCCAGCAATAGGTCAGGGTCTATCACTTCAGTACTGTCAATGACCTCTCCCAATTCCTGAACAACATCACTGTCCAGGTCATCTGCCTGTTCAACCTGCTTTATCAAGTCCAAGTGATCCAGTGGAATCAAGCCATGCCCAGCAGGCCCTGTAGTCCTCGCAATAGTGGCGGCCATTTCAGCAGCAACGGCGGCCTTCTGGGCTTTCTGCCTTTGTTGCTCTTCCTGTTGCCGGTGCGTTTTCATGTGAGCATTGCGACTTTTGATTTTGAAAAACATCCTAACAGGGAAGAAAGAGAGAGAGGAAATAAGAAGCAAATATTTCAGGAGCAAGACTTTGAGTGTGTGTGTGTGCGTGTGTGTTATGTGCATTAACAATGCATGTCTAAAATCGGATAATTCTCAGCATTCAAATGCAGATGAATATTTATATTCCAGTGCGTTTCATGGCCGAAAGGACATCTGAACTCAGGTCTCCCCAGTCCTAGTTCAACACTCTAATCACAACAATATGCTGGCTCTTCAGTATTTTATAAATAGCGTTTCCTGCCAGACATACACAAGAGGGGATTTGCAGAACATACGGGTGTTAAACTGGTACTGTGGAGTGGCTAAAAGACTGAGTTTCCTGGGCTCAGTGTCCCTGGTTTGAATCTTGCATCCGCCATGAACTCACTGTAACTACAAGCAAGCTGCTTGCTCTTAGCTTTAGCACCTTTTAAGCACCTCATCTACAATATTATATGGGGTCAACATATTATTTACCAGACAGGGTTGTTGTAAGAAATACAGCAAGATAATACATCATTTGAAGTGGTTTGAATCCTCAAAAGCACTAAATAAATGCTAAATATTATTATTAAACTCCCACCCTATAAGCTAATCATGATCAAAACTAAACAGGATGTTAAATCACTTCATTTGGTTCTCAATCCATATTTGTTTGTATATGTAAATAGCAAGTGCAGGGAACCCTGATCCAGATCAGGCCCCTGTGTGAACCTTTAACCGTTTGCCTTCCCCCATGATCATTTTTAACTCCAGGGCTTTCCACAGTTGCTGTTTGCCAAAAGGAAGAAAGCCCTCATTAACACCAATAGGAGCATCACTCCTGGGGCAAATGGGAACAAGTGCGTGTGCATGCACATGTGTATGTGCGAGTGGGTGAGAGAGAGAGAGAGAGAGAGAGCACACGCAATCTGGATCAGGACAATGATGAGGGCAAAGGATTAAAGCCCCCCTCCTTCCAATTTAGATTGGGGTGCCCATGTACATTCACACATGGCCAAGTAATGTGATTTAAAATCCCCCCCCCCATTTCAGTTAACAATACAATTAACATTCATAGTATCTATAACCTAAAGCTGCTAGGGCCTCATTCACTGACTGACTGATATGAAACCCTCAGAACAAACCACAAAAGATTAAAATGTCCCATTTTTGTAAGTAGGTTCCAGACCTCGTCCAGACTACCAAGAATATCCAAACCCCCAGAAAAATCCATTACTTTCCTGGAAAATCTAGAAAAACTCCCCCACTGAAAAGCATGGGGAAATGAGGCTTTACAGAGCTAGGAAAAGCCTACAGTCACAGACAGATAAGAGGTTAAGCTGCTTGCAAGCTGCAAGCCCTCACTAACTGACACGAAACTCCCAGGACAAACCATGAAAGATAGAAATATGCTGTTTTTGCAGATAGGTTACAGACAACGAATATTTATATACTGCTTTTCAAAAGTCCCCACAGTGGTTTACATAGAGAAATAAAAATAAATAAAAATGGATGCCTGTCACAGTGTAAAAAGAAACATAAAATAGACACCAGCAACAGCCACTGGAGGGATGCTGTGCTGGATAGGGGACCAGTTGCTCTTTCCCTACTCAATAAAGAGAAGCACCACTTTAAAAAAGTGCCCCTTTGCTCAGTTAGCAGACCTTACCCACACTACAAAACACAAACATACCTAAATCCCCCCCCCCCAATTCATTAATGGCCCAGAAAATGCAGACACATCCTCCCATTGGAAAGCATGGGAAATGAGACCTCCTAGAACTAGAAAAAGCCTGGCGTGACAGAGAGACAAGACATTCATGGGCTTGTCAACTGCAGGCCCTTTTACTAGAAATCAAATAACTTTTTCCAAAAGAAACACACACACACACACACACACACACACACACACACTCCCTCCCTCCCTCCCAATCTTAATCTCTAAAACAATATATATACCCAAGACAAAAAAAAAAGGGGGGGGGAGGGAGGAGAAGAAAAAAAGCAGTAGTAATGTGATTACTATCACACCTAGCTTGGCCTCATGGCAAAATGAGCATAAGATTTACCTAAGGATCACTGAATGCCAACTTAATACACACCACATTAAAACTTTGCCACTGTTTCTGGCGCAGTCACCACTGGCATGAGCCCTGCTCACAGAAATGCCCACCCCAAACTTGGTGGGAATTTGTTCTCCAAGAGGTTTTTCATTAAAAAGGAGGAACTCTGTATATACCATGGACAAAACGGTACTCACTTGCCGCATTCTTTACAGGGGAAAACTGTAGGCGGATCAGCCTCACCACTTGTTGTACTGTGGGCTGGGGAACTTTTGACGGAGCAGTGCTCATTCTGGGAGCTGGATTTCTGCTTGCTGCCAGGACGGGTTTTCACCACAGGGTTTGTACCCCCATGAATGCGAGCATGGCCGTTCAGAGCTTGTCTGGAGCTGAACATCTAGGGAGCAAGAAACCAAACAAAACCACAGGATGGTTCTCAGAAGTATGATACACAAAAGCAATAAATATCAAATGCTTTCAGTTATATTTTAGGTATTATATTAATATCCCACCTTGTCATTTTGTATTAAGATGCTCAAGATCATGAACATAAAATACACTTAAAACCAGACACAATAATAAAAAAAAGGAAAGATTTTGATTTGTTGCTTGCTTGCTTAAAAAAAATATCAAGAATAGTCCTGCTGGATCAGTTCACCATTCCATTTATCAATACCATTGTTCTTCTAGTCCTGCAATGCAGTAGGGGGATCAATTGAATCAAAATGTCAGCTTTTCACATTCCATCTCCCTTGATCAGGGCTTGGTGATAATTTTCACTGGCTTGTTGATCAGAGCACAGCTGCTAGCTATGCCAGCTTAATGGAACATCCTTGTTCAGAGGCAGTATACATTACCTCTGAACACCTGATGCTGGGGACACATAACACAGGAGGACTGTTGCCTTCATGCATCTGACTGACTGCTACTGGAAACAGCCTCCTGATACATTTCTCTATACAGTCTGTGTAACGTATACAATAGTGTCCAATCTTGGTAGATGCAGGAGAAGAAAGGATTCATGAAATGCACACTTCCCCCAATTTATACAAAATAAATGTGCATGTATTTATTTCAGAGGTTAGGTGGGTGGCAACTAGAGTAGGGGCCTTTTCCATGGTGGTGCCACTTCTTTGGAACACCCGCTCCAGAGGGGTCTGCTTGCTTCCGACATTGCAATGACCCAGGAGCTCAGTGAAGCCCAACCTCCGCCAAGCTGTGTTCAAATGTATCCACTGCCTATTAATTGCTGCTGCTGGTTTTGTGTGTGTGTTAGTTTATTGCTTATTTATCCATTCTGTCAGTTTGTAAGCTGCTTTGCACACCCTCTGGAAAAAAATGGGGAAATCTCTTCCAGCCTCTATTCTCTCTTGCCACAGATTCTGAGATTTCGTTAGACACTGCTATCTTGGCAACCATCAGGAATGGTTTTTCTTGAGAAATGAAAGTTAAGCATTTTGCCCCCAATTTCTGCCACAGAACCTAAAAGACAACCATTCATCCTCCCCCCCACCCCCCGTACGTACATCTGCACTGCTTTCAATATGATTAAATATACTTACAGCTCCACACTCTGGCATTTCACAGGCAAAAGAGCTTACAGGAAGTGTGAGGCACTGCAGGGATGGCAGGTTAATGGGTGCAGTGACAGCAATAGCTGGCAAGTCAGGAGAATTCTGAATGTCAATTTCCTCTTTGACGGACTTTCTCTCTTCCTCCATTTGCTCCTCATCCTCCAATTCATCATCTTCTCCACTTGTCTGAAATTCAAAGGGGTTTTAGATGGGAGGGTTGATGGGAGTTGTAGTTCAACAACAGCTGGAGTGCCCAAGGTTGCCTACCCATGATGTAGCTGCTAGGCAAATGAGGCAGGTGAATCTTGGGCATGAGATGAACACAAACCTTCACCAGTCCAATCCATTTGTCCCCTCTGGAAACAAGCAGAGGTTCCCAAACACCAGAATTCTACTTGTTTCTGCCTGAAGTAGCTGTTTCCTCCTAATTTTTGCTTTCTTGTATTTGGCGGGGGGGGGGGCAGGGAGGGTTGGTTCTTACCTCCCTGCATTCCTAAGCTCACCCTAGGACACGAAGTCATTTATACTGAAAACAGTAAGGGTGCTTTCCATCAAATTCCTCCTGTTCTATGAAAGTTATATCTGTCTTTACACTGACATTTGCATCAGTGTACAGAAATTAGTGCTAGTTTTCCTCCTTCAGATAATGATACCCCAGGGATAGTAATGGAACATCTGAAGTGGGAAAATCGGTACAAACACCAATACATGGATGAATGAAGAAATACACTAGAACTGCACCATCAAAAGAAAAATTACATATTTTTCTAGCACTGGCAAACTAATAATATGCACAAAACCAATCTGGAGGGTACAATTTCAGTTCCTAAACTCACTTACCGGGCATTCATCTTTTACTTCTGCGTGGCGTGTTCTGTGCTTCCGTCCTAAATGCATGATTTTCTTCCAAGTATAGTAGTATTCCACACACTGTGCTACTGTCTTAGACTTCACCTACAGGGAAGCAAATAATTCAGATAATGCAACATTTATTGTGCAGTGTACAATTGCCCTGTGCAATTCTACATAAAAACAAAAATGGTAATCTCTCATGCCTAGGTGAACTTGATGCATTTTGTCACAACTCTGAGGTCAGAGGAAAAATTGAAAATTTAAACTGGGTTTTGGATTTTACTGAATTTCCCCCCACACACTCATTTGTATCCTTCCAAACTCCACAGAGCTCTGGGTTGTACACAGTGGGATTATCTTGTTTTATCCTGACAACCACCACCCTGCAAGGTAGGGCAGAAAGGGTGAGAATGACTGGCGCATATTTACCCAGAGAATTTCATAGTTGCATGGGGAAACTGAACCCACATCTCCTTAACCAGAGTTCAGCATTCTAGTACACAATACTGGCTCTTTCCCCACTCCTTCCCACCTGCATTTTTCCATTCTAACTTAAGCAACAGTTTCACATTCAATATGACTGGCATAGTAAACCAAACCAAATCCGTGAGGCCTCTCCTAGGCCAAATGTGTGGAATTCCTTCTTCCAGCTTCCTGAATATTAAATTGTCTTGATGGTCTATCCCCAGCTTAGACATTAAATAATAAGCAGCCAGTAGCCAAAAGATCAGAAAATGCCAGACCAAAGAACAGAGGCCATCTTACCATTTTCTGTACCAAAATGAAGTCTTTGCTGAATGTGGATAACGCTTTATTGAACAGCTTTCTTTCCAGGGGTGTCCATTTGTCAGATCCTGAAGTGAAACAGAGCAGGCATAAATAGCATGTAGTGAAAAGGGCAGGTATAAATAATACCGCCTATTCAGGCACTCAAAAGAATGCTGCTCAATATGGTTATAAGTGTCAAAAGCGGGACGGAAGTCCTGGCCTGGCACATCATTCATCTTCCTCCTGTCACTGCTCATGAAAACGGCAGCATGTGCATGAAGAGGGAAGCTCTCTAATCGAGACTACAAACACTTCCATTATTGGTAGCCTGGATTGCCAGAGGCTGCCAGCCACAGAAGTGTTTACAATTGTGGTTAGAGAGCTTCTCTTCAAGCAAATGGTGCCATTTGTAGGAGTGTGTACGGAACTGTTTCTGGCGGTTTGGTTTGAATTTGAACCTGGTCCATTTGTTCAAAGCAGGTTGAAACTGTTCAAACTGGTTTGAGGGGCTATGCTTGTTAAGGGGAATCCGGTGAGGATTTACAAGCAAAGGGGAATCCTGCCTTTTAAAGGTTTCTGAGGGTGGCTGGGTGGGGGCGACAAGAGAGCACCTTGCCAGCAGCTCCTCTGAAATCAGGCATTCCCCACAGCAGCGGGGCCTGAGTGGATGCCGGAGCCGCGTCCTTGCCATGCGGGCCACAGAGTTCGAACCAGTTCTTCACATCCCTAGCTGTTTCCGTGAGCAGTGACAGGAGGCGGGTGAGTAACATGCCAGGCTGGGACTTGCAATCCACTTTTGACACGTGTAACCATGTTGAGCGGCCTTCTTTCTAATGCCTGAATAAAGCTAAAGTGTATGTTGATGGTCAAATGATTCTCTTTCCTCTAAACCAAACTAAACTGTAGCACATTAGCCATTAGCTCTGCTACAACACAAGCTTGTACATGGGCCATTTAAGATTCGACAAGGACATCTCAAAAGAACCTGAGGGTCCTGCAGGGTCAGAGCAGAATCCATCTAGTCTAGCTTCCTGTTTCCACAGCACTAGCCTTCTCCTGCCTCGGAAAATGGCAGTTTCATATTGGCTTCCTGACCAATAGTCACTGATAGACCCTTCTCCAATGAATTTGTCTAGTTCTCTTTTAAAGCCATCCAAGCTAGTGGCCATCATCACATCTGGGAGTGAATTTTACAAATTAATTATCCATCATGGAAAGTACTTTCTGTTGAATCTACATCAATATTATTAGATCACCCCCAAAGTTCTAGTATTATGAGAGGGAGAACAACTTCCCCCCACTTTCTCCAGACCATGTAGAGTTTTATAAACATCTATCACAATCGTGGCCGATCTGAGGCTATCTAAATGGCTTCAGGACTACAACTCCTATTATACTCAGCTGCAATTTACTGTGGCTGGAGATGATGAAGTTGTAGTTCAACAACAGCTGGAGAGCTGATCGTCACCCCACACTATCATGTCCCCACTCCCTCTCAGTGCGCCCCCCCCCCAGCAAATTAAAAAGCCCAAAATGATTTAGCCTTTCCTCATAAATAAGGCACTCCAACTCCCCGATCATTTTGGTTGCTTTTTCTGCATGTATTTCAAGACAAAACTGTACACTGGATTCCAAATGGGTTGCACAAAGGAATGTACTAAATTCTGGGAAAGAGAGGGTTCTGAAGAGCTTTCTGCCTCCACACCAGCAAAGGAGTGGCATTCCAGACACAGCCGTCACTCAGGAAAAAGCTAGAGGTGGCACACAGGCATGAAACACTGGGGCTACAGGGACAGGTGAACTTTCATGGAAGGAAAGGAGAAACTACTGCCTTCACATACACTTTCATGTAGATGACCGAGTATGCAGATCTCCAATGGACCATCAGTGGAACACAGGGTTGAGTGTTGGGGTACCAAAAGTAGAGCAGGTTTAGAAAGCCTGAGAAACACTCAGTTTCTTAAGTGGCAATAATGCAAAGATGTTTCATAGGCTGTCTATGTGACTGCAAGTAGTAAAATTCAGCTCTGTTGCCAAGTTCTGAACTGCAGGGCAGCTAACACCCATCTATTCCTTTCTGTAGCTGGTCAGCAGATGGCACCTGTCAGGTGAATTTCTGTCATAGGTACATCCACAACTTAGACCCGCATGCATGGAGAGCTAACAAGTACTCTTTATCCAATTGTTTAGGAACATACCAGCATAGTGATAATTTGCCAGAGGATGAGATTTCACTCTTGTTGGTTTCAACAAAAGAAGCATCTCCAGAGCAACCTGTAGGACAAAAGAAGAATATAATAAATCATGCTCAATTGTATACAAACTGTTCGTTGTCATCATCATCATCATCATCATCAAAGGACTGCCTCCTCCCAGATGGTCCTGCCTGCCTGACAAGGTCAATAGAGAGGGCATAGGAACATAGGAATGAACATAGGAAGCTGCCATATACTGAGTCAGACCATAGGTCCATCTTGCTCAGTATTGTCTACACAGACTGGCAGCGGCTTCTCCAAGGTTGCAGGCAGGAATCTCTCTCAGCCCTATCTTGGAGATGACTGGGAAGGAACTTGAAACCTAGATGCTCTTCCCAGAGTGGCTCCTTACAGTGCTCACACTTCTAGTCTCCCTTTCATATGCAACTAGGGCAGACCCTGGTTAAGGAGACAAGTCATGCTTGCTACCACAAGACCAGCTCCCTTCCCTGTTCTGTGTGCCAACATTGAGAGAAACTTGGTTGTCTCATGCACACAAGGCGGGGCCTTCATGGTTATGGCCCCAGGCTTTGGAATGCTCCCCAGTGGAGTCCATTCCTTGGCTTTCTTGGTTGCTTTTAAGAAGCAAGTAAAGAGCTTGCTGTTTGTTCAGGCCTTTGCCCCATAGGGGGTGCTGATTCTCTGTTATCTTGCTGCTTTGTCTCTGATTTTATGGTCCGTATTGCTGGTAATTTTTAATGCCATTCTATGGATTTTACTGTCGTCTTTTACCCTAGTAAACTGTCTTGGAATGAATTATGAAAGGTGTATAGAAATCTAACTATAAATGAATCAATGAACAAATAAAGGAATAAAACCATCTGCTGACAATCTATGCAGCAGAACCATCGGCATAAGAGATCTGCCAGGGCTGCTGTGCAACTTGGAAGGCAGCCTAGAAAGTGTAGCACAACTTAACACTGCTCAAAGTAGTGCTGCAGGTGCCCAGAGGTGGCTTTAAGTCGTTCCACAGCTACCCTCTCATGCTACACCATCAGGACCGAGAAACTTACAAGTTACGCAGCAGCCCTGGAGGGTCCAAAAACAACATACTGGTGTGCAGAACAGCAGACATTATTAACAACAACAATATAGCAAGGTATTTACATCACACTTTCTCCAAGTGTTCATAGAGCTCCTCTGTAATCCATGCAACAGTCCTATGAGAAAGGCCAGCATTATAAGTGAGCCGATGCTAACAGAGCGAATGGGTTGACTAAAGCTGTCCTGTGAATTCATGGTGGAGGAAAGGCTTAAATGAATGTCTCTTACCATAACATCCCCTTTAGCCTCAAAGAGAGAATGCAAGCCATATTCCAGATTGGTTCCTCCACCAGGCAGTACACTTGAGCAACACATATTTAAGAGGCTGGCTGCTGTAAGAAAAGAATCAAAAATAAACACTTTATTCAGCCCTTCAGTGAGCACACAACCTCTCACAAAAAGACGCCATAAAGCCAACACAAAGATTCCACTCCCAACGACAATACAGTTTTAAGAATATGGACCAAAATACCAATACAGGTGTGCACTGCCCAGACAGAAACTTGAATTCTAACTTCAATGAATTGAATTCTGCTCATGGAATGGGTTGGACTCAATTTTGTTTCTACAATTTTGTTTCTCCTCTCTCTTTGGAGAAAGGTGGAGATGGTGTTCAAACACTACTTAACATGGATTGTGTTAGACTTTAATACACAACTAATTAGTTTATCAAAAGAAGTTCATTTGCATTATTTTGAAGTGAGGAATCAAAGGTTGGGTAATCAAACACGGATTAATTAGTGTACTAAGCTGAGAGCAAAACTACAGGTGATCTTAATCATGTCACTGGCCTTGATGTGATTCAATTTTCTTTGGTAAAAAGCAGCCAGATTAAGTTTTTCACCGAATGGGACCATGAGGGGTAAGGTTTTAATCCTTCCCTCCTGCAACTGTCCCCATCCAGACCGGCCACTCCACAGCTTCTATTTGCCAAGGAGAAAAGCTCCTAGTGATGCCAATGACAGCTGTTTTTTCCCTTGGCAAAAGAGCAGTCTTGGGGACCTGATCGACATTGGGACCATGGGAGGAATAGGGTTAAAGTTCCCTACCCCCACTATAGTCCCAATCCATGGGCCCTAACGCATTAAAAGTAACGTGTAGCCTTTATACACTAAAAACCATTAATACTTCCCAATATGTAGTGGCTAACCACTCCACTCCACTCCCCTCCCTAAAGAGATTAATTTTCCTTAGACCTGAAATGTAGCTGCTTCCACTCTGTTTTTCCATTACCTAATCAACTCCCCACCATGCTCCATACACTCACAGAAACAGACAGAGAGAAGTCAACATCTTGACCATGGCCATGGCAGCCTTCTCCCCAGATGCCAGGCTCATAATTCCCACCGGCTTCTGACAAGCTGCCTCAAACAGTGTTGAACTCCCACTGTTGAACTCCCTTTCTTCAGTACCAGGCTTCACTCGGACACTGAGTAACAATTCCCTTCACTATCTGCCTTCTAGGGTCTGATTTGTTTTTCCTTTCACTCAGACTAAGCTTTCTCCTCCTCCTTGGCCTCCTATCCGTTATTTTGTCTGTCACTCCCTTCAACTGTTTTATCTCTCTGCCATTGTCACCTCCCATCCCAACATCCTCTCATCGCCATGGTAACCAGCAGCTCTCAGTAGCCTGCCACTCATTCTGGTTCCAATTCTAGCCACACCCTGTACAAGGCCCACTTACAAGGCACCTTTACACTCAAGCCTTTAAGTGGTACCTTCAAGTACAAATTGTGTCCGAGAACAGCTGACACAGACAGAGGTCTTTAAAAAGGAAACCTCTAAAAGCAGAATACGGTACCTCTTTGTTGGAAAGCTTTATCTTCCAGGTCTGGCCATGGTTGCCAAACTAAAGTTGCTTTGTGATCCTCTTTCCCGACTGATGCTATATCTCTAAGTTCAGGGATATCAGCCTGGAATCTTGATCCAATATTGATACGTCTGAAAACAAATACAAGTAGAACACTCAGAGATGCAGGCTCGATGCAGGATATGAGGGTAGAGTCTTAAGAAGATAGGGAATGGAAGAAGAAGCCTCTTATATACCAAAGAAAAAGATGTGGTCAAGAAGGAGGAGGAGGAGGAGAGAATGCTAGAACCCTCTCAAAATGCAGGCTTTTTCTGTAGTTATGAGCAGACAAGTTTCTTGTAGTCCTACTAACATGAAGACCACCACGTGGTCCACACTGCTTCCTTGCTTCCCATTCTGAGTGTGGGGGTCTTCTAGAAGAGATACCTATCTTTTGGGGAACATTTGTTCTCCTCCCAGTTGAGCACTAAAGCTCCCAACCAAGAGCACAAGAAACTGGTTTTCAGATGTGCCCTTTTCCTTAAATATATAGAAATGGTAAAACCTGGCAATGGTATTATTGGATGTGGCGAGTGTGCAAGCATAGTAATATCTGACCTGTTCCAGGGCTGAACTAAAAAATGGTTCTGAGATCTGTGGCAAATAAGCTCTGAACCTGATATTATTTATTGGTGGAAGCTGTTAAACAGTTAGTTGTTAAACAGCTTGATAGAAGCCAGTTTAGATGAATGCTGCTGTAACCACGCCCCCGCTTTTTTTTTTTTTTTTAAAGCTGTTTCTTTTGCAGGCAGCGAAAATTGGAGAGCTTTTTGGGTAGGCTTTTCAAAAGGGTTTAAAAAAAACAACACCACCATTTTTTTTTAAAAAAGTGATCCACAAAACCTCAAACTTTTCAGGATGGAAGGCCTTACCTTTTCTCCCCTCTCTTTACAGAAAATGCCACAACTCTGTAATGGGTAGCAGAAGCAGCACTTCAAGTGATTTTGCTTCTCCCAAAATGGAACAGGGAATGACGTGATGTCACGACATTGCATCATTCCATGTGCATTCTGGGAGAAAGCATGGCAAAGCAGAAGTACTTGAAGCACTGCTGCCACCGCCCACAGAGTTGCAGCATTTTCTGTAAGGAAAAAAACAGAGTAAACCTCTAAACAATTTGCAGACGTTTTTTGGTAGGCTACCCCCTATAATCCCAGTGGTGACTCAAAATATGCCAAAAATAATTCTGTTGAAAATTCAAGTCACCAGTAGTTCAGAGAGAATACTAAATCATGATTAAATACTGATTTGTTTTAAACCATAAATGGAAGCTGCAAAGCTCCTCTCTTCTTGCATGAAGGGGAGGAAGTGTGTGACCCTGAGGCTCATGATAGCAACGCTAAACCATAGCTTAATTGTGGATTAGAGTTACGCCTGAATCTGTCCAGAATATTTGTGTGAATAATAAAAATGCCACATTTAATGCACGGCTTAGATCAGCTCAAAGTCTAAACAGGAAGTCGCAGGAAGCAGACTACACTGGTAGTTTGTTTCACTAGAATTTCTAGAATTCACTAGAATTTTTTTAGAGTGCAGAGAAAAAAACTGAACCTGCTTCCTTTGCATTGTAGGAAAATTATAACTCTTGCTTTCATCTTCCTCTGTTATGTATTTTAGATTGCAAATTCTTTGGGACAGAGACCTGTTTTGCTGTTACTCTGAAAAGCACTGTGCACATTAACGATGCCATATGTATATATCCATACATATTATTGTGCAAGTATCTGATGTGTAAAAAGCAGAGAAATTCAATGACAAAAAACTCCTGAAATGAAGAATTAAGGCACACAAGCCAAATCAATGCTATTAGATTAGGAAGTATATATATATATAAATCTTGAGCAATTCCAATCCTCAGTCTCCAGCCTCTTCGTGGACTTTTGGATGAGAAGGTAGAAAACAAACAAACAAAATAATAATAATTTAAAATAACAGCTCTGTAGCATGCAGCAGTAAGTAATTTCCAGCTTGACAGAACTGATAACATAAATGGTAGCCACAGTAGAACAAGATATGTATCCTTTAGGTAGACCATCCAATTAATAGAATACCAAGAATATTTCAGAACTGTACACTTTGGAATCAGGGTTTTAGTAATAATTTGAGAATATTAATTTGGCATCAAAAATGGCACAGGTTTTAAGAGGAATTCTATTCCTCTTGTGTCACAAAACAGAAAACAGAGGAAAACCTTCCATGTTAGTCACTGAAAGTAGGAATAGCTTGAGTGCTCTGAGGCATTTCAGTTGTTCTAGCCATATACCTTCATTTTGCATATACAGGACAGCACCTGGGCAAAGCAAGTCATCACTAAATCCCACTGAAATTTAAGGGACAAAGGAGTCATGATTGTCTCATGGAATTCAAAGGCAGTTATGACTAACTAGACAGCATACATTATTGTTGTTTAGGGCTGTGCTGGAGTGTTCAGAGCTGAACAATATGCTTCAACCCTTTGGAACCGCATTGAGGCAACTGCTCCCAGCATAGCCACCTTCACACAGTACTGTATGCTTCCAGTGTGGGGGCTTCCCCTCCTTTATGGGAAGCAGAGCCCCACACTGCACAAGAATTGGTGTCATGAGGAACACCGGGAAGTGTGTGCAAGGAACACTCGTAGCCCTTTCAAGCGCTTTCCCCACAGAGCTCTACGAGGCAAGGACTAAACCTCTCAGCACTCCTCGTGCACACCTCCTGGTGCTCCCTGTGTGGCTTCCCAGCCATCACGGGTATTATGGAGCTTTGCTTCCAGAAAAGGAGCCCCTCCCTGTACTGAATATGTGTAGAACTGAATGGAGATAGTTGCACTGGGAGCAGCTGCCTCTGTGCAGTTCTGAAGGGCTGGTGCATCTTATTTGGCTAAGGATGCTCCAAAACACCACATGGGAAACCTCCCACGTGTGCAGTGAGGCTTCAGATACACCCTTTGAAACCCATTATCACAGCACCATACTGCTCGGCTACTCCCAAAACTCAGGGACCTAAAAGAGCGCTCCGATGTAAAATGAAGAATTAACTCCAGAAAACCCTGGAGCATCTGCAGAACAATTGGAACCCTAGCTTTTGTGTTGCTACCTATGAAACCAAATGGCGGGCTAGACTAAAGTAGTGTCTACAAGTACAAGAATAGTTCTTACGGTTCTACGTCGATTGTCTGTTCTCCAGGCCCTGGGGTCACAGCGACACAGCTTCCATCAACACTATCTGAAATAAAACCACGAATGCACTTTTCTACACTGAATACGTACAAGATCCATAGACATTCCTTTTGCCAATACATTGCTGCTCAGTTATTACTTTCCCCAGCTATGCTTGCATCCTTCCATGAAAGCTTAAATGAAAACAAAAATAAATTTAGGCAGTGGTGAGGAACACACTGCATGCAGATAGTCCCGGGTTCAAACCCTGGCACCTCTAGTTAAACAATCTCAGACAGCAGAAGGGAAGGGCCTCTACCCAAGATGCTAGAGAACTGTTGCCAAATGGAGAATATATGATACAGTGTTCATTAGATCAGTGGTTGAACTCAAAATAAAACACAAGTCTCAAACTACAACCTTCCAGCTGTTGTTAGACTACCATTCCCATCATCCCCAACCACAATGGCTGGGAGCCAAGACTGATGAGAGTTGTAGGCCAACATCTGCAGGAGGGCAGCAATTTGAAACACCTGGAATAAAGCATATTCATATACATTCAGCTTTATACATGGACTCCATGCTTTTGGATATGATTACGAGGATGATTTTGGTACCTGAGATGAATGTAAGAATATATCTATTTAAAATTCCCACAAATGTTATTCAAGGCCAAAAGCAGCTACATTTTCTGCATCTGCACAAATGAAATCGAGGTAGGTTGTTTGGACTTCTTACACAAGGTGCAAGAATGCTGGAAATCATGCTGGTTTGGACAGAATTCTTCAGTAAGTGAATACTTTATCCCAGTAAAGTGAATGCAAGTTCTGTGAATTGGACCTATATGTTTGTCTCTTTCAAATGGAGCCTGCCATGTCCTCATAATCTTCCCCCACCCTGCTCCACAGTCCCCTAGTTCAATTGAGAGTGAGTGAGTGGTGGGGCTTTTCAACAACAAATTCACCAATGCAGCTGAAGAGTCTCCATGGTAAGAAAATAGAGTAGATATTTAAAATTAAAAATAAAAAAAGTCATGATTACTACTCATAAATGATTTGCTTCTTACATTTGCTAAATTAAATGAGGAGCATACTAAGGGGATTATCCTAAGAGAAGAACATAGCTAAACTACATAGATTTATTCCATATTATTCCAGAATAACCCAAGATGTGGAAACAAAGAATGTTCCATCCAAATAGTCCTCAAACACACACTCCATCCAAATAGTCCTCAAAGGACTTTCTCCCCGGCAATTGCCCAAAAGCGTTTCCATGCTATGTGCTTAGATCATGAGTTAGAATGGGGAGAATGTACTTAATTTGCCTTGTGGAGAAAAGAGCATCTTTGTTTCTTCCAGCCTGGTCAAAATATGACTTGAATGACCTCTGATGCATCCTACTCACAACTAGGGTTCCGTTGGAGGAGGTGGTGGCCCTACTGGAAGGACAGTGGTCCCAATTTATGACAACCACCTCCTCCCATACAAGCCTGCCCATCTTTTAAGAACTCTGCCTGTTGGCCTCTGAGACATGACTGGCTGGGACATGGGAGAGGGCCTGTCCAGTTGCCATGTGCAGATGTTGAAATGCCCCACCTAAGGAGGAACATTCCCTATTCTCTTTGTGGGATCATCTGCCGTACAGTGAAGACTTTTAATTTTAACTTCTTGTGACTTTGAGATTTGATTTTTAAAATGCTTTTACTACTACTTATATACTGCTTTCAATTAAAAAAAAATCAAAGCAGTTTACACAGAAAAAGAATGAGATGGCTCCCTGTCCCCAAAAGGCTCACAATCAAAAAAGAAACACAAGGTAGAAACCAGCAAGAGCTGCTGGAAGGACTCCATGTTGTGGCTTAATAGGGCCAGTTGCTCCCACCCTGCTAAATATACAGAATCACCACTTTGAAAGCACCACTTTTTGCCCAGTTAGCAGAGATCCTTCTCCTCTTTTACACTTTTAAAACTACCTGAACTATGCTTCATATTGCTTTCTCTCATGACTTGCATTACATAAAAACTGTTTTTATGGCACTGTTTTTTAAAAAGTGTTTTACAATGCACATTTTACATTGTATTTGGACAGGTTATGGAAAAGCAGAATCTAAACACTTGTATAAATAAAGGGGACTGTGTACCCACACATTTCCTTCATTTCCTGGACATATCTCAGCAGGTATGATGCTATTTAGGTGCACTCTTAGACCAAAACTGGTGTAAGACGCAGAAACAAGATCCAAACGTCCCCTAAGCAATGTGAACCAACACTGCACCGTACAGAAGGGAGGTCATCCACAGTGCAGATATGAGCTATGCTTATAGGTAATATGAAATACTTACTAGACCGACAGAGGAGCACACGAGGAGTGGGTGTCAGAGGAGTGAGTGGCAGCTGTGGGTGAGATGTCCCATGAGAGGATGTGATAACGCTGCTGAAGAGACCAGATCCTTGACGAACTGGGCTGAGCATAGGAGGGGGGGTGTAAGGAGGGAGCTCATGAGTCCGATCCAGCAGATGGTCGCCTAGGATGCGGGGAGAGCGAAGCTGGCTTTGGTACAGGGTAGCGCCTGAGTGGGAGGCACCGAGGTTGAAGGAAGGAGGCGGTATGAAGAGGGGCTCTGGTCTGTGGCGGTATTTTCTCTTGTCTTGCAAAGGTTTGAAGCTTTCTTCAGAGTTGGCGATGCTCTGGTGGTGCTCTCTACTCAGATCCTGAATGGAAGTTTACAGCAATCAAATGTTTTAAGTTATAATGTGGCGGGTTTAGAATTCCTACCTGCTATCCCAGCTCTGGTTCTGACATGGATAAGAAAGCCTGTACTAACGAGCAAGCTTCCAAGACAAATGAAACAAGAGCCAATTAAAAGCCAGGCTAGACCTCATGTGAAAGATATATAAACCAAACCAAACCACAGGGGATCTATTGATGCGTCTCTAGCAACGAGGGGCTGATGCGTGTGTTTGATTTGGATCAGAACGATAGCACTGGGCAAGTATTGCCAAGGAAACTGCAAATGTGCCATTTTTCTAATTAAAATGCCCATCCCAAGCTGCCATTTGTCTCACAAGGCAAAATATACAAGAACCCAAATGATGCTGATATGTTTTGCACAGTGGGACAGGCAGCAGCATTGGGGAAGGAGATTTTAAATAGGTAACAGTGTAAGAGAAAGGGTTAACTGCCCTCCCCAATTACGTGCCTTATTCCCAATCTCTGTCACCTTCCCCCATACTGAAATTAACACTTAGAAATATAAGGTCTAGCTTGGTCTTAGCTTTTACTATCATTTATATGTTTTTCAACGGTGTAAAAGGGGGAAAAAAGCTTCTAAACAAGTCTTCTCTCAGTAATTCACGACAATGACACAGCAAGGTAGATTTCTCTGGAAATAGTAGACCAGGGCTACTCAGTTTGGTCCTCCTGCAGATGGCCTACAATGCCCATAATCTCTGGCTATTGGCCACTGTGGGTGGGGATTATGGGAGTTGTAGTCTAAAAACAGCTGGGGGTGCTAAGTTGAGCAGGCCTGTAGTAGATTTACCCAAGGCCCCTCAAATGCAAAGCTTACAGGCTTGTTTTCTTGATCCAATCTCACCACTTCTCACCACACCCTTCCAGCAAGGAGATAAGAACAGAAGAGGCTCCACAAAGAGGAAGCAGTGGTAACCTTGCAGTAAGACAGGCAGAGCAAATTCCAACATTAACATCCCCCGCACTTGTATCTTGAACCACTGTGTGAAAAACTCTCTCTCTCTAACCATTATCAAAACATGCATGAAGCAGAGTTTATGTCTCTCTCTATGGTCTGGTTCAGACAGAATGGGAAAGCATAGCTTCCTGTTATGTGAATGGGGTTCATGCATCGCCCCTCCATCTTTTGCATGCACAGGGAGGAGAGAAAAAGCTGTGGTTCTGTGCTACATCCGAACTTGGGAACTATGGCTGAAGCAGTTAGGGAACAAACCAGGACCTGCAACCATAGTTTGATCCCAATTCCCCCCCACCCCCACCCTGCTGGTTTTTCCTTTCCTGTAGAGTTTGAAGCAAATCACAATTCCCAAGTTTGGCCACAATGTGGAACTGTGGCCAACTTCAAAGTGAAAGCAAAAGCTTTCCCATTTCTTCTCACACTTGCAAACAAAGATGAATGGAGGAAGCAGAAGAGTTCTCAAGTCCCATGATTTGCAGAGGCTCATTTACAGAGTGGAAAACCATGCTTTCCTGCTAACTCTGAATGGGGCCTTTGCCACATTTCAAATGATTCAACCACCACCACTACCACAACATATACAGTATTAGCTACGGGCTGTATCCTTAATAGTCCAGACAGACAGCTATATCTATAAGCCACTAAAATGTTCCTTCAGCCTCATGCACAGGGAAATGGGGGAAGTAGATTTCACTGACCAATCAAGCCCTTCAACACTTCAAGTCCACCACACTTATCAGAGCAGAGTATTCTTACAGTAAATTAGAGTACAGAGCCCATTATCTATCGAAGACAAAAACAGGAAAAATGCATTCCACCCCCTGCTTTCTCAAGAAGAAAATGAACCGATTTTAAGCAGCAACACCAAAACAAACAAGCACAAACAACACTGACAGGCAATAAATCCCTTTGGTTTTTAGTTTCTGCTCAGAAACGCTGAAGCATCCACAAAAATAATGCACGCCACTGAACTAATGGGAAGGGATTCGAATTATAGTGCATCTTGGAGCAGTTAACACTAAGCACTCTAAAAAGGCAAAGGGATTTATCAGGCACCTGCGGCACAGTTAGTGGCAAGAGAGAACACTCACAGAAGATGCACATTGGCTGGCCACTTTAGGGGAGCACGGTGGAGAGTAAGTCATCCTCACAAGAACAGGCATCTCATCATCTGAGACAGGCTTATCTTTGACTGTGGCAGTGCTGTCAGTGGCAGGCCTGCCGGGGTCGGGCGACAGAAGCTTGACAGGGACAGAGACAGGCATGACGATGGGCATGAAGCTATCCACCTCGGAGGGCGGCGGTGGCTGCGGCTGCTGCTGCGGCGGGTTCTCTCCTTCCTCCTGTACAGACAATTAAAGGCTTTCAGCCTCAACCACAGAAGGCTCTCATCTGGACGTACAGAATGCAAAAGGCAGCATCAACAACCAAGCGTCTTGCAGCACTTTCAGGATCAACAGATTTCTTGTGGCACAGGCTTTTGTGGGACGACAGTCCACTTTGTCAAGGGGTACCGGGGGAAAAAAAAGTCTCTGGTTTTGCTGCAACAGACTTACCCTCTGGTAATTGTAGCATGAACGGGTACTCCTACCCTGAGCAGAAATGTCTCAGGACAAAACAGCAAGCTGACCCAGGTTCAAACACACAATAGCAATGCCACGCACTGAGAATACAGTTTTGCCTTTATCCAAACCGATCAGACAGTAAGAGCAAAGAGCACACAGGGTTGTGGTCATAGTGAGGAACCACTTTCACTCAAAGGCTAGCCAAAGCCTGGACCTAAGCATAGCTCTAAGGTCTACGTGACATCACACTGACACATCTCCGCTGACGGAGAATTAACAGAACTTGAAACAAAGCTGAAGACATATTTCTTTGGACAACAGCAAGTTCAGCTGCAGGAGTATTGAGTTAAAAAAAACAGCAAAGCAAAGCAAGCAGCAAACATTAGCATGAAAGGGCGAAGGCCAAGGATTAAAAAAAACAAAAACCACCCAAACACTGCTACCTGTCTGAAGATCGGAGATGCCCGTATCCCTCCATGAGATCTCATGTGGCCATTTAGGGCTGGTAAACTCTTAAATTCCTTCAGGCACACAGAGCATGTCAGTTTGCTCTTTGTTTCAGATTTCTCAGTATATGTTTCTTTATTGTGGCCACTGTTGTCGCAAAAGAGAGAGAGAGAAAGAATTAAAAACGAAGAACTACCATTTTGTTTTGAAAAACGCATAGAAATGTACATATGCATTCATATACATACAAATGAAATAAATAATAAATATAAGCAAGGAGAGCTCCATTAGGAGGCCACGTGAAGCAATGACCTCAGGTGGTATGTGTGCCACAGGCTGGTGAGTGAAGGCACCCTGCCCCAACCCCACCATGGGCATCACTGACCTGTCTGCTGCCACCACCCCTCTCGCAACTTAAAACCCTTTTATTTTTACATTTATAGCCCACTTTTTCTCCAAGGAACCCAGAAGGGTGTACTTGGTTATGTTTATCATCACAACAAGCCTGTGAGGTAGGTTAGGTCGGGAGAGAAGTGACTGGCCCAGAGTTTAGGTAGGTAATAGATAAGTGATTGCCTCCCACCCTCACCAGCCTATATTCTGCCCCTCTTTCTCCTCAGTGCTGGCCTACACTTCTGAGACATGCCACTGCTGCTTGCAAGCCAGTGTAAAGCAGCGTGGCACATGTCCCCAGCAGCGCCAGATAACCTCCCTGCACTGCTGATGTACTGCTAAGTTGACACCAGTGTGTGCACACTCTTTCACTCCTGCTGTCCCCCACTCTAGTACCAAAAGGAGGAGAGACAGTGGGGGAGAGAGAGGCAGGCAGGCAGAGGAATGTCTGGGACACGATCTATCTATATATGTCCCATCGCTAATCCCATGTGTGGCAGTTCTCGTGAGAGTTCACAGCTCTTGTGAGAGTTCAGAAGCAGCTGCTGGACTAGCGCTGGGGATGAAAATAGCGATGAGGCGGCGGGCCGGCCAGGCCGCCAAGAGCAGGCGGTAGCAGGCCGGCCCAGCCGCTGGGAGCAGGCGGCAGCAGGAGGTGGCTGGCCTGCCAGCCAGAAAGTGCTAGGCGTGTGTGTGTGTGTGTGAGAAGAAGACTTCTGCCTGCCTGCGGGAGGCCAGCAGGACCAGGTGGAGGAGGCCCAGCCCAGCCACCAGGAGCAGCAGATGGCGGCAGGCTGGCCCGGGAATTGGGTGGGAGTGAGAAAGGGCCCGGTCAACTGCTGCTGCTCCTCCTCCTGTGGGGAGGAGCAGGAGAGGGGCTTGTGTGAGGGTGGGGAGGTCTCTGGGGATAGGGGGCTGCAGCTTGGCCAATAGGCGCCAGCAACGCTGCAGCCGCAACCAAGAGGGGTGAGGGGGATGGAAGCAACCGGATGGAGGAGGAGTGTGGCTCAGGTGAGGATGGAGATATCTCTGAGGTGGGGGCTGTGGCGGGGGTGAGGAGAGCAATGGGAGTTGAAGTCCAATAACATCTGGGGACCCACACGCTGAGAAACACTGATGTAGATAATGAAGAACAGCAGTTACAAGCTCTCGACACTGTGCTCTCTACCAGAACTCTGCGTTCTTGACTGAATGCAGTTTCCAAACAGTTTTCAGGGGCAGCCCCACATACAGCACACAACAGTAGAAAGGCATAGGTAATCATGGCCAGATCTGTAGTCTGCAGGTAAGGACACAGTTGGCACTCTACACAAAGCTGGGCACAGATGTGCAATATGTGGCTAATCCCACCTGCACCTCTGTTAATGAGACAATAACCGAGATCTGTGCAAGTCCACACAGAAAACTGCTTCTCTCTCCCCTTCCAAGAGCAAGAGATTCTGACATATCAATGTCAGAATCTAAAAATAATGGGAAAGGGTTTTGCCTAGACAAAGTGAAGATGTTCTAGAAATCTCAGTCGTCTTGTGGAAAAATGGGAAGTTGTTGAAAATGTGCATCTTTCCATTTTTCTAAGAGAAAGAGGAGTCTCTTCCTATATCTGGGCTGAGAAGGGTTTGAACCTTTCCTCTGGAGGCAAAGAATGTTTAGTATCCCCCCTTCACTTCCTGGAAGGTTCCAAGGAAGAAGCGTTGTCATTATAGACTCTCTCTTTTTTCTCTTTGAGTCCAGTTTGTCAGCTGGCACATGAACTTTCTAATCAGAGTTTTCACACCTCCTTAGTCTTCATGGTGATAGAAGGCGGTTTTACAACAGAGCCTTTTGGAAAGACTCATGTAGGCTTTTGACAAATGAGCTGTCCTTGCTCTTTTTAGTTTTTTAGCTGTTTTGTTCTGTTTTTATGGTTTTTTTTTAGTTTTATTGTTTTTATGTTTTATTAAATCGTTATTGCTTTATCTTGTTGTTAACCGACCTGGAGTCTTAGGATGAAGGGCAGTGTGTATGTACGTGTGTATGTATAAATAAATAAATGCACTCCTTACTTGAGCTTTTTCCAATCAAACAGTTGGTTCTCAGGTAAAGACTGCATCCTGCAAAGCCTCTGGGATGTCACTAGAACCCACTGGACCAGTGAAGTGTTAACAGAGCCAGTAGACTTGAGAGGGTTTTAAGAGAAGCCATCGTGGTAGCAGCCAGGGATTTCTTCCAAAGGGCAGTCTTCAGTTTCAACTTTCAAACTGTTCTGGCCTTTCTAGCAAATTCCTAGCACACCATATAGGCTCAAATGCTAGGATCCCCCTGTGATGATTGTGACCAAACATATTGGTCCAGGGGAGCAAGAGAAGAAATCAGATAGATGGTCCATCTACTGGTAGTGGTTCTCCATGGCTTCAGGCAGGATTTTTTCTCAGCCCTACCTGGAGATGCCAAGGACTGAACCTGGGACCCTCTGCATGCTAAGCAGGTGCTCTACCACTGTGCTACGACTTCATCCCCCATGCCTCATGCTCTTTGGTTTGTGAATACACAGATTCTAATAGATATAACTGTAAGTAAAGTCACTATCTTGGATTATATGAAGTTATAATACATCTATAATTAATCACAAATATACCTTTGCTCGGGAGAAACTGACTGGAGACTGCCATCAGGTAGGTGAACCTGCTGTTAAAGAAAGAGGGGAGAAATACCTGTGTATCATCATACTGAGGAATTATCTTATCTATATACATACATAACATCTAGCTCCCATCATTCTTTCTTGATTACATTCTAGCATGGTACTACAGTGGGGATACAATTGCAAGGAGGCAAAAACCTCTCCCCACAAAGCGAAGTTATCAGTCACGGGCAGATTTATCTCCACTCTGATGATGGGTCTGATACACATCTTTACTTTTTCCTATATACATCAATGACTGCCATTCACTCCTATACAAGAACCAAAGAGCTACACTTGGAAATGGTTTCAGTGAGGGCAAGCCACTGCCACAGAAGATGGACTGATCTCCATGGATTAAGATCCCATGGTGGCCATGACCCTCTGAGTGCAGAGTGCAATGGAGTCATTCTGGAACTTTCCCTATGGAATCCTGCAACATATAGGCCCACCCTCCATTCACACCCCTTCCATTCCAATCACAGGTATTACATTAGTTTAACAGCATGCTGCCAATTCTCATCAAGGCACATCAATGTACAGTCTTAAGATATCCAGAAACAGCACCAGTTTCTCTCACTGGCCTGAAAGACTCTCATTTCAGTGAGAGAAGCTAGTTTAGTTACTAGATTGCTTATTCTCAGCCTTAGATATCAGAAAGAAAACTGCAGAGACATACCTGAGGCCACCCTGCACTGGGAGACAACTGCTGTGGCGCTTTGCTATTCATGTGGATACCCGTTGGAGGCATAAGAGGCTGATGAACACCACCACTACCCACAGAATTCATGTCCTGCTGTGCTGGCCCCTCAGGCCCCTCTGCTACGGGGAGTCCAAGATGCGAGTCCATCAATACCCGAGACTTGTTGTCACTTTGGTAATGATTTTGCTGACTGGCATCTCCTGTTGGCTGTTGTTGCTGCTGCAATAGGTTCTGCAGATACAAATGCCTGAACGACTGCTGTTGATCTTGATAGAAGTATGGAGGTACGGCTCCCAGCTGGATAAGCTGCACAGGATGTCCCCGATCCTGAGAGTACTGGTGAGCTTCATGCAGAGACTTCTGGTCAGGATCTCTGTGATAGGCAGGAAGTTGCATCTGCATCTGTTGCTGCTGTTGCTGCTGCTGCAACTGTTGCATCATAGGCTGTATTGGATAATACTGAGCTGTTTGCATTGGGCATTGTCTCTGCTGTTGCTGTTGCTGTTGTTGCTGCTGCATCTCATGGATTAAGAGCCTGTGCTGTCCTTGGTGGGACTGCTGCTGCAGATAGTATTGATCTTGCTGGAGCTGCTGTGGCAGCAAGTGCTGAGAGTGCATTTGCTGCAGGTGGGCCTGCCCTTGGTGCATCGCAGGGTGCATTTGCAGGTGGGCTAGGTGCTGCTGGTCCTCATAATAGAGAGGCTGTTGGTGCTGCATGAGGTGCATCTGCTGCTTCTGCTGGGCACTTGCAAAACCCTGATGGACTTGCTGTGGCAGCTGTGGGTATCTCTGCCCTGGCTGTTGCTCAACAGCAGGCTTCTGAGACGGCAGTTGCCGAAGCGAGCTGTCGCTGGCGTTCTCCATCCCTGAAGGTTGAGCCTGAATTATTTGAGACACGTTGTTGACTTGGATTCTTAAGTTCTGGTTAGCAAACACTTGGGCAAAGGAGTCCAATTTATGCAAAACCCCACTCGTAAGTTTCTGCGACCTGGCCTCATTGGGTTGGGAACAGAGGTGTTCATATCCGTCAGTCGGTTCGGCTTGCCCAGCTGAACTCCACATGACATTCTGATTGTTCCTGACTGGGATGTGGTTTCCAGAGCCCAAATGGGCCCAGCTTGTCTGCCTAGAAGAATCCATCAACCCAAGAGTTTTGGACCCAACATTCAAAGCTATGTTTTCCCTAGAATCATGAGGGAACGAAGGTGAAAGGGGGGAATCCTGAGATCCATCCATGGCTGACGTTCCATAGCTGTGGTTCAGCGATGCAAGGGAATTCAGTTGCTGCTGCTGCTGCTGGTAATATAGGCCCTCGCTGTTGTTAACAAGGTGGCTAGTTTTGTACATCTGCTGGTCCCCCATTTTCAGCACCCTTGCTCTGATCAAGAACCATTTAAAATTTAAAAACAAACAAAACACCAAAACATGAACTATAATCCCTGAGAAGCCTAAGACATGCAAAAATGAACGTTGTGAAGTTATTTATTTTTACACGGGCCCACTTGTTTGACAGAACTGAATTCTTTGTGGTTGGTCATTCCATTTTCAGGCTGAGGATATTTCATATCTTCACAAAAAAGCTTTAAACAAGACCATACAGTCAGCATGCTCCAGGCACCTAGGAAATAAAAAGAAAAATATCGACAAGCTTGATTCTCTACATGACCGTATCAATCTCCTTTGGACAGGACTGTTCCTAACAAGATAAAAACAACAACAAAAACCACTAATCCCATTCAAACAGGAGCAGATAAACAGGTTTCAACTGGTCAGACCAAGGCTCAGTTTGGATCAGATTCCATGTCTAGCAGCCCATCCGTAGTGGCAGATCTGGCCTTTTGAAAGGCCTTCTCCTGCCATGTGGACCAGGCCTACTCATTTATCCTGGGCTCACAAATGGCCCTTGAGAATCCCTTTTTGTGATGCTGAAAGCTAAGGGCCAAACAATGTATTATACTGAATGCACTGTTTGTCCCTGCATTATTATTATTATGGGCTGACATCCCCCGCAGTGCTACAACAATGGGACACATTTTCTACAAGGGCTATTGTGAGGAGGGAAGGTGACCTGCATCCCTCTCCCCCGCCCCACCCAGTGTGCTACCTTGTTAGGCAAGCCTGCAGGGCAGCTAGTTTACTTGCTCCTTGTGAGGGCTGGACTCTTGCTCCGCCCATGTAAGGATGCATAACATGTCAGCTACTGATTTTTGTCCACCCTGTTCTGAAAGGAAGCTTCCATAGGATTCAATGAGTGCTTCACTCCCAGGCTAATAGAAGTTGGTTGGTTTTTTGGGTGTGTGTGTGTGTGCTTTTTGATGAGACAACTGTGCAAAGCGAAAGGGCTAAATATTGTATTTATTTAGATTTATATACCATCTTTCCACAAATCAGTGCTTCAAGACTGTGTGCAATCATCAACAGTCAAGAATAAAATGCAATAAACACAATTAAAACATACACTAAAACAATCAAGCACAGGGTAGTAAATCAATACACCTACCAGCAGCAGACCAAATTCGTAAAGCATACCCCAAATGCTTGTTTGAAAAGAAATATCTTTACCAGTCACCAAAAAGCAGCAGGAGGGGTCTGCCAGGTTTCTATGGAGAGGGAGTTACACAATTTAGGTGCCACCACTGAGAAGGCCCTGCCCCGGAGTCCCTGTGAACTGCATTTCCAATGGTGGTGGAACATGAAGCAGGAGCCCTTCTGAAGGTGCTAGTACAAGGAGGAGACCTGTTCTTGTGGTAGCAAGCATGAATTGTCCTCTTTGCTAAATAGGATCTTCCCTGGTTTGCATTTGGATGGGAGACTACATATGAACACTGCAAGATATTCCCCTTAAGGGATGAGGCCTTAGCTTAGTAGAAGAGCATCTGCATGCTTGCATGCAGAAGTTACCAGGTTTGCTCCATGGCATCTCCAGGTAAGGCTGGGAGAAACTCCTGCCTGATACCTTGGAGAGTTGCTGCAAGTCAGCATAGACAATGCTGAATTCAAAGCAAACAGCAGATGTAGTCTCCAAGAAGCCCTCCCACCATCGCTGGGATTAATTTTGAAAAAGGCATTAGGTCTACCAAATACTTGTTCATACTAAACAGGTAGACTTGGCCTCCATAAACTTGGCCTCCACTTGCTGCCACTGGAGGCCAAATCCAGAGCACATATCAGGTCTGTCAGCTAGCAGCAGCGGACAGATCTGATGATCAAGAAATACTCCACTGAAGTCCATATAAGACATCATTAACAGGTCTTCCAATCTGCCCAGGGTTGACAAACAGATTCTGGGAATCCTTTCTGTCACTGCTGGAAGCTAAGTCTGGATTAGGCACCAAGTCTATCAACATTCCAGCACTGGCAGACTTGGCCACTGGGACGTCCTCCTACTGCCATCTGGAGCAGATGGCAGATCTAACCCATTTATCTCGGGCTTGTAGATCCTGCCTTTGAGAAGCCCTCCAGTACTGGTAAAGGATGCCCAGAGCATGTACCACCAGGTCTACTATCTTAGTAAGAGTGTCTGAACATGGCCTCTGCTGAATAGTAGTTCTACAGAGCTTTGATCTGTATGGCTGAACAAGTGGTAAGTGTTGTACCTCAAGAGGACCTGAAGAGCTCTGCCTGCAAGTCCTGCTTCTTGCATGGATTTAATAGATGCAAAGGTATTAGGTTTCAACCAGCCTTGAGCAATTGACTCAAGCCACCCCCACCACTTTTTGATACAAGCCATCCATCCAAAAGTTTGTCCATCAAGGTTGAAGGCTGAGCTTTTATCAGGAAGAAATTTAATGGCAAAGTATTTTCCTCCCTTTTAGGTTCCATAACCTGTATCTGAACCCAGAGTAGTGGCTAGTCATGAACTTGCTGGTCATGAACCAGCAAAGAAGCAGCAAAGAGCAAGCAAGCTCAAGCAAACATTTTCTTAAGAAAAACTTGCTGCAAGAACCCTGAGAAATGATTACAGATTTATGATACTACAAATGTAATTAAGTTGATCGTTGAAAGGGAGAAGGGAAGAGAAGATACTACATTTAATATCCTCTCTACTTATTAAAATTTTTGGGGAAATATTACTCATCATCTCAGGAGAATCATTCTGAAAACCAAAATAAGTTAGTTAGTTTTTTTTTTAAAAGGAGGAACTAGTGCATTAACACTGTCTCCGCAATTAACTACAGAGCAGCAGATTCTTTTTTTAATGCCAGCATTATTGCAAAACAGAAGGACTATATTAAATTTTCAACTAATTGCATTTATTCAGTTTAGTACAAGAGATACACTTTCTTGCAGTCAAAATTATTCCTGAAGAAATCAAGCTATTCTCTTCTGCGCATGTCGGTGATGATCTTTTAGCTAAATTGCTCTATTCCCCCCCCCCCCAAGATACCTCAAAAAATTCTCATTGATGTCGGTGATGTATTAAGCAAGATAAATCTAAATCTTAGAGCTCAATTATAAAAACAGCCATATAAGAAGAAGCAATTAAATGACCCCTGTTGGGAGTAATCAAGATTTGTTTTCCTCTCAATTTTATGTGGTGTTGATGTGCCTCCCAAATAATTTTTCTAAAAGACAGTAGCAAAGAAAACAAACAAAAATGAGATTAAACTAAGGCTGTGATCCTAATTTTGCTATTTGGAAAGAAGAGCCACTGAAATCAATAACACTTATTTCCAAGTGCATTTAGGAATGGGCTATAAACTAAAAATGACAGCCTCTCATATTCAAAAGGCAGGGCAAGCAACAATTTCCAGAGCCCATCAGTTCCAAAGAGAGTTAATAGTATATTTTTGTCTACTCCGATGGAAATATGAGAATATCATGGCAAAGGGTTTCACAGTAGCATGAAATTCACAGTAGCATGAAATGATATAGAACTGCCTGCCTTAACTCCCTCCCCATATTTATCATTAGCTTAATATATAATTAGTTTGATATATTAGAATAATGAATATGAATACTTAGATGAACACGTATATGCCACTTTTCAACAAAAGTTCCCAAGGAAGTTTACATACATACATACATACATACATACATACATACATACATACAAACATAATAAAATGGCTCCCTGTCCCCAAAGGGATCATAATCTAAAAAAAGAAACAGACACCAGCAACAGCCACTGGAGGGATGCTGTGCTGGGGATGGACAGGGCCAGTAACTCTCCCCCTGCTAAACAGAGAGAGAATCACCACTTTAAAAAAATGCCTCTTTTGCTCAGTTAGCAGAGGAATACAATGGCCAGGGCATTATATTTATTGAAGGCTCCCAAACTCTGTAACAGGAATACATTTCAGCGTGTTTACTTTGTTTTGGCTTCACAGTTTGCTTTGAATTTATTTTTGAAGATCTGAAATTTGTTGTCTCTTTCTCTAGCAGCCAAAATACACTTTTGGGGAATCACTCCTGCACAGATCTAAGAACACATAATCATTTCTTGGCATCAGTATCAAACCCAAGAATCTGGACAATTTACAGGTGAAACTCGAAAAATTAGACTATCGTGCAAAAGTTCATTAATTTCAGTAATGCAAATTAAAAGGTGAAACTGATATATGAGATAGATGCATTACATGCAAAGCGAGATAAGTCAAGCCTTAATTTGTTATAATTGTGATGATCATAGCGTACAGCTCATGAGAACCCCAATTCCACAATCCCAGAAAATTAGAATATTACATGAAACCAATAAAACAAGGATTGTAAATAGAACAATATCAGACCTCTGAAAAGTATAAGCATGCATATGTATTCAGTACTTGGTTTGGGCCCCTTTTGCAGCAATTACTGCCTCAATGCGGTGTGGCATGGATGCTATCAGCCTGTGGCACTGATGAGGTGTTATGGAAGACCAGGATGCTTCAATAGCGGCCTTCAGCTCTTCTGCATTGTTTGGTCTCATGTCTCTCATCCTTCTCTTGGCAATGCCCCATAGATTCTCTATGGGGTTCAGGCCAGGCGAGTTTACTGGCCAATCAAGCACAGTAATCCCATGGTCATTGAACCAGGTTTTGGTACTTTTGGCAGTGTGGGCAGGTGCCAAGTCCTGCTTGATAATGAAGTCAGCATCCCCATACAGCTCTTCTGCGGAAGGAAGCATGAAGTGCTCCAAAATCTCCTGACAGACGGCTGCGTTGACCCTGGACTTAATGAAGCACAGTGGACCAACACCAGCAGATGACATGGCTCCCCAAATCAACACAGACTGTGGAAACTTCACACTGGACTTCAAGCATCTTGCATTGTGTGCCTCTCCATTCTTCCTCCAGACTCTGGGTCCTTGGTTTCCAAATGAGATGCAAAAGTTGCTCTCATCAGAAAAGAGGACTTTAGACCACTGAGCAACAGACCAGTTCTTTTTTTCTTGAGCCCAGGTAAGACGCTTCTGACGTTGTTTGTTGTTCAGGAGCGGCTTGACAAGAGGAATACGACATTTGAAGCTCATGTCCAGGATCCGTCTGTGTGTGGTGGCTCTTGATGCACTAACTCCAGCCTCAGTCCACTCCTTGTGAAAGTCCCCAACACTTCTGAATGGCCTTTTCCTGACAATCCTCTCCAGCCTGCGGTTATCCCTGCTGCTTGTGCACCTTTTTCTTCCACACTTTTCCCTTCCACATAACTTTCTATTCATGTGCTTTGATACATCACTTTGGGAACATCCAACTTCTTTTGCAATGACCTTTTGAGGCTTTCCCTCCTTATGGAGGGTGTCAATGATGGTTTTCTGCACATCTGTCAAGTCAGCAGTCTTTCCCATGATTGTGATTCCTAATGAATCAGACTGAGAGACCATTTAAAGGCTCAGGAACCCTTTACAGGTGTTATGGATTGATTAGCTGATTGGAGTGGGACACCTGGAGCCTAGACTGTTGAACATTTTCACAATATTCTAATTTTCTGGGATTGTGGATTTGGGGTTCTCATGAGCTGTACGCCATGATCATCACAATTATAACAAATTAAGGCTTGACTTATCTCGCTTTGCATGTAATGTGTCTATCTCATATATCAGTTTCACCTTTTAATTTGCATTACTGAAATTAATGAACTTTTGCACGATATTCTAATTTTTCGAGTTTCACCTGTAGATGTCTTGGATTTTTCCAGCTCTGACCCTTTCTAATCCTGTCTAATCCATTCCCAGCAAAGCATCACTCCAGTGACTGTTGCTAGTGTCTATTTTATGTTTCTTTTTTAGCCTACTTTCCAGTGGGCTTATGAGATCACCCGACATTCTGTGCATGTGTCCCCCATCAACTTTGCAACGCCTGGACCAATATGAACCAAATTGGGTACAGTTGCAGTGAGTGACACACATGGACACCTCAATGGCATAGCTTGTGATGATGTAATCCACCCTAATCCAAGTTGGTGGTTGCGTAAACTTTGGAGGCGCAAGTGGGCTAACTTGTGAACCGCTTAACCGATTTGAACCAAATTTGCTACAGCTGTAGGGACACATAGGGATGCCCTAATGGCGTGGTGTGTGATTATGTCATTCACTCCAGTTCAAGATGGTGGCCACCTGAACATCTGAGGCGCAAGCGGACTAATTTGTTGACTGCCTAACCTATTTGACCCAAATTGCATACAGCTGCAATGAGTGACACACACGGACGCCTCAATGGCATAGCTTGTGATGATGTCATCCATGCCAATTCAAGATGGCAGACGTGTAAACTTTTGAGGTGCAAGTAGGCTAACTTGTGAACCACTTAACTGATTTGAACCAAATTTGCTGCAGCTGTAGGGACACATAGGGACAACTCAATGGCATAGTTTGTGATAATGTCATCTATCCCAATCCAAGATTGTGGACACATGAATGCATGAGGGACAAGTGGGCTAACTTGTGGACTGTCTAACTGATTTGAAACAAATTACATACAGTTGTAGTGAGTACAACTCATAGGTGAGGTGACACATAGGGACACCTCAGAGGTGTAGTTTATGATGCTGTCATCCACCCTGATTCAAGATGGCAGAAGCATAAACCTTTTGAGGCGTGAGTGAGCTAACTTGTAAACCACTTAACCAATTTGAATCAAATTTGCTACAGCTCTAGGGACACATAGGGATACCTCAACAGCAAAGACTGTGATGATGTAATCTACCCCACTTCAAGATGGTGGACACATAAACTTTTGTGGCGCAAGTGCACTAACTTGTGGACAGTCTAACCAATTTGAACCAAATTTGCTACAGCTGAATGGACACTTAGGGACAGGGTGGATTTGATTTAAATCAAACTGATTTAAATCATGATTTAAATCACTAGCAGGGTGGATAAAAATTAAAAAAAAATCCGATTTAAATCAAAAAAATCGGATTTTTTTCTTTAAATCGGATTTTTTTTTATTTAAATCGTTTTTTTAAAAAATTTTTATCCACCCTGCTAGTGATTTAAATCAGTTTGATTTAAATCAAATCCACCCTGCTTAGGGATGCCCCAATGGTGCAATTTGTGATTATGCCACCCACCCTGATCCAAGATGGCGGACACATGAACATTTGAGGTGCAAGAGATCTAACTTGCGGACCTCGATATGCACCAAATTTAGTTCCGATGTAGAGAGAGTGAAAGGAAAGTTGGCTGATTAGTTCTTACTAGAACAGCTTGTTAGGCTGTGAGCCCTTTGGGGAGCAATTTTATTTATTTCTATGTATACCACTTTGGGAACTTTTGTTAAAATGCTGTATATAAATATTCATCATATTCATGTCTTTCTCTGAAATTAAGGACCCGTTCAGACATCACTCTCGTCAGTGACTGTATTTACCAGCTAGGAAGCACAACAGGAAATACTTCACAGAAGAGGTGCTTCCTGCTGTAAATGTTTAGAGCTACCATTGCTGTTTTGGTGCAATCTATCTCCCAAACAGATCCTGCTGACCCATGTAAAGAACAGGGATACCACAGTGTCACCACTCTGTATTATCCCACATTAATGGGTTTGTTTGTTTATTGTGCATGGCTCGTGCTCTCAGTCAGAAATTGGATCGCCCGCAGGTCTGTGGGTAACACCCTGCCTCCTTACTAAAGGACTTGGCTATTACAGTCAGTGGCTTACATTGATTCATTTACTCATGAGTAGTGCTATTGAAATTAGCAGACCACATTTACATGTCCTATTATTTAACCGAGATCCGGTTGGCGGGGACTAGAGACAGGGCCTTTTCGGTTGTGGTGCCTCGGCTTTGGAACACCCTCCCTGAAGAGCTTCACCATGCTCCCTCCCTCAGTGTTTTTAGAAAACATCTCAAAACATACCTTTTTAAGGAGGCTTTTTAATGTTCCATTATTGTTTTGTTATATCTGGTAGGTTTTTAGCTTCTTTAGCTTTTTATAATTTTCAGTTTTAATTTGAACCTAATAATTGTGGTTTTTAATCTGACTTTTAAAAAAAGAAGTTAATTTTATTACTTTTATTGTATCTGTGTCTATCTTATTGTTGTGAGCCGCCCCGAGCAGTAGTGCACTGGAGGAGTGGGATATAAATATTTTAAATAAATAATAATAAATTAGTTTCCATGGGAGAGCTTATGAGTAACTTAGTCTGGATGTAAGCCACTGACTGTAATAGTCTGTCTAATAACTCACTCCCCCATCCCCCACATATTATACACGCATCCCTCTACCTCTATGGGATTTCAGACAGAAAGGGACATTTTTAAAAAAATATAAAGGTTGAAGCCCCCTGCCCTAACACATCAATCAGTTCTGCCACTGATTAATCTTCAGTGTCGTCAGGGATGGTAATGCATAGCCAACCAAGTTTATGTTTGAACTTTAAAACGAAACAAGAAACTCTGAAAAATCAGGGAATTGACCTTGGTACTAGGGATAAAAGAAAACAAAACCTTCTTTTGTTTAACACAGATGTCTAGAGTAGTTTAAACATAATTAAGATACATTTACTATCATACAAACAAAAGGCCAATGTTACTTTCTGATTGTCTAAAGTCTCCTTTACTGAGTGAAGCCTCTGTATCTAATTTTTTTAAAAATAGGCAACATTCAACTGTAAACCTTGGTATTTAAGCACAGTAGTTAGAAGTACAAATTGTATAGCAGTTTCTAGATTTTAAACAAAAACAGTCCAACACCTAAAATATTACCAATGTATTTAAAGCATTTCTATGGCGTTTTTCTATTAAGAACATTAAAAGCAGTTTACAGAAATAAAACCATAATATACAACACAAACAGTAATGAAATATAAATTAAAATGGATTTATCTTTGCATAAAGATGTATAAAACTAATGTGAGCAGCAATTAAAAAAACACACACTAGTAAAAGGTGCAGATAACAAAGATCAAAGCTTGATCTTGGATGGATAAAAGCACTGGTGCTTCTGTCACCAGTCCAGGAGAACATTCGGCGTGTGAGGAACCACTGGAAAATCTTCTCCCTAGGAGCCACAACTAATTCACCTGGTGTGAAAACCTAGAGGAGGGCCTCCAAAGCAGAGCTTTTGTTTTCGGCAGACATACAGGAAAAGATGGTCTGTCAGACATCCCATTCTCAATCTGTTTAGGGCTTTAAAAATCAAAACAAACATGCTAAATTGAGCCTAAAAACTCACTGGAAGCCAACACAGATATTTTAAAATCCAGAGTGGTGTATCCTTGTTGACTGTCACATTCTGAACAAAGTAAGATTTTTGAATTGCCTTCAAGGGCAGCCCTATGTACAATATCTCACAGTGATCTAACCTGAATGTTACCAGAGTGTGGATAACTTTAAACAAGCCAACTCTGCCTGGGAGGGGTTAGCTAGTACATCAGTCTAACCTAACAGGGAGGCCATAGCATCTGCTTGGCATGCAGAAGGTTGCAGGTTCAATCCCTGGCATCTCCAAGTAAGGCTGGAGAAACACTCCTGCCTGAAACACTAGAGAACTGTTTTCAGTCAGTGTAGACAATAGGGATGTGCATGGAAACAGCTCGGAGGCCCTTTATGGGCCTCCAAACCAGTTCGATGGCAGGGGATGTTTTGCTTTAAGAGCAGGGGAGGGTGCACTTACCCCTCTTGCTGCCGGCATCCGTTTTTATAAAAGCTCATCAAGGCCCTATTGCCCGGATATAACCGCAAGTCCCTGATGTGCCGGTGTGTCGGGGACTTCCGGTTATATCCAGGCAATGGGGCGGCAGGGAGGTACGCTGCCGCCCCGATGAGCTTTTACAAAAACGGACGCCGGCAGGGGGAAAGCGGCGGGAGGGGTAAGTGCACCCTCCCCCGGTCTTAAAGTGGCACCCCCGCCACCTTCAAGCCTCCCCGCCGAGGCTCTGTGCACACCCCTAGTAGACAATACTGAGCTGGAAGAACCAATTGTCTGACTCAGGATCAGGCAGCTTCCTATGTCCCTAACCTTGGCCTAGTACATGGTCTGAGTTATGACATAGCCATTTTGCTAAAGCCAAGCAGGCCTCAGTCTTGTCAGTGCCTGGATGAATGCCCACCTGGGAGCCAGATGTAAGCTACCTTAAGTCCCATGGCTGCAGGCAGGATCTAAGTGTAACAAATAAATAAGCTGATGAAGTGCACTTTGTGCCCTGGGCATATTTTGAGCATCCAACAGAAGGGCCAGATCTAACAGTGCCCTAAGCTGTGAATTTGCTCCTGAGGATGGAGTGCAATCCTATCCAGTCAGCAAACACCCTGCCGCCCCCCTCCCCCGGCACAAAGTTCATTAAGCCACTTACTGACAGCACCTGTTTTATCCGATTTAATAAACAGATACCAACAAATCTTTTTTTTAAAAATTCCCATTATATCCCATAACCTGTGATGAAGCAACTGACACATCACATGTCAATGAAAGGATGAAAAGTTAGGGATTAAAAATAAAATAAAATCAAAGAATATAATAATAATTGTAATATGCCTCTTGGTCATATGCTAAGTTTTTCTTTCAGAACTAAGGCAATGTTTAATTTTTCCTGTCTGAATGAGGTTCTAGTTGATAAAGGTCTTTAAAAGCTTCTTTATCATTTTAAGATTGGAACGACCCAGATTGAGAAGAAGTTGCATGCTCTCTTCCCCTTGCTGAGGGGGCCTGAGCTGTCTTGATTTCATAAGGGAAGAGATACCAAGTTAGCATTTTCAGATCCTGATCATCTTGAATTTTCCACATTCCATTTCTAATGCTCTCTTCCTTTTCTCAGGACACTGATATATTTCATGGCCTCCCCCGCCCCATTTCTGGATCTACAGACAGATACTGCCTCTAAAAAGTCCCAGAAAACATTTTTTTATTTTTTATTTTTAAACAGCTTATAAAACACAAACACCACACACATTGTTCAGATAATAAGGCTGACATCCTGACTAGTGTTGCACTGGCACAATGAGAGAAGCTGCATAAACTTAATTAGTTTGTAGAGCCATGTGACTCTGTGGTTCTCCATTATGTTGCACAACCATTAGTGGAAGACCTTTTCTGGGACACACAAAACACTCGTACCACGTGACTTGTGCAACATCACAAACATCTTCCACTAGTGCAAAATTGAGCCTGAAACAAATCTTCCTTTCTTTGTGCAACAGCATTGGGCTGCATCTAGCGCAGGACTGCTCAACTTCGCCCCTCCTGCAGATGTTGGCCTAAAACTCCCATAATCCCTGGCCACTATTGGCCACTGTGGCTGTGGATTATGGAAGTAGTCCCAAAACAGCTGGGGGACCAATGTTGAGCAGGCCTGATTTAGTGCAATCATGTTCTGGATGTAGGCCACTGCCTTAAAAAATGGTCAAAAAAATTCCTCAAGATTCTGAGTGTTCTCAACAACTTCCCAGCACTATATCCCCTAACCCAACATTCTGTCTGTCACCTCTCCATTACTGCTCTGCTGCAGCGTCTACATCCACCGTTTCATCTTTCCTCCATCACTCCTGCTATCAACACTCTAACCCACCTATTTGGCTTGGTGCAGGCCAGGGACCGCTTCTTATGTTATGTTCTGCACTCAAATACAAAATATATCTTAAAGGTACACATGTGTACTGAATACAGCTTCTCACTTTATTACAAGATTGCAAATGGATTGGCTCTCTTTCTACGTATATTTTAAAAGGAAGAACTTATACAGGTGTGTTCCCTTTTGAGGGAGGAGCTATGATTCAGAGTGCATAATTGGCATGTAGAAGGTGCATCTCCAGTTAAAAGGGTCTCATGCATGGGAGCTGGGAAAGACCACTACTTGAGATCCAAGACAGCCATTGCCAGTCAGATTGCACAATACTAGTTTAGACCAGGCCTGCTCAACTTAGGCCCCCCAGCTGTGTTTGGACTACAACTCCCATAAACCCCAGCCACAGGGTCCTGTAGCCAGGAATTATGGGAGTTGTAGGCCAACATCTGCAGGAGGGCCGAAGTTGAGCAGGCCTGGTTTAGACGGACCAATTGTCTTGACTCATTTATAAGGCAGGTTCATATAGATGCAAACAAAACATGTATGCTTTGTGCTTGGATACTGGAACTTAAGTACAACACACCATGCAAGCAGCCACCTCAGGAGAGAAAGGGTAAGTACAGTTCAGTTAGAAATGGCAAGGGCTGCATATGTGTCTCTTCTAAGACCTGTCAAGATGGAAGAGCTGGGACTTTGGCAACAGGGGGATTCAAAGGTGCTTGGGACCATAAATAAGCAGGTTTGCTACTTGGTTGCTCAGCACTCCCAACCTGTGTTCCCTCTAAGGGCTGTGTGTGTGTGTGTGTGTGCGTGTGTGTGCGCGCGTGCATGCGCTCACACGTTTCTTGATGTCCACTCAGTTAATTTTAGATCTTGCTCAGGTGGAATCAGGAAGGCCCTAATCTGAATGCATGTGTGCGCACATTGCCTTGATACTGCTGCCCAGAACAAAACTCATTCCGCACTCAGATGAAAAAAAAATTAGAGAGAAAACTGCTCACAACATGATGTACACCTAGAGCTAATACGACATTCCCGACTATTAGAACAGCCATTGGGTGAGGCCCCAGTGAATCCAGTACAGCAGTGCTTGGCAGATCTGAGATGCCTGGGAGGCATGGCCCCTAGACTGGGATATTCAGAAGTAAAGTTATTTAATAAAATCTTTAATTGTTCCAGACAGCCCCATTTCTGTTCTAAGTATGTTTCTTGTAAAGAGGATATAGAGAAGTCAATTTACTCTCTCCATACACTCACAACGTCCGTCACTAAGTCTAGTAATTTTGTCAAGTGTCCACTGTCTGCCTCCTAAATCCAAAGAAAAATGTGTCAAGGCCTGTAGTACAGTCTTGTTAGGTCACCTGCAAGGACCAGCATTATGTGATGGTTAACTAAAGGCAGCTGTTAGCATAATTAGTTGCAAACCACGGCTGATTAGAAGAGGAATGTTTGGAGTATTATGCTGTTCAATAAGTTGTTATACAACTATGGAAAAGAAACATTCATGAGATTGAGACATTTAACAAGCACCGGCAATTATATGTGAATTACTGGAATTGGACTATCCCAATAGAAATTATTATGCAGGAAATAATGGCTATGATGCTTGTTTTGATCCCTCTTCTCTTTCCATTAAAAATTATTTAATAGGAATTAAAATGCTATCCTTTACAATTAAGAACATGATGATAAACCCATCTTAACTGTAACCCTTTTTCTTTACTCATTTTTGATTGTGTCTTGACAAATTCAATTTAAGCAAATAAAAGGATCTGCATTACTCATATCTCATATGAGGATTTTTAAGAGCCATATCCTAAAGAAGCATTTTGAACACAGCAAATGCAGCTTCTTTGTGGAGGTGGCATAGCTGTTTAAATCTTATTCTAAAGAACTGTCCTTCCTCTTTCAAAGAGGAATAATGTGGTTTTGTTAAGAATATTTTTTAGGTAATGCTTTCACTTACTATGAATCTTGAAACTATGCAAGTCAATTCTGAAATCTTCTACCAGACATATGAAACACATACATGTGCATAAGCCAAGGAGGACAACCTATACTCCGGTTCTTGTTTCTACTCAGTGGGAAAGAAAGGAGTAAGAGGAGGACAGCACAAGACCAAAGCTGAGTCCCTCTTCCTCCTGCCTGTTCCAATCCTAATGGGTTCTCCAAAGGGCAGGGAAGAAGGGAAAGGGGACTGAGATGTCAGATGCAACAACCTAAATGAATCTGATGCATTTAGTGGGTTGAGAAGTTAGTGGATGTTCATCTACAAAAGGGCTGAGGTACAGCGAAGAACAAAGCAACTATGCAAGTTCAGAGTGTTAGTAAGTGTAAATAATTCCACAGAAAGTGGAAAGCTAAATGTAACACTCACCTAGGCTTTCAAGGACCACCTCCTTATTTACTTACAGTTTATTTATTTATGGCCTTTAGGGTATATCCTCCTGGAGCAGCTAACCACAACAGATAAAACAGAGGGAATCACAGTATAAAAGAACGGCCACCCATCCATATAAACCTACCTGTAGCTTAGGATCTTCCTCCAAGATACATCTTCTGGTCCCCTTATCATCTGAGCTACGGTGGAGAAGTTACACAGGACAGGATAATCAGAAAGCACTAGCCCTATTCAGATGCTGTGTTTGATACATGTACCAACTGTGTACAATGAGTGCACACACAGATTTTAACACAAATGCAGTTATTCACACATCATGTTCAATGCATGTGTATGAGTATATTTCCTATCTGTACCCTCTTTTTGAGGGAAACTGTATTCAGGTTTACTTTTAAAATGAATTCATGTATGGCTGTGTCCAAAAGCCTGTACACACACAGACACCTACACACACACACTCAGTATAATGTCTGAATAGGGCTAGAGGCACCAAGATTTTGGGACAGCTTCCCATGGGGAACTGGCTCCATCCCCTCCTTGAGGCTTTCCAATGCCAGGTAAGGCAATTTTATATCAGAGAGCCTGGCAAGCAAGCTCTCTGAAACCGACAGGTTTCCTTCTAATTTTCATATTAAGTTGTGCTAGGATATTTTGGGACATAGGAAGCTGCCAAAAGCTCCACCTTTTGGGTGGAGTCAGACCACTGGGTCCATCTAGCTCAGTATTGTCTACACAGACTGGCAGCGGCTTCTCCAAGGCTAGCTCCAGTAACCTCCCTTTCCTTTTACAAATTCTTTCCCAGTCATTGTCAGGAATCGACACAAAACAAGTCCACATAACTCAGTCACTCCTCCCTGCTGCAGAAGGCTGCAGAGAGTTTGAGCAGTGTTGATGGCATAATCACCTCAGCCAATGGAAGAGTGTTTTTGCTCTGCCAGGGAAACGTGAATTTTTAAACAGAGTTTCTAAACAAACTAGGATGAAAAAATGGCAACACTATCTAATGGTGAGCTGTTTAATGGGTTAATACTAGTAAAAATACTATCTGAGGATTTAGGAGACATCCCCATTGATCTAGAATAAAGTTCCCTTCTACTACTGCAACTAGATCACCAGTTGCAAGGGCTTAGGCCCAGTTATGGCCTCATCCCAATGGTGGTACCATCTGCATCCTTGAATTTCCTGTAAAAGAAATGAATGGCTCTCATTCAGGACCACTTCTTTCCCTGAGGGGAAAGAAGGCACAAGTGATGACTCCCACTGCTGGTATTTGTGCTTTTTGTGTAACAGGCCAATTGGGCATCTTCCACTTCTGAGACATACAAGTCCCACTCTTTAAATCTCTCTGTGGGCTAGGCATATTGGAATCCTCTTGTAAAACACAGCTTTCCCTGTGCTGCCCCTAAAGATAGTGTGTGCTCTCTCTCTCTGGCTCAGTGCACACTATCCCAGCAAGTCGGTACAAAGTTCAGGAGGAAAAACCAGCGGTGCCTGGTGTGCACGCATTCGTGACACCTCCGACTTGCCGACACATTCCCGACATGTCCAACCAACTTTCCAGCGTCAGGTGAAGAATGTCGGGTTCCTTCCTATGGCCAACTTTCACCAGCCAACTTCAATTCTTGGTTAGAAATTAGACGGAGAGTGTTGGGCACAGGAAAGAACCCAACGTTCTCCACCCAATATGGCAGGTTTGGGCGACACACAAACACTGGAACTTTTCGCAATGTGTGTGCACTGGGCACATATGGGTCCTCCTCCTGCATTTTGTACCAAATTGCTGGGGATAGTGTGAATAGACCAGATAGATAGATAGATAAGCGCACACAATCATTAGGGAGAAAGTTTAATTTATTTATTAATATGTGATAAATTATGTATATTGCCTCCTGTCTTTGCAGATTGGGGACCCACAGAGTACCTAATGAAAATAATATAAAAAATAATATCTATATTTCGCTTAGGTGTATCCGTGGCTAAACCCATGTGTGGCAGCTCTTGCAAGAGTTCACAAGCAGAAGCATTATGGTGATTGGGCAGTGGAGACTCCATATGCAGATAGGGAGGAAGAGCCTGTGAGAGCAGAAGCATCATGGAGATTGGGTAGAGGGGATTCCATATGCAGATAGAGAGGAGAAGCCTGTGATGGTTAAGGACAGTTGCAATGCAACTGTTACTGGCTGGAAGATGTTCTTGATTGCAGAGTAGATAAATTTATCTTCTTTACACTTATTTCTCTTAGATGTGCCGTTCCACCAGAAATCACATGAGTGGTGCAACTCTCATGAGAGTTCCGGACACGCAGGCAGCAAGTAGTTTGGATGGGCGGTTGACCGGCTGACTGAGGGAGCTGCCGCCATCGATGGAGGCTTGACCAACTGAGGGAGTAAGCAGTTTTGGTGGGCGGTGGAGCAGCATGTAGGGCAGGAGCCAGTGGCCCGGGTGAGGGAGCTGGTGGTGGCGAGGAGGATTGTAGGCTTCGGTGGCTGTGGGAGCTGGCGGTGGTGAAAGAGGAAGAGGATTGGAACCTTGGACAATAGAAGGAGGTGGCGGAGCTTGGCCGAGTGAGGGGGCTGGTGGGGGCGAGCAGGACACAACAGTGCCTTCTCTACAGCGATCAATGGTGAGTGTAAATAGGCAAGGGGAGGAACACAGAGAACAGGCGCAAGGTGGCAGAGAGGACGCTTCAGAGAGGATGGTGGACAGTCCTCCTCTCCGCCCATCCTGCTGCCAGCATGTCGGGATGCCCCACACTGGGGCCAAGCAGAACCACTATCTGCAGAACAGAGAGGGAGGAGGGGATGGGGGGCCAAAACGAAGAACTGTGAGGGACAAAAGCACTGACTCTTCCTGCCAGATTTTTTTTTTAAAAACCATTCTGAACTTCAATAACTCTGACAGACATGGGAGCAGCCCCATTCCTTACAGTACATGCACCCAGTTGCCCATTCAAATGCTAAGCTAACTGTACATTGACCAAGGCTGCAGACAGAACTGCCCTGAGCCTTTTGGAAGGGCGGTATAAATTTTTTAATAATAAATAAATAATAATAAAATAATAAGTCACTCTCAGCTCCCTCTTGCTGTAGTCGAGCATGTCTGCTTATTGCCAGCTGCAAAAGAGGCAGGACATCATTGCTCCCTTTAAGTTGTGTGGACACTCAAATGCCCACAAGCCTTTCACTGTCCACACACTCTCACTCAGGCAAAATTTGGAAGCCCCCACATTGAATGCATGTGCATATACACTGCCTTGATACTTTCAACCACAACAAAACTCAGCAGTCCTCACACAGATCATGGGGGTGGGGGACCCAGGGGAGCCACTATATTTACAAGAACAAGTTTTCAGCCACGGACAACTGCACACAGGCTCAGACTGTGTCAACAGGGCACATTCCCGGTGCGCGCCCCTGCACCCATCAGCAGTGTATTCTCCCACTCTTAATTACCCATTCTACTCAAAACCCGGCATCAACATGGTATCCTTCTGTTTTGGATTTGAGGATAGGAGGCACTACCCCTATGTCTCGGGTAGATTTCAGATGGCACTCTTGGTGATGATTGCTCTTCTAAATGGGAGCTACTATATGGAGTCCCTCAGGGCTCCATTCTGTCACCAATGCTTCTTCACCAATGCATCATCTACATGAAACCGCTGGGTGAGGTCATTAGGAGATTTGGTGCTGGGTGTTATCAGTATTCTGACAATACACAAATCTATTTCTCCTTGTCATCAACATCAGGAAATGGCATTAGCTCCTTAAAAGCCTGTATATGGGCAGTAATGGGGTGGATGATGGAGAAAAAATTGAAGCTGAATCCAAGCAAGATGGAGGGTGCTCACTGTTGGGGGTCATAATTTCAAGATGGGATGGAACTTCCTGTTCTGAATGAGATTACACTCACCCAGAAAGAACAGGTTTGTAGCTTGGGAGTATTCTTGAACCCGGGTCTCACCCTGGTGCCTCAGGTTGAATCTGCCTCAGGCTGAGGACCAATTTGATGGTTTATGCGGCAGTGGTGCATGCGGCAAAACAACAATTTTGGTCCGCACGCATTGTGTCTAGAGGTTCGCATTCACAGAGCTATCCCAGGTTTATTTCTGTTCCTTTCTGTTTTGAATCAGTCCCCAGAGAATTTGTTCTGCTGTAATGCTTTTAATGGGTTCTTTGTGGATAAAATCTCCTGTATTTGGGCCAACTTGGACTCCACTATTTCTTCAAGGTCTATGAAGGAGGTGTCCAGCAATCCCTCTTGCAGTATTAGATTGGATCAGTTTCAATCTGAGATTCCTAAGGATGTGGACAAGCTACTTGGGGTGGTGTGTCCTACCACTTGTTCTCAGGATCCTTGCCTGATTTGGCTGCTTCTATCTAACAAGCAGATTGTTGGTCTATTTAATATCATAAATGCATCATTGAGGGAGATGTAAAGTGTCCCCTTGCTTCAAGGAGGCAATGGTTAGATCACTCCTTAAGAAGCATACCTTGTATCCCTTAGCAATGGCTAGTTACAGGCCAGAAATGCACTTTGTCCAAGGGCAATGTTGGGTGAGGATAAATCCAGCCCCACTTGACAGTGGTGAACAAAATATTAGATGTGAGGAGAAACCCTGTGCACCCCTCAAACCTTTGTTCAACTTCAGTCAATTAATTTCTCCCATCCAAGTCAAAGGACCCACTAAGTTATATGACGCCTTGCACTGAAATTGTGTTTGGTTGGCTTTTTAAAAATGATGTAAACTACTTTCAAGCTTTGAGAAAAACAGCATAGAAATATTTTAATGGCTAGTTCTAGCATAATCTAATCTAAAACTGTTATTAAAAACAGTGTTTTTAAATATGCATACAGCACTTTTCCTATTCATTCAGAGCACTTATGGTATTAAGGGATTCATTTCCCTTTGTCACAATTAATTTATTTTCCAAATCAGGTTCAGACCAGGACTACTAAAAATATGGATGAAAATCGGACTATGCACTTTTGAATGCTTAGTTTATTGGTTTTGAGGGTTTTTTTTGGGGTTTTTTTTTTTTTTTTGGCATTATTTTATTTTAAACGACACTAACCAGACAAAGGCAATTTCTGTTATGTCCCATTTTTCGAAGTTTGAAAATCATATCTCCTATAGAAAAACATTTTCATTATCAGGTCTGCAGGCATCGTGACACAGAAATGGAGGAGACCATTTCTAAGTAACAATCTGATACATGTCTTACATCTAAAGCCAAGTAATAATGTTTTCCTGGAAAGAAAGCACACACACAGTGGGAAGGTTCAGTCATCAAGAGGAAGCACAACATTGACACCACAATAACCAAATTTTGGGTTGTTTCATCATATAATGGTTTGTCCAGGTCCTGTCCCTTTTCCTTACCTTCCATAATCTAGGATTGCTTCTCTCTATGCAAGAGCCTTGGGAGGGTGGAGCTACTAAAACAAGCCAAGACTAAATCACAATTCTGGCTTCATATATCATGCAAGGCCACAGTTAGGACAAACTAACCAACTTCAAATCCTAGGTTCAGCTTGTGGTTTGATTGGCTGAAATAAACCATCGTTTGTTGACTTGTGTGGCTTCAGACAAACTAACAACTGTTTAAAAAAACCCCAAAAAACCACACACACACACAAAACAAACAAACAAAACAAACAAACCATGGTTCCGCTTCATGTCTGATCCTGTGCAGTATGTGAAATTTCCCCATCATCCACTAAATGATTTAATTAGCAAATGCCTATACAGGTTGAGTACCCCTTATCCGAACTGCTTGGGATCAGAAGTGTTCTGGATTTTGGACTTTTCCAGATTTGGAATATTTGCATAATGAGATATCTTGGACATGGGATCAAAGTCTAAACACGTTACTGTATTTTATTTTCTCTCTCTCTAAGTCTCTCTTCTCCACTCTGCTTCCTTGATCCTACCTGCCTCCATTACGGCCCTTTTATTGGCATGGCAAGACTCCCCCAGAGTGCTTCACATGAGTCCTGAGGGTGTCTCAGCTACCCGCCCTGCGAGCCCACTCTGGGCCGCCCACAACACTGCCGCAGAACCCGTGTTTGCTGGCGCCTGGCTGGAGGAAGGCCTCCAGAGCACATGGATGCCGCCGATCAGCTGTTTGGCAGTGTCTGGGAGCAGCAAAGCCTGCAGGCCTATTGTGGAGAAGGTGGGGAAGCATGCTTCCGCCTCCCCTTCCCCTAGCTACCTCTTGCCAGCCACCAACAACAGAGAGACTGGCATACCCACAACCCTACTCGCCTAAATAAGTTTTGACTGCATGTTTAAAAGCAGCAAAATTGGGAATCTGTGAGTGAGTGAGCGGTGTCCGGATTTTGGAGCATTCCAGATTTCGGATGCCCGGATAAGTGATACTCAACCTGTACCACTATGATACTACAGAAGTTAATACTTTTCAAAAGCATAAACAAGCTGTTCTATCACAAAGCACTGCAGTTACTTCACCCCACCCTCAGCCTGCACAAGTTCGAGCTCCTATAGTTGGATGGTTTTATTGATACGCTTGATCTTGCCCAAAAGATCTTAAAGGGAATTATCTTTGTTCAACAAACCTATGAATTAGGTTGCGAAAGTCTTGCCTGAGGACATTTGGTGAAATTCATGGCTGAATATTCAAACCCAACATTTTAGATCACAACTTCTGTGACCCACCAAGTGAAAAACAGTCTATTAACCATAAATGGTCCACCAAAAGCTCAATAAACCTTGTTTAGCTGCCTGGTTAGGAACGCAGAATCAGGAGAGTTATCAAGAATCTGGCAAGCTACAATACATGGCTGTTGGGTTGTGTACACCTTGGCAAACCACAGGTTGTGGCAGGCTGTTCTATCCACTTTCTGAACATAGGAAGCGGCCTTAAATGGAATCAGACCATTGGTCCATCTAGCTCAGTATTGTCTACACAGACTGGCAGTGGCTTCTCCAAGGTTTCAGGCAGGAGTCTCTCTCAGCCCTATCTTGGAGATGCCAGAGAGGGAACTTGGAACCTTCGGCATGCAAACATGCAGGTGCTCTTCCCAGAGCAGCCCCATCCCCTAAGGGGAATATCTTACAGTGCTCACACATGTAGTCTCCCATTCAAATGCAAACCAGGGGTGGATTCTGCTTAGCAAAGGGGACAATTCATGCTTGCTACCACAAGACCAGCTCTCCTCCATTATGGCTTTTAATTATGGCTCCTATTATAGCTTAATAACCACTGAAATACCTATCTTCCATGAGTTTGTCTGATCTTTTTAAAACAATGCAAGCTACTGTCTTAATAATTATATATTTATGAGTTCTAGCCAGGCCTCAGCATTGCTCTGACACTATTATTTGTGGTTTCTCATATTTCATATTAGAGAAAATGACTAATGACAACAGCAGTTCCTAGCTTGTTACAGTTTCTTCAAATAACTTTCAGTGGCAGCTTCCTCTGTGATACAGTATTATATATTGGTAAACAGTGGGTTTCCTTTTATCATGGTGAAATTACCCTAATTGTTTAAGCAGTAAATACTCTTCCCAATATAGCATTTCAGTTACTTAACCAGAACATTATTATTCACATAGCTCTTAATGGCCTAAATGCTGTACTGTGTTGTTATTTTTTTTAATCATTTGCATGACTGACAGATGTTATCAGTAGTTTGCTAGTATTCCCATTTTACAGACAAGGAATTAAGACCGAGAAATAATGGCTTGCTGAAAAGAGCCAGAGCCATGTCCAGGTGCAACACTGAATCTTAGTTGTACCATGCCAGCCCAGTCTGGTCTAATACACACGAGCCAGGTCTGTGCTCACAGGAGCACACCATGGATGTCATAGGAACATAGGAAGCTGCCATATACTGAGTCAGACCCCTGGTCCACCTAGCTCAGTATTGTCTTCACAGACTGGCAGCGGCTTCTCCAAGGCTGCAGGCAGGAATCTCTCTCAGCCCTATCTTGGAGATGCCAGGGAGGGAACTTGGAACCTTCTGCTCTTCCCAGAGCGGCTCCATCCCCTAAGGGGAATATCTTAAGAGTGCACACACATCAAGTCTCCCATTCATATGCAACCAGGGCAGACCCTGCTTAGCTAAGGGGACAAGTCATGTTTGCTACCACAAGACCAGCTCTCCTAACATTAATTCTCCATTCTCATGGAATGTCTAGGACACCATGGGAATCTAGCACACCATGGAACTCTAGGACCAACAAACGGAAGTACTTTTTCACACAACGCATAATCCACTTGTGGAATTCTCCGCCACGAGATGTGGTGACAGCCAACAACCTGGATGGCTTTAAGAGGGGTTTGGATAACTTCATGGAGGGGAGATCTATCAAGGGCTACTAGTTGGAGGGCTAAAGCCCACCTCCAGCCTCAAAGGCAGGATGCCTCTGAGTACCAGTTGCAGGGGAGTAACAGCAGGAGAGAGGGCATGGCCTCAACTCCTCCCTGTGGCTTCCAGCGGCATCTGGTGGGCCACTGTGCGAAACAGGATGCTGGACTAGATGGGCTTTGGGCCTGATCCAACAAGGCATGTTCTTATGGATGCACACATCATGGGAGGCTCATGACCCACAGGAATCACACAAGACACCAGTTGTATGAGCATGCCTAAGCATTTGGGGTGGGGGGGAATGGAGCAGTGTTCCTTCTAAGGTGTCTGCACATATGCACGCTCACAAATGTTTTAATATCATCTCAGTTAATTTTAGATCCCACTCAGGTTGAATCAGGAAGGCCGCACTCTGAATGTATGTACATACAGTTCATACAACTAGAATCCTGACTTGATCCTAGCCAGACAGCAAGTCTGCCATCAACCCATTCACTCTCACAAGTAGTGCAGCAGGGGGTTGTCAATGAGCATCTGAACCAGGCTACACTCTGGTTCATACAGTTGCTCATGGAATGGCAGACATCTGGAGGCCACTTCAAATTGCTCAGCATGGTAGCTTTCTTTGCACAGCAAATTGTTTGTTTGTTTATTGAATTTATATACCGCCTAGTATAAAAATCTCTAGGCAGTTTACAAAATTAAAACATACAATATAACACATTTAAAATTCATAAAAAGATAAAAATTATAGCTAAAAACACGTTAAAAAATTTAAAAATACAATTTCAGTTGAAGTTCTGGGAAAACAAGTGCGTATTCAGGGTCCTCCTAAAAGCAAACAGAGAAGGAGATGCTCTTATTTCAGCAGGGAGCGGGCTCCAAAGCCCTGGGGCAGCCACAGAAAAGGGCCAGTTCTGAGTTGCCACCAAACGAGATTGCAGCACCGGTAGTCGGATCTCTCTAGATGATCTTAATAGGTGACAAGGTTCATGACCGAGAAGACGCTCTCTTAAATACCCTGGACCTAAGCCGTTAAGGGCCTTATAGGTAATAATTAGCACTTTGCATTTTGTTCGGAAACCTATCGGCAGCCAGAGCAGTTATTTTAGAATTTGTGTTATATGGTCCCTTCGGGTAAACACAGAGACCAGTCTGGCTGCAGCATTCTGTACGAATTGCAGTTTCCAAACTACATACAAAGGCAACCCCACGTAGAGTGCATTACAGTAGTCAAGCCTAGAGGTTACCAGCATATGTACTACTGTTTTAAGGTCACTAATCTCCAAGAATGGATGTATCTGGCGTAACAGCTGAAGCTGATAAAAAGCAATCCTGGCCACAGCCTCAATCTTAGAGACCAGGGAGAGTTTGGGATCCAGGAGCACTCCCAGACTACGAACCTGGTCATTCAGGGGGAGGGTAACCCCATCCAGAACAGGCAGATCTAAGCCATCTCTCGGATCCCGACCCCCTACATACAGTACCTCCGTCTTGCTTGGATTTAACCTCAGTCTGTTATCCCTCATCCAGCCCAATATCACCTCCAGGCAGGCACTTAAGGGGGTCATGCCATTTCCTGATGAAGTTGGTATGGAAAAATAGATCTGGGTGTTATCAGCATATTGATAGCGTCCCAGACCAAACTTCCTGATGATCTCTCCCAGCGGTTTCATGTAGATGTTAAAAAGCATTGGAGACAGTATGGAGCCTTGTGGAACTCAACACTTTAGCTCTCGCTTTTCAGAGCAATAGTCTCCAAGCAACACCATCTGGAATTGGAGATCATCCATCAGGCCGACCAAGGCAGTCTCAACCCCACAGCCCACCCGAAAGCACAGCAAATAGTTTATGTGGTTCATCATGCCAATCAGACAATTTACTCTGTGTCATGGTAGAACCTTTTCAGGGAAGTTTGGTGTGGAGAAAGACCACCAAACCTGCATCATGTCTCAACTGCAATTTGATATGTATTGATAAATTAAATAATTAATCACACAATGTAAAAAGTGTATTTTAATTGAAGTTAAATGCCCCATGCTTAGAATAGCGTTGTAAATAATCTGTGTGCATCCCGTGGCTTCTGCAAGGCTTTTCAAGTGATTTTCCAAGTGATAAATTATCTGACTGTGTTAAGTTAGAGAAGCAACTGTTGTAATTAGATATCTTCAAAATGGTGCCTATGGTAATATACTGTATTCCTTTTTCTTTTTCTAATCTATTTTAAATGTGAAATGCAGTTAAAAGTCAGGCATGGAGGACACAATCGACCACAGTTCTGCATGCTTAAACATCACTGACTTCAATGAGAAGTTGCTGGATTCTGGTCCATGGTTATACCGAGGTCTGAAGAGTCATTCATCTAGTTACATCTAGTAGGTAAGGATTGCCTCCAGGTGACCAGCACCTGGTTTACAAAAATTAGTTCTTTGTCACAAACGATTAACAGGTATATGTGGGTTGATACATTCTGTAGATCGATTTGCAAGGCTCAATTAAACCAACTGTTTGTTGTAAACACATTAACCACAATTAAACTCTACAGCTTAATCAGGCCTTATTCACAAGTAAAATGGGGAAAATCCACTGAAGTTCTCTTGATGCACAGTGCGGGTGATGGGGGTGGTCTCAAATTGGGGCTTCTAGAAGTCTGGCTCCAGGTCTTTACCTTCTGTACTGCCACCATTCCACTTCTACATCAAGCCTGGTAGACTGAGCTCCAGGATGTGAGAGTGCTGTCTAGACTGCAGTTCTGGCATACCTGAGCATCCAGCCAGCTAGACTCAGTGGCAACTTTATTTTTACATTTATAGCCCACTCTTCCTCCGAGGAGAACAGACGAACATGATTATGTTTATGCCCACAACCATCCTGTAATGTAGGCTACTCTAAGAGATAAGTGACTGGCCCAGAAACACCCAGTGAATTTCATGGATGAATGGGAAACTGAACTCAGGTCTCCCCACTCCTATTCCAACACTCTAACTGCTACACCACATTGGCTTGATGTTTGTCCACGTCTGAGGTTGACAGAAGAAGTCACTTCTCTTCCATGTTCCCTTGCTACTAAGCTGGCATCATCAGCAGCACTTTCTGACCCATGCTTCCACTGGGTCTCCTTCCCTCCAAACATGGGAAGGAGAGTCAGTGGAAGCAAAGGAAGAAAGCCCTCCTGCTACTCAATAATGAAAGATCCTAGGCAGCTGATCCAGGCTCCTTCCTGCACTTTCTGGCACCCTGAATAAGGGTCCTGCAAAGGTGCATCTGGGGTGATTACCTCAATTTGCCACATTGTTCCTGGTTGGCCACATGGGTCAATCCTGGCCTACCAAATCCTATAAAGCACTAGCTTCAGATCTTGAACTGAGCAACTCAGCTCTAGTGTGAGGACACTGCCTAAACAGCTATTGACTTCCCCCAATTGCTGCCTTATATCTTGACTTGCTTCTGCCGCCCTAACCATCTGTTGTCTGTTTGGGACCATGTACCTGCTTCTGTCCCCCTTGGGGCAACAGGCTAGACCAACTTGGGACTTGGAACTTAACTACCTGGAGTCTGATCCTTGCTGAGGTCTAACATTTCCACAATCCCTATTAAAATGGGGTTATGGAATCTTCTGCAGCATCTATTCACTTGAATGGGTTTGTAAAGGAAGATGAACCCAGTGAATTCTGTTTCTAATCTGCTAAAGAACATATTATTTATTATTATTATTAATAATAATTTGATTTTTATACCGCCCTTCCAAAATGGCTCAGGGAGGTTTACAATTAAAACAAACCACTAAAACAGTAAAGAGCTAAAACAAATTAAAAACAATGTAACAATTAACAATTTAAAAGCATTTTAAAACAACAATTAAACAATTACAGTGATTAAAAACCCAAAATCTGGTTTTCAATTTTAAAATAAACCAGATGTTAAAACCCCCAAAGTTTAGGAAGCTGAGAAAGCTTGGGTGAAAAGATGGGTTTTCAGGTGTTTTTTGAAAATTGCCAGAGATGAGGAGAATCGTATCTTAGCAGGGAGTGCATTCCACACAATCTCGGGGCAGCAACCGAGAAGGCCCGTCTCTGTGTAGCCACCAAACGAGTTGACGGTAACTGGAGACGGACCTTCTCAGATGACCTCAGTGGGCGGTGGGGCTCATAATGAAGAAGACGCTCTCTTAGATACCCAGGGCCTAAGCCGTTTAGGGCTTTGTAAGTTATAACTAGCACTTTGTATTTTGTCCGGGAACCTATTGGCAGCCAGTGTAACTCCATCAGTAAAGGAGTAACATGGTCTCTCCGAGATGACCCAGAGCCCAACCTGGCTGCCACGTTCTGAACCAACCGAAGTTTCCGGACTACGTACAAAGGCAGCCCCTTTAAACAATTAAACAATTATTAAACAATTATAGCCCCTGGTGGCGCAGTGGTAAAACTGCTGCCCTGTAACCAGAAGGTTACAAGTTTGATCGTGACCAGGGGCTCAAGGTTGACTCAGCCTTCCATCCTTCCAAGGTCGGTAAAATGAGTACCCAGAATGTTGGTGGCAATATGCTAAATCATTGTAAACTGCTTAGAGAGCTCCGGCTATAGAGCGGTATATAAATGTAAGTGCTATTGCTATTGCTATAGCACTAACATGGAGATGTATCTGTTTTCTTTATAGCATGAATGTGAACTCATACCACAGAAATGCTATGCAATTTAGTTATACAGTATCAGCCTGCAACACAACTGCATCGCCCATTCTAATAATAATACATGTTATTTGTTAGCCAGCCCACAACAAACTCTTCTCTGGGCAGCTCACAACACAATATTAAAACACATCCAATAAAAACAAAAAACAAAATAATACAAAACATAATTGTACATCTTTTTTTTAAATCAGTTTTTTTAAAAAAGGCTGAGTGAACAGAAAGGTCTTCATCTGACATCTAAAAGAACAGAGTGATGACGCCAGGCGAATTCCATATTGGACTGCTACCACAAAGAAGGCCCTAGTAGCCACCCACCTCACCTCAATTCAGCAGGGGCCCTCAGAACAGGTCTCAGAAGAAGATTTTAAGGTCTGAGTCAGGACATACGGGGTCTACCACTCTCTCAGGTAAGTTGGTCCCAAGCCGTTTAGGACTCCAAAGGTAAAAACCAGCACTTTGAATTGGGTCCAGAAACAGACTGGCAGCCAGTGCAGCTGATGAAGCACTGGCGTGATATGATCAAAATGCCCAGAAGAAACTGATGCACACCACCCAAGTTAAGTAACACAAGTCACTGTCACACAATGGATGAGTGCTAGAGCAGGGGTTCTCAAACCTTTTTGATACTGTGACCCCCTAAAATAATATATAAAGCTATGAGCCTCCCCCCACTCCCATTTAAAGCTACTGGCTGACATCCTGACTAATGATGCGTAGACCAAAAACACATTGCTGAGGGACAAGCAACATGTTTCCAGTCTAGCAGAGTGCTCCCAGAGCACTGGCAAGCTCTGAAAAGTATTTGCACTTTTGCACAAGTGTGGAACAGTGCCCATGCTTTGGCAGACCAGCGCTTTGGCAAACCAGCGCTTCACTGATGTTAGGAACACACACTTTGTTAATCAGGATGTCAGCCACTGATTAGGTAGAGACAAATAAAGCACATTTACCTTTTAAATGAGGTTGAGCTTGCTTGCTCCTAATTAGTTTTTCAAACCTGGGTTTTATGTTTGAATTTGCTAATATAAGTTTGGAATCCAAGTTATTTTCACTAGGTATTTGCTCATTATAGCAACAACTACTGAAAACTCAGATTTACACAAGTATGAATCACGATGGGGGAAAACCGGGTTGGGCTTCTTTAGCCTGGTTTTCCCCCATCGTGAGAATAGCCTCAGTGTCTCCCAAAAGGCAACTCTTCCCTGGCCCATCTGCCAAAGAAGTGTCATTGCTATGCCTACTCTTGCGTCTGTCCTCACAACCAGCCTAACCCTGCCTGGGCTGCCCCAGGCAGGATTAGCCTGGACGTGAGAAGCAGCGGGATCCTTGCAGACCCCTCCACTCCCCGTCCACCCAATCCCCTTAACAATCCTGGCTTTTAGCTGAGGTTAAGGGTGCTCTTGCACTCTTATCCCAGTTACTAGGTATCATGTGACTCCTTGGGCTGTGCGTAGCTCAACAGGTTCTGGCCCCGGATCCTTCCACCCTGCTCCGTGCTTCATGGAGCTGCACGGAGCGGAGCTGCCCATGTGGGTGTGCAGGAAGTGTGCTGAAGAGGACCGGCTTGGTGGAGAGGTGAAAGCAGCATTTCTCCTGCGCCCTCCCCACCAGCCATTGTGTGCATCACCCCCTTGGCATTGTGAGCAGTGGAGGAGCCAAGCAGATATTGGCTTCTGTTTCTGCCTGCCTGCCATCATCCCTGACCATCTCCACACCTTGGTCATGTTGAATAAGGCCCCTGTCCTCCTGAAAGCTCCTTCCCGAGTTGTTTGAGACCCCTTGGGAGGTTTCCAATTCCCCCAGGATGAGAACCCGTGCTCTAGAGAAACTTATAACATATAAAATATAAATAAGATCACAAAGCGTGCAGGCATTGTAGGAGACTAATAATGTCTTTGGGCGTATCATCAGATATGGACATACTTGTTATGGGGAATAATGTTTTTTAAGTGAGAAAGTACCAAGAACCATTCAGCTAACATTAATTGTGTTTTTAAGTCCCATTAAGTCCCAATGAGAGACCTTAAAGGCCAAGTTGAAGACGGATCATCCTGGAGAGAATCTATCTATGTGGTCACGAAGAGCTGACATCGACTTGACAACACTTAATCAATCAATCAATCAAAAGCCCTCCAACTGAAATCAATGGGACTTAAAGTTAGTTTAAGCTAAGCTGGATAATTCCATTCTGTTCTACACTGGTCAGACCTCACTTGCATGAGTGTGTTCAGTGCTGGATACCGCACTTTAGGAAGGACAATTATATAGAACAGGTTCAGTGGAGGGCAACAAAGATGGTGAAGAGGTCTGGAAACCAAGTCCTATGAAGAATGGTTGAAGGAGCTGGCTATGCTTAGGGAAGAGGAGACTAGGGGGAGACTAGGGGGAAATAGGATAGATGTCTTCAGATATTTCACGGACTGTCTCACAGAAGCAGCTGACTTCTTCTCTGTTGCTCCTCAGGGCAGGACTAGAAATAGTGAGTTGAAATAACATGGAAGCAGATTCCCTCTAACCATTAGAAGAAGTTTCCCAAGTGTAACTGTGGAACAGACTGCCTCACCCAGTACTGTAGTGGGTTCTCATTCTCTAGAAGTTTTAAAACAGAGCCTAGGGCCACTGGCCAGGGATACCATAGCACAGAGAGTCTCAAACATGGGTTCTCAATGTCTGATTTAGGCCTGTACAACAACTTGTGATCCAGCCCACAAGTAATTTAGAATTGGCTCCCACAGGCCTCTGCTGCCCAGCTGAGACTATAAGAAGGGTGTGCATGTGACCAAATACCTGATAGACCATACTATATGACTCTTTATCTGGCTTGGCAGGTCTTGAATTCTTTAGGCTCAATGTTCCTACAACAGGTTTGCCATATTCCAGAAGAGAGTCATTCTGTGTGAGAGGATCTGTAATTATGCAGGACTAGGCGCAGTGGAGAAATGATTTGACTACCAAACCAGAGGTTGCCGGTTCGAATCCCCGCTGGTATGTTTCCCAGACGATGGGAAACACCTTTATCGGGCAGCAGTGATATAGGAAGATGCTGAAAGGCACCATCTCATACTGCACAGGAGAACGCAATGGTAAACCCCTCCTATATTCCACCAAAGACAATCACAGGGCTCTGTGGTCACCAGGAGTCGACACCAACTCGACAGCATACTTTACCTTTAGATAAAATACAATGAATTAAATAAAGTTATCAAAGCATAAATACAACATAAAAAGGGATAAAATCGGCTTACCAGCACCATGGCAACCCTAACAACTTTTAGTTAAATTTACTATTGTGATTTTATGCTGTGAAGTGTCTGCTGTTTTAAACGGTTTTTCTTTCGTTGCTAGATTTTAAAAAATTGTTTTAAGACACTCTGTGAAAGCATGTATTGAAGGACAGAATATGAATGTAAATGCACTAAATAAAATTACATTTTTTTTTTAAAAAAAGAACCATATTGAACGCTTTGCCCCTGCTTATGGATTGTGGGCTTTTTATAATTTTTGAACCTTTTCAAGCCTTCAAAAGCAGTGATGTCACCAAAATCACCACAACCATGCGAAGAGCCACTTTCTGCAAAATGGCTTGGTCCTTGCAGATATATTAGGAGAAGTCATCCTCATGAATAGCTAGCTGCACATGTGAACTAGGCCTTAGCCTCTGGGTAGTAAGCACAAGGAGTTCTATTAGTGTTAATGCATACAAAGCATGATACATATGCTAAATAAATGATGGAGCTGAGTGAACAAAGCCCAGTCCCTGTATCTAAGTCAGGTCTGATCTATATGTGAATAAGGGGAGCATTCAAAAATGTGATGCCTTGCTATCTCAGAACTCATCTGTGCTGCACAGCTCAGTCTTTGCAGAATTTCTGGGAGTGGAAGCACACTTTTCCCTCTGAATTAAAACTGGAGAACACTGAAAGCTTACAGCTGAAAAGGGTGACTTAATTACACCTCCCTAAAAGAGCCCATCCTATATGTCACCTGAAAAGACTCTCATGCAGAGATCAACAGGCAAGCTCCTCAGAGCTGGTAACTCTGCTTTGTCTCAGTATTAGGCTGCAGAGACAGGACAGAATTACTCACCCCAGGTGACACTGGCTAGAAGACAAAACTAGAGCAGTGAATCATACAGAGCTGCAGAAGGCAGCCTCTTCCAGATGCGGGCTCATGGGAGCTTTTCATTAATAAATGTATTTATTTCCCATAGCTCACTGTCCAATCTCTAACCACACATTAGGATGTTCATTACCTATTCTCTAACAGCAACTAGGATACTCTGACATGCAGGATGAGCATTACTGATCTAACTGAAAGGTCAGTCTCCAAAATTAAGGAAGATAGGGAACTACTGTCCTCAAAAGAGGCTCAAACCACACTATTTCCCCTTCCTTTTTGAATGTTCTCTTTCCTTTCACAGGGCTATGCCTTTCACATTCTGTTATTTTTAAATTTCTGGGTAGTGCAAAGAAGTAAAAAATAAAACATTACCACCACATCATATCTGCACAGGAACCCACATCTTTTACTAGTACACAGACGGCAAAAATCACAAATTCAATCAATGAACAACTCTGTGTTCCCGATCAACTGAGCAGTAGATATTCTAAAAAATCCTTCATGATTTTAACACATGTGTGTACAAAAAAACAGGGGTAGCATGTCCCATCTTGGAAGAAGCATTGCTCCTCTTCTCTCACACCCGGGGAAATGCCTGTTCCAAGATGGCACCTGCTGTGACCTCTGCAGACATAATCTTTAAAAAGGAGGGTAGGAATCATGTTTCTCTCCCCACACAATCTACTGTTCTATTCCTTTGCAGAGAGACACACAGTTTTAACTGATTAATGAAATCAATTAAAATTAAAGCAATGAATCCATTTTTCTTCAGTTGGGTGATGACCCTAGGAATAATCTGTAAATCTGATGACACTGGGGACGTGGTTTGCTTGGCTCTAGGCTTGTACAGGCTCTGGAAAGACTACAAGTACCTCTGAAGACATGGAGCTGCTTCATTTTTTTAATGTGGATACTTAATTTTATTATTGTTTTATTTTGTAATTATGCCTCAAAACCCCACGTCTGGTCCAGATATTCTATTGCAGTGATCTTAACTGCAAGACCTGGGAGGCCGTGACAGCTCCCATTGACCCTAAGTGTGGCTCTCTGACAAATTATTTATTAGGCCTGTGCAAACCTTCAGTTAAAGCTGAATACTCCACACAGGGCCCTATCACTGTGCAGAGGCAACCTCCTCACTTTGCAGTGCCGTACTTGGCTCAGTACCAGTGGGGCTCCTTTAAGGGAAATGGGACCCTTTCAAGCCCCAGTGTCATCTTGGAAGTTGTGCATGGAGTGCTGGGAAGTTTAGTCCTTCCCTCCCTTTCTCCACTGAGATAGGAAAGTACATGCCTTCAAAGATTGCATTGAGGCTTGCTGTGCCTGTTAAAATAAATAAATAAATAAATTTTATTTATCCATTTCACCTCCTGGGCAATGGGGAAAGCTTAGCACTGCATGGAGATCAATCTGGTGGGAAATGGCTCTCACCGGTGGTGCACCTAGGTAGTTTGGGTGCCCGGACTGCCCCCATGCAAGCTGCCCCACTGGCCGCTGCGGTGAGGTCGAACCACTAATCTTGCCAGTAGTTCTAGCCGGCATGTGTGCGGCTGCGGGGTGAGGTTCAGCAGGCATCCCCCCACAGCGTGGCTCCTACTCTACCTGCCACCACGGCGGGGGGGGGGTGCCTCCTCGACACCCCTCCCCACCCTCCGGCTGTGCACATGGTGGCTAGAATTACTGTCAAGATCGGCGGTTCGACCTCGTGGTGGTGTCCACCCGGACCCTGGAACATCTCTGGCTCTCACACTGAAGGGTTTTTGCCAAAGGGGCTCCCGCTTTAAAAATAGTGAAGATCTCTGTTTTACTGTATCCCACTTTAAACCTGCTAGAAAGGACTAGGTACTGGGGAAACAAAAAAAAATTGCTCTGTGGAAGAGGCACCCTTTTATTTGTCTACAATTTGACTCATAAACTGAGGCTTATAGCTGCTGCATGGGGATTAAAACAAAAATCATATTGATAGTCTATTTCTGTGTAACTGAGTCTCTCAAAACTGCTTCTGCTCTGGACAGTCTGTTGTTTCGAAACCCCCATACACCCGCCTTAGGAGCGGAGTCCCTCAAGACAAACATTTGAACTTAAAATGCGATGGTTTCCACAACAGCTAGGCAAGTGATAACAAATAGAGCTTGATGTTGTGGTGTCCCTTATAAAAGGAAACAACTGAATGTCAAACTTTCGCTTTTGCTTCCAACTTGCCATTGCTGAAAAATCTCGTAGGAGGTACTTCAGCCTAGTGCCATATTGGAAAAATGCCTTTCCAAAAAACTTGGCTCCTTGAACTAACGTCTATATATTAATGATTGGGAGCCAGAGTTATTTAACAGATAGAGTGATGAACCGGGACCAATAAAACCTGAGTTCAGGTCTCCATTCTGCCAAGCTCACCGGTTGGCCTTGTGCAAGTTATTATTTTTCAGCCTAACCTACCTAATATGGTTGTTGTGAAGATAAAGCTGTATAATTCCAGGAACCCCCTTTCTGATCCTCTTGGAACAACACTGGATAGAAATACAATAAAATAAATGTATAATATATTCTATTATAGCTCACAATCATGGCTTGAGATAAAAGTTATATAAATTATAAGTGTCACTCTGCCTTGGATAACATGCATCTAAAATAGAAAGAAACAGTCACAGGAAGTATTCAAGGAAAAGAGAGCAATGTTTATATTTAAGGTTTTGCAAGTGGTAAGTGACTGTATTAAAACACTGATGCATAAGCTTCACTTACACTTCATGCATCTGATAAAGAGTATGCTACAATAAGTGTATTTGTTTTTAAAGTGGCACAAGATTGTTTGTTGCCACAGACTAAAACAGTTACTAATGTACAAGGTATTGTGCTACAACTGTAGAGAAGACAAAAACAGGAGTATTAGTTCTGGACTCCCTTCTTCTGCAGGAACCTGTCAGATCTTCATCAGAGACCCTGCTTGTATGTCCCCATCTTTAGATGGATGGCAACTGGAGAAAGGGACTTTTCTGTGGTGGTACCTCATCTTTGGAATATTCTTCCCAGAAGTCTATCCGGCATCCTAGGTATCAAGTGAAAGTTATCTTAGTCTCCTGGGCTTTTAGCTGAAGGGATTTTTACTACTGCTGAGAAGAAGTAGTCTTCTGAATAGAAGAAATAAACTTCTTCTACTACTACTGCTGTGTTGTTTTTTAAATGAAATTCTGATTGTGATTGTTTTCACTTGATTTTGATTTTAATCACTTGCTTAATTTTGATTTTAATTATTTGTTTTAAATATTACAGTGTGGCTGAAGAACAGGATAGAAATTTAAAAATACATGTACATGCAAGTACATACACATATATTTGAAACACCACAAATACATTTTAGTATATCTCTCAACTACCCAAGCAAACCCACTTAAGCTATCTGTAATTTAAAAGTGCAATCTGTGATCCCTGCGAGCAAATTAATTGCAGGAACACATGTATTAAATCTAATATTATTTTATAAGTCTAAGAGCAGCCACAACATACATTATTATACCCACAGCAAACCAAACCTGGTGAATAACTCAATATTCTTAGAATCCTAGTTTTAAAAGTTGTTATAATATATGCTGCAAAAATTACTACAGTAGAAAACCCTTCCCCCAGTAAGCAAATGCTAGATGGTCAAAGTGCACAGTTTTATGGCTTGATATGTCACCCTGATGTCTCATTAAAATGAACTTAAATAATGGAAATGTTCATGATGGTAAGGGATTTACAGCAGGCTACTTGCAATCCCTAGATAAACATCTATTGTAGAAAGAGTTCCTACCCATTCAACCTAGATCCCAACTAGTGTTCTAATTTTTTTTTCAATCTGTGTGCAGAATGAGTTTTGTTCTGGGTGGCAGTATCAAGGCATTGTGTGTGCACATGCATTCAGAGTGGGGTCTTCCTGATTAAACTGGAGCAGGATCTCAAATTAACTGAGCGGATATCAAAAAACTCGTGTGCACACATACACATGTGTTAGAGAGAACACTGATCCAAACACTATTTCATAACATAAGAAAAAGCTGTACATCTTGTGACCTGCTGAACGCTGTCCCCAATCATGTGTTCCGGTCTGCCAAATGATCAATAACCCCGTTTTTGCAACCCCAGGCTGCTGAAGTTTGAGCACTTCTGGGCCACCATGCAGGCTGAAGAATGTGCAAATTAATAAATTCACAAGCTGAACAAGTCCAACACTTCTACAGTAACCGTATATCTCTCCCTACCCCACCAAAAGCAAGTTTGCACATTTGACTGCAACATTAAATCAATGGCTTACAAGTGTGACATAATCACAGACCATACACAATTCTCATCTCCGTCATCTGCCTTTGGGGGTAGGTGTGTCCCCTGACCCCAAGCATTCATCTCTCTAATTTGAATATGGCTTGCCAATGTCTCAAACCAACATTGGCTGGCTCAAAAACCTGACAATTAGTTCCAAAAACTAGCGGAGCCTGCTTTCTACTTCTTTTAACACAGTGACTCTTAACCTAGGACCAGTGTTCCCTCTAACAGGGATTCCCAGATGTTGACTACAGCTCCCAGAATCCCCAAGCAAAAGCCATTGCAGCTGGAGGTTCTGGGAGTTGTAGTCAAGAACATCTGGGAATCCCAGTTAGAGGGAACACTGCCTAGGACCTCCTCCCATGTGCTGTGAACTTAGTTTGTATCCAACTATGAGCACATGGATTACAAAGCTGTGTGATCTATAATTTGAGTGGCCACCATCTTGAAACAGCATGGTGGATCAGCACAGAATACTGCATCAGGCTCCCCTAAACCCTACCACCCATGTGCCATTAATCTGGTTTGTATCAAACTGTAAATACAAACGTTATTAGAGAGGGACACACAAAGTGGCCCTGAGCCACTTTGGAAGGGCGGTATAAAAATCAAATCAAATCAAATCAAATCAAAAAATAAGCAAGCTCAGACACGATGATCTCATAAGCCATCTTCCCTTCAGAAAGTAGGCTAAGAATAGTTTTAGGGAAGGAATGGATCGCCAGAAAAGTCTCTTCTCCAAAAGCAAGATTGCACTGAAATCAGTTTCAGCTTTAAAAGGGAAAGAGCTCTAAAAATTATGTGGGGAAATGCCACCCTACCGCCTGCCTCTCTATTATGCTCCCAGTATAGATGGGGAAAGTGTAACATGGTCAGAAGAGACATTTTAAATGTTCTCTAATTCTGTGAAATCAATGTGTACAGCTAGGATTGGTTTTAATAGGTACAGTCATGGCACAATTCAATTATTTCACAGACTGCACCTGCACATCCATCTTTTTCTCAGAGTCTTATGATAGAAACAGGATGGTGCTCATGTGTTACAACAGCACACAGGGAACAAATAATGCAATTGCCATCCTCATATGGAAGTCCAGAGAGTCATATACATTTACATTGCCACAAAGCAAAACAGGTAGCATGTAAGCCTAGAGGGCATAGAGGTCTGGCTTTTTTTTAATAAAGCACTATCATTGCTGATTTGCAAACATATTTAAGTGCATGCAAATTTCAAAACTACCCACTGCTACAATTAAAGCTGAGCGAAAAACAAGGCATTCTAATGAAGAAAAAGATAATAACGTTAGTACAGAGCTCTAAAACACTTCAAATTTCTAAGTGCAATATTTTTTAGATATTTGGACAAGTAGGCAGCTGAAATTGTTCCAGCACTGAGATGGATTTTTAAACCTTACTGGGTTGTAATCTAAGATGTGAAAAGACAGATGGCAGGAGAAGGGTAATTGGAGATCTGCTGCACCTGTAAAGTCTGTGTTCGTTCACTGAATGTGTACGCACAAATAAAACATGTTTACTATTATGCTCATAAGTACATCTTCATCACTTGATGACTTGCATGTGTGGGAACAGCCATCAGATTAAGAGCATAAGAACAGCCCTGCTGGATCAGGCCCAAGGCCCATCTAGTCCAGCATCCTGTTTCACACAGTGGTCCACTAGATACCTCTGGGAAGCCCACAGGCAAGAGCCGAGGGCATGCCCTCTCTCCTATTGTTGCTCCCCTGCAACTGGTATTCAAAGGCATCTTGCTTCTGAGGCTGGAAGTGGCCAATAGCCACCAGACTAGTAGCCACTGATAGACCTGTCCTCCATGCATTTGTCGAAGTCCTTTTTAAAGCCATCCAAGCAAGTGGCCACAGCCACATCCTATTGCAGAGAATGCCAAAGATTGATTATGTGCTGTGTGGAAAATTAGTTCCTTCTGTCAGTCCTAAATTTCCTGGTCTTCAGTTTCATGGGATGACCCCTGGGTTCTAGTGGTGTGTGTGTGTGTGTGTGTGTGTGTGTGTGTGTGTGTGTGTGTGTGTGTGTGTGAGAGAGAGAGAGAGAGAGAGAGAGAGAGAGAGAGAGAGAGAGAGAGAGAGAGAGAGAGAGAGAGAGAAATTTCTCTCTGTCCACTTTCTCTACTCCATGCATAATTTTATGCACCTCTATCATGTCTCCCGGGAGTCGCCTCTTTTCCAAGGTAAAGAGCCCCAGATGCTGTATGCCCCTGATCATCTCGTTTGCCCTTTTCTGGACCCTTTCCAGATCTACACAGCCCTTCTTAAGATATGATGATCAGAACTATACACAGTACTCCAAATGTATAAAACATTTGTATTATGTATAATTTGGAGTACTGTACTCAGTACTTAAAAGGCACCATAGATTTGTAAAAGGAAATTAAAAAATTAGCATTTCTAATTTCAATCCCCTTCCTAATAAAGTCCTAAACAGCTTGGGGCTTGGGTATTTAAGAGGACGCCTTCTTCACTATGAACTACACCGCCCACTGAGATCATCTGGAGAGGTTCGTCTGCAGTTGCCACTGGCTCGTCTGGTGGCTACTCAGGGATGGGCCTTCTCCGTTGCTGCCCCGAGGCTTTGGAACACACTTCCTGCTGAAATAAGAGCCTCCCCACCTCTTACAACTTTTTAAAAGGCAGTCAAAATGCATTTGTTCACCCAGGCCTTTAATTAGATACTAGCTTAACCCACACAAAGCATCTGCGTGCTGGTACTTGATTGCTTCCCTCACCCTCTGCCACAGCCTCCCCCCCTCACCTCAGAGATCTCTCCACCCTCAAGTGAGCCACTCCTCCTCCATTCGGCTGCTTCCATCCCCCTCAACCTTCTTGGTTGTGGCTGCAGCATTGCTGGCGCCTATTGGCCAAGCTGACCGAGCCCTTCCTTGCTGCCGCCACTGCCATGACCACTCGTTCCTCTCAGGCCGCTGACAGGCCCGAGGCCATGCCTTGCCTGCCTCCCTCTCTCCGTCAATGGCCTCAGTAGCCCCAAAGAGCAGCAGTAGTTGACTGCGCCCTTCCTTGCTGCCACCATGGCCACTCATTCCCCTCAGGCCGCTGACAGGCTCGGGCCTGTCCCTTGCCTTTTCTTCTTTCACTGTTCTCCTCCCTTCTTTTCCTCTCTTTCTCTCTCCTCCACTCACTCTTCCCCTCTGTCTTTCTTCTTCTCCCTTCTTTTTCCCCCTCTCTCTCCCCCTTCATGAGTTAACAGATCTTGTTCGTCTTGTTTCCTCATCTAACTCACAAAAAGGCAGCCTCCTTTTCCTGAAGGGGCTCTTTCCTCTTTTCCTCCTCCTGCTAAATAAAGAGAATCACCACATTAAAAGTTGCCTCTTTGCCAAGTTAGCAGGGGTTTACCCTAAATAGTTTAGTGTTATCTGCAAATCTGTCCACTTCTCTGTTTACCCCAGATAGTTTATGAACAAGTTAAAGAGCACCAGTCCAAATTCAGATCCCTGGGGGACCTTACTTCCCTCCATTGTGGAAACTTTCTATTTATCTCTACCCTCTGTTTGCTGTGCTTCAAACCAGTTACCAATCCACACATGAACCTGTCCCCTTATCCCGTGACTGCGAAATTTACTCAAGAGTCTTTGGTTGGGAACTCTGTCAAAAGCTTTTTGGAAGTTAACACAAACAGAAATTTCATTTCTCCTCAAACAAAGTACTTTTCATTAGAGACAATCAATAACATCAAATACAGAGTAATCAGGTCAAATGATAGGAAAATACTTGAATAACATTTTTATCATACACCAAGGACCACAAAATTATAGCTTTCCTGTATGGCCTAGTTATCACAAAGAAAGTGGTTAATCTGGCTGGGTTTGGACTGTTCCACTTCACACTGCAAGTGGGTACTCACACAACTGAATGCTGCTACAAACAAAAACAAAGTATTAAACTAGATGTAACAAAGACTGGTTCTAGCCTAACCTTCTTTCTAACATGCTATGTATGAGGAATATTTTTATGTGCAGGTCACTCAGTCATATGAATGGGGACTTACAATCTGAAGTGGTACAGTCCCCACACAGTTTGCCAACTCATCTGCTGTTTCGGACACCTATGTTTACCAGAGTTGTCACCCTATGAGATACATTGTAGTTAAATACACATAATCAACTAATTGATCAACTTAACAAAATTAGCAAATGAAGAAACAACAGGTTGCTTACCTGTAACTTGGGTTCTTCTAGTGGTCATCTGTGCTCTTACACGAATGGGCTTTGCACCTGTGCAGAGACCACATCGGAGCTTCCAAGCTAGAGAACTGCTTTTTGGTGGTAGCTACCCCCCCCCCGGTATATAGGCGGCTGCGTAGGCTTCCCTCTCCAGTCTTCTGAGTCCGCAATCTGAAAGAGACTATCAGAAAAGACATGAGAAGAGGAGAGGATGGGTGGGCGTGTAAGAACACAAATGACCACTAGAAGAACCCAAGTTACAGGTAAGCAACTTGTCATTCTTCGACGTGGTCTCTGTGCTTTACACGAATGGGCACATAGCAAGCTGCACCGTGCCCTGCTCACTTGGAGGCGGGATCAGGCAAAGATGGATTGCAGCACCACCCTGCCAAACGCCGTGTCTTTTCTGGCTTGCACATCCAGGGCGTAATGGTGTATGAAGGAGTGCTTAGATACCCACGTAGACACCTGGCAGATGACATCCAGAGGAATGGACCTGTCAAAGGCAGTAGATGTCGCAACCGCCCTCATCAAATGTGCTTGAAGAGAGGGCGGAGGAGGCTTCTTGGCGATCTGGTAAGCCAGGGAGATAGTGTGGCCCACCCATCTGGATATAGTCTGTGCAGAGGCTTGTTTGCCCTTGTTAGGGCCAGAGTGGAGCACAAAAAGAGAATTGGAGGTCCGAAAGACAGAGGTACGGTTGACGTAAAAGGCAAACGCCCTTCGGACGTCCAAAGTGTGGAGGCGGTGTTCGGCCGCCGTTGTCGGTTCAGCGAAGAATGCAGGTAAAGAGATAGGTTGGGAGCGGTGGAATGAAGTGACTACTTTGGAAAAAAGGCAATGTCCGGCCCTAGGACGGCTTTTTCTTTGTGGAAAGTGAGGTACGGAGGGTCAACTCTAAGAGCCCTGAGTTCACTGACCCATCTGGCCGAGGTGATAGCCATGAGGAAGGCCACTTTACAGGAAAGAAGGTCGAGAGAAATTGTAGCCATGGGTTCGAAGGGAGCGTTCATCAGTGAAGAGAGGACCAAGGTCAGGTCCCAGGCCGGAGCCATGACTGGAGGATCTGGATAAAAGGTGAGTGAGACCTTTAGGAAACGCTTGACAGTGGGGTGCTGGAACCATGAGGGTGTGGAGGCAGGGGAGTTAGCCACTATGGCTGCCAGGTGGACTCGCAATGACGGGATTTTAAGTCCGGCATGCTTGAGGGATAACAAGTAGGCACAAATATGTTCCACAGAGACAGAGAGTAGGGGAATTTCCCTGTCTTGTAGATAGGCTAGAAAACAGGTCCACTTGTGGGAGTAAGAGGAGACTGTGGAGGGTTTGCGCGAGGCCTGGACTATTCATAGCAGGTCCACCGGGAGGGCGGGACTATGTGCCCGGCTGTGAGGTGGAGACACTGCAGGTCTGGATGGAGAAGGTGACCGTTCTGCATGGAGAGGAGATGAGGGATGGCCGGGAAGTGGTAATATTGATGGTTGGATAGACGAAGAAGTTGGGGAAACCAGGGTCGCCTGGGCCACCACGGGGTGATAAGGATGCATTGCAGGAGGTCCTGGGATATCTTCTGAAGGACTCGAGGAATTGGAGGGAAGGCATAGATGAAGTGGTTCGTCCAAGGCAGGGTAAATGCGTCTCCCAGGGAGAGTGGCTTCCAACTCCCAGTTGGTCCAGCGGCATGGTTGTTCGGGAGGGAGCTCCTCAGGCTGAGAGTCATGGTCGGACTTGTACACGGGATCGTGTAGGCTGGAGTCTACACGATACAACTTCAGTATCTAAGACCATTTCAGTGTGTAGAGTTCGGGACCGACATTCGGTATCATGCGTCGACCTGTGCTTTTTTGCTGGCGCTTCAGAAGGGGCGTGACGGTCCTTCTTTCTCTTCTTCTTTTTGGACGGCTGGACAGAATGCGGTTCAATCAAGGCTGCTGTCGAGATTGACATTGCCACCGAATTCTTCGGTATCGACGTCGAAGCCCAAGCCGTGGGATCAATGGGCACATTCACCTCGGGGGTAGTCGCCGAGACACCCAGAGGGACAGAAATGGGCTGTAAACCCCGGGCTACAGGAGAGGTATTGGACGAAGCCTACATGATGGAAAGTTTGTCCGAGCCCAAAGGCTGGAACAACTGTTCCCAAAGCCAAGAATGAAGCCGAGAGGCCAGATTCTTGCGTGCCTGCTTGGTAAAGGCCGTGCAGTGTATGCAAGAGCCAACTTTATGTGACTCACCAAGGCAAAAAAGGCAGAGTTTGTGGTCGTTGGTCGAAGGGATCTTGGATTTGCAGTGACCACACTGCTTAAATTTTGTAGTTTTTGCCATGGGCTGAAGAAGGTAAATGCAGAGAAGTGGAGGCGAAGGATCCGCAGGACGCCGGGAAGGATCCGCCGAAGGCCGCGACAAGATGGAAAACGAAACAGAGTTATGGGGGGGGGACCGGGGGTGAAATAAAAACGCTAAAGAAGGGAAGTACTGAACTAAAAATGAAGAGAAAAGAGGAAAGGAGAATGCAGTACTTGCAAAGCGTCTAGCAAGGAAGAGCTCACGATGTGTCTTTGATTGCGGACGAAAACAGACTGGAGAGGGAAGCCCACACAGCCATCTATATACCAAGGGGGTGGGGCTACCACCAAAAAGCAGCTCTCTAGCTTAGAAGCTCCGATGTGGTCTCTGCGCAGGCACAAAGCCCATTCGTGTAAAACACAAGAGACCATGTCGAAGAACAAATAGTTGTAAAAAATGGCTTATTTTAAGAGAGATGCGCATGACAAATTCCAGGTAACTTGGAAACCATTCTTGGAACTGTATCCATTACGAAAAATATTTTTGTAGAAACCTTTTTAGTGGTCAGAGTGAGTCTGTTAGGAATTTTTGTGTGTGTGTTTTTCCTTTTGTTTATTTTTTGTTTTGTTTGTTTATCTAAAAGGGGGGAGGGTTTTGAGGAATGGGATGGGTATTATATAAAAATGAGAGAGTTTTGTTTCTTTCTCTTAATGTTCATTTGTTAAAACTGTTCATCCTCTCTGAAAAATTATTAATAAAAGGCCACATTTTTTAGATGAATCACAAATTCATCTGTAAGTCACTGAAATTTGACTAGACGGTGCAAACACGTCAATTTTAAATTGCATCACACATACTGAGCATACTATATAAGTAAGAATGGGATCAATTATTCCATTGTAACACGGACAATAGTAATGTCTGAATTATAGTTTCCCTAAGAGCTCTAAAATGGGTTTGTTTTTCAAAAATAAAACCAGTCTCCAACAGCATCTTTGGATATTTCCCTCCTGTTCTTGCCATGGACTGATGTAGCTTGTTGATAGATTTTGCTAAATGGGGATGGCTACTGCTTGTTTGGTGTTAATGGGCTTTTATTTTATGGGGTTTGTATCCAAAGACAGTCATGACTAAGCACCAGTTGAAATCAATGAGATGTGACTAACTTAGTCCCATTTAATTTAATGAGACTTCAGTCATAACTAACTTCCTTTGGAAACCACCTGCTGTTTTTATGACTTCAAGTGTATGCTACCCTGAGAACTTATGCTGAAGGGCATCTTATAAACTTGCTAAATAAATAAATGACTATAATAAACATTCCTGCCTGCTTAAGAGGGAAGGAATGCCCCTTTTGAGTTGATATTTGTCACCAATTTTTTTAAGTACTTGTCTTAACAGGAGCTAAACGTTTTTTAGAAATGAGTTGCCCTCTTAACAGCACCTTTAATAGCTTTAATCAATTAAACTAAACTCCAAAGTCCTCACACACAGACACACACTGAAGAATGAGTTCAACCTAATTAAAATTATTTGTGACCAAGTCCTACTGAAATTAATGGAACTTCAGAATTTAGCTGTACATTGTACCGTTGGATCCCAAGCACAGTTACGCAAAGGTCCCACTGAATTCAATGCAACATATTCCCAAGACACTAATGTTTGCTGAGTTGCTCCAAGTTTCTCTTATCAGAGAAGCATCAAAGGACATATAAAAAGAGTATACTGGATTGGAATAATCTAAGCTTAGATTATTTTAGTAGGAAGTATTTTAAATTTTAGGGTTTTCTCTCCGTGCAAGTTACTATGTCAGTAAATATGGATTTGTTAAAAGGTATACGTCCTACCGAGAGAGTTGCTAGATTGACAATGCAGACAACTCTTTCCCCCTTTAAAGTAGTTGGTGCTGCTGGTGAGGAGAGTGGAGGTGAAGGAAGCAATAAGTGAACACCACTGAGAGTCTCCTCTGAGCGAGCTGAGAAGGGCCAAGTTTATTACGACAGAAAGAGGCCTGAGAAGGCAGCTGAGGCAGGGGTCAACCCTGTTGATGCAGACCTACTAGGCAGCTGCATTGTAAACTGATGCTAGTGGGCCTCATAGGGCGCTGCTGTCTGCCAGCTGCAAGCCTGTAGTGCTGACAAAGCCTCCTTGAATCTCTATCCGCTAAGAATGTAGTGCTATCCTTCCACTTAGCTGCTGCTTAGGAGTGGCCCAGTATTGCCTCTGGCTCCACATTTCCCCTGCCTTTTCAAATTTTAATGATGCGTTTTTGCCCTGCAACATTGTAAATGCGCTGCAGGAAAGTAGCTGTATTTTTCCATTGTAGGGAGCCTTTCCACGCATTTTATGCACTGTAGCACCTCAAATGTCTGCCATCTTGAATCAGGGTGGTTGACATCATCACAAACTATGCTGTTGAGGTATCCCATATGTCTCTACAACTGTACCTGATTTGGTTCATATTGGTTCAGACATTGTGAAGTTGATGGGACACACATGCACACATGGATGATCTCATAAGCCTATTAGAAAGTAGGCTAAAAAAAAGATCAATCAGTGGGTATCTGAGAGAACTTAAAGAAAAGAAATATAGGAGAGCAAGCTACATTGAGATTTAAAAACAAGGGGTGACTGATGCACATGCAGACATGCTGATGGAGTAATCGTTTAAAGAAGAAGTAATATCATTATTGCTAATGATAATCTTACCTTCATATCTATATTGAAGTTTAAGAGTGTCCGTGCATGTCACATCTAATGACTTGCATCCAACAGTGCTTCCTACTAGTGGAAAGACATTTCTGTCTGACTACTCATGGAAGTGTTTGCAGTTTCTGCCAACCCCCTCAGCTGTGCCACATCAAGCACTGTTGTGCAGGGACCCCCCAACCCTCAGTAGCATTACTGGAGGGACACATGGGGGCTGCAGTGGGAGGGAGGAGAGTCCCATTTTATGATCAGAAGTCTGCTCAGTGGTCACAGGATCCTTCCAACCCATGACTTCCCTGTAATCCTGTCACGAGACAAGAGCACTAAAACTAGGAGTCCTTGATTGGCTCCGTGTGTTGGTGCCCTGTGCACAAGTCATCTGAAATGTGGGTTGGAGCATCTTCCAGGACTCTGAAGTATTCTCAGGCTCTGGGCTGACTCAGCTCACCCAGCCTGGCCATTTGGCTCACCTAAAAAGGAAGGCCTATAAAATGCTTCACAGACTTCTGATCAAAGAAAGCAAATGTGCACAGTTGAAGCATTTGTGTCCACAAACACTGTAACAGTGGGCAGTATGGGGGTGACACTTCTGAGCACATCATCACTTGGGCAGGGCTTGTGGACACATTCTTGGGATGCTGTATGTGAATACACCGTCCCTGCTTCTTTTTAAACAACTGAAGAGGGCTTGAGAAGATATAGAATGCACAGGGAGAATCTCTCCTCAAAGACAACATTGGTCTCCTTAGAGACATACTGTAGTTGGGTACAGTTGGGAGTGGGGCTAACAAGCGTGTCAGTGCAGGGGTGGAGTTTGCTAATGTGCTCTTGTGGAGGAGACTCTCCCGAAGTGCAACCTCCATGTTTTGTTAACATTTGTGTAGGTCAATAATCTTGCTTTAACCAGCCATTTCAGAGTTAACTTAGGAGAGCAAGTCAAACATATAATTCCAAGGTTTCCTCCCTTGTTGTTTTAGCTACATGAACCCAGATTTGCCAAGTTCTAAATAAGGATGTGGCAATATTGATTCATCATGGTATAAATCTTATTTTACACATTATTCAAACTGCCTAATAATTTAACAGACTACAAATTTAACTGGGCCTTTAAAAAAAGAGTGGGGGCAGGAATAGGTATCTGGCTTGCGGCCTGTTTTCCATCTGTCTATATTCTTATAAATATGCCTGTTTTTAATATGAGAGATGTGAAGACTGCACATTTAGATGTAAAGCAAATTACATAATCTAGCTTTTAAAAACAGGTCAGTAAAAATATCACAAAACCACCGTTTCACCATATGCATACTAATTAAATGTTTCCAGTTGTAATGGGTTGGAAGCAGAACAAGATAAATAAATAACCTGTATATTGTCAGGTGTGACAATATAGAGCTGTGTCTGAGAATAATAAGAGGATGGTATTTCCCTCTCAGGTAGCCACCTAATGGCGCAGCGGGGAAGCAACTTGCCTAGGGAGCAAGAGGTTGCTGGTTCAAATCCCCACTGGTATGTTTCCCACAGGTGTTTGAAACACCTATATTGGGCAGCAGCGATATAGGAAGATGCTGAAAGGCATCATCTCATACTGCATGGGATATAGCAATGGTAAACCCCTCCTGTATTCTACCAAAGACAACCACAGGGCTCTGTGGTCGCCAGGAGTCGAAACTGACTCGACGGCACAACTTTACCTTTATTTCCCTCTCAACAATACTGCAGACTTCCACTGAGTTTTTCTCTGTCCTGTAAAATTCAGTGAGAAGTCAGTCTGCTTCAACAACTTCTTAAGCTCTATTCAGACATTATTATTATTATTTATTAGATTCCAAAAATGGCCTTCCAAAATGGCTCAGGGCGGTTTACAATTAAAACAAACCACTAAAACAGTAAAGAGCTAAAACAAATTAAAAAACAATATAACAATTAACAGTTTAAAAATATTTTTAAACAATAATTAAACAATTACAGTGATTAAAATCTTAAAATTGGGTTTTTAATTTTAAAGTAAACCAGATATTAAAAACCCCCAAATTTAGGAAGCTGAGAAAGTTTGGGTGAAAAGATGGGTTTTCAGCTGTTTTTTGAAAATTGCCAGAGATGGGCAATTATAGCTTTCTTCAGACCTTATGAGCACTGCGGGCACTCATGTATGAGGGCAAAAGCAGGGAGGAAGTCCCGCCACCCCGCTGTCAATCACCCCCTTGCACCCAACAAACTTGCTTACGGCACTGTTTGTCTGAAGGTGGGGGAAGCACCTTGATCAATTGCGGTTGCAGCTCATGGAATTGCCATTGAACATGCTTACAGCACCTCCCCTTCAGACAAACAGTATCATAAGTGTTGGCAGCAGGTTAAGGGGACTTCCTCCCTGCTTTTGCCTTTGTAAGTGTGAGTGCCCGCAGCACTCCTCACGTCTGAACAGGGCTACTGTCACACTAAAATGTTACAAAAAGACAGAACCCAGGAAGTTATAGATGCACTACCAAAATGTCCATCTTTATGAGAGGTGGTGCATGTGGAGAAAACACTTTATTTATTTTACATTTATATCCCGTTCTTCCTCCAGGGAGCCCAGAGTGGTGTACTACATATGTACGTTTCTCCTCACAACAACCGTGTGAAGTAGGTTAGGCTGAGATAGAAGTGACTGGCCCAGAGTCACCCAGCAAGTATCATGGCTGAATGGGGATTTGGACTCGGGTCTCCCCGGTCCTAGTCTAGCACTCTAACCACTACACCACACTGGCTCACTTGCATACTGTAAGACTTTCCAAGGCAGTATTTAATTCCACCCCACTGCAGGATCATGGTCAGTGAGGACCAGGCCTCCCAACCACAGTTACAACTGGTATGTTTCACCTGCTCAGTAGCATTGCCCCTCAAGAGCAGCAATGGACTTTCTCTTATATAAGTGATTGGCAGCCATTCATGCCTTTTCCTTTGCAAGATACTTCCCAAACCTTTAGAAGTGTAGTGGAGTGTAACAGAGCGGAAACTGAGGCTTGTTAAGTTTATTGAACTAAGTTACTAAGGTTTATTACTTAACTATTACCAAATTATAAACAGTCCCACTCCGAGTGAAATATCATCCTAACAGAAAAACAACAGTCTCAAGCGTCCAGTAAGGAACACAGACTAACCAATCTACAGAACTGATGATCGATACAAACATTCTAAACTCTACCTGAAGTCTATTCACAGATATACATACATCAGTGGCAAAGATAATGTATATACACATAAATCCCAACAAACAGAAGCCACTACAAGCTTTGTTTTCAGTAATAACCACTCTCTGTGCTTTCAAATCAAATCACACGCTGACTCAGCAGCCTGCATTTTGCTTTCATTTCATAAAGCGAATTTTGAAATATTAATCCTGTCTTTGCTAGTTTATGTACAGGCAAGCACAGAGAAACACACTCTGTACATGGAGACGCACTGAGCCCCTCTGACGACTCCCTACCTGTAGCTGGGGCCAGCATTAGGGCTGGAGAGCAGTGTTTGCCTTTACTGTAAAAAGGGTTTCCAAGTGCAACATAGAATCCTTATAATGTTCTCTCCTAGGGTAATTGCCATCATTCCTTTTAAGTGAAATTGTGAAGGGGTGTACCTTGATCACTAGTGCAGGGGTTCTCAACCTTGGGGTCACAAGGATGTTGTTGGACAACAACTCCAAACATCTCCAGAAACAATGGCCTATAGGCCCATTCACACATTATGTTAAACACTCGTATAACTCTACAGTGTATACAGGTACAATCATTAACATGTTATGTTGAAAGCAGGTACAGAAGTACACTTCCTACCTGTACCATGCATTTGAAGGGCCTATAGCTAGGTTCACTTTTAAAATGAACACAGGTACAGTCATTCACACAAAGACATGTACAAGTATACATACATCTGTGCACTCATTAATACAACATAATGAGGTCATTCACACAATCAAGAACTGTGCTCTACTTGGATTTGGGAGCTATGTGTGCTCCCAATTTTTGATAGTGTGGAAGCAAGGTGGGGGGGAAAGCTATCCAGGTTTTCCTCCTACCTTGCTTCCACACAACCAAAAATTGGGAGCATGTACACACCTCCCAAACCTGGGTAGAACACAGTTTTTGATTGTGTGAGTGACCTCGGTCTGAATTGGGCTTTTGACCCAAAACATTTGGGGACTGTTCTAGAGCATGCTTGGTTTAATATATTGTCTAGAGCATGACAACATTAGGAACATGTACAGAATGCTGTGAATTAGGAAATCTCTCCCCCTCCCCCACCCCTCACTGATACTGGGTGGGTGGGGCGATGGGGAAGGCTTCCCAAACTTGGCTTTCCCCCGAGACGATCCTGGTAAGCCTGGTGGGAGTGCAACCCGTGCTCCCATGCAATTAGTCCTGCTCCATGCAATGCCGAGCAGGGCAGATTGCTCCAATGCTGGGTCTCATTGTCCGGGCCTCCAAGAACCCCACAATGCACCATGCAAGTGTACGGCGCATTGTGGGGATCCCTCCAGTCATGGGCGGACACCTGTCAGGGCTTCAGCGCTGGCTGAAACCAGCTGGCACGGGCACACGATTGAGAAAACCCAGTTAAGGGAGCACTCACTCTCTTAACCTCATTTAAGAAGCAGGCTCCCTAGGTGGGTTTGCAGCTGAGTAGGGATGTGCACAGAACTGGCAGGGGCCAGTTCGAATGCGGAGGTGGGACAACTTTAAGGGTGGCGGAGGGTGCACTTACCCCTCCCTCCACTTTCCCCCTGCCAGTGCTCCGCTTGTAAAGACTCCATCGGGGCAGCAGCATACCTCCCTGCCATCCTGTTCTCTCCGTGGCCGGAAGTGCTGGCACTTCCGGCCATGGAGAAAACAGGGCGGGAGGAAGGTATGCTTCCGCCCCGATGCAGTCTTTACAAGCGGAGCACTGGCGGGCAGGGGGGGCATGGAAGGAGGGGTAAGTGCACCCTCCGCCACCCTTAAAGTTGTCCCACCTCCACATTCGAGCCTCTGAACTGCCCAGTGTTCGAACCTGTTTGGAGGCCTGGAAAAGGGCCTCCGAACAGGTTAGTGCACATCCCTATTGCTGAGGCACCACCTGGAGCCGCTCAGCTCCCGCCGTTTCTCACAGGCAACCACGCCTGGGCTTAGCTGCCCTAGCCCAGTCTTGGCTACTCGTGAGAACAGCCCTCCTACACACACACACACCCCAGAAGCTTTTTATTGGAGATATTCTCCTTTATAACCAATAGTTACCACACTATTCCAACATTATTTCCCCCAGAATTGTTCGCAGGAAGAAAGCAGAAGCAGGCCTCGGGTTTGAATGCTCCCTTCCCTACCTCTCTCCTGCTCTTTTTTTCCTGTGGGGAACAGTGAATGACTGAACCAGGAGACCCTGCAAACACTAAAGAAAGGTATGGGGTGAATGAGGTCCACTCCTCAACTCTCTCTGCGGACTAACATCTGAAAAGTATCAAAATAATGGCGGGGTGTGTGTGTGTGTGTAGTTTTAAAGACATGCTGGCCAATGCCTGTCATTTTTAACAGGGATTTCCCAACCAGCTGATAATCATCTATAAATTCAAATTATGCAACAGATTCTCCGAAAGGGTATTTAGAAGTGGTAATTGGATGAGTTATGAAGCAGCAGCATCAACATTTATAGCAGAATACCTTGAGAGCACTGGTTTTCAACTCTTTGGTTCCCTGACAAGAGTACCCGAAAGGCCAACATTTGCAAACTCGTGTTTGTCAACACTTTCTGTTGCAAACACTTTCTATTGTTATTGTTTAATAACAGTAATAAATAATATCTACACTGAGGTGTATAATAATTTTAGTTGTATGTTTCAAACAGGCCTGCACAATTTGAGATTTACAAAGCTGGGTGTATCCATATCATGTATGGTACACCATTATGGGAAAGAAGCATTTTTCTGCCTGCCTGATACTGCAAAATCAGAGGGGCTGTCAAGCACCTGGCTTGGTGGATCACAAGATATACAGTCCCAAAGTTGTGTGAAATAACCCTAGAGACCAAAAGATAAGGCTCGCAAGATAAATTCTAGATAATTTCAATACGGAAGATTGTGAATATTATTTATTTCTGTTTCATCATTGCTACCGCAGAAGAAAGGGAAGTAGCAACTCCTGAAGAGAGACCTAGGATACTACACAGTTCTCAAACTTGAGTCGCCAGGAGGTTATTCATACATGGCATTATGCCTTGGAGTATCTGAAGAGAGAATCAACTTAGCAGCAGATTCGCAAGATGTTTAATTCGGGGCATTAAATGGACAGTTCGCATAGTGTCAGCTCCTCCCCATAATCCCTGGTAGACCTTTTTTCTGTGCGTTTGCACCAGCTGGTTCCGGGTTTTTCCTCCAACCAATCCTCGCAGAGGAGGAGGTGCGAGACCTTTTGTTTTGTTAGTCTGACAGCCTTGCAGAAGAAAAGCATGACGGGTTGCCAAGGGATCAAACAGCAGAACGCTTAATCCAAGCCTGCCAAATCTGACCCCAATTTTTGCTGATCTTAAAAATGAACTTGCCTTTGTGAGTGAATGCCTTCACCACTTCATGTCCCCCACCCCCACAGCCCAGAGGCAGGGAAGTTTAAAGTAGAAATCTTTGTATTCTCTGTCATGAAGAAAAATACAGGTGAATCAGCTAAGGGGGGGGGTGTTTCAGGTTACAGCAGGCTGTAGTCTCCCATTCTGCATATCCAAAACCTATGTTAAGACCCACATTTTGCAGTTTGCACTTGCATTTAACTCAGGATTTTCTCCTTCCCCCTCCCCTGGACTCCCTCCACAGAATTTCACCAATCTGCTTAAAAACCCTTCCATCCCACAGCGCTTGCAATTGCAAATACTCAGAGCAGACCATACCCCAAAGCCGTTAAACTCCTATCCATTGAGTTTTGAAAAACGCCACTCCACACATCAAGGGAAAGCGCCGGGGTATAACAGGCTTTTTTCAAAAGCTGCTGGAAATAGAGAATTATTTTAAGTTGGACATAAATCGGGCTAAGCCAGAATGCACAGCCTCAATTTGGGGGGAAACAGTCTCCTGTCTGTACTGATCCCTGATAGCCCAAAGGGACTTCGAAGTAAAGGCAGCTGATATGTGGGCTCAAAATCTCCATCCCGAAGGAGAGTCGAACCAAAAGCCATGTGTGTAAAGCCTCATGATGTTGTAGGACTACAGCCACATCATCCCTGTTAATAAACTGTTAATCGTTATATTGTTTTTAAATTTGTTTTAGCTCTTTACTGTTTTAGTAGTTTGTTTTAATTGTAGACCACCCTGAGCCATTTTGGAAGGGCGGTATATCAATCAATCAATCAATCAAATAAATAAATAAAGGGCCAAGGTTTGAGAAGCTCTGTTACACCACTATTTTCTTTTTCTGAATTTTTAAAAGGAATTTTAAGGGATGGATACAAATGAAGGGAAGAAGAAACTGATATGAGGGGGAAAAAATCAGAAAGAATATGAAAAAATATATACTAAAAATGAGATATGCAAGTTGGGATTAAAAATGAATTCCAAACCTGAAAAAGATGAAGACTACTGCTTTGGAGATATATATATATTAAAGACTCACAACCTTTATCTCACTAATATTTAGGACAGCCTTGTAGTGTCTATCAGATGGGGACTGAACTGAGAGATAGTGGCTTGCCTAAGGTTAACTACTAAGTTTATGGCAAAGGCATGGTTTGAATCAGTTGTTGCCCAGCTCACATTCATCAGCCGGGTTTAAACACAGAATTAAAAAGCAAAATAAAAATCCAAAACTGGCCAAACAAACTGAACGTGGCAGCACTAATGTCAAATATAAACCAGAAATGTTGCAATTTACACATGATGCAACATTAACATTCCAACATCATATACTCTTATGCCAATGCTGCACTTATAGGTCTGGCCACCTGATCTACTTGTGAGTCCAAGTGCATGGAAATTTGAAAAGTATGTCTTTCTTTTTTTTTTAACACACTTGGTGTCACACTGAAGACAGACCTTAACCACTATACTACACCAGCTCTTTTATCATAATATGCTAGTCATAGAGGGAACCAAAATTGTCAAGTTGGTAAGTTCACAAATGTTACAGAACTGCCCTTTTCCAAGTACTCTAAAAGAGACTGTGCAGTACAAAATGGCTTCTTGGGATTGACAGCAAAACAAAGAGTCTTTCACCTTCAACAGTCTTTCACCTTCAACATGCTGACACAAATCTAGATAGCTGTAGGTGGAGACTTAGACAGTCTCATCACATTTCATTTTCATCTCTGGCCTTCATATAATCATTGTGCATTTCTCATACATATATCCTTCCCCAATCTCTTAATTACGAGTTTGGAGTTTCCAATATTTTTAAAATTAGTAGATGCTGAATTTGGGCAATTCATACCCTTGCCTTTCTGTACATTTTATGCAGATGTGCTCGCGGTATGGGACTGTACAGTGGCCAAAACAGGAAATGGCACACAAACACAACAGATGACATGCAATGCAGAGTTCAGCTCCTTCTCGTGTGAGCATTAGTACCATGTGTACTAGAAAGCGTAAAAGGACTGCTGGTCCAGATAAATCCCAAAAGACAGTGTGTGATTATACTGCCATACTGTGAGGCTGTTCTCATGTGCAGGCTAGCCAAGGCTCGGGAAGCCCAGCCTGGGTTAGGCTGTGCGTGAAGACTGGGCCCGCTCCACCTAGCCCCGCTTTCAAACCCAGCTCTCAGACAGGGTTAAGGGCTTGAGCAAGCCCTTAAGCTGGGCTCCAGGATCATGTGTTTAGCCCCAGCGGAAACAGAGATGGGCATCAAGAGCGCCCATCTCCTGAGGAAATCCCCTAATGCATCATGCATGTCAAGTGGTGCATTGGGGGATCTCTGGAGGCCATGATGCATTGTCCCAGCCTCCAGAGATCCCACAAAGCAGATAGGGCTGTCCTTAGGGCATGGCAAGCAGGGTGACTGCCCCAGGCCCCGCTCTTTGAATCCCCATTAGAATTAACTGGAAGGGGCCCCCGCACTGGCTGATTTGTCCCAGACCCTGCACCCCACCAGGGCTCTCGAAGGACAGCCCTGAATGCAGGCATGCAGCGTGGATTGTCTGGGAGAGCGGTCCACACTCCCAGCAACAATGGAGCAGTTGTCTAGGGGGAAGGTAAGCTTAACCAGCATCCCCCACCCACCCGGCACCCTACCAGGTCATGTGAATGACCTCTGTATTTGTTTGTATGGCTTCTGGGCCTGGTCCACAGATCAGCCAGGGGTGGCACTGCAATAGTGTGCTGGTGGAGCAACAATGCAAGCCCACCCCCTCTACCACACAGGTAGCCTCCAGTGCAGAGGAAATTGGGCCTTCCACCCTTTGGCTCAAAAATCACAGTGGGACAGAGAGAAGAAACAGCATAAACCAGGCCTCTGCTCAACGGGACGCTCATGTGGAAGGCCAGGTTTACAATGGAGGGTTTTTGCTTCGTTGAGGGGAAAGCTTTGTACTGCTCCCGCAACATGCTATTACAGCAGCAGCACTCGTGGCTCAATGTGTGATCCGTGCCTAGGTAATTGGACACAGACTTGCATATAACAAAATGAATCACATTGTTTTCCTTGTCTTTGAATGGACAAGAGTGAGCTGAAGGAGGGCTACATGCCCTTAACATTGAGGAATTATCAACTAAGAGAATAAATCTAGGTTAGCAGCAGACAAAGGACTCTTTACATCAAAGCTAAAGGAGAGTATGTGGGTGGTGGCTCAAATTATTAGGGATGTGCAAAATGTTTTCTGACTCGAAACAGGCCATGCCAAGTGTCTTGAGCCTGAAACAGAACACTCGTTAAATAAAGGGCCTATTTTGAGCTTGGAACAAAACGCCGTTTCGAGCACCATTTTGGAAGCCTGTTTTCCCCTTGCTGATTGGTTTTCTGGCACTGGCTTCTAATTGGCTTTGCTTCTTGGTTGGCTTGTATTCATACAAATCATGTGTTGTCATGGGCAATTGTGCTCCCATTGGCTGGGTGGAGGGAACCCAAAGGAGGAAGTTGCTCTAGTTGAGCTTATGGCTATGCTTGCTGCTAAGGGTGCTGCTGTGAAAGCTGCTGCAATGCTAGGAAGTAAGAAGGTCATAATTGTATGAGAGAGAGCAACTTGTGTCAATGTTGTTACTGCAGTGCAAATTTTTAACGTTCCCCCCAAACCCCCATAGAATCCTACAGGGGTTTTGGGGAAAGGTTAAAAAATCGTTTAAAATCACCCACTTGTCCATTTCTTTTGTGGGTTGGGTGGTAGGTAGGATCCATCATATCACCTTAAGTGGCACAGCAGGGAAATGCTTGACTAACAAGCAGAAGGTTGCCGGTTTGAATCCCTGCTGGGATATTTCCCAGACTATGGGAAACACCTATATCAAGCAGCAGAGATATAGGAAGATGCTGAAAGGCATCACCTCATACTGCATGGGAGGAAGCAATGGTAAACCCCTCCTGAATTCTACCAAAGACAACCACAGGGCTCTGTAGTTGCCAGGAGTCAAAACCGACTCGACAGTACAGCTTACCTTTACCTTACCACAAGACCAGCTCTCCTCTTATATGTAGGCTCTCAAGTTATATAAATGCAGGCTGTGATTAATGATCACACATGCAGTGTACTCTGTTCAGAACTTTGGCTCAACATGTGGAGGCAGCAAGCAGAGTCAGAGGATGTGAGCCCATTCCTCTCCATCCAAAGGTTTATATCTATGGAAAAATATTCATTTGCAAATTTAAAAGGGGGGGGGGAGGTCAGGACAGCCTAATAAGGAATGTGCATACTGGTTTCCCTCCAGGGCAGCTCAGTGTTAGTTGAAGGGAGAACAAAAAAAACCAAAAAAAAAAAAGAAAGAGAGGAAATTGGTCTGATTGAGCTCTTAATACCATATAAAGTATCCTAGATGTTCCTATTCAATTGTCTCTATTCATCCCCAGCACAGGGCTCTGTGGGCACCAGAAATCAACTTGATGACACACTTTACCTTTAGAACCCATCATGCCCTACCACACAATCCACTTTGGTGTCCTTAGGGGCTACCCATGGGGAACAATGAGATGTTCCAAGTTGCCCTATTGTTTCCTATGGCCGAAACATTTCGGGTTTTGTTCTGTCGAAGCAACCGGTTCAACCGCAGTTTCAATGGAAGGTTTCGGCCATCTGCGTTCTGTTTAGAGCTTGAAACAAAATGCAACATCCATTTCATGCACATCCCTATAAATTATATTCATCTTTCCCCATGAGTTCCCTTCTCCTGAATATTCCCTTAGGTAGGGACAAGCTACAAGTCTAATAAACACTGAATTTAATCTCGCCTTCCTAAAAACCCCTTTCCACAGAAAGGTCTTTAGATGTATAATAATAATACACATTAGTATCAAAACCAGAATCATGCAGCAAACCTCTATCACACACTGCCATGATTTTCATAGACATATAGATAGAGATCATCTAGTTGATATTGTATACTTGGACTTTCGAAAAGGTTTTGATGAAACCTTTTCATCAAAGGCTCTTTAGTAAACTCTGCAGTCTCTGGATAAGAGGACAGATCATTTTATGGATTGCTAACAGGTTAAAGAAAACACCAACAGAAATAGATGGACTTTTTCTTTCTTTCTTTTTTACAATGTAGCGGACAAAGAAGTGGGGTATTCCCCAAGGATTTGTACTAGAACCAGTGCTTTTTAACTTCTAAATGATTTGGTTTTAGCAATAAGCAGCAAGGTAGTCAGGTTTGCTCAGGGTAAGGAAAACCAAAACAGATTGCAAAGAGTTCTAAAAGGATTGCTCCAAACTGGGTGAATGGTCAACAAAATGGCGAATGAAGTTCAATGCAATATAAAATATGTTAATAAAATAATGCACGTTGGGGCAAAACTTTCCAACTTCACTCCATTATTGATGGAGATAAGCCATCAGTGACAGATAAGGAAAGATACTTGCATGGAGCTATTCACCACCACAGAAGGTGGTGTGGCACCTACGGAAAAGGCAAATTCCATGCTAAGGATAATTAGGAAAGGGATCAAAAATAAAACAGTGAATATCATAGTGCTTTTATACAAATCTGTACTACGAATACATTTGAAATATTGTGTACAGTTCTGGTCACCACATCTCAAGAAACGTATCATAAAGCTGGGAAAGGAACAGACAGAATTATCAGGGGGACGAGAACATCTTTCTTTCACAGAAAAACTACAAAACTTGAGGCTTTACATTCAGAAAAAAAGATCATCAAGGGGGGACGTAACTGATCCTTATAAAATTATGTATAATGTGGGGAAAGTGGAGAGAAAGAAACATTGGTCTTACCGTGAAGGGTTCTTTTTCCCTGAAGTAGGAGATCCTCAGATAGGGTGATGGACTGCGCATACTCGAGACAGAACTGGAATCACATGATTTGATTGTAGGCATGGTTGCCTCCTAGCCCCAGTTCCAGGAATGAGGAGCGAGGTATAGAAATGTGACGGGAGAGATCTCCTGAATGTATGTGTGTGACAAGTGAACAACAGAGACAACCTGAATTGAGAAAAAGCAGTACAAAGTAGAAAAAGACATAACAGGATAGAAAACTAGTTCTAATTACTAAGAACCCTGAAAGCAGCCTCGTACAAACCCCAAAAGACCCGTCCCAACTGCGAGGAACTGGGTCGCAGGAAAAGCAAAACGTCCCCAACCCAGAAAAACAATACATCCGGGTGGGGCTGAGGATCTCCTACTTCAGGGGAAAAGAACCCTTCACGGTAAGACCAATGTTTCTTTTTCCCCTGAGTAGGAGATCCTCAGATAGGGACATGCCCAAGCTGCAAACCGAAGTCCCGGGATGGGAGAGATGTATTCAGACCACCTGCTGGAGGATTGTGCGGCTGAAGGCTGCCTGGTCCTGAGAAAAATCGGGTATTTTATCATGCTTAATGAACGGCGTGGTAGACGACCAGGTAGCTGCCCTGCATATTTCCGAAAGAGGGACATGGGCCGAGAAAGCCGTTGAGGTGGCGGCACTTCTGGTTGAATGTGCGTTCACTCCACCAGGAGGAGGGAGATGAAGGGCCGTGTAGGCCATGCGAATGCATGACTTGATCCAACCCGCTAAAGTGGCCTTGGACACCCTATTGCCGATGTTAGATGGTTGGAATGAGACGAAGAGGGCATCGGAGCGGCGAATGTCCTTGGTGCGGCGAATATAAATGCGAAGTGCTCTGCGTACATCGAGCTTGTGCCACAGTTTTTCCTTAGGATGTACAGGAGCAGGGCAGAAGGAAGGTAGAACAATAACTTGCGATCTGTGGAACGTAGAATTAACTTTAGGGAGAAAGGTAGGATCCAGCCTGAGAACAACTGAATCAGAATGAAATGTACAAAAATCCTTGTGTGCTGATAGAGTGGCTAACTCCGAGACCCTGCGAGCCAAGGTCACAGCCACTAGGAAAATCAACTTGAAAGACAGGATTCGCAAAGGAATAGATGATAGTGGTTCGAACGGATCCCTCGTGAGGGCGTTGAGGACACAGTTCAAATTCCAGGATGGGAAGCGTCTAAGTGGAGGAGGAGTCAAGTTTGTGGCTCCCCGCAGGAATCTGGATAGGTGTGGATGAAGGTAAGATTGGCCCGCTGAAGAGGAAGAAATCTGAAGTACGGATGCTAGGGCTGAAGCCTGGCGCTTGAGTGTACTAGGCCATAAGCCCATGTCCAGGCCTGCTTGTAGGAATTCGAGGACTCCTGATATTCCCACTGTCAGAGGGTCCTTCCCATGAGACTGGGTCCATCGCAAAAAAGCTGACCATGTTGACTGGTACACCCTGATAGTGGATGGCCGCTGAGAGGCTAGAATGGTGGCTTGCATGCTCGTGGAGTATCCGCTTGCTGCTAACTTCACGCGCTCAGCCTCCAGGCGGCTAGTTGGAGCCACTGGGGGTCTGGGTGCAGTAAAGGACCCTGACATAACAGATCTGGGCAGTTTGGAAGACGCCATGGTGGAGACACCGCTAAGCTGATCAGGTCTGGAAACCACGGGCGATGGGGCCAGAAAGGAACCACAAGGATCAGTGCTGCCCTTTCCAGACGAAGTTTTTGGACGACCTTCATGATTACAGGAACTGGCGGAAAGGCATAAAGTAGAACGTTTGGCCATTGAGAGTGAAGGGCGTCTGTAGCCTCTGCCGATGGAGCGTGGTATCTCGAGAAGAATCGAGGCAGTTGGTTGTTGCCCGGGGCTGCAAACAGGTCTACTAGGGGAGTTCCCAGTATCTGAGTGATCTGATGGAAGACCCCCGGGTGTAAGTTCCATACTCCCGGGTCCACTGTCTTCCTGCTGAGCCAGTCCGCTATCTCGTTTTCGTCGCCCTTGAGATGCTCGGCCATGAGCAATTGTAGGTTGGATTCCGCCCAAGTGAAGAGCAGATCGGTCTCCCGCATCAGCAGCCGAGATCTTGTCCCCCCCCTTGGCGGCTGATATGCGCCTTGACAGTGATGTTGTTTGTATGAAGGAGGACGTGGCGGCCCCGAAGAGCCTGCTGGAAGTGTTGCAATGCCAGGCGTGCAGCTCGGAACTCCAGCCAATTTATGGGAAGAGAGACTTCCTTGGTCGACCAGGTGCCCTGTACCACCTGACCTTGACAATGTGTCCCCCAGCCCGACAGGCTGGCGTCTGTAGTGACCACAATCCATCTGGGTTCCGTGAGCCGAAGCCCCAGGAGGAGGGCCTGGGACAACCACCAATGAATTGAACGTCTGACTGTCTGTGTTATGGTGATGTGACATCTGCGGGCTGCTATGATATGATCCTGCCACGGCAGGAGAAGCCATTGGAGAGGCCGGGAGTGCCACCGTGCCCAGGGAGTGCAGTCCAGGCAGGCTATCATGGAGCCAAGAGACTGAGCCAGGGTCATGATGTCTTCCTTTGACTTGTATAGCAGCGGTCGGAGTTGCTTGACAATGCATTCCCTGTGTTCTGGTGGAAGTGATATCGTGTTCTGTGCGGTGTCGAATAAGGCCCCTAAATGTACCAGCTGTTGGGATGGATTCAGATGACTCTTTTCTTTGTTCACAACAAACCCGTGGTCTCTCAAAGCCAGTAGTGTTGTGCGCACATCTCTGATGGCCTGGCCTCTGGAGGGCGCTCTGATGAGCAGGTCGTCCAAGTACGGATGGATCCCCACCCCCTGAAGACGAAGGAACGATACTAGAGAGATCATCAGTTTCGTAAACACCCTGGTGCTGAAGCTAGACCAAAGGGAAGTGAAGTACTGGAAGTGAGCCCCGTCGTATGCAAAGCGAAGGAACCTCCGATCGCTGGGCCTGATAGGAACATGGAAGTAGGCCTCCGAGAGGTCCACTGAGGCCAAATAGTCTCCTCTCCTTACCGCCTCCTTTATGGTGGGAGGGACTCCATTCGGAATTTTTTCTTTCGTACAAAGCGATTGAAAGACTTGAGGTCCAGAACCGCCCTCCAGGACCCGTCCTTTTTTGGAACCAGAAAAAGGATAGAATAGGTCCCCTGGAACCTTTGGGAAGGAGGAACATATTCTATTGCCTTGATCTGGAGAAGGTGATGCACTGTTTGTTGCATCAGAAGATGTTTTTGATGGACGGAAGATTTTGGTGTGGGGATGAAGCGATATGGTGGAGAGGCTATCAGGTCTATGGCGTACCCGTTGGAAACTGTGTCCAGGACCCATGTGTCTGCGGCCGTCGACATCCAGGTGAGTGCAAAATGCGACAGCCTCCCACCTACTGGGATGGAGTCATTGTTTTCGATGTCGATAGTAGGGGGCGAAGGGACGAGAACTTGATCCGCGTGCAGGACCCCTGGATCGCTGTCTCCACTGAGATCTGTTTAAGCCTCTCAATGACTGGGCATGAAAGTCCCTGGATTGGTATGATTGATTGTAATGGTAGGGTTGGTTGAACTGTTGCCTGAAGGGCCGAAAGGAGCTATGGGAGCCTCGAAAGGGAGGCCTAAAATCCCTACATGTAGATAGCATAACCTTCTTCTTCTCTTTCGTGTCTATGAGAATAGGGTCCAATGCGGGTCCGAAAAGAGTTGACCCAACGATTGGGGCTGAAGTCAAGGCCAACTTGGATTTTGAATCGACATTCCAGGGCTTCAGCCATAGAGTCCTTCGAACCGCCACTCCTGCTACCAACGCCCTAGATGAATGTTGGATGATGTCTAGACTGGAATCGGCAGTCAGGGCTGTGGCCTTGGCCATCTTGTTTATACCCTGGCGAAGTTTAGGCAGTTCCGGGGGCACCAAGTTGACCAACTCCTTAGCCCATAAAACCGCAGCCCAAGCGAAGATAGAATTAGTCGTGGCCATCCTGATGGTGGCAACAGAAGCGTCGTGAGCTTTCTTTAAAAGTACATCGCAACGTCTGTCTTCCTGAGACTTAAGGTGTTCCTGGTGTTCTGAATGGACTACAGCCCCCGAGACCATTTGGACCACCGGGGGGTCTACCCTGGGGGTAGCAAGAAGCTTGGTTACCTCTGAAGGTAGCTGATAATGCTTTTTAGGTAAGTTGCCGATGGGCTTGGAGGAAGTGGGACGCTGCAACTCTGCACACATAACCCTCTGGAATAAAGGGGGGAAAGGTACCACCGGAGTCACTGGCTCAGATGGTGGAAAGACCTGTTGGTCCAGTGTATTAGCTGAAGAGGCGACCTCTGAGGGAGAAACATCATTAATTGTGCGTTTTGCCTTAGCTAGTAAAATCTCAAAGTCTGTGGAGGAGAAAAGCCTCGTGGAACTAGATATAGGCGGAATCACCTCCTCTTCCGAGAGTTCCCCCTCTTCCTTCCCCGAATCTATTGGATCCCTAGGGATCATTGGTTGTGAGTGCGAGGATTCCTCCCCAGAAGAAGAAGGAGGAACCTCCTGTGGTGGAGATCTAATTGGCACTTGAGGCGGGGGGGAGGTGGAACAGGGACCCTAGAGGGACGGGATGGAGCGGGGGTAGGTAGCACAGGTAGATCCGGTTTCGAAGGCACGCGTTCCCTCTCGGGAGAAGTGGATGGCGAAGACGGGTAAACCCTGCGCCTACATTTGGCTCTGTGTGCCGGTGGTCTAGGCATAAACAGACCACGTTCCCACATGGGAATAGCCCTACGTCGGGGGAGGATGAGGATAGCCGGTCACTTCCCCAGTTCCTGGACCGTTTGCGCCCTCTAACCCCCTGATTTGGGGGTATAGAAATAACCCCTTGATCCCGTAGCGGGGGAATGCACGGTACCGGAATATTGGCAGTAGGTATATTGGAAGTAGGGGCGCTTAGCAGAACTAATGTGGAATGGACCCCCTGTATATTATTTGGAGCCGCAGGTGGCTCTAGTTGAAATTCTCTAGCGAAAAAATCCCTGAGCCACTGAGTGGCGTTGGGAGAAAAGGGATCTTTACTTACAGTTTGGAGCGCATGTGGCTGTGGAGAATTGGCGCGCAAACGGTCATGCAGCGGGGAGCAAATGCGCGGACCAGCCGGTTCCCCCTCAAACGCTGCATCCCCATCGGGGTGAGGAACTGGGGCAGAGATATTGCCCACCGGGCTCCGGTCCCCAGCCTCAATTCTCCACGAATGCTTGGAGCCCTCCTTAAGACGTTCCTTTATTTTGGTGCCATTTTTGCCCACCTTTGTCTTTGAGTGGCGGCAAACCGCTTGAATAAGCAGCCGCTCACTCAGCCGCTTCCGACCCTCGGTCAAATGAGACGATTCCTTGCGCTTACGCCTCTTTTTAGGAGAGGAGGGCTGGTCAATCAAATGCTTTTATTTCTTTAGGGCTTTAGCAGAGCGTTGCCCTGAAGACAGAGTCTCGAGACTGGTCGGGCACGGCGGAAAGTGGCGGACAAGGGGCCGAAGAGCTTGGCGACACGAGATCGGCTGGCGAAGCCGTTGCGGAAGGTGCTGAGGGACAGGCTTGCGAAGCCGATGAGAATAGTGCAGCCGTTGCCAGAGGGGTGCTCCCCAGTTGCTGCGGCAGCTGTGTGCTCTCAGAAAGGGGGCCCTGCATGAGCTCCTCGGCGTGAGCTGATTCCATAACAAACAAACTAAAGGAAGGCTTTTTGAGGGGTCCAATTAGATTTAGAAAACAAAAAGAAATTTTTTAGAACGAAATTTAGTGCCTGATACGAGAACTGCTCTCTTCCCACCCTTGCACACTATGAAAGGAGAAGGAAGCTAGAGCCAAGATAAAGCGCAAGTATAAGCAGGGCAAAGGGACCCGATCAAAAGACTGACCAGAGCTCTCTCCAAAATATGTCCTATCCCGAGCGAGATAGAACTGGAACTGGGGCTAGGAGGCAACCACACCTACAATCAAATCACGTGATTCCAGTTCTGTCTCAAGCATGCGCAGTCCATCACTCTATCTGAGGATCTCCTACTCAGGGAAAAAAAGTTTTTCTCCCTCTCTCACGACACTAGAGACCATCCAATAAAAATGACTGATGGGAGATTTAGGATAGACAAAAGGAAATACATAGCACACAGTTAATCTATGGAATTCTCTACCCACAATGTGGTGATGAAAAATTTCCAAAATTATTGTTTTTTCATTTTTTAAAAAACTTATCTTCATTCCCTCTCCCAACCCCCACCCAATATTTATAATCTTTCTTCCAAGGACAGTAAGATGACATACGCACAATTCTCACACAGTCTCCCACGAAGGCACGGAGCACACAGACCTGCTTTGCTTCAACAAGTTTGCTACATCATGTGCCTTCTGATCATACATTATGGACCTTGCACATTAGGCAGCAAATCTCACCCTAGCCCTGTTAAAGAAAAGTAAGAGCAAGGCATTTACTATACTGTGTCCAAGCTAGGCACATCCACAAAACTGCACAAGTCAATTGCTGTAATCAAATGTAACCTGTGGTCACATCCACATTATGGTACAACATAAGCCCTACTCACACGTGCTGCACACATGTACAACCAGTGTACAATAAACACATATACAGATCTGTATTCACACATTATGTCCAATGTACATCTAGTAGTACATTTCCTATTTGTGCCCTTTCTTTGAGAGGCTCTGCACCTCAATTCACTTTTTAAATGATCATGTACAATTGTGTACTAGTCTGAGGGCTATAGGCCACCTCCAGCCTCAGAGGCAAGATGTCTCTAAATGCCAGTTGCAGGGGAGCAACCATTGGAGGACATGCCCTCAGCTCTTGCCTGTGGGCTTCCCAAAGGCATCTGGTGGGCCACAGTGTGAAGCAGGTGCTGGACTTGAGCCTGATCCAGCAGGACTGTTCTTATGTCCTGTTCTTATCATTGACACAAAAGAATGGCCAGTGCAATTTCTGAATAGGGCTATAGTCATTACACAGAATTGATTGATGGAAATGACCATTTATTGAGGAGTAATGCTGGTGTGGATGTAATCTGTACTCTCTTGGTAAGCTGGTTGTTGTCAATACTCTCCTGTCAGGTGAAAAGGAGAATTTTACTATACACTTAATCAGAAATCCAAGGAAGCAGGAAAAATTCTAATTATCAGTTGTCACAGCTTTACAAAAGGTGAATTCAGAGAGCTATTTATCAAATGCAGAAGTGGACTGTGGGATAATAGATTGTTGTAACGTCCACCCTAAATATACGGCATTCTCTCCAATGCTGGACACTCAGACTGGAGCAACCTGTGTTCAAAGCCTCACTAAACTCATTGCGTCACCTTCTGTCAGCCACAATCTCTCGGTGTAACCTACCTCACAGGTTGTTGGGAGAATGATACATGTCTCCTTGAGCTCCTGAACGAAGAACTTTGTCTAGGAAGTGGTTTATATATTTAGGAAATAGAATAAATAATATTTTTATTAGCTGGCTGTCCATAACATCCTGCCAAAGATCTGGTTATGAATGTCTTACTCGCACACCATGTTAAGTTACCTCTTGGTAAGTGAACACCTGCATTAAGAGCCTTACCAAGTGGTTAAATGCATACCATAGTAAGTTACTAGTTAAATAGTCAATCATATATGAACCGAAGCTCTGTGCCAAAATGGGTGGTGCCACTTCCCCCCCCCAACCCCAAACATTTTCCAGCTGTGAGTTCCACATAAACCACACGAGGAGTGAAATGTTTAACCAGAACAGTCAACTATGAACATTTTTAATCTGCAATTTCCATAAACTATTTTTGAGGGCTATAATCAGATAGACTAGGCAAAAATAGCCATCTACTCCCTAACCCTACTCCACAGTTTAGTGAAGTCCAGACACGTCTGACCTCCGGAGAATTAAACTTCTATACTGCATTTTCAGAGGTTAACACAAACAGAAGCGCCATGACTGCTGTGACTTTCCTTTTACCCTCTGACTTCATAAGTCTGCCTGTCTCAAAAGTACTTCCAATTTTGAGTCACTGTGGAAACAACATTTACAGTAAATCAATTCCCAGTGTGCATCATTATGCAGCTTGATAGACACACGCATCAGCCAAGCATCATAAAAATTTACAGTAAGTGATGACCAATATTTACAACATTGGCTATAAATGTGCAAGAGTCCAAAAACATACTTCATTTCATTCATGTAAAGCTTTAGCTTATTACATCAACACCAGAGCTGTGCTTGCTACACAAGAATGATTCAGAATCTTATATCAAATCAGAGGCCATCACAATAGGCTTGAAATCAGAAGTCCCTCCATCCTAATGGAAAATGTTGACCAAATTGTTAGTCCTTATTCCACTGAGAAATAGGACACACATGCTGTTCTGGTATTCTTTTCTACAGTAAGGCTTCTTCATACATTACAACATTTTTGGAGACACTACAAAATTATGTCCAAGTGTACATCTAAAAACGTTAGATGGAAATGTAACAGACGTGAGATCTGAAAAATGTATTTTAGAGGTTCATTCAACAGAGGGCCAGGACTGGCTGTGGCTTCCTCAGGGTATTCGTCCTTGCTCACAGGAAACTCCCTGTGGTTTCTCAACCAGGTACTTGTCAGGTCCACACCTGCTTAGTTTTGACCATTCACTATGCAATGAATCTTCATTCCAAAGTAAGGTAAAGGTAAAGTGTGCTGTCAAGTCGATTTCGATTCCTGGAGCCCACAGAGCCCTGTGGTTGTCTTTGGTAGAATACAAGAGGGGCTTACCATTGTCTCCTCCCACGTAATATGAGACGATGCTTTTCAGCACCTTCCTATATCGCTGCTGCTCGATATAGATGTTTCCCATAGTCTGGGAAACATCTCAGTGGGGATTCGAACCAGCAACCTTCTGTTTGTTAGTCAAGCATTTCCCCGCTGCGCCACTTAAGTTGGTCTTTCATTCAAAAGTAATTCATCTTTAAGAAAGGTGAAGGTAATTCCTGTATTTGTATAGTGTTAGGAATCTGAAGACCTGAATGCTCAAAAACTGTCAAGCATAAGGGGGCTGGCCAGGGTATGGGGGAGTTGGATTCCCCCCACATCTAGAAATTTAGTATACAGTTAGCCTAAGACTTCTAACAAAATATTCTATGCAAGTAAATTAGCAACCATTAAAGCATGTAGATACTGATTTTCATTGCGCGGTACCAAAAATAAATTGCATGTGTTCTTTTGTTCAGTTTTTCATTTCTCCTGACTTAAAGGATTAGAATTGAAGAATCCCAAAAAGGGTATAGAAATTTAATTTGACATGTAACAAAAGCTTCCATGGTTAAGGAAGGCATGAAGCTTACCGTTGACAATTGTTCTTTGCAAATTACACTGTGCGTACATGCATAATTATAAAGCGAGTGTTACTTCTTCTCCAGATAAAGGAACTACAATTGTAATTATTTTCTAACATAACCGTAGATCTAGAATATGCAGACAATCCTGCAACCCTGTTGCCTACATCCACACCCATATCCCCACTAATTCAACATGGAATCCCTAAACCCGAAGTGGAAGAAAAGGTACCTCAAGGAAGGGGTACAGGCAAGCAACAAACACCTGTTTTGGGCAATGCACAGTAACCCCTTCTCTGCTATCCAAACTATTAGCAGCACCCATGTGACTTGCACCTTGCGAACTGCATAAACCTGCTTGATGTTCAAAAACCTTCTCCCTTTGGAATCAATTTCCACAAGCAAGGGCAAGGGTCTGAATGAGGGACTCTTTCCAAAACACGTCTCTCGACCTCGAATTTTAAAAATTAGAATATTCAGAATGTGAAGAACCTTGAAGAGCACCTCAACACCATAGGGGCCACAGAAATCACCACCAGCCAATTACAAAAAGCAGCTTTACTGGGAACAGCCTATATTCTGCGATGATATCTATAACAATTGACAATAAAATTCAGCCATCCCAGGTCCTTGGGAAGGACTCGATGTCTGGATAAAACAAACCAGTCAATAACACCTGTCTGACTGTGTAAACAAGAAATAATAATAATCCAGGAAATATTTTTCTTTAACCAGAACTCTTCCACTGAGCTTTTTCAACCACAAGTAACAGCTCAAGGACTATTCACGTGGCATATCTTAAATATAAAAGCTAAGTGCCCCAAAACAAGATATCTAGTTGACAATCCAACTTGTTTTTAACAGATAGTTAATGGCTTTTTTCTTTTTCCGTTTTTTCCTTGGGGGGGGGGGAGAATAGTTTTTATTCTAAACACCACTAAACCTCACAAGCAAAAACCAATCGACCAACCCAAAAACCTCTTCTTGTTGTTTTAGTCTACAAGCAGCATCAGAATGGTGAGCTGCTGAAAGCACTCACTTGGCATTTTGATATACAGCACTCAAATCATAGTGAACACACCAATTTGAGGGAGAGGGACCATACTTTTATCCAGAGACAAAATACTGCAGTTTGAATGCTGGGTAAAAGCTATATCCTGCAAGGATATTTTTGGGAAGGGAAACCTGCCTACACTACAACAAGCAATTTGTTTCTGTGCATTTGTTGCACAAGAGGGAAAAAGGCTTGGAGAGATTCAGGTAAATCCTTTTTTGCCCATGCTGCCAGAGATAATATCAGGAGGGTTTGCGATCGCTTCTGAAACCAGGATGTCTACGGTGCCCAACATTCAAACTGAAAGTACTCAAACACACAGGCTATGCAATGATGCGATCACACACAAAATATTATCTAGGATCTCCACTTGAGTAACTCTTCGAAAGAATTGTGAAGAAATGGAGAGGGGAGACAAAGGAACCTAACCAGTGGTCCCTCTATTTTTTTTCCATCTCTGTGCGGAATGAGTTTTGTTCTGGGCAGTAGTATCAAGGCACTGTGTGCGCACATGCATTCAGAGTGGGGTCTTCCTAATTCAACCTGAGCAGGATCTAAAGTTAACTTAGCAGACATTAAAAAAAAACCTTGTGAGCACGCACACGTGCGCACGCCTTATAGGAAACAGTGCACCTAACAGAACCTAACTCTAGCAGAACCAAACAGAACCTGTAGCAGAATTTAACTCTACATGACAGTGCTTTAGAAAGAACAAAGAAAGAGCAAGGACTGTTTCACACATTACAGGGTTGCAAACTCGAATTTGCATCAAGTGTAAACTCAAAAAGAAACTTTAGCCAATCCTGATTCCGGCAAGTGTACCCGTAAGACCCACATTTGCAAACTTGTGTTCATTGCAAAAAACTTCTATTATTGTTTAATTATTATTTCTTGTTTACACAGTCAGACAGGTGTTATTGACTGGTTTGTTTTATCCAGACATCGAGTCCTTCCCAAGGACCTGGGATGGCTGAATTTTATTGTCAATGTTGTTGCTGTTGTTATAGATATCGTCGCAGAATATAGGCTGTTCCCAGTAAAGTTGCTTTTTGTAATTGGCTGATGGTGATTTCTGTGGCCCCCTATGGTGTTGAGGTGCTCTTCAAGGTCTTTGGGAACTGCACCCAGGGCGCCAATGACCACTGGGATTATTTTGGTCTTTTTCTGCCACAGCCTTTCAATTTCAATTTGTAGATCTTTGTATTTGGTGATTTTTTCTATTTCCTTTTCTCCTATTCTGCTATCCCCTGGTATTGTTATGTCGATCATTTTAACTTGTTTTTCTTTCTTCTCGACTACAGTTATATCTAGTGTATTGTGTGGCAGATGTTTGTCTGTTTGTAGTCGGAAGTCCCATAATATCATCATCATCATCATCAATTGAATCCCCTTCTAACTGAGCAAAGAGGCACCTTTTAAAAGAGGTGATTCTCCTTATTTAGCAGGGGGAGAGTAACTGGCCCTATCCAGCCCCAGCACACCATCCCTCCAGTGGCTGTTGCTGGTATCTATCTTATCTTTCTTTTTTAGACTGTGAGCCCTTTGGGGACAGGGAGCCATTTTATTTATTGATATCTATGTAAACCGCTTTGGGAACTTTTGCTGAAAAGCAATATATAAATATTTGCCATATTTGTACATTCTGAGGTATATATTTTAGTTTTCTATTTCACACATGCCGACACAATTTGAGACCTACAAAGATGGGTTATCCACCAATCATGTACGGTGCATCATTATGGGAAAAATAAACATTTTTCTGCCTGTCTGATACTAAAAAAACAGAGGGGTTATCAAGCACCTGGCTTGGTGGATCACAAGCTGTACAGACCCTACATAAACATTGTGTGAAATAGCCCTAGAGACCAAAAGGTAGGGCTCCCAGAATAAATTCTAGATAATTTGAACACAGAAGATTATGAATTTAATTTTTTTCTGTTGCATCTTTGCTACTGCAGAAGAAAAGGCAGTAGCAACTCCTGAAGAAGTGAGACCCCAGGCAGAAATCATACTCTTGCTACAGCCATGCAATGGCTCCACATACTTATCCTAAGCTGGTTGGGGAAACAACTACAGGTCCTGCTTTGTGTGTGTAATTTCCCATCTGGCTAGGGATGGACACACACAGAGCCCAGCTTCCATGCACACAATGCTCATTCCAAATCAGGGAGTAAACAATGAATTACAATTATAAATAGAATAGAATAAAAACAAAGTTGATATAGTTTGGCAATAAGAGTACAAAAGAAAGAACACTTAAAAAGAAAAGAAATGAGGCAAACAAAAGATATGCTAGGAACATGATGTAAGGGTGAACCCAATGCAGCAGAGACACTGTTCAAGACTTCCTTTTCATGTGTTCTACAAAATGTGCAAAAGAGAAATAGTTAAATCTGAAAACGGCAAAGGCAACTTTAGTATGCCAAAAGGGAGGAAATGTTCTCTTTTTCAAATTACTTCTTTCCCTAATTGATCTTTTTGACTCCAGATCAATCATTCCTGCACCCAAACTTTTTGGTTTACCAAACTTTGCCTTTGCCATTTTCTCTTTCAAATCTATTTCACAGATTTGAAAGGACAAAAGGCTACGAAAAACCACAGAAAATGAAAAAGCAAACAAAGCAGAGACAGTAACATTGGTATGATACATATATAATCTAGAGATATTCAAAAAATAAATGAGTAAAAGATTTAAAAATGAAAAAGTAAAATGGAATTTATTTAACAAAACGAGACTGGAAAACTACTGAATAAACTAATAGTGGGGGGAGCAGAGAAATCAACAGAAGAGGGCGGGGGAAGGACATCTTACCTGGAGTTTGCACACACGCACCCCACCCCGCAACAATTAGGAAGTACACTTTATAACCCCTGGATAACTGAACTGCCAGTAGAGCACTTTGCACACCAATGAAAAATGGTGGGTTTTTTTAAAATTCAGAAAAAAATTCAGTATAAACTTCTTCTTTTTTTGAAGGACAATGTTGCTTCCTTTCAGGAAAAGATCAAAGTTAAGAAATATTTATTTAGCCATTATGGAAGAGAGAAAGTGGAGTTAACACCAGAGAAATCAAGAAATTCAGTCTGAAACGGTTTTGATTCTGATCTTTGAAAAAACAATCGGATGCAGTAGAAGAACTTTAAACAAATAGATACCATGCCAGCATGTTTTGAAAAAAGAAAAGTATGCCCAAAATATAGGAGGACTGACATTATTCTTATAAGTTCCATTTTATTTAATATTACTTTATCTAATGTTAAAATATGATTTCACAAAAATGGATTCTGAAAATGAAATAGCTAAATAAACGATAGTATTATAAATGGTTGATAAACAGGCAACTTAATAAATATATTAAAAGGCTGAAAATGGTAAATTAAAAATTTTTAAGACAGTGTTTTTCTTCAGGTAGCTGAAGAAAACATGATATAGTCAAAGCAAAGTTTATAATAAAAAGATAAAATATTTAAAATATTAAGAAGGAGTGGGGATTTTTAAAAAGTGCAAAACACAAATTTTCATGGGGCCCCAACCACCTTTCTAATTAATATACATTTTATAAAATAAATTGTGTATAAAACAAGGCTGATAAAATAAGACTTCAAATAAGGCTCCAAAAGCACAGAACTGTATACAGCATATAAGCATACAAATAAAAATAAAACAGAATAAAAATTTACTTTACATTACAAACTAGAGAATTCATTTTAGTAGGACAGTGAGATGAAAAACTTCCCCAGAGATCTGGTGATAAAGGGCAGGTTGTCACCATTTTTCTAAAACTACTGTATTTACCCAAATAGAAGAGAACTCAGAATTTAAGTTGACCCCCTTTAAAAAACAGAGGTTAAATATAGGTTATACCTGTATTTACCTGAAAGGAAAATGTCTCTGAATTTAAGACAAGTCCCCAATTTCTAACATCAAGGAACTTGGCGGGGTGGGGTGGGGGGGCTGGTCTTGGATTCAGATAAATACAGTAAAAAAAATAACGGAGCAAGGTGAGCCTTTCTACGGAAGGAATTCCAAAATTCAAACACCACTCCATGCTCTCATTGATCTGCCTGTTCTGGACAGGGTTACACTCCCCCTAAAAGATCAGGTTGTAGTCTGGGAGTGCTCCTGGATCCCAAACTCCCCCTGGTTTCTCAGATTGAGGTAGTGGCCAGGAGTGCTTTTTATCAGCTTCAGCCGATACGCCAGATACGTCCATATCTGGAGACAAACAACCTTAACATGTACATATGCTGGTAACTCTAGGCTTTACTATTGTAATGCACTCTATCTGTTTGGCCTACGGCTGCAACGAAAGAACTAACTAGTAATGCACGCTACGTGGGGGTGCCTTTCCACACAGTTCAGAAACTACAACTGGTACAGAACGCAGCAGCCAGATTGGTCTCAGGGTTTACCCAAAATGACCATATAACACTGATTCCAAAAGAACTACATGGGCTGCTGATATGCTTCCGGATGAAATACAACGTGCTGGTTATTACCTATAAAGTCCTTAATGGCTGAGGTCCAGGGTACTTAAGAGAGCGCCTTCACTGTCGTGAACCCTGTTGAGATGATGTTAAGATCATCTGGAGAGGTCCAGTTACAGTTGCTGCCAACTTGGTTGGTGGCAACTCGGGACTGGGCCTTCTCTGTGGCTGCCTCAGGGCTTTCGAACACACTCCCTGCTGAAATAAGAGCATCTCCTTATCGGTTTGTTTTTAGGAGGACCCTGAAGAATACCTATTTTCCCAGGCCTTCAACTGAGACTAAACTTTTAAATTTTAATTTTTTAAATCTATTTTATCTTTTTATGAATTTTAATATTTTATAGTATATTTTATGTTTTAATTCTGTACACCGCCTTGAGATTTTTATACTAGGTGGTATATAAATTCAACCAATCAACAAGTCTCCATGACAGAAGGATTACAGAAGCAATACCATGCAGCATCTTCCGAGTTCTCAGCTATAAGCAGATTCTTATGGGTTTACCTTCTGCTTGGACACCCCCCTACACACACACACACACACACACACACAAATGAGAGATCAGCAAGTACAAAAAAATGGAAGAAGAGCAAAAATGGCTAGCTGAAAAATCAATAATAGTCAACTCCCAAATAGAGAATACCAAGAATGGTCTCCAAAGCTAGCTGCAGGCTAGCCTTTGAATGGAACTCCACTGGGCACGAAGTTGTCTGATATTGACTGGTGGGAACTTTTCTACCATAAGAAGAGTTTCTCTAAAGGCTTCTCCAAATGATGGTTTACTTATGTCATAAATGAGCAGTTGTTACTCAAAGAAAATGCTATTGTTGTAATAAAATTGTATTTTCCAGACTAGCATTCAAATAATAATGCGTTGGCACTGAAAAAATGCAATTTCCAGCACGCACCGCCACCAGTTAACATAATTTCCCCAAAAGTTTGTGGTGTTTGGACTGTGGCTCCACAAGCATCCTGGTCACCCATCAGCTAACACCTACAAAATGGCAGGTAAAGAGCAACACAACTCCTGCCCTAGTGCTCACATTTAGTTATTTTTTAAAAGCAAATATATTGGCTGTATATCTTGCCCTAGCACAACAGCATTATCCTGGCACAACACTAGTCCAGTGCACTTTGTATGCAAAGTGCTCCCTCAGTTGTACTATAGAGTTCTCAAGATAGCCTTTGAAACAGTGGGCTGGTAAAAATGTATTGCAGAGCCAGGACTGATTCCAACAAGCCAGGGTATCTTGTTACATTCAAACCAAGCAATCCTGGCTTATTCTGGCCAGAATTTCAAAATAAACCAACCAGGATCTGGAGCTGGGATACGATCCACATAACAAGATCCCTTGTTCTAGGGATCAAGCTTGTTCTAGGATTCAAAGGACTTTATTTTTTCACCCCTCACAAACAAAGAGATGGGGGAGGGGAGCACACACACTTGAGGCTAGTAAACATCATGTGAAAACAGGATGCAATCCTGGCTCCATGTTCTATCTGAATGCAGCCTCTGGGCTGGTTCAGATGCAACATCAAATAACCACAACCTGCCTTGAGCTCATCTGCTCTCTCTTGGTATTGTCTGAATGTAGCCAATGTGTCAAATTCCAGAAATATCACACCAACACTGCATTCTTAAACTCCACAATGAAGCACATTTCAAGTGGCCGTTCTCTTATATTTAGCAGGGGAAGAGCAACTGTCCCTACTTAGTCCAGCATAGAGTTTTTTTCAGCGACTGTTCCTCATATCTCCCTTGTGTTGCCATCTTTTTCTTTTCTTTATATTATGAACCCCTTTAGGACAACAAAGCATCTCTGAGATTTCTAGACAATGCAAACTACTTTGTGAACCGTTCTTTAAAACCAGTATATAAGTCTTCCAAATGTTTCATGGCCTCATCTTTTTAACAAATTAATTCTTTGGAGGCTGTGCCTGCTACCTTTCTGAAGAATGGGTGCACAGCTTCTGACTGAAAAATAAAGGTTGTTATTCCAAAGCAAAATTATTCCCCACTTCTTATATGAAGAATGGTATATACTGTAGACACTGAATCAGAGCTGGTGCTAATATAAGACTAATAGGTCCTCTGTCATCTCATAATATTGCACAACCAGATGTCATAGCATTTAAGGCGGCAATCTAATACACATTTGCCTGAACGTAAGCCCTATTAAATTCAGTAGACTTACTTCTGAGTAATACAACACTAGTTGTGAATTATGTAATTAAACAATTAAGCAGTTAACTATGCTGCTTTATTTATTTATCATATTATTATACTGCCTATATGTGCATCTCTAGGAGTGTACAATTTAAAACAGGATAAATATAAAACAGGGTAAAAACCATTAAAATAAGTGGCATATAAATATTCATCGTATTCGTAATTTCACAGAATAAAAAGTTAGAACAATCCCATGGGATAAAAACAATTAAATTTAATTAAACAATTAAATGACCCTAAATAGTGATGCATCTGCTGGTAACCGCCAGGCTTGACTACTGTAATGCATTCTACATGGGGCTTCCTTTGTACATAGTCTGGAAACATATTTAGGGTCATTTACCTCCAGAAATGGTTGAAGCTGACGTATGCATCAGCTGAAGCTGATAAAAAGCACTTCTGGCCACTGTCTCAACCTGAGAAACCAGAGAGAGTTTTGAATCCAAGAGCACTCCCAAGCTACATACCTGATCTTTCAGGGGAAGTGTAACCCCTTCCAGAAGAGGCAGCTAAACCATCTATTGGGTCCAGACGCCTCACAGTCAGTACCTCCATCTTATCCAGATTCAACTTCAGTTTGTTATCCGTCATCCAGCCCATTACCACCTCCAGGCAGGTATTTAGGGAACTTATGCCATTTCCTGATGAGATCAATATGGAGAAATAGATTTGGGTGTCATCAACATATTGATAATACCCTGCACCAAACCTCCTGATGATCTCTCTCAGCAGTTTCATGTAAATATTGCATTGGAGACCACAGGGAGTCCTGTGGAACACCATATTTAATTTTCACTTTGCAGAGCAACAATTTCCAAGTGACACCTTTTGGAATCTACCAGAAGGAGCAGAAACACTGTAGAACAGTGCCACCCAATCCCACCTCCCTCAGGTAACCCAGAAGGATTCCATGGTTGATGGTATTGAAAGTCACAGAGAAATAGAAAAGGATCAGTAGAGTCAAACTCCCTCTGTCGACAGCCAAATGGAGATCATCCATTAGTCCGATCGAGGCAGCCTAAACCCCATGAAGGAAAGGAAAGGTTGTGCCATCGAGCTGGTGTCAACTCCGGGTGACCAAACAGCCATGTGGTTTTCTTGGTAGAATAAAGGTCTACCATTGCCATCTCCTGTGCAGTATGTATGAGACAATGCCTTTCAGCACCTTCCTATATCACTGCTGCCCGATAGAGGAGTTTCCCGTATTCTGGGCAACACACCAGCGGGGATTCGAACCAACAACCTCCTGCTTTCTAGGCAGATTGCTTCCCTACTGTGCCATAGCCTGCTCAAAATCCAGATTGAAATGGTTCTAGATAATCTGTATCATCCAAAACTGCAGGAGCTGAGAGGCCACCACCCACTCAATCACCTTTAATAGCCTGAAAAATCTTGTTGAGGTCACATCTATTTATTTATTGTTCAGTTTTTATACCACCTTTCATAAGGCATCCCAGAGGCGTAACTATAGGGGGGGCAGGGGGGGCATGTGCCCCGGGCGCCATCTTTTCTGGTCACGTGGGGGGCGCCGCCATGACAAAAAAAAGTTTTTTAATTTTTTTTTTTTTAAATTTGTTAATACAAATGTTTCCTGCTCAGTGCAGCAGCGCTGCAGCAGTCAAGGGAGCGCATCAGCGCCCCCTCCCTCACGAGCGGTCCCTTCTGCTCTGCCCGCACCCCCCCACATTGCTTTGCTGGTGCCCAGTCAGTGGCCTGGCTTGGCAGCGGCGGCGGGCGCTTGTGAGGAAAAACCTAAGTATAATGTAGTATGTGGGGGGGGCAGGGGGGCACCATTTCAGTGCTTGCCCCGGGTGCCGTTTTCCCTAGTTACGCCTCTGAGGCATCCCAAGGATTTTATACAAGTTAAAATACAATAAAACTCCTTAAAAATCACATTTAAAACCTTAAAATCAGTTAAACAGTAAAAGACATTAAATATCAAAAAATAAAATACAAAAAGTTGAATGCACATATTTTGGTTTCTGCATTATTTTAATGATGCCAACCACTTAAATTACATAACATGTCACAGCTTGTTTTTTTTTTTAACAATGCCAATTGCCAGAACTACACAAGTCACAACATGCTTTATAGAGAAGTTTCAAGTCTTAGAACATACTTGATTTTCACTTAAGTTACAGTAAAACAAAAACAAAACCCACCATTGGTGGAGTTTATTTTTATCATTTAACTAGGCTTAACTACATTATTTACATATTGTAAGCTGCCTTGAGAGCTAGTTTGGTTAAAAGACAGCCTAGAAATTGAACTGAATAGTTACATCCTAGTTATAATTTCATTTTCCACTATGTTGTAGCTCAAAAAAAATTGAGCCTTTTTCTAATGCATACCAAAGCGGCTTCTTCCATATCAACCAGACCTTGAGGCAAACCAACCCAACCCTTTTTGAAATCTTCACCACTCATAAAACAATGTTAAAAGCTTATTGCTACTTCTGCACTCTTCCCATAGACACCTGAATTCATCAGAAACATGGCAAGTCAACACAAGAGGTGACAAAATCTAATATAGTGCATGGTATAGGATGGTGCTTTGTTTTCTGTCTGATATACCAGGAATGATTGTTAGCAGCAGGTTAGATTATTTGAATATGCTGCCATGTTAAAAATAGCAAAACTGGAGTGCTGGGATTCTCAAACAAATAGGCTTTGAATAGTATCAGCACCACAGTATCATCTTTGTTAAGTTAGCATTTCAATTGAAACGTTAAAAGAATTTGGCCTCTACATTTTTGTTAGTGTTTTTTCACACAACATTGCCTAATATCACCTGATATTACTTAAATTAATACTGTTAACTCCAAACACTGGAGTTTCGGTCCTGGCCAATCCTGACACAAGAGAAACAGAAAGGCTCATGGCTTGTACACCAGTGCCCCTTTTGGTGATCCAATTAAGGTGATCTAAGGCTGCAGAACAAAAGAAGTAGGACAGCATTGATCTCCCAGACCCTAGCACGGCTCCATTCCCACCCCCAAAAGACCACGGACTGCACCTTACCTGGCCTGGATATCAAGATTCCAGATCATGCCTGGGTCTTTGCTGAAGCAGCAGTCAGACTCACATTGCTTCCTGGCCTTGCACTAGGCATTCTTGCTGGCTCTTTCACCATTACCCCATCTAATTGCTCTTCTGTGAACTTCCCCATTCAATTGCCTGGCCTCTTACTCTGCTTACCTCCTAATTCCAAGGCCTGATTCTGCTGGATTTTCAGTTTACACTCTGGCTGGAACAGACTCTGCTTTCACAATACTCTCAATCCATCCCACCAGCAATCTCTGCCAGAACTCACATTTCCAACTTCCATGGACTCGGTTTCCTGACACTCAGCACTGACACTCTTAAATTGTTTGACGAAATGCGCTGGTAGAGAGGGCAGCAAACTGATTTGTTTGCAGAGAGGACCAGGATGGACAGTAGCATGCTAACCCCTGCTAACTGGCCGAAGAGGCACCTTTTAACGCGGTGATTCTCTTTATTGAGCAGGGGGAGAGTAACTGGCCCTATCCACCCCCAGCACAGTACCTCCCGTGACTGTTGCTGGTGTCTATCTTATGTTTCTTTTTAGATTGTGAGCCCTTTGGGGACAGGGATCCATCTTATTTTTGAGCCATTTTTGGAAGGGCGGTATAGAAATCAAATAAATAAATAAATAAATGATAGTAGCGGCATGTGGCGTGTGCTCTAAATGAACACAGTGGGCAGGATCCAGACTAAGTTAGCCATGACTAAGCACCACTGAAATCAAGGAGACACGTTAAGTCACTCAAGTGGGTGCTGAGCATGAAAATGTGCTTGGTGCGAAAATGGGAGGGGCAGAGCAGGAAAGGGCTTTCACTGAAGGCAGACACCCATACAGAAAAATTAGGGAGTCGGATCAATGCTCCACCTCCTACACAAAATCCCCCAAACAGATGGAGGCCAGGGCCTGAGTTTTTGTGCTGTTGTCAGGGAAGCTTGCTAGCAGAAAGGGGTGTTGGGCACAAGTTCTCAGCCATCCAGGGCAGGGAGTTCAGCTAAAGGAAGGTCGGCCTAGTACAGATGTCCACTCAGCCAGAAGCCTAAAAGACAGGGGAGTGGAGGAGCTGAGCTTGGAGGCCACAGGTGAAAGGCAATGAGCTGCCTGCCTCACGACCCCCAACCCCTGGTACTGACACCCCACCCTCTCACTGGCCCCACCCCAGTTGCCAGCACAGCCCCTCTTCCCCCCTCAGTGGCCCAGGCTCACCTTCTGGGGTACACTGCAACTGCTCCTTAGTAGCCTCTCATTGCTGCTAATGCAGCGATACTACAACAGCGCTCTCTCTCTTCCCTCCAGCAAAAAATATGTCCGCTTTGTCTGCTCCCCAAATAGAGCATCATTAGGCCAGTTCAGACAATACTTGCTGATGAGCCACGTTCCCACATGATTAAAAAATGAGCACACCACAAGCATGCACATCTCCTTCGCCACACAGTGCACCATTCCTTAATCCTGTGATTATTTCAAACCAGCTTTCTATGAACTCAAAATGCCACTATTTAATACCTCTCTTTGATGAGCCACCCCCTGTGCTATTAAGAAATGGCACACTAGGAAGGACACACACACACACAGAGTCAGAAAATATTGTTGGGGCTCGCTGGAAAGTATCCTCCAAACTGGTCCATTGTGTCACACAGCAAATGAATGGATTGCTTCCTGAAACAGCTGGCAATAAATGCACCTGCCTTTTCTGGTCAGAGCTCCTTCCTGCCCAAATGATGACATCACACTGCAGCATGCTTGCAACAACCGAAAACATGGCTTCTTTATGGTATATCCTTAAGGGTTTGTGCCGGCAGCGGGTGGGAGAGTGACATAGCTCAATACCTGGCACTTCTAGTTTAAAAGAGTTTCAGGAAACAAGACTAAGGAAATTTTTCACCTGAGACCTAGAGAGCTATTGCCAGACAGCTCAGTTGACCAGTGGTCTGATTCAGTATAAGTCGGCTTCTTTTGTTCACCACATCTCATTTCCACCTGCAACACTCAAAGCATATATCGTTTCTTATGAGTAGGGATGTGCAGAACTGGTTTGATTGCAAACCGGACCACTGTGAACCTGGCCAGTTTGAGGAGGAATTGCTTTTAACTGGTTCATCAAACCAACCAGCCCAGCCAATCGGTTCAACCCAAATGATGTGAATATACACACTTCAGTCTGAATTTTGACCAAACCTTGCCAACTGGTCCGTGCACATCCTTACTTATGAGTTAAAAAATAAAAAGCTATTTCCATACACCCATATTCTACTACTTGCCCAGTTCAAGTTCTAGTTGTTACAAAGAATGCTCTTATACTTGTAGACCGATTTTAAATTGTTTATTGGTTGCTGTTTGATTACTGTACACCATCTTGGATACTTCTCTCCCCGCCCACCGCACCTGCCTGCCCCAGTAGAAAGGCAGTTGAAAACTTTCACCAAAACAAAACTCTGGTGCGAGTAAAAGCCTTGAAGTAATTTTTCAGAACCTTTGGAATATCTTTCTTTCCAAGCTTGGATAGTGAAATTTTTATGAGCTGATTTTAATCAATATAGCAAATCATTAATCAGCCAGTTGGTTTGTGCTTCAGGAGATGGTAGTCGTCTACACAGCCACACCCACACATAACTGTCTCAATTTCATGTCAGTGTTACTCTTTGGCCTTTAAATTGTACACTGAAGTAAAACAAAAACAAAAACAGTCACTAGGTACTATATATAATAATCTCTACCCTAGTAACTGCTCACCCTCCTAAAAAAAAGAAGAGCATTCAATCTTTACAGAAATTGTGCGTCTATCACAAGGGGAAATACACCCTCCCTCATTCTACAGAAAGATCTATGAAATAAATGTTAACCTAAAATGGAAGGTACCATCTACATCACTGGTTTTCTTTTCACAGTCAGACTATCGATATAAGTATTTAAAATATTCCACTCCTCCAGCACACTGCTGCTTTGGGCAGCTTACAATAAACACACAATAATAAATAATAATAAAACAAGCATTAAAAAAAGAACACCATGATAAAATAGCAGACAGGACTAAAACCGATTAAAACCAGAAATGCAAAAAGAAAAGCAATTTTAAAATGGTTCTTTTAAAAGGGAGTGTTTTCGGATTCTTTTATGTAGAGATAACTGTTAATACCAGCATCTACTGGACTAGAAGGAGACTTGTGGTGTTTATATAAGCTTTATTTTCAGCGTCTTTATCCCACCAGACAAGCTCTCAAACTAGCTCACATCGTGTATCATAATCAAAGAATAAAAAGATGCAGTCTGCAAAAATATAAAACACAACACACAACAATCATCCCTCAAACCAGGCATCCCCAATCTGCGGCCCTCCAGATGTTGCTGAACTACAATTCCCATCATCCCAGCCACAATACATTGTAGCTGGGGGTGATGGGAATTGTAGTTCAGCAACATCTGGAGGGCCGCAGTTTGGGGATGCCTGCCTCAAACCATAGAAGTCGATAGCAGCAGATCATTCACAGTATAAAACCGATTATAAGCTTACGAATTCAAACAGCCTCTTCAAATGTTCACCAGGACATCCCAGTCTTCATCATACTCCTGGAACTCCGTAAAGAGCCAGCCTGACAACCTTTGCAATTTCCCTTAAGAAGGAGTTCCACAAAGGCAACATAACTGAAAAATTCCTGCCTTTGTGCCTACCAGCCTGACCTCAGATAATGCTGGTTATTCATGCTAGCAATGCCTAAAGAGAGGGTATACATGCATATATGACCATTCTCAGCTTCACACAGACATTGCAACTGCAAGGCTGAATCTAGAACCACATGAGAAAACTCTGCAAACTAGAGCTTAGGTATTCCAAGGGTTCCTCAGGAGACAATCCAATAAGGAAAAGGGATTTTGAGGACGAAGTTTGAAAGCCACTGTCCTACGGGGACCCTGAACGGTGTATGCTTTCTGTGTTCAGAACCCACTGATCCACTAATTCCTAAAACTACTTTCCAACTTAAGTTCCCATTGCATCTCAATACACCAAGAGATGTTGATAATGTACCACAGTTAGATCCTAGTTTGAACTAAAGAAGCTCATGCAGCACACAACTGTAGTTAGTTTCAAAACGAAGGTAAAAACTTTGCCTTGCCTCTTCTCATGCACAAAAGAAGGGAGGCAAATTGTGGTTTCTCATTATGTCTGAACTAGGCCATAATGTCTGAACCAGGCTATTGACACACATGCACACTCAGCAAAATATAGCTTGGCTGGACATTTTTCTGGCTTTTACTTGCTCTCTTTCTCAAGCAGACAAAAGAATATTATTCTGGCTGGGCTGCTACAATTCAAAAACTAGTCAACTAACCTAGGTTTTGCCTCCTAAATGTTTTTCCCTACTTCAGTCTCAATGCTGGGCAATGAGACCATTTTACATGTGCATGCATTTCAGATTAACCTGCTAATAAGCCGTGGTTTGTTTAACTCAACCATGGTTTTGTTTTACATCTGAATCCAAGCCAATTCACAAGCTGTGGTTTGCTTGTGACCAACAAACCAGTATCTGAAATCATGGCTTAAAAAATCGCTTGGAAGCCACAGTTTGTGCTAACTGTGGTTTCACATTACATTTGAATTCACAAACCACTGACAAATCAGTTAGAAACACACACTTCAAGAGACTGTTACATGATGAAAGCAGGAGTTGCTCTGTCTGCTTCCAGATGTGGCTGCACCAAAACATGGAGATAGGAGTGAACTTATGAAACTAGGCGGCTTTGGGTCACACCGAACCTCTGTTAACACCAAACTCGGTGCGACATCTCTCGGTGTCAGGAACACATGCTTCCCCCTCCCATCATGCTCAAGCATCGATTTCCTTTCCAGATAAGAAAAAGCCAAGATTGGTGGGTTCGGCCATCATGGCCAATCTTGGCTTCATCTAACATCACATGGAGCTCAGAATTAACAGAGGTTCTGGTGACATCTGAACTCACCTACCGAGTACTGAGCAAATGGGAAACAAAAGCAAACAAGTCATTCTAAACCACAGTTTGTCTGTTTTATGTCTGCAGGTTCAGACTACAGTTTGGGTTCTTAACTATGCTTGACACAAACCATGATTTTGGCTGAACCCAGCCAGTGACAATATCGCCCCCCCCAACCCCACTTGAGAAGAATAGACTTATTCGCAGGCCCACGAACTACATGCAAACAAAAGCTGTATCTGCATTTTCACCAAGTCAGGTCCCATTCCAACATGCATCCAACCTACAGGAACGATACTGCCAGGGTGATGTAGTGATTCGAGTATAGATTAGGATTCTGAATACACAGGTTCAAATCCTCACTGATCTTGGGCCAGGTGCAGTCTCTCAATCCAACCTGCCCCACAGGGTTGTTTTGAAGATACGGGGGAGGAACTGTAAGTGCTGTCCTGAGATCCTTGGAGAAATTCCAAGATACAAAGGCAGTAAACAAATAATGTTGATAGCATTTAAGGCAGGCATATGGATGAGCATCGACACTCAGTTATCGCTGAATTTTACTGAATTAGTGCACAAATTTCCCTAGAATCTGAGAACATTATAGGGGTAAATATCTTTTAAAATATGTATCAATGCAGATCGCACAAATTCTCTGGGGTGTTTTTTTTTTTTAAATAAAAGCAACAGTGTGAGGCAAAATGAAAGAATGCTGTAGACCAGTGAACAATCCGCAATGATCCATGACACCATAGCATGTGACAACCTCTTAAGCTGAAGTACAAACGTGTGCTGAAGTCCCCTCCCCCACCTTAATATATCAAAGTGCAATAATATTGCAGAGAAGTGCTGCAGAACCAAACAAGTCATTTCATCGAACATACAATATTGCACAAATCAAGCCCGCTGCACCTTTCTGCTTTCAAGCTAAAACTTATTTTTAGGCTCACAGCAAATTGACACTAATTCCTTTTAGAGTCACAGTATTATTACTTGATTTTGCTACTACCTTCCTTACAAGAATCCAAAGAGGTGTGCAATTAAATCCAAAGAAATAATTATCCATCAAATCAGATGATATATTAAAATGAATAATTAATGTTACATATACAAAGCAATGTGGGGGGAAATTTTCCACCCAAAGGAGGAAAAATACAGCAGTATGTAGATAGTGTTTACTGCACCCAATATGTATGCCATAAGAATGCCAGGGCAAGTGGGTAGCTCCATTTTTCATATGGGAAAAATGTCACTGGTAAACAGGAATAAATGGGAAAGTTGCAAAACAACAGTCTAATGGCTAATACAATGGCTAAGACTAAAGCTAAGTGTATTTAATATAAATATGGTTTTTCACCAAATACAGTATTCAACAGTTAGGTCACTTTCAAGCCTAAAGGCAACCCATCCACACCACTGAACTTTTTGTACCAAACTTTTTTCTACATGTACCATAAGCCAGTTCAGAAGTTAGAAAGATAGATACTGATTTGCATTGGTTCTAGTACAGCATCAATCTTTAATTGGTCTGTTAAATTAATTAAAGCGTTTTAAGGGCATTCCAAATTGGGTAACATATCTTTATACAAAAATTTCAGATTTGTGTGTGTAATACACAAACCCAATTTTTTTTTACAAATTTGTGTGTTATACACACACACACACACACTATATATATATATATTTCTTCTTAATCTATTTATATAACCTATCTATCTATATAATTAATTCCTGTAGTAGAAGGAATCTATATAATTAATTCCTGTAGTAGAAGGGATGCGTGGGGATGTGGCAAGCTCCGCCCCCGCTCCAGCCGCAAACAATGGTGGGCCTAGAGGGGGCAACACGTGCAAGGGTGGGAGAGAGGAGCGTGCGCCAGGAGGCAGTTGGAGAAGGAGGGCGGGAGGACGATGGGTGGCGGGAGGAGGACTGGCGGCAGGCGGAGCCCTGTCACCCCAAGGAGAATGACGGCGAGGCAGAGGTGCCGCCCTGAGATGGAGGATGAAAGGGCGGCAGGCAGCGGGAGAACGACAGGTGATGGGCGAAGGCCCGCCGTGCTGAGGAGGAGGACAGTGAGGTGGAGGGAGGTGGCGGGACAGCCTGGCCCTGGTCCCCCGGGGTGAGACAGTGGCAGCATGGGGCAGGGGGATGGCTGGGCCCAACTAGAGGCGCAGATGCTCGGCACCCAGGCCCACTGGTCTATATATAAAAGGCTTAAGTGGTTTGTGGCAAGCCCCACCCACACAGTGCTTTACCAATTGGAGGTAACCCAGCAGGAGAACTGTGGTGATTGGGCAGTAGGGATTCCATATGCAGATAGGGAAGAGGAGCCTGTGATAGTTAAGGTCTGTTGGAATGCAGCTGTTACTGGTGGGAAGATTGTAGAGGAGAGAAGAATCTATCTATCTAAAAGAATAGTGGGCAGAGATCTGCGAAGAGAGGGGTTATGAGGGAGGAAAGAGCCCCTTCAGGAGAGAAGGCTGCCACTGTGTAAATTAGATGAGGAAACAAGATTAACAATATCTGTTAACTCAGGAAGGAAGACAGAATGAAAAAAAGAAGGGAGAGGAAGAAAGACAGGGGGGAAGAGCGAGTGGAGGAGAGAGAAAAAGAAGAGGGGGAGAAAGGGGAGAAAGAAGGAAGGGCAAGGGACAGGCCTGGGCCTGTCAGCAGCCTGAGGGGAATGAGTGGCCATGGCGGCAGTGGTGGCAGCAAGGAAGGGCCCGGTCAACCGTTGCCACTGCTTGGAGCTACAGAGGCCACTAGCAGAGGGAGGCAGGCAGGCGAGGGACGGGCCTGAGCCTGTCAGCATCCTGAGGGGAACGAGCAGCCATGGCGGCAGAGAGGAAGGGCACCTGGTCAACTGCTGCTGCTACTCCTGTGGGGAGGAGCAGGAGCAGGGGGTCAGGTGAGGAGCCCTGGGGTTAGGGGGCTACAGCTTTGCCAATCAGCGCCAGCAATGCTGCAACTGCGCCCAAGAGAGACGAGGGGCACAGCGTTCTCTCTAAAAAAAAATCATCTGTGTGCGAATGAGTTTTGTTCTGGGTGGGAGTATCAAGGCAGTGTGCATGCACATGCATTCAGAATGGGGCCTTACTGAACCAACCTGAGCGGGAACTTAAATTAACTGAGTGGACATCAAAAAACTTCTGAGCGCAAGCATGTATGGAGGCCTTAGAGAAAACACTGAAGTGGGGCGGAGCAATAGGATGGAGGAGCAACCAAGAGTAAGGGGATGAGAGCAATGGGATGCAGGAACAGGAGCACAGCTCAGGTGAGGGTGAAGAGAACTCGTTGAGGTGAGGGGCGCAATCAAGTACTAGTGCACTGATGCTCTGCGCGGGTTATGATTGCTGTTATTAAAACTGCCGATGGGAGGTACCATCTCAAAAGAGGATTCCCTCTCACTCTCACACAAACTGGCTTTGCACACCCCCACCCCCGGAAAAAGGGCACCTCTGCGGATGCCCTTGCAGAGAAGTGCTACAGAACCAAACTTATATACAAGCTTTTTCTCCTAATCCCAGATCTATGACGTTGGGCTGTGACTACAAAGTGAACGTCCTGCACTTCTGAGCACTCTGTACATTCTCAGGGGCACTTATTCCTAGCGTGTTCAAAGTAAGTACATGATCTCTGTAACCCTTAGAATAACCCTGTATTATTTACAAACATTATAATAAATATTATCTCCATTTTGTAGATGAGAACTTTGGTTGAGAGAGGAAAATATGCTCATCTGGTTATGCAGCAAGTTCATGGAGGAGATCAAATTTGAACTAGGGATTTCTTGGTTCATAATTTGCACTCTTTGTCTCTATTCGCCTCTTGTCCTTATTCACACATTTGAACTAAGAGTACTGTCACCAAGCCCTGTTAACACTGGGCACTTTTAAAAACACACACACACTCTGGAAGCAGACAAAATATGCTCATCTTTTAGCTTCAAAATAGCAGGGTGCATGTCTCAGCCAAATATTCCAAAATTATTCTATAAACTGAGTAGAAGGCCAGTGTCTACACATCACATCTGCCACAAAAGACATCACACAAAATATTTCTGTGAGACATTTATCCCTATGTTGCAAGATCCCCAACCCCAGGTTCCGACTGGCCCACAGGGCATATTCCCGGTGCGCCCCACCCACAGGCCTCCCCTGCGCCCCATCGCACTCGGCAGCAGTGGATACTCCCACCCTTAATTATCCATTGCGCTCAAAACCCAGCGCCCACCCCACATACATTCCACCAACTTCTCAGTGCCCCAAGTCCGGCCCTGCCCCCTTTACCATTCCTGTTAGTGCAGAGAAATTGACCCGTCCAGAGGATGTGCTGTAGGACACACATCCTCACCATACATGAAAGCACATGCACCAACTCTGAGTCTATTCAAAACCTAATACATACAGGCATCTTCAGGTCACTTCCCAAATATATACTCAACATTTATAAAACACCATGGATTGTACAAAACAATCTACTTACAGTAGCTCAGCAACTGCTCTGTAACATAGGTCAGTTAGGGATGGAGACATCAGATGGCTAAAATTTGAACCAAAGCCTTATTCATTCTTAACTCACCCTCTTAACCCTTACGGTCCACCAAATCTCGATCCACTTTAGAGGAGGTTCTCAGATTATATCTTTTTAAAACATAGTGGGTTCACAGATGATACATGGAGCTCAAAGTCAGGTCCATGGTGCTCTGGAATTAAATTTCAGTGCCTGATGGTCAAAAGCTCACAATATTAGTTAAAAAACTGACATTCAGATTGACTCTGAAGATACCAGTATTTTAACTACGGCTGTTAACTGGTCATTAAAATCTTAGTTGATTAATCATATACATTTTAATTCATCAAGGATATCAAATAATTCCATACATCTGCTTACAACAAAAAAGAATCTTAAGGAGGGGGGGAGCGTACTTTGATTTTGATTATGCATCCAGGCACCATTTTAGAAATATTCTCTCCTATATGAAAGGAATGCCTCTTCTAACAGTGCCCACATTTTTATAAGTATTACAAATGTTAATTAATTTTTAAAAATCTGCTCCCCAATTAATCAGGGACAACTTATTAAGACATCAAAAGATTTTTAATTGAATCATTTAAGGGATCAGGGGAAAGTTGCAGTCCTCATTTTAAACCTCTGAACTGTTAACATCTGAACCCTCCATTGGCCAGAAATACGTGAGCAGATACAGATCCTATTCATGCAGCCTGCAAAAAGATCTTGAGTCAGACTTTCTTGCCTCTCAGATCAGAAAATACAGTCTCGGTACTAGCGTTTTACATTCTCTTTTCCAGTTGCTATTCTTTTTAAATATATATATATTTATTATAATTTCCCCTGGTTTTCAGGGACTGAAAGAGTCTGACTCATTGCTGCAAAAAGTGCATCCATCTTCCTTTAAGTGTATCTTGCTTTGCCAAATGCTAAGCAAGACGCCATGGGGAAAGCATGGGTGTGCGGACTTAGGGAGTGGCCAAGATGCAAATCTCTCGCTTTCTAATTTCCCACCGACTGCAAGCAGGTATGGCAACGTATTATCAAGTGTCAGATCCACGCAGATGGTTCCCTACCACACCGCACACAGCCTTGGAGCTGCACATACACAATCACACGCACTATATTTAAACGATCACCCCTCCCCCCGGTGGGATCGTGTGCGCGTTCTAGCTCCAAGGTGGATCGCCTCCGTTCAGTTTGAAATGAGAAGACACAGTTAGGGCCTTGCACCTTAAACAAACACCCAACAGCAGCCCTAAAACTGCCAGGCTCGGTGCTGAGCTCTTTTCCTGCTGGGATATCTTGCAGCAGGAGGCAAGAGGCAGAGAGGGCCTCGCCTAATCAGTCCTACATACCGAAAGTGAGTGAACTGCAAACTTAAAAAAAAAAAAAAAAAGTTGAGCTTGTAGCTAATGCAAGAATGGAAGTTGTTAAGCCTTTGCCTACCTGGTGCAAGTCTGCAACAAGTGCATGCAGGGTCCAAGATCAATGTGGGAGCATTTTTTCTTTCTTTTTACACCGACACAGGACAATTGCAATTCTAATTTATTACAGTGCTGCTATTTACTCGGTCCTACTTTGCTTACAGTACAGCTCATCCTGTAAACAAATATCGCTCCGCCAGGAAATATACGCACCCCCCGCCGCCGCCGCCCCTCCTCTCAGTGCCTATGCACTGTACCCTCCCCTCAGCGATTGTACAGAAGGGACGAAGGGGTGGGGGTGGAAATATAACTAACCCTCACCCTTTCCAAGCCCACGCCAGGAAAAGCTTAAGGTAGCTGGACTTACCTTGTGCATAAAATTCCTTGCATGCCTCCTAGTAAGGGGGCTGTGCCCCCCTTAATCTCTGGTGCAAAATCCCCGTGTCAGCAAAACGTTGTCAAATTATTTTCGTGCAAAAGAGGGGGAAAGAGAGAGAGCAAAAAAAAAAAAAAAGCAGAAGCAAAAAGGGGAGGAGGCTAAAAGAGAAAATCGGATCCTTCCGCCGAGATGGGTCTGGTCCTGAATTTGCAAACCAGGAAGTAAGGTGTCAGCAGCAGAGCCGGGAGCCCCTCACCAGGGTGTCCTGTCGTACAAGTGACCTGCGGCTTTCTTGGCAAGGGGTAACCACCACGTGCACTCCCCGCTTATTAGTTGCATCTCTTCATAGTGCTTTAAGGATGAGGGGTGGTTGTTGGATTGCCCCATATCCCTCTCCTTTCCAAAGACTGCAGAATCAGTACAGGTAATGAAACCCCATTGCCATGGACCTCCAAAAGCTGTCAGCGGCCCTGGGCCAGTTTGTCCTGGACATCAAGCGATTGCAAACGAATAGTTCTCGATTTGGGGGCAAGGAGGTCCCCTGGTGATAGAACAGTGGTGCTTAAGGCTCGGTGCATAACAGACTGCGTGCGTGCATACATACATAGTACGCCGTTTCCTCACGGGCCTCTTGATCCTGCTTGAATCCAGTCAGTTGGATGGGGGTGCAGGTTTGGGTAGCATTTCTGCAAAGAAGCTGAAGCATTGAGTGGAAAGGGGGATGGGCACCGGGTTGCATTTAAGCAAATCCTAAGGGAATGCAGCCCGATTCTTTGCGTGTTTACTCCAAAATGAGCCATGCATTCAGTGGGGCTTAAGTCACAGGTAAGTGTACTTGCAGCCTTAAAAGCGACATCGCTCACCCCACCCACCCCCAAAGCCTCGTATTCTTAACGGCCGAGGGGGAACGAATCGGTAGGCTGGAATTCCACGCGCACTTGCCTGGAAGTCAGCCCCATTGAACACTGAGACTTTACTTCCGAGTAAGCATATGCCTAGGATTGGGCTGTCAGGGCAGCCTGTAAGAGTTCCTGGCTTTCTGCTTGCAGTGCACCCTGCCATGCTGGAAGATGGGAGCTTAAAGACGGTGCTTGTGGGTGCTGCTGCGCGCTAGGGGTGTGGGCTGCCGAGCAGTCCTACCCGCGTTTCTCTTTCCTCCACAACGCCATGACTGCAAAACGTGGGGAGGAAGGAGGGGAGGTGGGTGGGGGACTCGACTCCTCCCGGGAGTGCCCCCAACTGGCTTTTGATTGGTGCAGCGCCCAGACGTGAACCCGCGCTCTCGCTCTTCTCTTTTCTCCCCGCCCCGCACGAGCACTTATTTGAAAAGAAACTTAACAGCATCCATTGCAGTCAGACGCCTCTCCATTTTTATTTCTTTTAAGGGGTATTTGCAAGTACAACAATACTCCCACCACCGCCGCCGCTTATGCGGAGTGCTGCATTGGATCTGAAAGTTCTCTGTGCAGCTCTTTCAATTTGCTACTGATTTTACAAGGTTGCCAGAATTCCTTTTCCTCCTGCTCACAAGGTAGGCTCCGGAGCCAGCTTCTCACAGCTGGGTGGCAACTGGCAAGCGATGCCTTGAGGTGAAGCTTTTCCCAACATGGCATCTGCATGATAGGAAAAGTTGTGATTGACTGTGGCTGCGATCCATGTGTCAGTCAGCTGTCAAAGGAACACTACTGGGTGGGAAATTGGCAACTTTTTAGTGTGTTTACATTGGCTAACTGCTGCTAGGGACACTTGCCACTCTCGCATTTTAACCTTGGATTTGGTTCCAATAGGTAAGCAGATTCATTACGTGGTATTTTACAGATTGTAAAGGATCATCAGTTATAACAGCTGTAAAGTGGAACTTTTACCTTATTTTGCATTACTTCAAATTCAATATGTTACCATTCCGTTTTCACCCTTAGCTGCCCCCCAAATTTGATGTACAGGAACTTGTAAATCTGTCTCTGGTGTTATTGATGAAAGATCCTTTCATCAATTGTTGTTTTTTGCCTTGGCATGGCTGAAGATGAAAGTGGGTGGTAACGCTTCCTGTTTATTCACCACCTCTGTTCTTCTCCTTCTGTGTGTTATCTAAATTGTGAGCTCCTCGGAGCAGGGACCTGAGTACAATGTTTGGGCCTTTTTAGTTTAGTGGTAAGAGCCTAATCGAAACTGGGCCTTTTCTAGAGTTGCTCCAGGACGCTGGAATGCGCTTCCTAATGAAATTAGAGTTTTCTTTTCTCTGAATGTTTTTAAGAAGGACCTAAAAACATAACTGTTTAATCAGGATTTTTGTTTATAGTTTTAAAGCTTTGGTTTTTGGAATTTTTTATTGTATTTTTAAATTGCTTTAATCGTGTTAATTTTTTAATGGTTTTTAGATTGTGAACCGCCCAGGGACTTTTTTGTATAGGAACATATAAGAACATAAGAACAGCCCTGCTGGATCAGGCCCAAGGCCTATCTAGTCCAACATCCTGTTGCACACAGTGGCCCACCAGATAACTCTGGGAAGCCCACAGGCAGGGCATGCCCTCTCTCCTGTTATTACTCCCCTGCAACTGGTACATAAATGTACTAAATAAATAAATAAGAGGGGGACGTGATAGAAGTGTATAAAATTATGCACAGAATGGATAGTTTTTCTCCTTCTCTCATAATATTAGAACTTGAGGTCATCTTTTGAAGCTAAATGCTGGGAGATTCAAAACAGACAAAATGAAATACTTCTTTACGCAATGTGTAACTAACCCCTATTAACTGAGTGAAGAGGCAGCTTTTTAGATGGTGATCCTCTTATGTTTAGTGGGAGGTGGGATGGGAGCAACTGGCTCTGTTCAACTTCAGCACAGCATCCCTCCAGTGGCTGTTCTTGGTGTTTACCTTCTGTTTAGAATGTGAGTCCTTTTGGGACAGGGGACCATCTTATTTATTTTCTGTGTAAACAGCTTTGAGAACTTCATGTTGAAAAGCAGTATAAAAATATTTGCAGTAGTAATAATAATATTTAAACTAGAGGATTTGCTGCTACCTCATGTGGTAAGTAAAAGGGATTAGACAAATTCACGGAGGAAAGGGCTATTAATGGCTACTAGCCTTGATAGCTGTATATTCCCCTACTACTAGCCTTGATAGCTGTATATTTCCCATCAGGATTGGAGGTGGCAAACCCCTGAACACCAGCTGCTAGGAAACACCAATGGGAGGGGTCAGTTGCCCTCTTCATTCCCCCCACTTGTGGCCTTACCAGATGCACCTGGGTGGCCACTGCATGGAGCAGGTTGCTGGACTAGATGGGCCTTTGGCCTCATCCAGCAAGGCTTTTCTTTATTAAAAGGCTGTGACCAATTTTGTTGGGGTTCAAGGGAATAACATATGCAACATCATTAGTATTTTGTGATATTTGTATCCCCTTCTTCCTCAGAATAATAGAACAGTATTTTAATTCACAACAACCTTGTGAGGTAGGCAAGGTAGAGAAAGTGTGACTCGTCAAAGTGACCTTCAAAGCAGAGGGTCACTTCATGACACTCAGAGCTGCACAACATTGGCCCTCCTGCAGATGTTGGACTATAGCTCCCATAATTTCTGATCATTGGCCACTGTAATTGAGGATAATGAGAGTTGTAATCCAGAAACAACTGGAGGGCCCAGTTGTGCAGGCCTGCATTAGACAGTGACCAAGTATATGCTGAATGTGGAGCCACTGCCAGTCCTGGCTCCTTGGTGAATGTATCTGTAGATCCATGTTTTTGCTGCATAAAGCTTTAGATGTACTGAGTGGGGATATAAACTTGGGTTTCTCACCTCTAAATCTGACACACCGAAGTCATGATACTAGTAGCACCTCTGTGTTCAGAGGTGTTATTTCTCTGAAAGCCAGTTCCTCAGAGGGAGGGGGGAAAGAGCAAGCATTTGGCTGAACATTGTTGGAAATACGATGTTGAGTTAGATGAGCTTGGGCCTGACCCAGCAGGGCTCTTCTCACGTGCTACATTTTTATCCAGTGGTTTGAAACATTTCCTAGAGCTGTGCATGACTTCATTCATTCATTCATTAATCAATCAATTAATTAATTAATATGCCACCTGACTCCAAAGGTGGAGTTCACAAAAATTAACACAATAAAGACAAAACAAAGTGTTAAAACAGCAATTTAAAACATTCAAAGATTACTAAAAGCCAGGCTAAAAAAAATTGCCTTAAGGGCTCTTTTGAAGGCTGGTAACGATGTTAAATCATGAATGTCTATAGGGGGCGCATTCCACAGCGCAAGAGCAATCCCAGAGAAGGCCTGGTCTCTGTCACCACCAGACGGGTTGGTGGCATCAGAAGACGGACCTCTCTCAATGATCTTAATGTGCCATGAGGATCATGCAGAAGAAGGCGCTCTCCCATGTAATCCAGTCCTAAGACCTAGTTGCAGATTATGTTCCACACACACCATCTGTGTACAATGTGTGCACACCTTAAATGGCACCACAGGGAAATGCTTGACTAACAAGCAGAAGGTTCGAATCCTCACTACTACTATATCGAGCAGCAGCGATATAGGAAAACGCTGAAAGGCATCATCTCATACTGCGCGGGAGGAGGCAATGGTAAACCCCTCCTGTATTCTACCAAAGAAAATCACATGGCTCTGTGGTCACCAGGAGTCAACACCGACTCGAAGGCACACTTTACCTTACTCATACATATCTGTGCACGTACAGATCTGTATGCAGGTACAGTTCATATTTTATGCTGAACACGCATACTACTACAACAAATATTTATATACCAGTTTTTAACAAAGTTCTCAAAGTGGTTTACTTGGAAAAATGAATAATAAATAAATAAATAAATAAATAAATACAATGGTTCCTTGTCCCAAAAGGGCTCATAATCTAAAAAGAAAATAAGTTAGATACCAGCAACAACCACTGGAGGAATGCTGTGCTGAGGCTGGATTAGGACAGTTGCTCTGCCCTGCTAAATACAATAATTACCAATTTAAAAGGTATGTATCATGCAATTTTAGGAGGCCTATACCCAGATTCACTTTAAAAATTAACATAGGTACAGTCATTCACACAAAAATATGTGCATAAACAGCTGTATGCATATATAACATAAAGTTTGAGTAGGGCTCTAGTTTAGATCGCTGAAATAGGCCTGACTTTTGATTATCTCTCTAGGATTCCTGGAGTTTTTCACAGATTTCAGTGAATATACCACGAGACTTTCAAATTATGTGGTTTATAGACGGGTGACCTGTAATGTACAGGTGTTACTAATGAATCATTTTGGATTCAATCAAGAAAAAGTGGGCTTTGAGGGCATCACCATCCTCAAGAAGGATGTTAATAGGTTTGAAAAGATTAACTGGTGGAATTCTCTGCCACAAAATGTGGTGAGAGCCAACAACCTGGATGACTTTAAGAGGGGTTTGGATAACTTCATGGCGGAGAGGTCTCAGCAGTTACTAGTCTGAGGGCTATAGGTCACTTCCAGCCTCAGAGGCAGGATGCCTCTGGATACCAGTTGCAGGGGAGTAACAGCAGGAGAGAGGGCATGCCTTCACTTCTTGCCTCTGGGCTCCCCAGAGTCATCTGGTGGGCCACCATGTGAAAGAGGATGCTGGTCTAGATGGGCCTTGGGCCTTATCCAGCAGGGCTGTTCTTGAGTTCTTAACAGACGAGCTATGGAAATGCTGGGGGGGGGGAGACTGTTAAGTGGCTGGAAAACTATTCAGCCTAGGACATAATTGGAGATATGTGATGCCGCAATTTTGTTGGAGTTACGCAATCCAAGTCTGCTCAGTGCCTGGATCCCCTGGGAACCTGATGTATGTTGTCTTAAACTCCCGGGTGGAAAGGCAGGAAATTAATAAAATTAAGACATAGGAGCACGTTGACAGGTTCATATATTTTTTAAAGGTTATTAGGGGGAAGAATAGTTGCTCACACTGTACATGGAGGATTGAAAAGGCAGCAATGGCTTTATATTGTAAAATGTAAAAATAATAAAATATTACAGGTGCGGATTAAGTGTGGTAATTCTTTCTTAGACATTTTCAAACCATTGAAACTCTCAGGCCTTTTACTTCATAGTACACTGACTTCAATAGGGTTTCAAGGAGATTCCTCATAAAAGTCTGCAAGATTGCAGCCCATGTTCAGAGTGCTTGAAATCTCATTTCATATCCCCACCCCACCCCAGGACCAAGTTAGACACTATGGCAACAGTTCCTGAGTTTAAACATAGAATTGCCTCAATCACTAGGGAAGGAGAGTTGGTTTAAAAAGCAAAGGAAACATGAAGTGTAGGAACCACCGTCTACCTCCTTGCAATCTCTCTCTCTAGGCAGTTTTCTTCTAGGCGAGGCTCTCATATCATGTGTGTCCTTGATTGAGAGATGGATGTTTGTCAAGTGGGGTTGCAGGAAAATAAGCCATAGGAGGGAGAGGGTACAGCTCTCCTCACCCACATGCCCCTTTTGCTTTTAAAATTGAATCCCCTGCCTTCTCTTTCACTGTTCCTGCTAAGGCATGCGCATGTGCGTGCACGCACACATCTTCTGATGTCTGCTCAGTTAATTTTAGATCCCGCTCAGGTTGAATCAGGAAGGCCCCACCCTGAATGCATATGCACATACACTGCCTTGATACTGAACAAAACTCATTCCGCACACAGATGAAAAATATTAGGTCTGGTCTAATATGGGTCTCTTTCTATGTGATGGGAAACTTCCATGTTTAAACAAGTTTGCCTTCACCTTTATATGAATGTAGGAAGCACAACTAATATTTGTGTATTACACATGTTCTGGTGGAGGGGGGAGAGAAAATGCAAATGTTAGCAGTCATAATTTTACTCTAGTATCATAGAACACTAAACACAGGGGGGCCTTTGCTCCGTGTGCCGACGTTGAGAGAGGCTAGATTGATGTGCACACGGGTCAGGGCCTTCTCTGCTGTTGCCCCCAGACTCTGGAACGAGTCTGGGGACAACAGTGTTCACATCCAGTAAACATTCGCTTTGTGACAGCTGTGGCTGTTTTTAAAAAACAACTAAAGACTTGTTTATTTACTCAGGCTTTTATTATTTATTTATTTGAAATATTTATACCCTGCCCCTCCAGTGTACTACTGCTTGGGGCGGCTTACAACAATAAAATAGACACAAGATACAATAAAAATAATAAAATTAACTAAATTAAACAAAAAAAGTTGAATTAAAAACCACAATCATTATTAGGTTCAAATTAAAGGTTATTTTAAAAGCTAAAAACTGAAAATTATAAAAAGCTAAGGAACCTACCAGATATAACCAAAAAAATGGAGCATTAAAAAGCCTCCTTAAAAAGGTGCATTTTAAGATGCTTTTTTAAAAACACTGAGGGAGTGAGCATGGCAAAGCTCTTCAGGAAGGGCATTCCAAAGCCGAGGGGGCCACAGCCCAAAAGGCCCTGTCTCTATTCCCCGCCAACTGGATCTCTGTTAGTGGCGGGATCATGAGCAGGGCCTGAGGATGATGAGCGGAGGGCCCTGGCAGATTCATATGGGCGAATGGCATCCAACACTTACCCAAGCCATGTAGAGCTGGATGTTATCTGCATATTGATGGCACCACAGCCCCACATCTACAGATGAACTCTCCAAGGGGCTTCATGTAAATGTTAAACATTTCATGTAAATGTTAAACTTTTATCTCCTAGAGGCTCCAGGTTTCTCAGCTTTCTTGCATTTGTTTCTTGGCATTTAATGGTTTTAATGTTTAATTGATTTTAAGGTTTTAAATATAATTTTTTATGGCATTTTATTGTATCTTAACTTTTGTAAACCGCCTTGAGATGCATTATGAAAAGCAGTATAAAATTTGAACAAGAAATAAATAGAAATCTTTTGCAAATAGAATGCATCCAACATTACAGAACCTTCATTTTAAAAAATTCACCGTCACCTTAATCATACTTCTGTGTGAACGTTCACAATGTAAAGGCAGTGGGGGGGGAGGTCTGTGATGATGTTTGCATTGTGGTTGAAGCTCCATGTGCAATGAGACAGCACAGAATCAAAGTAATTAATTTCTGTTGTTTATGAGGCGGCGAGATAATAGGGGTATGGGGCTGAGGAGAGAGAGAACTAGGTGAGGAGCACAGTGTGTGCATAATGGCCACATGGACCAATTCTGATGCAACTCTTTGCAGTTTTATCCCACAAGGGAAGTGGTTTCATGAACGTGGCAAGGTATTTCTGGACAGACGTATATTTCAATACACTTACTTAGAGTTTCTGAACTGTGTGTTCCTTGACACAAAAAACCACCTCCTCTGTATCTATACCACCAAGATGATGTCAGCAAATATGATAAATAAATAAATAATAATAACAAGCTTTAGTGACAATGTTGAATAATCTTGACTACCTTATAGGTCTAAGAATGGATAAAGCTAGTTCTGTGCTAGCTCCACCATGGTCACAGAGAGTATCTGTGATATGGAGATCATACACATTCATTTCTAAAGGCATATTAGTGTGGAAGCAGGGTAAACTGGAGAAGATGAATATTCTAGTATTTTATTGCCTGCGGTTTTGTCACCAGAGTGTGAGGATAAGGAAAATGAGCCAGAGGCTTCAAGGAAAAGGTAGACTTTGTAACTTTCCACTGCCATTTTCCCCTCAATTAATCATTTATTTGCCTCAAGGATCTTTCCCAATCATTTTGCACATCTAGTCCTCATACTAAAAGAAAAAGTGAAAGATATAGCCCCCAATACTTACCATCACCATAGAAAAACTGTGTTAGGCCTGTGCCCAAAAAAGAATTGAAATTTTTCTGATTTTTTTTTTAAGCTCAAGGTCAGTGGAACTATTGTCTACCTAAACTCACTGAGAGAAATTAATTCCCTGCCTTTGGAAAAACAAGAAAGGTCTTGCCTGATTACACAGTAGCAAGCCACTTTTCTCACCCTCATCACCCACCTCCAGTTCTGTAAAATGGAGATAATATTGGCCAATTATACAGGATTGAATGAACTTTTAGCACCATGATTAGAACAATATAATAGAAAATAGAGTTAGTAAATATGATTATTCTCTTCTTAAGATAAGTGAATGGATAGAAGAATTATTAAATACTAAATACTGTCACTACTGTCTCTTTGTATTATATAATTGTATACAATATACAATTGTATATTGTATAATATACAATTGTATAATATACAATTGTATAATTGTTTTGAGTATTGGTTTAAATAGAAGTTCATATTGTAAGTCAATAATGTGACAAAATTAGTGTTTTTCTTGCTCTGAATGACTTAAAGGTCAGTATGTTCTAGATATCTTGTCATTTGTGTTTGTTTGTGGCAATATGATCTGTCTTTCTGAACAACAATATTTCATTGTTCAGGTATAGGAAATTCAGAGAATTCAGCTATACAATTTGGCTTCTCAGAGCTTTGTATCATTGTATGTGTAGTTTCAGTTTGGCAAAAATAAAACCTTTTTATTTCTTTAAGGAAGTCAGTGATATTGTTTCCTAGGTGTTTCATCGAGAAAACTGATAAACTCGACTTGACCTTATAAAATACAAACAAAATATTTGTTTCTTTTCCTGAACAAAGTAAATCTAGCTAGCAAAACCTGAGAGATTATTCTGTCCCTTTGTAATGACTGTTTGTGTATTAGCTAGTTTACTGTTGTTCCTTACAATCTTTGAAGGTGTGGAGATCATTTATTTCTTGACAAACTTCAAATAAACAAAATGTTCATGAGAAATCCATAGATGTGAATGTGTAGACAGTAGCAGGGTTACATTGGTTTGGCCTCGCTAGTTTCCACACGTTCAGCCAGTTTGTTTAGCACATGTATAAGTTGTCCTTCAGTACGAGACTACCAAGGCATACTTTAACAGAAGACAAATACAGTATTAAACCACTATAAAACTGCAGAAACATCAGTCACATCAAACCCATCAGAAGCCATAATACAACAATTAAAACCAACTATACAGTGTGCTGAATGCTTGAGCAAAGCTTTTCATCTGGCATCAAAAGGACATCAGTGTTTGTGCTAGGCAAGTTTCTCTGGGGAAGGACATTTCATATACAAGGTGTCACAACTGATAAAACTTTCTTCATGGTTACCACCTGGCTAACTTCAGATGATGGAAGAACAGAGAAGAGTGTCAAGTGGACTTCCATTTGATAGAATAAATAGAATAAATACCCTGGCATTACAAAGGATCAAGACGAGGCTCTGTGGGTGGTTAGCATTGCTTTCCAAGGTCAAAGAGCTGGCAGGACAGCCAGAAGGGGAGACAGCAATTAAGTTTCTGATTTCCCTTCCCCTGCAACGGACTGCTGGCCTGTCAATGTTACTTCTTCTGTTCCCCACCACCACTGGAATAGCTGCCCCATAATCAGTGGATACACCTCACTATCTCCAGACAGACCCAGCCATATTAAAACTAAACTTACCCAAGATTTCAAAAAGAAGCCCAATTATAATACCCACCCTCCTTTACACACCCACGAGGGATCTTGAGCCAAACAGCCTGGCCCTTACCCTCATTATCCCCCAAAGTGGCTCCCCCAAAGGGGCAACCCTGCCATAGGCAGTATTCCTATAAAGCCCAAAGCTGGGCAGATGGCCCGAGGAACTGCTGAGTCATCCAGGAGCTGGTCCCAATCCTGCACACATTCCCCACAGATGTTACACAGGGGAAGCAGGAGCAGGCAGGTAACAGCAGAAGGAGCCCACAGCACCCACCTGGTCTCTCACCCCAGGCGGCACTGGATGGGGAGTAGATGGACTCTCCCTCTCCTCTGCTGGTCTTCTAGTTGAGTATTAATTGAAGGGAGAGCAAAAACAAAAAGGAAAGAAAGAGAAAATTGGTCTGCTGAGCCCCTAATACCATTTAAAGTATCCTAGATGTCCCTATTCAATTGTCTCTATCAATCCCCAGCACATCTCTTTGGTGGCAGTTGCTAATGTCTAGTGTTTTTAGATCGGGAGCCTCTTTTGAGCAGGGAACCATTTTCTTAATCTTTTTACTAAATAAACTGATTTGAGAACTTTTTGTTGGAAAAGGATATATAAATAATAATAATTAATAGATGTGAGTAGGGGATTAGGGTCAGGGGATGTATGCCTCCACTGCACATCCAACTAATTCCATTTTACCAGTCCAGGATCTTGTATGTTTTTGAGGCTATATCCACTTGGAAGAGTCCTGGGTGGTGGTGGTGGGATTTTTAAAGATCAACATAAAAGCTCATTCTCTAATCCTAATGAATTGACTCTCCAATTATTCTTTCTGCTGCAATGAGAGTAGAGACCTAGGAGCTTAAAATATCCTCTAAGAAGCAGCTAAATTAGTGTCTGGGGTAATGTGTCTTGAGGTGCACATTTGCTGACCCCAGTTTCACACATTTATGCCACATTCTCCCATATGCCATGGGAAGGGGAAAGGAAATATACCTCTGTATCTCGCCCTGTACTGCTTAGGTAGTGAAGAAACTGTCCTGAACTGGAGTATATTGGGGATTTACACCAGAGCTCTCTAGAGCTCAGGTTCACAGGTGAGCAAAAAGCTACTCATCTAGACTCTGTGCTTAGCAGCCTCCTGCTGCTTTCAAGAGGGAGAATTTCTCAGTCTAATTTCCCAATCTGTTTCTTCCCCTGCAGCAATTCCTTATTGGCCCTAGCTTCTAACCACAATTGCTGAGCATAAATTAACATGCAAAAACAAAAAACAACACCAAAAAAACCCCTTTCTAATTGTTTTTGATACAAAAGAACATATTTAAAGTTTGCCCTGCCCTTCATTCACATATTCAAGGCAGTTGACCAAATCAGCATTGTATACTGCACCAAATAATACTTCTTTGTGTTTGGTGGTCTGATTATCATGAATGGGTTTTTCTACTCTGGGTTTACCTCAAGTGTCCCTTAATGGGAGTCAGGGATTTGACAAAGCAAGTTTAATGTTCCTCTAACTGCTCAGTGAGCAATCTCCTTGCTTTCAATAGGTTCTGCTTGTATATTTGTAAATAAAGCAGAGAACATTCATTAAAAACACTGTCTCCAGTGTTCTTTCTCGGGCGGGGCGGGGGGGGGGGGACACCAACCCTGTAGCACTGCCTCTAGAACTTGTCACTCCTTAGAAATGGGGAGTGCATAACAATATGGCATTGTTATAATACACATAAGAATCAATATGATAACAAGAATAATCCTATAGAAAATTGAAGGTTGCCAGCCTTCCCATCTGCGGCTGATTTTGTCCCTTGGACAGAGTAGGGATGGCAAATGGGCAGAGGTTTTGACTGGATTGTGCCCATTATTATTTTACACTTTATATCCCGCTCTTCCTCCAAGGAGCCCAGAGCAGTGTACTACATACATAGGTTTCTTCTCACAACAACCCTGTGAAGTAGGTTAGGTTGAGAGAGAAGTGACTGGCCCAGAGTCATCCAGCTAGTTTCATGGGTGAATGCGGATTTGAACTTGGGTCTCCCTGGTCCTAGTCCAGCACTCTAGCCACGACACCATGCTGGTGTAGTTACTTATCTGGAAGTAAGCCCCCCCCCCACTGGGGTCAGTGAGCTATGCATCCATGGAGCCATCGTGCTTAGAAATTTAACCATGGTGCCCAGACTTGGATATTGAGAGGCAGAGTTATATTTATTAAAATCTTTATTTGTCCCAGGCAACTCTGTTTCTGTTTGGAGTATGTTACTTGGAAAGAAGATAAAAAGAAGCCCATTTACTATCTCGCTCCACAATGTCTATCAGTCCAGTAATTTTGCCAAGCGTACATTGTCTGGCTCCTAAATGGTAGGGCTGGCAACTAGATTCAAAGAAAATTGGTCAAGGCCTGCTTATGCGTGTTTACCATAACTACTGTAGGGTTACCAACAGTCCCTTATTAGCAGGGGCCTCCCTTATTTTAGCCCAAAATTGTCTGTCCCTTAAGGAATGCTATTTGACTCAGGTCAAACCAGTTATTTTCATTAAAAAGGAAATAATTAATGAGTTCCAACTCCGTTCCCTTCTCCCTCCCTACCAGACTACTCTGCGGTTCTGGTGGCCTGCAGGCTTCAGGCTGCCAACCATCCCATACTGGGGACATTAACAAAAGCATTAACATTAATAGCCATCAATGGTTGGCTAACATAACAACAACAAATATTTATATACCGCTTTCCAACAAAAGTTTCCAAAGCAGTTTACATAGAGAAATAATAAATAAATAAAAAAGATGGCTCCCTGTCCCCAAAGGGCTCACAATCTAAAAAGAAACATAAGATAAACACCAGCAACAGCCACTGGAGGCACTGTGCTGGGGGTGGATAGGGCCAGTTACCCTCCCCTTGCTAAATAAAGAGAATCCCCACGTCAAAAGGTGCCTCTTTGCCTAGTTAGCAGGGGTCATAATGTGTTTCAATAGCTGTGAAACCTATTTTTACTGGCTAGCAATGCTTCTTTCTAAAAAAAACCAAAAGTACATTACACTCAGTTTGACTAACCATGGTTATAGCACTAAGCAAAGGAGAAGCAATCAAAGTTGTAACACACACCATAGTTTGAAAGTGGTAAAAACACATACGGCACTCAGGCTTCCAATTACTCCCACATACGCCCTGCCTCGTGTCCCTTATTTAGGCAGTGGAATGTTGGCTAATACATATCCTAATTGGTGTGGTGTGGTGTACCATTCAGCCCTGAAACTCACTGGCTGACTCTGAGCCAGTCACTTGTGTCTCAGCTTAACTTTCCTAACAGGGTTGTTGTGAGGAAAAGCATAACCATGCACACCACTCAAGGCTTCTCAGAGGAAGAGCAGGGTATAAATGTAGTAAACAAAAACAAATGCTTGGACGTGTCCCGCTTTGTTCAATGAAATCTACCATTCTGAGCAGCATTTAGAAGATAGCAATGCATTTCAGTGCCGTCTCAGGGCCCTTTGACAGGTGAGAGCAAAATGAGCTGCGGAAGGTAAGCAGTTAACAAGACAAAACTGCCTGTAAATCCAGTTGCTGAGAGGATTCTGTACACACTGGCACACACACAAAAAGAAACAATTTAGATTGATGTTTACATTTGTCTGCCATTATTTCTATACAGCACAGGACCTCTTGGGCATGATGCAAGTTTTAAAAGCTTTTTCCATGTATACCAGCCAGTGTGGTGTAGTGGTTAGAGTGCTGGACTAGGACCGGGGAGACCTGGGTTCAAATCCCCATTCAGCCATGATACTTGCTGGGTGACTCTGGGCCAGTCACTTATCTCTCAGCCTAACCTACTTCACAGGGTTGTTGTGAGGAGAAACTTAATTATGTAGTACACCGCTCTGGGCTCCTTTGAGGAAGAGCAGGATATAAAATGTAAAAAAATAATTTAAAAATACCTTAAGAAGGGCCATTTCTATTCAACTGTGGCTTATCAGATGGGAAAACAAACAAAAACACTATAAATCTAAAAGAGCAGAATCTGTTAGGAGGGAGCACTTTTTGCATTTTCCTCAAGAGCACCTGAAGTGTATCTCTGATGGGGGTATTTATGGTGCATTCTATTCAAAATGTACCACTACTTCAGCAAAGAATGTTGGTGGGAATTGGTTTACAATAGAAATACTGTCTTTGGGAGGGACATCTGGCTGCATCACAGCTATTGAATAACAACTATGCTGTTATTCGAAGATGCTTTGGTTCCATGCAGGAACATAACAACAGCTGCACATTGTGCTAGTTATCATCTCCAAAGACTCATGGATCCCTGTCTTTGCATGTTTACTCAGAAGGTCACTGTGTTCAGTGGGTTTACTCACATATAAGTGTGCATAATATTGCAGCCTTTGCTTTTGCAAGCAGTGTTGGATTCAGGTGTTTTGTGTGGGGTGTGGGCTGGGGGAGAATGCCTCCTTCCTCACTGCCATTGCTGCCACTCACTTGACCCACTGTATCAGCGGAAGCAGGCTAGGCTAGGCCCAAGCCAGTCCCATCTATATTTATTTATTGTCAAATTTATATACCGCCTTTCATTAAAAACAATCCCAAGGCGAAAATTGTGGAAATTACCATAGATGCCAATTAAGGGGGAAGGGGTGAGGAAAGAAAAAGTTAATTAAAATTTGTCTGCTCCGTGGGTGCACAACTCAAATGCCCCAGTGGGCTGGAACCAACTGTGATTTGGTGTGCGGGGCCCAAGGTCATTTTTTTAAAGCACATTATTACATTAAAATAAATTACAATGTTAACAAAAGCAGTTGTTAGCTACTTGTTGATCTTTTCCTCTCATCAAGGGACCCACAATTTTAACCAAGGATAGTGGCTGGAAAAGAGACCCTGTCCCTGCCCAGTCAGTGGAGCTCCTGGAGTGCATGCCAGCCCCAAACAAATGCCAAGTCCTCTCCTCTCCTTAAATTGCTGTTGCTTTCAGACTGCTAGGGTTGCCAACATTTCATTGCCAGAATGAGGGACACAAGTTTGAGGGGGCTGTCTGGGGGGAGCAGGAGGTGTATGCAGTGGTAATCAAGAGCCTGAGTATCATTGACATATATGTAATTGAATTATATGCTATTGAATAATGCCAGCATTGTTATTATTTAGAACATATTCAAGGTATACTACTTTTCAACCAAATACTTCTCAAAATAAGAAGCTGCTCACCCCGCCACCAAAATGAGGGACAAATGCTATCCCTATAGGGACCAACATTTCTTCCCTGTAATGAGGGACATCCCGCGTAATGAGGGACCAGTTGGCAACCCTACAGGCTGTAATCCTAGGCATACTTACTTGGGAGTAAGCCTTATTGGGTACACTGCAGGACATATTTCTGAGTAAACGTGCATAGGGTGTTGTTGTAAGGCAGTTTCCAGAGGAGACAGAGGACACCGCCCCCGCCCCCCGCCATTGGAGAAGAGGGAACAAGCCAAGAAGTCGTCATGGCTCTTGCTGTTGCTGAAGGATATTCCTACCTGGGGGCCAGCAAAAAAGGCCCCATGGGCTGGATCTGGCTCCAGGCTTTATGCAATGCAGGCTTGGTCTACTCTAAACTTTGCAAGACTAAGGAAAAGAAATCTATATATATCTGAGAATCAATCACTTCTCAAAAGTTGATCTGTATTACACTGATCCTAAACAGACCTATTTGTTGGGGTCTGGGGACAATGTTTAATTTTTGTTTTAAAATGTTTTTAAATTGTTAGTTGTTGTGTTATTGTTTTTAATTTGTTTTAGCTTTTCATCGTTTTATAAGTTTGTTTTAATTGTAAACCGCCCTGAGCCATTTTGGAAGGGCGGTATAAATAAATAAATAAAAATATTCATAAATAAGCCCTATTGATACACTGTGGTCACACCAAGGTTTGATTACTTTAATGCACTCTACATGGAGTTGCCCTTGAAGTGTGTCTGGAAACTTCAGTGAGAATGCGGTAGTAGAAGAGATGTGCAAATCTATTTAGGCTCGAATCAATTTGAGCTCAAAACAAAATGCCCTTAAAATAAAGGGCTTATTTCAAGCTTGAAATGAAACAGCCCAGTTTTGACTCATTTTGAGTGTTTTGAGCACCATTTTGAAGCCTGCTTTTCCAGGGAGAGCTGGTCTACTAATTGGGGTCTGTGGGTAGACCTGGCAGGCTGACACACTAAGCCTGGAGCAGAGGGCTTCCGCGGTAGGCCAGCACACCAAGCTGGAGCAGAGGGCTGGTCTACCCACTGACCCCAATTGGTAGACCAGCTCTCCCTGGAAAAACAGGGCTGTTTTTCTGGGGGTCTTAGAGGACTTCAGGCCTCAAAATGGTGCTCAAAACACTCAAAAGATTTTGAGGTTGATTTGCTGAAACAGCTGGCTTGGCCATTGTTTCGACAAATCAATTTAAGGATTTTGTGATTCATTTTGAGCTTGAAATTGAATAGCAAAATCTGTTTTGTGCACATCTCTAGTAGCTACACTGGTACTGGGATTCCAGTATAGAGAGCATGTGACTCCTATACCTAATTATCTTCATTGGCTTCTGATTCAATTCAAGGTGCTGGTCATTAAGCTGTTAATGATTTGGGATCAGAGTGCTTTAAGGACAGCTTTTTCCCATATAAAGCTGTCATATATTGAGATCTTCTAGTAGGACTCACATCTAGGTCTTGCCTGTGTTTGAGATATATTTGGCAGTGAAAGGAAACCGATATTTTCTGTGGTAGCACTCCCAGACTGGAACTCTCTTCCTCTGGAAACACCTAGTCTTATTTCTTTTTGTTGCGTGGTGGTGTGGAAACCTGTCTTTTTCAACAAGTTTCTTGTTAATTTTCCTGTTGCTGCTCTATTTCACTAGTATGTGTTATTGGTTGATGCAATATTATTGACTGTGGCTTTATTTTTTTACTGTTTTTTTCAAACTGTTAAGCTTGGATGTACAACACTTTGACTACCTGAGTAGAAAAGTGGCCTACATTTTAAAAATAGATTTAAATGTGATTTGTTCCTAATTTGGGACTAAGTTTAGTAACCCAGCCTTAAGCTGCAGTGCTGTGTGTGCTTGCTTGAGAGTAAGCCCGTAGAATTCAGCTGCTTAGGGCTGCACTGTTTGTTTTCTGAAAAGTTGAGGACCATGGAAAAAACTTATTCAGATGCCTCCCATTCCTGTCCATATAAAGGCTAGGAAAACTTTCACTCAGTGCAAGCTGAATTGTGTTGGGGTCTCAAGATACTGCACATGCATATGCAAATAATGGAGGAGGCCATAAACTTCCAACAGGTAGCACTTATGTAAAACTATGTGTATATGTGTGTGTGTGTGTGTGTGTGTGTGTATACACACAGAGAGAGAATGTTTGTGCTGTGCTGCTCCCTACAGGATAAAATGCCAAACAGGATTTGAAGTGGAGAGCACATATTACTTAAGTAAAGACATATTTTAAAAAGTAGTAGACCAGCAATACGACTGTTATCAGCTGTACAAAATATACCAAAGCATTTGCAGTGCGGGAAACATCAGGCTGTATTCGTGCATATGCATTTATACACATATGCATTAGAAATAAGATACATCCACCTGCCCTACCCCTCGCCAAGTAATCCTATGCATGTTGATCAGAATTGTTTTCAGTGGAGTTTATTTCCAGATAAACGTGCAGCCCTTAGATTGCAATCCTATGCATACTTTTCTGGGAGGAAACCCCACTGAAAATAGGATTTATTTCCAAGTAATCATGCAAAGGATAGTGTTGTTAGAGACTGATGGCTATTTAGAATATTTATATACTGCTTTTCATCAACAACAAAGTTCTCAAAGCAGTTTACACAGAAAATAATTGTAAAAAGATGGTTTGCTATACCGAAAGATCTTGGAATCTAAAAAGAAACACAAGGGAGACACCAGCAACAGCTGCTGGGAGGGACACTGTGCTGGGGCTGAATGGGAACAGTTATTCTTCGACGTGGTCTCTGTGCTTTACATGAATGGGCTTTGCGCCTGCGCAGAGACCACGCCGGAGCTTCCAAGCTAGAGTTCTAACTTTTTTGTGGTAACCCCGCTCCCACGGTATATAGGCGGCTGCGTGGGCTTCCCTCTTCACTCTTTCTTCGTCCGCGATAGAAGACACATCGTCGAGCACTCCTTGCTAGATCGCGCTGTTAAGTATCTACCCTTGCCGGTTTTTACCCTATATTTTGTTTAGTATTCCCCTTCATTAGCATTTTTATTTCATCCCCGGTACCCCCCCCTCAAAGTTTCCTTGGATTTTCGCTGTTCCGTCGTGGCCCTCGGGGCCAGCGTGCTACGGTTTCCTTGGTCCTTCACCGGCCTATGGCCAAGACTACAAACTTTAAGCAGTGTGGTTGCTGCAGATCTAAGATCCTCTTAACCAACAGCCACAAACTTTGCCTTTATGGTTTGGGCAAGGCTCATAAGGTTGGTTCTTGCCCGCACTGTGCGGCCTTTACCAAACAGGCATGCAAGAATTGAGCATCGCGTCTTCGTTCTTGGCTTTGGGAACAAGCCTTCAAGTGTTCGGGCTTGGACAAACTGCCTACTATGCAGGCCTCTTCGAGTGCTTCTCCTTTGGCCCGGGGCTTACAGCCTGTTTCCTCCCCACCGGGGATCTCAGTGAACACACCAGAGGCCAATGTACCGGTCGATCCCGTAGCTCAGGCTTTCACCTCGGTACCGAAGAATTCTGTGGCAGTGTCGATCTCGACAGCGGCACTCATTGAACCGCGCTCCATCAAACCGGCCAAGAAGAAAAAGAGAAAGAAGACCCGTCATGCTCCAGTGGAGCCCCCTAAGAAAAAGCATAGATAGACGTACGATACCGAACACCAATCCCGTATGCTCCAGACGGAGACTATTATAGATGCTGAGGTGGCTTATGCATCTAGTCCCCACGATCCCATTTACGAATCAGAGCGGGATTCTGAACCCGAGGCTCTTCCACTGGAACAGCCCTGTCAATCGGGAGCTTGAGGCAGCCCTCGATGAGCGCTACGCCCGACAGGTTGAGGACGAGGCAGACTATTTTTATGCCTACCAGGAGCTTTGCCAACACCGCTGAACCCAGGCAGCTACTGAGCCACCCCTTCGGCGTTCTACCTCACTCCGGCTGTCTACCTCGGTACCAGCATCAGTACCGAACCCTCGCTCAGAGGCTACATCTCTTCCTCCTCCACCTCCACCCCGAACCACGTCTCTGCTACCGCCGCGGTTTCCACCGAGGAGTTATCCTGTGCAGGCAGCCATGGCTACGATCACCCCAGATTCTAGATCACCTCCTACTCGGCTTCAAATCCGACCCCTCCCTCCTTCGATCTCGAGCGACTCCTCAGATTCGTCTTCGGATGAAGAGGGACCAGAGTCAACTCTCTACTTGCAAAATCTGCAATAGAACTGGTTCACAACCCACAATCCCCGGGTTTCCATTCCAAATACTTCACAGTACCCAAGCCAGACGGCTCCCTCGGTCCCATCCTGGATCTCCGGGAACTGAACTCCTATGTCACATACTGGAGGTTTTGTATGGTCACCATTCCCACCATCATCTCCCTCCTGCGCAGGAACCAATGGTTCGTCTCAATAGACCTCAGGGATGCCTACTATCATATCACCATCAGACCTCAGCACTGTCGTTTCCTCCATTTTCAGATAGCGGACACCACTTACGAGTTCCGCGCCCTTCCCTTCGGGCTGGCATCCGCTCCGCGGGTGTTCACCAAATGCATGGCTCCAGTGGTAGCGGCCCTGCAACAAGACATTCAAATTTTTCCATACTCGACAACTGGCTTGTGGTAGCCGACAACCCACAATCTCTACTGAGGGATCTCCACATGGTCATCAACCTCCTTTTCAACCTGGGGCTCCAGGTGAATTACGAGAAGTTGAAACTCAGCCCTTCCAGAACCATAGCATTTTTGGGGATCATCTTCGATTCCATTCAGTCAAAGATTTTCCTGCCTCAGTGCAGGATCCAGGCTATCCTGGATCTGTCATCCCACCACCTCTACCACCCGCATCAGTCTGCACGTACAGTCCAGCGCCTGCTGGGCCACATGGCCTCCACCACCTACGTCCTCCCTGACGGCTTGTCTGTGTGCCAGGACTCTTCAACACTGGTTCCTCTCTGTATTCTCCCCACACGAAGATTCCCTCAACCGCACCCTTACGATCCCACCTCAAGTCCTACGTTCCCTCCTGTGGTGGACGGACCTTGCCAACCTCAGGTCGGCTCCCCCTTCCAGCCTCCACGTAATACCCTTCTACTCAGTACGGACACATCCATGGAAGGCTGGGGTGACCATGCCAACAACCACAACATCCACGGCACCTGAATGTCTCACTCAATGTCCCACCCAATGTCCCACGAATGGCAGCTACATCCCCCCACACTCTGCTCCCTCTTCCACCGATGGTTCCTCCCAGAAATAGACCTCTTCGCATCAGAGATGAATGCGCAATGTCACCTGTATTGCTCCAGATCCGGGATCAGGCCCAACTCCCTCGGGGACATGTTTGCTATGAACTAGGCGGGACTTCTGGTCTACGCCTTTCCCCCGATTCCTCTACTTCCTCGAGTTCTTCAGAAAATCTCCCGGGACCGACCGCACTGCATACTCAATGCCCTGTGGTGGCCCAGGAGGCCCTGGTTTCCCCACCTCCTCCGCCTCTCCAATCATCAATACCTCTGCCTGCCACACAACCCTCGCCTCCTCTCCCTGCAGAACGGTCACCTCCTCCATCCAGACCTACAACGTCTCCATCTCACGGCTTGGCACATAGTCCCAACCTGCCTGTAGACCTACAGAGAATAGTTAATGCTTCACCTAAACCTACTACCCTCGCCTCCTATTCCCATAAATTGACACGTTTTCTGAACTTTCTAGAAATCAGGAACGTTCCCTTACACTCTGTCTCTGTAGAACATTTTTGTTCATACTTACTGTCCCTCAAGGAGGCTGGACTGAAGATGCCTTCCTTGCGAGTTCATCTGGCAGCCATAGTGGCTAACTCTCCACCGTCTACGCCGTCGTGGTTCCAACACCCCACAGTCAAGCGTTTTCTGAAAGGCCTCACCCACCTTTACCCGGACCCGCCGGTCATGGCATCTGCATGGGACCTGACCTTGGTGCTCTCCTCTCTCATGCACCCTCCCTTCGAACCCATGGCCATGATTTCTCTGGACCTCCTTTCCTGTAAGGTGGCCTTCCTTATGGCTATCACTTCCGCCAGGTGGGTCAGTGAACTCAGAGCACTGAGAGTTGACCCTCCTTACCTGGTTTTCCATAGAGAGAAGGTCGTCCTCAGACCAGACATTACCTTTCTCCCGAAGGTAGTTACTTCCTTTCATCGCTCCCAACTGATCTCCTTACCTGCATTCTTCTCTGAACCATCGTCTGAGGCCGAACGACGTCTCCACACCCTCGACGTTCGTAGAGCGCTAGCCTTCTACGTGGACCAAACCTCTGCTCTCTGCATCTCTACCTCTCTCTTCGTGCTTCACTCTGGACCCAACAGGGGCAAGCAGGCCTCTGCACAGACTATATCCAGATGGGTGGTTTGCTCCATCACTTTAGTGTACCAGCTCTCCAAGAAGCCTCTCCCACCCTGCATCAAAGCACACTCAACAAGGGCAGTCACGGCTTCCACTGCCTTTGACAGGTCCATTCCTTCGGACGTCATCTGCCAGGTGGCTACATGGGCGTCAAAACACTCATTTGTGCAGCACTACGCCCTGGATGTCCAAGCCAAAAAAGACACGGCGTTTGGCAGGGCGGTGTTACAGTCCATCTTCGCCTGATCCCACCCCCAGGTGAGCATGGCACGGGTGCAGCTTGCTATGCACCCATTTGTGTAAAGCACAGAGACCATGTTGAAGAACGACAGGTTGCTTACCTGTAACTTGGGTTCTTCTAGTGGTCATCTGTGCTCTTACATGCTCTCCCATCTTCCCCTCTTTTAATGTCTTTTCTGCTAGTCTTTCAGATTGGCGGACTCAGAAGACTGAAGAGGGAAGCCCGCACAGCCGCCTATATAACGTGGGGGCGGGGTTACTGCCAAAAAGTTAGAACTCTAGCTCGGAAGCTCTGATGTGGTCTCTGCGCAGGCACAAAGCCCATTCGTGTAAGAGCACAGATGGCCACTAGAAGAACCCAAGTTACAGGTAAGCAACCTGTTGTTCCCCACCCACCGCCAAATATGAGAACCAACATTCATTCCCAGTTAGCAGGGTATAACTTTACAAAGGGCTGAGTTGGTGATGGGGGACAGGCACTGAAATATATAAATTCTAGCCATCTACGCTAGCAAAACTTTAACACAACAACTGGACAATTTCAAATTCCAAAGGGAGGGGCAGTGATCCAGGGACTGGTATCAGAAAATAGGGACAGCTGGAATACAAACATACAACATGGGTCAGAAGGTTTTTCCTTCCTCCTTTATTTTAAAAAAACGTAGATGGGTTTCAAACAGGTGATATATGCCCCAGGCCATTTTAGACTCTTAAGCAGTGAAAATTTCTAGGGCTCAAAGCTGCCATGAAGTCATGCCTTTTGAGCTTAAGTCCACTATGTACATGCTCAGAGGTACTCTGTTTTCATTACCTAGGGAGAAGAACTGCTCTTGTGGCAGCAAACATGAATTATCCTCTGTTAAGCAGGGTCTGCCCTGGTTTTCATTTGGATTAGATACTACATGTGTGAGCACTGTAAGATATTCCCCTTAGGGGATTGGCTGCCTGCCTGCTTGAATGCAGGAAGTTCCAAGTTCCCTCCTTGGCATCTCCAAGACAGGGCTGAGAGAGAAATGGAAACAGAATCTTTATTTTGGTTATTGACCAGACAAAAAACAACAAAAATAAGTAGTAAACTCCAGCAATCATGATTCTGCCAGTACTTTCTTACAGAACACCATTTACAATAAAACAATATATAGTATAGTCTAAGTCAACACTCATGATTTTACCAATTGCTTCCTTCTACAGCTTGCAATGTGGCAAAATTTTGCCACCTTGGTGGAAACATTAATATCGCTGTCAGACAAAAGGAAAGAAACATAGAAGGCCGCTGGCCTATCTGGGAATCTAGACAAATAGGTGACAAAAATGCTAGCCAAATATCTCTATAAAATAAACAGTGAAGTAACATATGATCAATTGTCTCAATTACTCCTGACTGACACAGGCATAACCTTTGAGCAAAAGGAATACCGAGATAGCGACCCTCTAAGAGAGCTGAGGGCAGCGCATTCAAGCGTGCCAAGGCAAATACCCTTCTCGATTTGGCAAGAACAAGCTCATGTAAATATTTATCTGGTCTATGAGGGTGAGTTGCATTACCTAAGAAAGATAAATGTCTGACTCGGGCCCTGTCTTCCTAAGTCACTATGTCCCTAATCTGCCGCCTAATTATCTCCTTGGCTTTTAAGATACCAACATGGGGATACTTAGCCCATAACTTTCTAATTTCCTCTTAACTCCTTCCACGTAGATGCAAAGTTGTCCTTCATGACCAGAGTTGCGAGGCCTGCTTGACCAAGATATAATTTCAAATAATAGATCTTTGCAACCCAGACATGAGCTTCAATTGGTACTAACCCCAATTGCAGCCTTAATGCTGCGTTGGGCATCCCTCTTGGCACCCCAAGGATTGTTCTAAAAATTTGGTTTGTACCAACTCTAGGGGGCGGAAATCTTATAATTCACCACTTATGCTGCACAAATTACTTCTGGAACACCATAATTTTGGTCTGCAGATAGTTAATTTCTAGTTCTTCCTCTTGGCAGTATGTAGGAAATTTTCAAAGGGCTCTGCACAAGCCTATGGGCTGAGAGAGACTTCTGCCTGCAACCTTGTAGAAGCTGCTGCCGGTCTGTGTACTAAGCTACATGGGCCAATAGTCTGACTCGGTATATGGCAGCTTCCTATGTAATCTTTTAAGTGAGCCATGGCATTGGGGGGAAAGTTGTGCTGGTGTAATAAGCCTTGGAAGTAGCCAATGTTACATTTCTCTGTTTGCCCGCCAGCTTGGCCATCTAGGCTATTATACACACGACAAACAGGTTCAGTTGTTCAATTTGGGGACACGTCACCGCCCTAAAGAGAACAGAGTCCTTCGCCAGGGTGCTGCTTACCTGAGAGACTACAACTCCCAGGGTCCTTTGCGCACTACTAAAATGGAGTCCCTTCCGCGCGGGAGGGGAAGGGAGAGCGAAGGCGATTGCCCAGGACTGGAAGTGCTGGGGCCGTCTGAGTAGAGGCGGGGTTAAGGACAGGGCCGTGCGCTGAGCGGAAGCGGGTTCTCCTGGCAGAGAGGCCGGCCGGGCCCGGTTCCGGTTGTCACTTACTCGGCGACCGAGGAGGATTGGGGTGTTGGGGGAGAAAGGAAGGAAGATGGCGTCGGACTTAGAGACGGAGGTCCAGGCTATTGACAGGAGCCTGCTGGAATGCTCTGCGGAGGAGACTGCCCTGGTGAGGCCCGCCGTCGCGCAAGGAGCAGGGAACATCGCCTGGCGCAGGAGAGGGGCTCGGCGAGCAGGGAGCTGCGAGAGGGACGGAGGATAAAGGGGGTGGCCTGGCTGGGGTGAAAGCGGCGGGTGGAGGACCTGGGGAGGTCTGCTGGGCCTGGGAGCAGGAAGGAAGGTGCGCTGCGAAGGGTGGGGAGAAAAGGAGCCGGGGGAGTTGAGCCGTCACCCTAGGTAGGGGTCACTAAAAGAGGGTGGTCACGGTTTGGGGCTGGAAGGAGATGGGGGCTGGGAATTGGTTTCCAGAGAGTGATGAGGGGCTGATGGGGGAGTGGAGAGGAGGGCTACGCTTCGAGCTAGGAGCAAGGAGAGTGTTATGTGGGGCAAGAGGGGTGGAGGTCTCAGACCCAGGGAGAGGAAGCTGAAGAGGCAAGGCTTGGCGAGGGTGAATGGGTGGGAAAGGCTGGCTCGTGCTGGCTGAGGGGGACCCTGGAGAAAAGCCCGGCTCTGTGTTTAGGGACTGGAGCGTCATATAGGCTCGGCGCTTCGGTGGTGTGCTGCTGAGCTCAGCAGAAACTGGAATAGGTTTTATGAAGGGTTGAGCGACCTGAATACTTCATCGGCTGAAGTAGGTTGTTGGCCCTAAGAGATCATGCCACAATCGGTGAACGGATCTGGCAGGGAACACTTTGCTCTCTCTTTTCTGTCTTGGTGCAGAATAACGCAGCAACTCTTCTAGAACAAGTCCGGCGCTATCGAGAAAGCTGTAGTGTTAGACTTGGCAGGTTTTCACAGTGAACTTGGAAAGGAGGGCAAGAGGTCTTTTAATGTGACATCTGTGCTGTAGGATTAATTACACACTGTCTCTGACTGAGGAAGGAATGGGTTTGTGTCTAGCTAGCTGGGGAATACTTCATTTGATAACACACATGCTAGTTGTGTTAATATGATGGCAGCATGCTTCTTTCCATTTCTCTTCTACTTCTTGGTCTAATCGGAATTGCTCCCCTAAATCATTTATTTTATTTTTTTAAATATTTAATTAGATGTATAAATGACTATCTTATTGGGGACTTGGAGTATTGATATTAATGAACAGGTTATTGTGGTTTATGTTAAACTTTTTGAATATTCCATTTTGGCTTCATCCCCCCCCCCCACGCTTTTCTAACTTAAAAGCTGTTTTTGAAAATGTCAGTATCAGTTTTTCCATCTAAATTTCTATCACAGCCAGCAATAAGTTATGTAAACACTATGCATCACTGAATTTATGGTTCAGCAGTTTTGTGGGGGAGAATGCTCATGTGCATCACTTCTGTCACTTTGAGGAATATGCTTTCTGGTTGCCTCTTAATCAAGACTCAGCATTCTCTTTTATCTCTCTAAAGCAAGTCATCTTTGATCATATGACCAATTCTGGGAAGCAGGTTTGATGCCAGATAATGTATATGCTTAGATATTTGATTCTCTTGCCTGCAAAGTTGGATTTAACACATTTTTAGCTATTACTATTTTTTGTGTACACAGTCAGACAGGTGTCATTGACTGGTTTGTTTTATCCAGACATCGAGTTCTTCCCAAGCACCTGGGATGGCTGAATTTATTATCAATATTGTTATTGTAATAGATGTTGTCACAAAATATAGGCTGTTCCAAGTAAAGTTGGTTTTTTTAGTTGGCTGATGGTGATTTCTGTGGCCCCTATGGTGATGAGATGCTCTTCAAGTTGTTTTGGAAATGCAGCTAGGGTGCCAGTTACTAGGGATGTGCACGAAGATCTTCGGTGCCGCCGGGGGGGGTAGCACTTTAAGGGCGGGGGAGGGTGTACTCATTTCTCCTGCTGCATTTCCCCCGCTGGCACGCTGTCGTTTTGAAGCCCCGTGGGGCGGCAGCGTTCCTCCCTGCCGCCCCGTTTTCCCCGTCGGCCAGAAGTGGCCAGAAGTCGCGAGCGCACATGCGCCCTTCTGCCATGTGCGCACGCACGATGGGTGCATGCGCGCTCGCGACTTCTGGCCACTTCCGGCTGACGGGGGAAACGGGGCGGCAGGAAGGAATGCTGCCGCCCCGAGGGGCTTCAAAACGACAGCGCGCCAGCAGGGGAAATGCGGCGGGAGGGGTGGGTACACCCTCTCCCGCCCTTAAAGTGCTACCCCTGTCGGCGTTTCGGTGCCAAAACTGCCCCCAGCGCCGAAACGTTTCGGAGGCCTTCATAATGGTCTCCGAAACGTTTCGGGAACAAGCCTACCAGTTACTACTGGGATTATTTTGGTCATCTCCTGCCACAGCCTTTCAATTTCAGTTTGTAGATCTTTGTATTTTGTTGCTTGTTCTATTTCTTTTTCTTCTATTCTGCTATCACCTGGTATTGTTATGTTGATTATTTTGACTTGTTTTTCTTTCTTCTCGACTACAGTTATATCAGATGTATTTATTTATTTATTTGATTGGATTGATTGATTGATTGACTGATTTCTATACCGCCCTTCCAAAAATGGCTCAGGGTGGTTTACACAGGGAAATAATAAATAAATAAGATGGATCCCTGTCCCCAAAGGGCTCACAATCTAAAAGAAACCTAAGATAGACACCAGCAACAGTCACTTGAGGTACTGTGCTGGGGGTGAATAGGGCCAGTTACTCTCCCCCTGCTAAATAAAGAGAATCACCACGTTAAATGGTGCCTCTTTTCCAAATTAGCAGGGGTTACTCTATTTGCAGAGTTAGCACCTAGAGATCTGAAATATTTTCTAGCCTGATAGCATTTCTAGCATGTTAAATTTACATTTTGACTATTTAATGGTAGACGTATCAAACAGAACTCATTTTGTAACATGTGAAGCTCTCCCCTCACCCGCACTGACTTGATCCTACCTAGTACTTGTTGGAAAGCTGTGGTAACTTTCAATTGTCCTTTTTAACACAATAAATGAACAGGGTGGTTAAGTTAATATTTTAATTTTATATCCTTTCTAACAATGATTGGAACAAAGAAATGTACATCTTGTAAAGGAGAACGTCAGCTTGTAATTGTGATACTTGTATGCTGTCACCAAATAAGTTTAACATTAATTTTTTTAGATTTTTATACTAGGCGGTACATAAATACTTAAATTTGCATATGGGTTTTCTAACATTATTTCAAGCACACGGTTATTGAATTGTTAAACATGTTATCATTTTTAATACTTATTCCGCTAGTATATTTTGATTAAAAGTTCAGGAAGCTTGCTGTTCATACAATAAAATCTAGAGAGGTTAAAATTGTTATAAATTGTTTAACTTTTCTTTGAGATTGTACAGTGTTTGCAACAACAAGAAAACAGTTGTATAGCTTCATTTGCATACAAAAGTACCATATTTAGATACTTAATAAACCTTAAAATAAGTTTTATTTTAGAGCGTAAGCTTACAGATGTGACTTCACTATGTTCCCCAAAGAGACACACAATCCATATCTATTCCATAAACTGTGAAACATGCTTAAGTTCTGTGGGAATTTTTTTTTAGCACTACATACATATTTTATATTCTTTCATTGTTACGTAGGAATTACAGTTTCTGAGGGTGAGCTTGAGAATTCAACAAAAAATTCTCAACACCAACAAGCTTCAATTTTCAGGATTCTTTGGGGAAAACTAAGACTGCTAAAGTGGTATTAAAATATTATATTTGTAGTAAAGAAATGCCCTGTACTACTCTTTTAAAATATACTTGGTTTGTATCCTTAATAGCGCTTGCTGAAGAAATTCCCACCCACTGAGTTTCTTCACCCATTCCTCCATACAGCAGCCCCCTGTGCCCCTTGGAAGGCCTTCCCTGAATATAAAAGGACTTTTGGAAATGGAGTGGGGTATGGGGGCTTGTAGAGGGGGAAACTGCAAACAACAAAAAAATGGGGCCAGCCCAAAGATCCTGGAAAGAGTTTTTATTTATTTATCTATCCTATTTTTATACTGCGTAATATGTACATCACTAGGTGGTATGCAAAATTTAAAACAATATTAAAAAAGTAAAAAGATTAAAAATCCACAAAACACAATAAAAACAATCTCATAAAACAAGCTGTTAAAACAAATTATTTAAAATTAATTCCTGCTAAAAGCCTGTGAGAACAGGTGCATTTTGGGGGTCTTCCTGAAAGCAAACAGGAAGGAGAAGGAGATGCTCTTATTTCAACAGGAGCATATTCCAAAGCCCTGTCCCCAGTTGATGAAATGAGCTGGCGGCAACCAAAACCGGATCTCTCCAGAAGATCGTAATAGGCTGCAGGTTCATGACAAAGAAGTCACTCTCATAAAGAGCACCTAAAAGAGCCAGTGTGGTGTAGTGGTGAGGATGTTGGGCCAGGGAGGCCTGAGTTCAAATTCCCATTCAGCCATGAAGCTCACTGGGCAACTCTAGGCCAGTCGCATATCTCTCAGCCTAACCCACCTCACAGTGTTTTTGTGAAGACAAACATAGCCATGTACATATGCTCCTTGGAGGTAGAGCAGGATATAAATGTAAATAAATAATCTGGGCACAAGCCATTAAGGGCTTTATAGGTAATAACCAGTACTTTTTATTTTGCCTGGAAACTTATCAGCAGCCAATGAAGTTCTTTTAAAATCTGTGTTATGTGGTCCCTTCGGGTTGTCCCAGAGACCAATCTGGCTGCTGTATTCTATACCAGTTGTAGTTTCTGGACTATGTACAAAGGCAGCCCCATGGAAAGTGCATTGTGGTAGTCGTCAGCAGCACATGTACCACTGTTTTAAGGTCATTTACCTCCAGAAATTGACATAGCTGATATATCAGCCAAAGCTGATAAAAAGCGTTCCTTGCCACTGCCTCAACCTGAGAAACCAGGGAGAGTTTGGGATCCAGGATCACTCTCAAGCTACGTACCTGACATTTCATGGGGTGTGTAACCCCATCCAGAATAGGCAGATCTAAACCATCTCTCAGATCCTGACACCCCACAGTCAGTATCTCCATCTTATTTGGACTCAACTTCAGTTTGTTATCCCTCATCCAGCCTATTACCGCCTCCAGGCAGGTGTTTAGGGAAGATATGTCATTTCCTGATGAGGTTGACATGGAGAATTAGATCTGGATGTCGTCATCATATTGGTAATACCTTGCACCAAACCTCCTGATGATCTCTCCCAGAGGTTTCATGTAGATGTTAAAGAGCATTGGAGCATTGTGGAACTCCACACTGCAGTTCTTGTTTTGCAGAACAACATTCTCCAAGTGACACCATCTGTAATCTACCAGAGAGGTAGGAACAGAACCACTGTAAAACAGTGCCACCCAATCCCACATCCCTCAGGAGGTTCAGAAGGATACCATGATCAATGGTATTGAAAGCCACAGAGAGATCCAAAAGTATCAGCAGAGTCACACTCCCTCTGTCAATAGCCAGTTGGAGAGCATCCATCACGCCGACCAAGGCTGTCTCAACCCTATAACTCACACAAAAGCCAGTTTGAGATGGGTGTAGATAATCTGCATCACCCAAAACTGCCTGGAGCTGAGAGGCTACTATTTGCTCGATCAGCTTGCCCAACAATGGAAGGTTAGAAACACTAACTCTGGGGGATCTAATGCAGCTTTCTTCAAACATAGTCTAATAATAGTCTCTTAGCCTCCTTAAGGAGAGCTAGCCACCTAATGGCGCAGCAGGGAAATGACTTGACTAGCAAGCCAGACGTTGCTGATTCAAATCCCCGCTGGTATGTTTCCCATACTATAGGAAACACCTATATCGGGCAGCAGTGATATAGGAAGATGCTGAAAGGCATCAGACTGCGTGGGAGATGGCAATGGTAAACCCCTCCTGTATTCTACCAAAGACAACCACAGAGCTCTGTGGTCACCGGGAGTCAACACCGACATGATGGCACACTTTACCTTTAAGACAAGGAGGCATCCTGCCCTCCCTCAGAGAAACAATTATAATATTTACCAGACCCTCTCAGATAATATAATTACCAGATGAGGTAAGCCAAGTTGGGCAAATGTCAAGAAACAGGTTGTAGGATGCACAGTTTGAAATAGTTTGTCAGCTTCCTCAGGAGTCATAAACTGAAAGAGATCCAATCTAATCCCATAAGATGAATTGCTGGACACCTCCAGAATAAATTCTGTAGTAACTGTGCTCAACTGTAACAGTAGTAATCCAGCTCGACCTAGTGAGAGATTTTATCTGCAAAAAAGTCATTAAAAACATAACAGCGAGTGACTGATGGTTCCAAGTTCAAATTCAAGGGGGAAAAGGTACATACTAGCCACCTCACAACCCTAGACAGCTGGATGTGAATTTGCAGAAGCAATGTGGACAGAAAAGAACCACTTCTTTGCCACCTGCACTGCCAGAGCATAGATCTTCTAATGTGCTCTGTGTTGTGACCTATCAGATTTGCGCAGAGTCTTCTTCCACTTGTGCTTCCTCCACCTCACTGCTTCATCTCCCTTAATTCATCCAAATACCATGGGGCTGTCTTTAAAGCAAGTTGCAGAAGACACTTTTGTTTGTTTTTAAATATGTTCTTGCTCAAAATGTATTGGGTGCAAGTTATCTCTTTCAAAGGCGCATATATATATGTTTTGGCTGGCTGTCCATATTAATGTTTTGTGTGCAGAACGGGAGAGGGGTGATTTGTACTCTGACTTGCAGGCCCGTTGTGGACATATCTTTGGGAGGCACAGTGGGTTGTGGAGGGAAGGTGAGATTGATGAAACTCATTCCCCACTGCACATGTGCAATGTTTTTCTGTACATGCAGCATTAATCTGGATGTCAGCCACTGGTTTTTAATATGTAAGATTCTTCCATCCTCAGTTGTAAAAAGTCAGAATATATATTCAGCTCTGAGAGAGCGGTGTTCCTCAACCCATGTCCAGTGCAAGCATGTTTTATGAAATATTTTCAAAGAAGCAGACAGTCTTTCCAGTTCCTTGGGGCTGCCCTTGGTTTTGTTTTGTTTTAGTTGGTGCATTCCCCTCTCCTTTTTTTTCCTTGCAAGAGAGAATTGTCCAAACCAATCAGAGGCATCTTGCACAAGTGGAGCTTCTGTTCATGTAAAGTACTCTGTCCACTTTTGGGCAGTTCCCCAGGCCCTATTTCCCTGAATCTCCTGACCCTCAGAAGGAGCTTTTGGGGTGCTTAGTATTGGCTTATTTTATAATTTTTCAAATATATTCTCAGCAGTATCTCACACAAATATCCAAGCTGCTTCCTAAACTTGTACTAGTTGGTTTTTTTAAAAGAATAAAATAGGGATTTGTTATTATTCTCTAAAGGAAATAGAATAATATCACATAGTATCTTCATGCCCCACAATTTTCTTAGCCCAATTTCCAAATGACTTTAAAACTTGGAAATTTAAAAACCAATATGGAGGTTTGGTGGGTGCAACTGCTCAGAAAAACATATATGCAAATTCTGCCTAGTCCCCGCTCAAGATGATGATCCTTTTCATATAAACTAACTGCTCTCGTGGATTCATTTATATGTTAATCTCTTTCTAATAGTGTAAGAAGAGTAGGCGGTTTAGTTAACATTTTAAATCCCCATGGAATACAGTAGGTGTGCTGAAATTGTAGCCCATTTCAGAATGACCAATACTTGATACTTGGATAACAACAACCAAATTTATCTATTTTATTGACTTACGGAGAATTATTTTTCAGTTCTACTTCATTTAGCTTTCTGATGGAAGTGAGATAGTTTTTGAAAACATTCCAAAGCCAACAAAAGATAAAGTTCTTGAAAGTGAATGCAGGGTGCACGCAGACCAAACTTGTCCTTTTAATTTGAGTGGACTTCCTCAAGTAAATTTAGACAGGATGCTAGCCGCTGTCTTCATATGTTAGTGGGAATGTCCAGGTGGACTGTTAGGTTTTATTTGGTGCATCTCTCTTAAATTCCCCCTCAACAGTCTTTTGGCCACTGTAAGTAGGAAACTCCTCAGTTTCCTCATAACCAAGATCAGTATGTAGTGGATTTAGCAGCTTTGGTTACCATAGCTTTGAGGCATCAGAAAGCAGGCAGAAAGACTTTATCAGAAAAGCAGTCTCTCAACACTGGCTAAAATAAATTTATTGCAGAAGTTGATGTATTCTATTCAGATACAATAAAACAAATGTATGCAATATAAACTTGTGAACTTCAAAGGCAGTTTACAATCGTTAAGTGGCTACCTTTTGGCTTCTCCTCTGAGATTGCTGATGCACAACTTTAATAAATAATGCATATGTCCTGGATTAAGTGTCAGACTTTTCAAACCAGGTTTTTTGTATAATTAATTTGTGCATTTTTTGTCAAGTTAATTCTGAATCAGCTTTCAAGTGAAAGAATCCACTAGGAAAAAGTCAATGTTTGGAAGAAGCCTGTATTTAACAGAGCATGATTGTAAGCAAGCATACATATTTTATAAATATATATGAGAATAGTGCACATTCCTATTCATAAGCATGTTTAAAGAGACTCCTAAGGCATTTATGGAAGACTAGAAGAGAGGAGATAGAATGCAATCCTTTGGGACAGCATTCCATAGTCTTGAGGCAGTAGCTAAGAAGGCCCTTCCTGAGTGCATGATAGCTGGGCCTCTTCAGCAGAGCAGGCCCTCCTTAGACAAACTTGTAAGGTGGGTAATTTTGCTTGGGGGTAGGTGGTAGTTCACATAACCGGGCCCAAGACTGTTAGGACTTTAAAGGTGAAAGTTGTTAGTGCACCTAGGTGGGGTAATCAGTTCCTTGCCAGTCCGCAGATGTCAGGATAACGACAACTCTGCCCTGCCTCTGTGTGCTGTTCCAGAACTCAGGCTTGTGCACTTAATGCCCGGATGCAATTTGGGACATACAGTACTTGCAGCAATTTGCAAGCTGCATATCCAAGCAAGCTGCATCTTCCCCCTGCCTCCCCACTGTCTTTTGCTTTAAAGCGTCAGGAACTCTATTCTTCAGTGGGACCAATTCACATTGCAAGTCAGGATGTCAGGATAGTGCAGTGATGGTCTAGTAAGTGAGGAGTGTGGTCAGAAAGCTCCTGCAATTCCATCAGGTGTGGAATAGCCATTGCTAAATTACTGTCTGAAAGGCTGAACTACTTCAGCAATTGTTGGCCACATAATGTATAAAGTTTCAAATGCAATGAACAGTTAAAAGTATGTCCAGATGTTTGGTGAGTTTTCGAAATCATATGGTTGTCTGCATATAATGTATGTTAGTGCCAGATGATGGGGTGAACAGCAGAGGATAGCCGTCTCCTTCATCCTCGGTATGGGAACTTCCAGAGGCATCTCTGTTGTTGCTATTGGCGGGGGAGGGGGTAGTGCTAGGCTATATATAGCAATAGCACTTACATTTATATACCGCTCTATAGCCGGAGCTCTCTAAGCGGTTTACAGTGATTTTAGCATATTGCCCCCAACATTCTGGGTACTCATTTTACCGACCTCGGAAGGATGGAAGGCTGAGTCAACCTTGAGCCCCTGGTCAGGATCGAACTTGTAACCTTCTGGTTACAGGGCGGCAGTTTTACCACTGTGCCACCAGGGGCTCCTATATAGGTCCAGCAAGGCAATTCTTATGGTTTCTTTTTTAATCTTGTGAGGGGCTTATCCGTTTTTCTCATTCTTATAGCTCTTAAAAGTTGGAAGAGTTCTCAGGAAACACTTTCATATTATTGTGTCCTGTGGTGTGATTTATTATTGCATTTTGGGGTAGTGGTTCTCTGTTTCCCTCTGAACCCTCTTCTGCCTTCTATTTCTTGCTATCTACTAACCCACAGCTGTGTAGTACCACTTTTCCCCCTTGTGGTTTTACACATCCAACCTAATGGCCAGACATAGCAGTTGGGGTTAGCTGGGGCTATGCATACTGAAGTTTATTCACTTTGTATTCCTGGCAAGCCTTGAAATCCCACTTGCTTATTCTTTGTTTTTTAAAGCAAAGTAGCAATCAGACAGGCTTTAAAGCTGTGTCTTCTGGTATTTTTAAAAAGTCTTTTCAAGCATCCCATCACCCTCCTCCAATCCTGAATGTAACAATGTCAGCAAAATTCTATTGAGGGAGACCTTCAAAGCAGTAAAGCTTCCTTGACTTGTGGCGCTTGCCAATGCAAGTTAATTCCGGTCAGCACCTTTTATCCAGAATGAGCTCACTTACAAATGATCATGGGTTCATTTGTGTGTATTTAGTAGTTGCATCTGTCTTTGAAATCCTTAATATCTACCCCTTTTGGAGACAAGGGGTGGGATCCACACGAAGTTAGTCATGATTATGTCCTTTTAAAATTAACAGGAATTGGTTTAGTCTAATTTATTTCAATAGTGTTGAGTCATTTAACTTGTTCCTGCCCAATTTCTGCAGTTCAGAGAACCTAGATGAACTTTTATTTTTCAAACAGGAACCCCACATCATACCCCTTTGAGATTCACCATAGGGTGGGGGAGGGCAGGGACTTGCAGTCTACCATTCTGGATTGTAGATATTAAAATCAAATGAATTTTTTAATTTGAAAATTTTAACATTTTGTGTGCAGGAAAACATTATTCCATTATTGCGTAGTGTTTTTAAAGGAAGAGGCTGGATAGTCATAAAACACATTTTGTAATAATGTGTGTTTACTTCTTTTTTCCTTTGAAGAAATGGCTGCAAACCTCTGATCTTCCAAAAGAAGTATACAAGCACCTAGCCTATTATGTACCCAAAATTTACTGCAGGGGTCCTAACCCAGCCCCACAAAAAGAAGATATGCTTGCACAGCATGTTCTGCTGGGTCCAATGGAATGGTACCTGTGTGGTGAAGATCCTGCATTTGGATTTCAGAAACTTGAGCAAGCAAACAAACCTTCCCATCTTTGTGGCCGGGTTTTTAAAGTTGGAGAGCCCACATATTCTTGCAGGTAACCGTACTAGCCATTTTTTGTAAACTGTCATATCCCTTAACATTAGAATGATTCAATCTATACTGTATATAATAGAGTGTATAATATATAGTATATGATTATAGAGTGAAATGGGTGTTGTGCATTTTCACTGTTTTTGAAACACATGGGTTTTCTGTTCAAAATGGCTGGTAAGTGGGAGAAACATTCTAAATGGTTAATATGTACACATTTGTAAATAGGTCTGTTGAAGACAGAGAGCGAAGACTTGAAAACTGGGTTAACTTTGAATTTTTATTTTTCCTTTTCTAGGACCATCAGAAATCGTAAATGCTTTTTTAAAATAAGCATATTTGCCTTGCTCTCCTTTTGTTTCCACTAAGAGCCAATATTCCTGAGAGAGAAATCAAAGCAGACCCAGCCTTCTTTATTTGAGGAAATGCCGCTTTGTGCTTATAAAACCTGTATTTCCCATCTAGCCATGAAGTAATATGGCCTGCTGTACTCAGTGTAATTTGGCAATAGGATGCTAATGCTAATTCAGTGGCACAACTTGTGTCCTTGCACTTGGCTTTGAACCTATCCCTCTGGGTCAACATGAAGCATGTAGTGCACTTACTTTGGTAATATTGCTGACTAGAGAAGTACACAAACCGGCGTTTGGACGGTTTGGCAGGGGGGGGGTATCTTTAAGGAGCAGGGAGGGTGTCCCGTCCCCATCCCCCCCACTCCCCCTCACCAGCGCTGTTGACAAAAACGCTGGTGCGGGGCTGCTGCATACCTTCTTGCAGCCCCAGTCAGTGTTGTACCGGAAGTGGCTGGTGCCTGTGTGTGATGTGTGCACACGCACCAGCCACTTCCAGTATGACGCTGACTGGGGCTGCAAGAGGTATGCACCAGGGTTTTTGGTGACAGCGTTGGAGGGGGGAAACATGGCAGGGGCGTGGGGTGGGCACCCTCCCTGCTCCTTAAAGGTGACCCCGCCGTACCGCCTGAACGCTGGGCCTCCAAACCGGTTCAGCGGTCCGTAAAAGGACTTCCAAACTGTTCTGTGCACATCCTTATTGCTGACCTCAGCCCTTGATGTATTTTGAAGGCTCTTATGCTATCTGGGATCGGGATATAATCCATGAAAGCTCCTTAGGAATAGGTGGTTTATGAAATGGTTCATAAATTTTCAGTTCTGGATAGAACAGATTACTTTGAACTGTGATAATGACCTCCTGATTTTTTTAAATAGTAGATGGCAGGAACGATTTATGATAATGAGTTTGTCGTGTGTTTTTCTTTTTCCAGATGTTTTCTTAATTAGTCTTTGTTCTTTTATTAGTTTCTTTATTAGTTGCATATCTGAGAGATGTTAGGTTAGTTGAGATGAGACTCTATTATGATATTTCAGGGTTTATCAATTGTGTGAATTGAGCCTGTGTGTTTAGGGCTCCATGTGTATAAGCCCTATGCAAACATTATGTCTAATATACAAGGGTCTGGACCAGAAGCAAAACAGGATTGCCCAATGAGCAGAGTGCATGGGTGCAGTTTTCTAAATTGTCCCATAGTAGTAACTTTCCTACAGGTACTTGATGTGGATGTGAAAATGTTACTCCTAGTATCTTTAAAAGGTTGTAAGGCTAAGCTTTTCCACTATTATTATTTGTTATATAATTCTTGTATCTGATCTCTAGTTCCAAAGAACAGTTGCAAGAAACCCAACCTGTTCTGATTATTTGGGGCTGTGCTTTGGTGCCTATTAATCCTCAATTTTGTGGGGCGGAAAGTATTTTTTATGTAGTTTATCAGCTTTTGCTCAAATAGCCTCAAATGTCATGAATCCTTGAAACTATAGCTGTTCATCTTCGAAAAGCGTTGGAAAGATAATACACACAGGTGATATGTGCAAGGATGTACTTGTGTATGCTCTATTCACACACATGCATGCGCACAGGCCTGAGTTCTAACATGTGTATACTGTACAGGTGGCCCTTGCTATTCGCAGGGGTTCTGTTCTTGCATGTAGCTGTGAATACAGAAACTGCGAATAATGAAACCTTGTGTCAATGGGAATGGGGGAGGGTGTAGGTTCCTTGAGCTTAAAAAAGGTCCAAAAAGCAGAAATAAAGGGAATAAAGCATGGTACCTTGCTCTCCGGACCTGCAGCTCTCCAGAAAGCCCCCCCCCCCACAAATACTTCAATTTATTTTTTAAAAATTACTGGATTGATGGTTAAAAGAGCTACGAAATGGCTCTGTGCTGAAAAATGGTGGCTGGAAATGATATCAGAAGTCATTTCCAGCCACCTAGGAACCACAGATAGGCAAATTTTTTCTATTTTTTTAAAACCGTGGATTAAAAAGCCAGGTCTCTATGACCCAACTGTGGATATGTGAAACCACAGGTGCCAGGACTGCAAATAACGAGGGCCACCTATATTTATCAGTGTGTGACCTGTTCCAGGAAGACAAGTTATTGTTACTACAAAACTGTTTCTTTTATGAATAATCAATTTTACTGTAATCCTGATGTGTTTAAAAGCTACAAAGTAGTCAGAAAGGCAGATTCCTATATAGAAGCATAGCTTTCTACTCACCTGTTATGGATTGGGCAGCAAGAAATTGGTCAGCCATGGCTGTAAATAGGATTTCCATCTGTGTTTAGGTCTCTGGATTGTGCTCATTGTCAGTTTTCTCGTAAGCAGTTACAAAGGGGTTTGTGTGCGTGGCCTTGTTATAATATGTTCTTTTCTTTTCTTTCCTCCCCCTCCCAGAGACTGTGCAGTTGATCCAACTTGTGTTTTATGCATGGAATGTTTTCTGGGAAGTATTCACAGAGAGCATCGATACAGGGTTAGTAATATAGCTAAAATATGTTTGACTTGTGAGATACCTTGTGTTGACTCAGCATTCATTCATTCATTCATTCATTTATTTTATTACATTTTATACTGCCCCAAAGACTCTGGCAGGTGCACAACAAGTAAAAAAACAAACAAAACTCAAAGTTTTTTAAAAAGGCTTAAAAACAATATAAAAATAAATTAAAAACCATTCAAACTCATTTAAAACCAATTAAAAATACTTAAGAACAATTTAAAAACCTTGGAAGGAAGCCAAATAAGTTTTTTAAAAAAAATATATATGATGATATAACTTATTTAACTATCATATTTATATACCGCCTGATATACAAGAGGACCTCAATATCATCAGATTAGTTAGTCGCGTATCCGCATTTGGGTAAAAGACACCTGACCTTGGCATACGTAGGGATGGGGGGAGGAAGGGGGGGAAGTCAGCCTTGTGTATTTGTGTGTCGGGGGTGGGGAGAAATGACTGTGGAGGTCATTTCCGCCTGCCATTTTGTGTTTTGGAGCCTCAAAATAGCTCATTTAGAAAACGACAGTGGGGGAAAAAAGCCGGTTTGGATGCATTTGGGGAACAAAGCAACTCAGGGAGATAAGCTATGATGGTAGCCCACTTCCCCCTGTATCTCCCCCCCATCCGATGTTTTTAAAACGTTCCCCCCCCAACCAGGAACCTAGTCCCCAATTCCCCATTGCCCTAATGCCTCAATATTCGTGGTTTCCGTATTCATGGTTGTATTGTGGAATGGAACCCCCCACGAATATCATGGTCCTCCTGTATATCTCTCTCTAGGCAGTGTACATAATCTGAATTACAGTATAGAAACAAAACACTTCCACAGAATAAAAATAATTCACAAAATAAAACAGTTTTAAATTAGTTTTAATTAAAAGCCTGAGAAAACAGGTGTGTCTTAAGGGTCTTTTAAAAAGTAATCAGAGATGGAGAAGCTCTTGTTTTGACAAGGAGTGCATTCCAAAGCTGCGGGGCAGCCACAGAGAAGGCCTAGCCCCAAGTTGCCACCAGACAAGTCGGCAGCAACCATAACTGGACCTCCCCAGATGATCTTAATAGGTGGCAGGGTTCATGACAAAGAAGGCCCTCTCTTAAGTACTCTGGACCAAAGCTGTTCAGGGCTTTATAGGTAATAACCAGCACTTTGTATTTCACTTGGAAACTTATTGGCAGCCAGTGCAATTCTTTTAAAATTGGAGTTATATGGTCCCTTCAGGTTGTCCCAGATACCAACCTGGCTGCTGCATTCTGTACCAGTTGTAGTTGGGAAACTACGTGCAAAGGCAGCCCCATGTAGAGGGTATTACAGTAGTCCAGTTTGGAGCTTAACAGCATATGTACTACTGTTTTACGGCCATTTACTTCCATAAATTAGCATAGCTGATATATCAACTGAAGCTGATAAAAAGTACTCCTGGCCAGTGTTGCCTCTAATTTTTTCCATCAGTGAGCAGAATGAGTTTTGTTCTGGGCAGCAGTATCAAGGCAGTGTGCGCACATGTGCATTATATATATGATAAAAATATAAGGTTGTAGGCAGGAATCTCTCTCAGCCATCTTTTGGAGATACCAAAGAGGGAACTTAGAACCTCCTGTGTGCGCGGCTTAGAGGGAACAAGGTTCCTGGCCACGACCTCAACCGGACACTACCATTTGATTTTACCAGGGAGCAAAACTCAATTTTGTCACTTGGTCAGATCAATTGGTAGTGTATTTTATCATAGCCCTTTTGTTTTGCCTTTTCCATGCTCTTCCCCTGCTCCCCACTGATGCACTTTTGGTAGAAGAAGCATCAAGATAAATGGTAGGAGGTTCTCCAAGGTTCTCTCTTGCCATGGGTGTCAGAGGTGGGGGCAAATGCCTTCCCTTCCCTCCCGCTTGAGCCAGTCCTGTTGAATTTTGTGGGGCTTACCACTGGGTAAATGAATATGACTACTGTTTTTACACATGCCCCCCCAAGATTCCTGCAGATGCTTATGTCTCTTGCCTATGCAGTGTGGCAACCCTGATATTTCTGTGCACACTATTATTTTGATTACAATTATTTTTGATTACAATTATATGTTGGAACTTTCAGAAACTCAATGTTTGGCTTGGCAGTTCTTAAAATTTAAAAGATAGATGTAGAGTAAGTAGATCTTTTTAAACCAAATATACCACACACAATAAATGAACATGTCTACCAGTTGTGACATGGCATCTGCCTTTATTTATTTATTATATATAATCATATATATGTCATTATATTAATAATAATAATAATAATAATAATAATAATAATAATAATAATAATAATATGATTATAACATGGCATCTGTCTTTATTTCCACAAATTATTTAGTGCTGAAATATTAATCTAGAGATTTATGTACACATTACATATTGCCTTTCTGCTAATATTCTCAAGGCAAGGTACAATTTAAAAGAAAAGCATATAATCTAATCGACATGATTCAAAAGTGAGGGGAAGGGATGGGGAGAAAAGAGGAAAACAAGAAAATTCAGGTACCAATTTTGGTTGCAAAATGTCATGATGACTAGGTGTCATGGTCACTGAAGGGCAGTAATGGGAGGGAAAGGAAAGGTTGTGCCGTCGAGTCAGTGTCGACTCCTGGCGACCACAGAGCCATGTGGTTTTCTTGGTAAAATACAGGAGGGGTTTACCATTGCTTCCCCCCTTGTGGTAAAGGGATTATGCCTTTCAGCATCTTCCTATACTGCTGCTGCCCAATATAGGAGTTTCCCATAGTCTGTTAGTATCTGGCCACCTGGCAGGAAAGTTCACAGTACCAAATGGAGCTGCAGAAACAAGATACTGCTTGGACACAATTCTTCTTTATTGGGCTTGGCTGCAAGCTGTCGACACGAACCACGAACGTTGCTTTCCAGCAGTGAATAGAAAGCTGGTGACATAATTTATAGAGAACTCCCAGCTGGCAGGAATTCAAGGCTTATCAGCCCTCTGCAAGAGGCATTTACTCCTCCTGATAGTTTCAAGCTGGGTTCTCCGCCTTGTGATCCGCCTCTGTTGTGGAGTCAGTGGAGGTTGCTTGCATAGCTCCTCTTCTGATTGGTCTGTCACGGTTTCTGCTGTCTCAGGTTATTGTGCCTGCTCTTAATCATCAGCCGGATCTGCCTCAGCCGTTTCTTGGAAACTGACAGCCGGGCTCTGCCCCTTAAACACCCCAGCATTGTCTGAAAAGTTGACAGCTTCCCCTTCCTCCTCGCTGTCTGAGATCGAGGGCGTGACACTGTCTGAGAAACACACCAGCGGGGATTCGAACCAACAGCCTTCTGGTCTCTAGGCAGGTTACTTCCCATTGCATCATTAGGTGGTGAGGAGGTGCCAAAGGGCAGCTGGTCTTGAATGGGCCTTGTTTTGCCTCGTCCTTAGATGCAGTCAAATGGAGTGGCTGCTGGAAGAGATTGTTCAGGAAGAAGAAGAGCCAGTGTGAAAATCTATCAATGATATTGAAGTTCTTTAAGTATTTATAGTATAGCCTTTCTCACTGAACAAATGGGGCACTAAAAATCTTAAATTACCCAATAAGTAGATCATAAGTACCATAAATTAGCAGAACTGGTAATTAAAAAGCCATTCAGTCAGCATTTTTATTTAACTGGAACTTGTATGGTCAAGAATATGATTCATAAGCTAAGCTTAAGCAGCTCTTGTTTTTATATTATGTGAGCAACTTGCATAGCATACAGATTTAAGACCATCTAGTAGGTCACATTGATACATTGGCAGACTGATTATCTTGCCTTCTGTAGCTGTTATAGTGCAGGTCTAAAGTGGAAGAGCATCTATGGCCTCTTAAGGGGTGGATGGGGAGGCAGCACAGAATAGAACAATTCTACCTTGATTGCCTCTATAAGCAAGGAAAAATCTCCTTGCTCCAATTCCTAATTTACCCTTTGGGCTCAGTAGTGACCTATGCTTCTCTCTGCCCTTTCTAAGGGATTAACAGAGGACCTCTGCTTTGGCACTGGGAGAAGCCAGCTGTCAGGGTCATTGCAAGGGGACAGAGCCCTCGTGTGGTGTGAGCCCTAAGCCCCCAATCATGTAGTCTCTGCTCCACTGAGTGTATAGACTTGGGTTCTAAAATGGGAAAAGCACAGCTTTTCCTATAGTCATCTAACTACCATCACACATAGCAATAGTTAAAACATTATTTCAATCTGTAAACTCACTTGGGATGTTCTCTAATTTTTTTCCAGTTACCCAATTGTCTTTGGGTAGAAAGTTTGCCAAATGACCTAGAAGCCTAGGAACTTAGGTTTTCATTTAACAAGCATACTTTTCTGTTCTTAAGCATTTTAAAACATTGTTTTAGATGACGACATCTGGTGGAGGAGGTTTCTGTGACTGTGGTGATACAGAAGCTTGGAAAGAAGGTCCTTGCTGTCAAAAGCATGAACATAATACTTCAGAAACTGAAGAGGAAGAGGTAACAGTACAAAGCCTTTCAAAATCATACCACAGTACTGCTGAGGCACCAAATAAGGAAAGTGATGGGAAGTCTGATTTCTGAGACCACACTCTCTGCTAGCTAACCTAGCTGTGGGGTCTACTGATGACCCCACTGCTTCATGCAGCGTTGTCAGAGTTTACTGCTGATATTATAGCAAACTGCTGTTTCAGGAGCATGTATTTTATTAGGTGTTTGCACTTAATTTCAGATGTTTTAATTGAGGGGCAGTTAATTAATACTGGGAAACATCTGGCCTTGTTAGTCATGATTAAGCACCAGTCATGACTAACAAGTCCCATTAGTTTCAATAGAACTTCATCATGATGAACTTAGTCTGGATATCATCTATTAAAAATAGCTCTGAGCTTGACCAACACCCCGGCTTGTAGATTAGGTTATGAGAACCTTTCAAGAGTTAAATGTGGTCTTTTAGGTCCTCTGCAATACAATGTGGCATCAGTTTACTTCATCAAAACAATTAAGTTCCTCTCTTTCATTTTAGGATCCTCTTGTGCACTTGTCAGAAGATATGATAGCAAAAGTTTATAATATTTTTGCTATCATGTTTCAATATGCTGTGGATATATTAACATATATCCACAAAGAAAATGAAAAAGAAAATAAGTTGCCACCAGGTTTAGAGACTATGTAAGTAAACTTGTGTTTGAACTTTCAAGATTTGCATGTGTGTTCATGTTAAAATGTCATTAGCTTCCCCTGAATAGCAGGGAAGAGATTTTAGATTATGGTGTCTTGAACTTTTTTTTTGGTAAGAGGTATAATATTTATCAAATTTTTATACTCCTTACTTATCAAGTAAAATTCCTGCTGACTTAGAAAAGTTTACTCCGGAAAGTATCTTATGCCATATAATTTAGTATTAGTGTCATAGGCTTTTTCTGTGGTATAGGGAGGTCATCCTAATGTGATGGGTTTGTCAGTATCTGCATGCTCCAGACAGGACCAATGAAAATTTAGGCGCTGTTTATATAGTCAGGCATCTGTCACTCAATCCCCAGTTCCAGTCCTGTCTTGCTACTAGACTGTGCTTTGTTCGAGTTTCTTAATGCTTCTGAAATAATTTCAGGCTGTTCAGGCTAGTTTTTATTCCCTTTCTATTTCTCTGTGTGCAAGGAGCCAGCATGGTGTAGTGGTTAGAGTGCTGGACTAGGACCGGGGAGACCCGAGTTCAAATCCCCATTCAGCCATAAAACTAGCTGGGTGACTCTGGGCCAGTCACTTCTCTCTCAGCCTAACCTACTTCACAGGGTTGTTGTGAAAGAGAAACTCAAGTATGTAGTACACCGCTCTGGGCTCCTTGGAGGAAGAGCGGGACGATATCTATAACAATTGACAATAAAATTCTGGCATCCCAGGTCCTTGGGAAGGACTCGATGTCTGGATAAAACAAACCAGTCAATAACACCTGTCTGACTGTGTAAACAAGAAATAATAATAATAATAATGATGAAGGGAAGGGAGTTCGCTTGTCCGATTATTTAGATTCTTTTTTGCTTTTTCTTTATTTTTCGATTTGACTTGTTTTGTCTCTTTGTGTTATGGAGGCGTGCCAAGTTGGGGACCATTTGAAAGGGTCTCTCTCTGAGGGACCTCTTTCTGAGTCTTGGGGATAGGAACCCATACGGGTGCTGCTTCCCACCTCAAAGCCTCCTGAGTTAGCTGCTTCTCAGCCAGGTGGCTTGTCTTTGCCTTAATTAATGTCATGTTTTGTTTTTACACTTGCCCTTCTTGCTTGCTTCCTAGAGGCATCTAGCTGGCAATTGTTGGACCAGGATGCTGGATTAGATGGATTTTTAGTCTGATCAAGTAGGGCTCTTGATTTGGTATTATACCATATCTGGTTGTATGTGGCCTTGTTTAAATTTTCAGTGATACAGTAATTTTGGAAGTAAAGGAACACAGAAGACATCCAAATGTTGTAGAGCAAAATATAAGGTCTGTTCAGCATAAAGAAGGTTTTAAAAATCCAGATTAGGTTTTACTGTTTTAGATTTTAACAAGCCAGTGTCTTGGATCCCAAGGGTCTCTTATGTGAGTGGAAGGCACTTCTGCTTGTGCAAACTGTGTCCCTGATTTCTACCAATTCTGCCCTCCTACTGCAGCCCCCTGTGCTAAATTCTGTGCTGTTCTGGAGCATTCTCTGACTTTAAGGAGCAGCTCTTCAGGGAGCACTAGGGGGGTGAATTGAGGAGGAGTGGTTGGGAAGCATTTTTGCATGAGTGGATAAAACTAATGGTAGAATCCAGTGAGTCTTGTAAAGTATGGTCCAAACATGCAGATTATTACTGGATTCAGTGCTTTGTCTTCGAGCGCTTACCTTAATAAAGATTAACTAGCTGACCCAGGTGCAGAGCATCTGCGCCCCTAGTTCTTCTCCCTTCCCACCCCTCCATTTCAGGTCTCAGCCGGATCTCCTCCCATCCCTTCAGCCAGTCTCTCTCACTGCCCTTTCTGCCAGCAGCTCTCATCCTCTATGCAAGGAGGGCGAGGGGCCCATTTTTGCTGCCTGCTTGGCCACTTGCAATGGCTCTGCCTCCTCCTCGACCTCCCTCCCCCCACCAACACTCATCTTCCTCGTGGGGAGCCCGGCGGCCCACTTTTGTCAGCTGCTTGGCCACTCGCAGTGGCAGCGGCGCCTTCTCCTCGACCTCCCCACTGCCAGCTCTGGTTCTCCTTGCAAGGAGGCCAGTGGCCCCGTTTTCGCCGCCTGCTCAGCCGTCAGCAGCTCGCAATGGTGGCATCTCCTCCTCCTCTGTCTCCCTCGTTCCTCGCCAGCTCTCATAACTCCCGGCAGCTGCTCACGAGCTCTCACAAGAGCAGCCACGCATGGGATTAGCCACGGATATGCCTTAGAGAATTATATAGAGAGAGATAGCTATGTGATGACTAAGGTACCATTTCGATTGGTCTAAATTAGTACTAATAATAAATGTAATACTGTCTTTACAGTGAGAAGAGTGATACTTACTACTGCATGCTTTTTAATGATGAAGTTCATACATATGAACAGGTTATTTACACTCTTCAAAAAGCTGTCTATTGTACACAGAAGGAAGCCATTGGTTTTGCCACAACTGTAGACCGAGATGTAAGTAATTTGTTTAGTAGATTTCTATTAAAATGGTGGGTAAAAATGACTATGCTTGTTGAGTATAAGATGATATATATAACCTCTGTATCATTGTTTCTTTCTTGCTGACTAATCAAAAATGACTTGGAGGAATGGAGAAGCCTGGGCAAAGGAACATAGTTCATGCTTGCTTGATCTTGCTATAATTGGCTCTCTTAGTTTGTTCTCAGTTTTGAGCTCCTCTCTTTCCATTCACAAAGCATGCTGTGATTGTTGGACATTTTCTTACTGGATGGCTTCCCAGGAAGAGATTCTTTGGCGGTTTATTGGCACTTCTTTACTGCAACAAGTAACTAAAAGTACCCTCCCCCCACTGCTTTCTTTTTAAGGATTTAGCTTCTCTTCTTATGTTGTGTTCCAGAATATTTGTTTTAGCTGGTCTCTGACAGGACCAAGGCCTTCAAAAACAAAGTGAGCTAGTCTTCCAACTTTGTAACATTTAACAGCAACATGTTCTTTCTGAGCCTGAAAGCAGAGATTGACTGCTGGTGAAAGTAGAAAAAAATAGGTCGCAGGGAAGAAAGGCATTGATGCAGGAGACAAAGAAAAACAAACCTCCAAAGGTGATCTGGAATCAGTTTATAGAGACCCCGAGAGACAAGACTTCTTTAGGGTCAACTCAGCTAGGCCCCCCGCTCCCAGAGTTGTTTAAACAGTCTTCCATACAATCTGAGCAAGCATCAGCTTCTTAAGATGGTACCTAGCAGTGTTCCCTCTTACAGGAACAAGTGAACAACCTGTTTTTGAAGCAGCAGTTGAATCGGTTGTTTTAGTGGCGCAAACCTTGAAATGTTTTAAGTGTTTTGGCCATAGGGAGCAGTGGAAAACCTCAAGAAACCCCATTGTTCTCCATGGGTATCTCCTAGGGACACCAAAGTGGGTTGAGTGGTAGGGTATGATGGGTGCTACGTACCACGGAGTGCACACAAGTTTTGCGTTGCAATTTGCAATGCATTTTGCAATCCTGCCTTGAAAAACACTGCAGAACCACACAGTAAAGGGGAATCTGTCCCTCCCAACAGAGTCCAAAAATGGCCAAAAAAGAATCACTGACCCAGAATCCACTGCCAGCCACAGTGCCTGCACTGCAGTAACATCATTGGCACAAATTGCTCTCTCACACAATTATGACTCCTTACTTCCTAGCACTGCAACAGCTGCCACAGCAGCACCCTTAGCAGCAAGCATAGCCATAAGTTCAACTAAAGCAACTTTCTCCTTTGGGCTCCCTCCCGCCTGGCGCCCTCCTCCAGCCAATGGGAGTACAGTTACCCATGACAACACTTGATTTGTATAATAAGAAGCCAACCAAGAAGCAGGAGATCGCAAGCCAATCAGAAGCCAGCCAAGAAACTCGAAACAGCCTGTTTCAAGTAGAAACCTTTTGACATTGAACCATTTTACACATCCTTATTAAATACAGTTATCATTGTTAATCACATTCTAAAAATGTTTTTATGAAATAAATGATTACATTTCAAAAAGCAAAACAACCAAAATTATGTAATTATCGACAGAGAAGCAATACCAAAAGAAAATCGGGGTTGTAAACTGCCCTGAGCCCTTTTGGAAGCATTGTATATAAATAAACATAAGGCGGTTGAAAAGGAACTGATGAGATTGGCGCTCTAACTGACAAATCAACGGTTGTCCTGGTGTGCGATGCAGTTAGAGCACACGAGGAGCTATGGAATTCTACCCCGCAAAGTTCTGCACAGGCTCAGTAGCCAGATTTAGGATTAGCATAAGGATTACGTAAAAGATCATCTACATAAGCTTGCGCCTGTGACATATACTGTATCACGCTATATCTAACTTGTCTTAAACTGTTCAAAGCACGACAAATGACTGTGCATTATCCTGTACTTGATTGTTCCAATAATGGATGAAATCTAATATTCACAATTCTTAATCTCTTAAACAGAGAGTGGAAGTGGGCCAGTGGGCCCTGTGTGCCCTCCTCTCTTGTCCCATTTTCCCCACTCCCTTCCCTCTTCAGTATTAAGTAAACCGCCCTGAGCCATTTTTGGAAGGGCGGTATATCAATCAGATAAATAAATAAATAAATAAATAATACGACATTTCATATGGCATAACATATCTGCACCCAATACTAAGATTTGAAGCAGTTTTGCAAAACCTAGTTAGAACTAGCCTTGGGGTGTGTGTGTGTGTGTGTGTTTATTTATTTAACATATTTCTATACCGCCCAAAACGCAAGTTCTCTGGGTGGTTTACAAAACAATAAAAACAACCAATAAAAAGATTAACATATTTCAACAATTAAAATTTAAAAAGTTAAAACTATTAAAACAATATCTAATTATAAGCCTGGGTGAACAAATGCGTCTTGACTGCCCTTTTAAAAGTTGTAAGAGAAGGGGAGGCTCTTATTTCAGCAGGAAATGTGTTCCAAAGCCTCTGGGCAGCAATGGAGAAGGCCCATCCCTCAGTAGCCACAAGACGAGCCAGTGGCAACTTCAGACGAACCTGTCCAGATGATCTCAATGGGTGGTGTGGTTCATAGCAAAGAAGACATTAGCACTACCCTCAGTGCAGATGTAGTTATGTATCATTGTCAGTACTGGTGGGGAAAGTGGGGAGATACTGTGATTTTATTCCCTATTCCCGTTTTGATTTGGGAATGTTTTGTCTGCACCAGCTGTTACTGAAATAATTAATGTTGTAATACAGTGTGCTATTACTGGAAGTCAGTGTTTGATTGGATATATTAAAATGGAACAGCATTATGTCATTCAAGGGTGGACTATCTATGGACTACATTCTTTTCTATTCCACCTGACGTTAAAATGTACTCTGTAAAATTTCAACTGTATTTTTAATGATGTTGTTTGAACAGGGACGCAGGTCAGTTCGCTATGGAGGCTTTCACTACTGTAACGAAGCCAAATTAGTGATAGAGGTAAGTGACCCTCTTCATTTTCCTTCACTGAATGATCTAAATACTTCAGCATTATCCTTGTTCCTCCTGCATATCTCTGTGTGATACCTTTTCTAAATTATGTGAAATATTCAGAATATACATCATCAGTCGAGAAGAATTTGTGATGGGATGAAAATAGGCCTCTTTAAGCCATTTGCCTAATAGCTTCCTCAATTCTTTAAATCTTAAACATCTGAATTTTCTACTTTTAAATGATTTTCCCCATTATTGTCAGTCCTTTGTATTTTATGATAGGATTTTTGTTGTTTAACACACACACACACACACACACACACACACACACACACACACACACACACCCCCAATGTAATACTATGTTTCTGTACAGCAAGCTGATTTTAGGAATAATAATAATTTTGCCTAAAGACAAATGTTTGGAACAATAGTTCCCTAACTTTAACATTGTTAGTTAATTTTGGGTATTTCACATTAAAAGGAACAATGAATGCTATTTTTCTTTCAAAGTAAGTCTGGAGAAATGTCTTTGGGTGGGCAAATAGAATGTACCCGGGTTCATTGTGTTGTGTAAAGTTCATGTGGTATTTTCATTTATGATGGATATGTTTTTGGAGCATACATCTCTTAAAGTGGGTGACCCTTCATTTTTTGAAACCATACTTGAGATCACTGAAGTAAAAGTACTGGATACTTATAATCCTAAAGGTTTGATGTAGACCAAGTTTCCACTTTTATATTTCATTGATTTTTGTGGGGGAGAATGCTCAACTCTCCCATTAATATCAACAAGACAGACAAACTGCAATCCTGTGCCTGTCTCATTGAATGTATTGGCTCTTACTTTTGCTTGAACATACATAAGGCTGGACTGAGAAGTCCTTAGCTTTTCTGGATTGTGCTCTAAAATTCAAAAGGAGGACACACACACACACACACACACACACACACACACACACGTGTTCCCTGCTGGATCAGGAATAGTATGTGAAGAGCAGTGTTGCTCATATGTATCTTTGCAACCAGCACTCATTTCAGTTGTTTATTTTGTCATTCTCTGCTGTTATCGGAGGGCACCCATTGTGGGTTAACTACACCCACATGCTTCAGGCGGCAGGACTATTCGAATGAAAGAATCTTTTAAGAGCCTACGGAGGGCGGTCCCTCCTTCAGTTCTTTTAGTCCTGACCATGCTCTGGAGAGCCACTCTTCCTCTGTCTTTGTCAAAACCGGTTAATGGTTTCTTTCCCCCCTCTCCTCTTTCTTCTTAAGAGAAATACCAGTCGCCAGACTAAGCCGCTGAAGGTTCAAATTATGCACTCATCAATCGTTGCCCATCAGAGCTTTGGATTAAAGCTTCTGACTTGGCTGAGCAATATTATTGGATATTCAGGTACTGGAATGTAAACCTTTTTTTAATATAGCTGAGAAGGAAAAAATTTTATATAATTGAAGACTATAAAATACCTGTTAAATACTAGCGCTGCTCTCATTGAAGGGGAGGAACTAAATCCCCCAGGCATCCCTGTGCTTCTCAGCCACCCCGCCTGTGTGCCCAGCCTTCCCTGTGCCATTCCCCGCCTCCCCCTCTACCCAGCATGCTCCCAAGATTCACCGCAGCTGCCCAGCTTTCCCTGCGCCAGTGCTGGGCTGGTTTTTAAAGGACCCCCATCCCATCTTCCACCATCCTACTGGGGCAGTTGCCCTGTGAACAGATGCCTCCCCATGCTGGGAAGCAAAGCGCTAATAAGTAACAGAAAATGTATTCAAGCTCATTATGGTTCGTGTTTTCTCAAAGCATGAGTGGTTATTCTGTAAATATAGTGTTCTTTCTAGTGACCTGTTCTAGTTCTAAGAGGCCAGGATTCATAGGGCCAACCAGATGTTAAGCACATCATTGTTTCTCTTTAAAAGAGCACTGCAGATGGGTGGGCAGGGGAAGAGTTCTGAATTGGAACTGTGGTTTAACCCTTCACCCCTGCACTATTTTCTAAATTAACTAAAAGTCTAAATAGTTTTAATTATTTTAATATTTTAATGTTTTAATTTAATGTTTAATGTTTTAATTTCGTAGTTGTGTTTTTAAATTTTTGTACATATTATGTAAGCCACCCGGATGGTGCCTTAGCTAGTTTCCTAGGCAAAAATAGATAGGTCTCTGCCCCCAGGGAACTTCCAATTTAAAAGACAGTTGGGAGATTGCTAGTATTTCTTCTGTTGGACGATATAAAAATACGCTAAATAAATTAAATTCCTCTAGCACAGGGCTGCACACAAGTTCAGCCCTTCTGTGGATGTTGGACTACAACTCTCCTCATCTCCAGCAGCCAATAGTTGGGGATGATGGGATTTGTAGTCCAACATCCACAGAAGGGCCGAACTTGTGCAGCCCTGCTCTAGCAGCTATCAGCCAATGGCACCTTTGCAAGCAGGGTGGGTGGGATCTTGTTAGGAAAATAGCTCGAAACAAATACTTCGAGTGCAATTATTGAAGTCAGCCTGCTCTGGCAAAAATCACCATTCATTTGACCAGTCAGTACAGAAGAAAGAGAGAAATGTTTTGTTTTAGCATTTTGCACATTGATGATTAAATATCAGAAGTACTGTTGATTTCAGAATCTGAAGCTGGATTTTTAAAATAAATTTGTTCCTCCTTCTTGTGTGTTCCATTATCCTTTTGTCTATAATTAGATGGTCTTAGAAGAATACTATGTCAAGTTGGCTTACAGGAAGGACCAGAAGGAGAAAATTCTTCACTTGTGGATAAACTGATGCTATCAGATTCTAAACTTTGGAAAGGTGAGTTAGTCTAAAATGACTTCAGGCACAATCCTGCAGCTGCAGACCACACATATACTTCTCCACACAGCCAGTGCAGGCTGGTCAGTTGTAGAGCAACAAGCCACTGCCGACAGGCACAAATTCTAGGCACTTGAATATGGAATCCCAAAATGCCTTGTTTTTTGCCTTATCCCCTAAATACAGCTGTTGTGCAGGAAGGCACCCTAAAGAGAGGAGTGCTGCTTGGGAGACCATAAGAATCAAAGCTAGGGATAGTGCAGCATTCTTTTTGTACTAGTACAACTCGGCCAAACCAAGCAGCTGATTCCCCAAAGAGCTGGAGCAAAAGAGCTGTTTCACTGTGTGTTGCATCACACCACACTGTGTGTGGTCCTACTATGTCGTGCTTCCCTCTCTTGGACACTGCCTGCACAGCTGCTGTAAGATTAAGATTAGCTGTGTGCCTGCTGTTTTGAGTGTAAGTCCGCAGCCCCCATCAACTTATGGAGCTAGTGGTGGTGGTCTTTATACTATATCCAGTGCAAGCAAGGTTTTGGAGCAGTTATATGTGGAGCCGTTTCTCCATGTTGGGACCTGACGCTTAGCTTCAAGGCTCTGATGTCACTTCCACTTTTATTCTCAGAATTTACTGCATGCTCTAAAGCTATTCAGATCTGGTTACTATTAGTGGTTGGTGGTTTTTGTTTTCATGATTATCATACAATAGTCCCCATTAATTTGTAACATTTCTAAAAACAGGAGCTAGAAGTGTCTATCATCAGTTATTCATGAGCAGCCTTCTTATGGATTTGAAGTACAAGAAACTTTTTGCGATCCGTTTTGCAAGAGTAAGTAACATATTTAACTTTTAAAATTAGTTTGCAACGTCTAACCTTTAAGGTAGAATGCATAACACTAAATAGTAACAGCCTGATCTCAGGGCTCCTTATGTTTATGGGAGTTCTGGAATGTGCGTTTTGCTCCTGTGTGCACCAGGCCTCCCCACTTGCATTAGTGTTAGGCAGTTCTAGTGTGCAGGGGAGATGCAGGTATGGACTTACTCCCAATGCTGTTGAAAGTAATGGGGGTGAGCCTCTTTCCATGGGAACTCTTTGTACACATTGACACATACACGGAACTTTGGATTAGAGGCTAAATGCATGAATGCATGCATTCCCATGTGGTTGGGCAGGCATATTGGACCACTTTTGTTGGATATATCTGACAACACAGATGAAAACATTTTTCTTTTTGTTTTAAACTACATTCTTGTTATTTACCACCTGTCAGATTTCCTCTCCAAACTAGTGCTGTTTTATGTGCGGGTTGGGGGGGTACTCCATTTTCAGTATTTTTCTTGTAACCCTGGGTAATCAACCATGTAAACCAGTTTTATTGCACTGCTTCCCAAAGATGATATCTGAGTAACACTAAAGCTTATAGTATTTCCTGTAACAACTGATACTTGTATTTTAACTTCCCAATGCTTGACTAAAGTAACAGTTGTTGTTACAACTGTATCTTATTCTTGGCCTGGTAAATTATGATATTGCAAGTTCGCTTTTCCTACAAGAATGCAGTTTTACCACTGAACTTTCCCACTGCAAAGATTAAATTTAAACAAAGCATCTGGTCAGTGTGGATTAGAGGTGAATTTCCCCCTTGTTGTTTAGAATTACCGGCAGTTGCAGAGAGATTTTATGGAGGATGATCACGAGCGGGCAGTGTCGGTGACTGCTCTATCTGTTCAGCTCTTCACTGTACCTACTCTGGTGAGTAGTGATGCCTTTTTAAAACTGATAGTTGGCACCCTTTGCCTTTTTTGCCTCCTTCTTAATAGAATTATGAGCGATTGCAGAATGATTATGTGAAAGATGACCACGACAGAGAGTACTCAATTGCTGACCTCTCGGTACAGATATTCACAGTGCCTTCACTTGTAAGTACTTCAGTGTTGAATAAAACCCTCTGTTTGCCCATATTCCCACTTGGATATTCCACTGATAGATTGTTTTGTAGTGTCTCATCAATGTAGATGGTGCCTTAGATAGTTTCATAGGTAAAAATAGACAGGTCTCTGCTTCCAAGGAACTTACAATGTCTGCTCCCAAGGAACTTAAAAGAAAGTGGGAAAGCAACAGAGGGAGAGAAAGGAGATTGCTAGTATTTCTTCTGTCCTGTAGCAGTTTAATAGATCAATTGCCATTCTTGAAAGACCCATAATCGGGGGATTCTGGAAGAAACAAGGTTAGGCAAAACATACTATTAATTATTTAGAATGTCTTTAGATTGTAAAACTATTTTCTATTGCATAACAATGCCAGACTGACTTCAACAGCTTCTTATCTTACTTGTGTTCTAAGCAGGTAAAAAGTCACAAACTCTGAAAAGTGTTTCGCCGTGTTCACCACATGTTTAATACATCTCAGCAGGGCTTACCCTTAAGGGATGTTGTCATATTTGTGATCATAAATCCTTAAAGGCAATCAACAAATACCTCTGTTCCTCAGGACAGCTGATCTGAAGCTTTGGGGGTCATATGGTAGTGTTCTTTTGATGATGCAAATGTATGCTTAGATCCAGTGGCTTTGATGAACATATGAGGAAGTTGAACAGAATGAGGAGGTCTTGGTTTGTTCAGAGCTTTGGATGTGCCTGTAAGGCTCCAGTCCTATGTTTGTGGAATTATATCAGGATTACAGTGCTGGTCTCATGAAAAATAAAATGTGGTGGTGTTGCTTAAAGTGCCTTGTAAATTTCTAGTAAAGATGCTAAGTAAACTTGAAGAGTACAAAGATATACTCTTTAATGGAAAAAATGCTGAATTCTGGTAGTTAATGGATTAACTCTTTTTAAACTATGAACTAATACAGGTGATATTTTGAATGTACTTTAGATTAGCACTGTATTGACACAGGCAAATCTCCCCTCTTTTTGGGTTGGGAAGCATCTTAAAGACATTGGGCTGGATCCAAAAGTGCCCTTCTGTTTGTAGAAAGGCTTCTTTAGGCCTTGTGCTCAAATGTTGCATTAAAAAAGTAAAACTAAATGCAAAGACAATCTTCCATTTTTGCAACTTCTAGCAATAATAAAAATTGCGATAGAACCTACCTATAAAAGCACAGCATGAAAACCTATGCAAGCAATTACAAGTATTTGTGGAAAAACACTAGCAGCTGTCTTCTTTCCATCTGAGATTCTTTGGATTCAATTCAGTGTTCTAGATTGTGTATTTATATCATCTGCTTTGGATACCTTTTTGCAGGTCTGATTGAAATAGGTTGATAAGTGTGTTTATGGAATTGACAGATTAATTACATGAGTTAATTTTTTCATGTCTTCTGTGGTCAGATAGAGTGGTAGGTATAACCAACAAAAGGTCCAGTTCCTGGATATAGACGTGGATTTGTATAATTATATCCTCTCTGTTGTCCAAAGAGCTCGAAGATTGTGTAGATGGGATTCCCAGATGCTCTGCACAGGTTCAAACCATCTTAGTTGATGGAGCTACATCAAGAACCCACAACTAATTCTCAGGGGTTTCTGTTGCTTGAGTTCTTTATTTCTGTCAGTAATGAATGTTGACTGAAACAAATGTTTTAATGTATTTTAATATAGGCCCGAATGTTAATAATAGAAGAGGACCTTATGACTATTATCATCTCAACATTTATGGACCATTTACGGCATCGAGATGTTCAGGGAAGGTTTCAGTTTGAACGGTATACTGCCATACAGGCTTTCAAGTTCAGACGAGTCCAAAGCCTGATTTTGGATTTAAAGTAAGTATGTGTGTTTGTAACAATATCAAGCAGTATTTGTATGTGGATACACAAAATATTTATTAAACTTATTTCTACTATGCTTAGGTATGTCTTGATAAGCAAACCAGTTGACTGGTCAGATGACTTAAGGCAAAGATTTCTAGAAGGCTTTGATGTCTTTTTGGAGTTGCTAAAGTGTATGCAGGTAAGCGGGGTTTTTTCAATGCATGTTTTATATAATGTAAAAATTGTATGTATTATGGAAGAACATAATATTGTGCAAAGTGGGTCTCTTCATATTATTGATCTTGAATATCTTGCCAAGTTTTATATTTGGTTTCATCATTCTGGCGGAAAGAAGGATGGTTATAATTGTGCCAGTTTAAGTAGAGTTGGCTCTTTTCATAGTCCTTGCTGGGCAACATTTGCTGGGGCTCCTTGTTAACTTTTGCTTTCAGGCTGTTTTGCTAAACTTGTGCCTTCCTCTCCTTGTGAAAGGGTATGGATCCAATAACTCGGCAAGTAGGGCAGCATATTGAAATGGAACCAGAATGGGAAGCAGCATTCACCTTGCAAATGAGACTGACACATGTGATCTCAATGATGCAGGACTGGTGTGCTTTAGATGTAAGTCACCTCATTCAAATATATACAGATAGACTGAAATTCAGAAAAAAATAATTTTGTTCATAAGAATGACTTTTTTAAAAATTTAAGGCCCCCCCAAAGTGCATATTTTTCAAGCAAGGGTCCTTGAAGTAGACCTGCATATTAGACAATTTGCATTGGAGAGATTTGGACTAAAACATCCATTTTGAGAAGTGGGAAGACAGAAAGCATTTGCCCAAGAATTTTGTGTCCCATCTTGCTTGATGCCACTTTGGAGGAAAAACAGACCATTAAATCTAGTTGGAAAGACTGGCAATAATGTGACCATAGTCATATCATAATTATAGCTTCACTCATGAATAACACATTTCTTTTTTGAAATTATTTATTTTGGAATCACCTGAGCTGTTGCTTTTGCTCCTGTTCAGCATAGAAAGTTCAACTAATTAAATCACTAAATTCACAGTGATGCATGTTGTTGGCCAAGTTGTTAAGGTGACAGTGGATGGATATCTTTCTTTATAGGTTACACTTACCTCTCTTAAAAAAAAGACATGATGAGCATCAGTGTTAGATCAAAATCCATTTTAGTAGTATGAGAAGTAAAATGGTTGAAAGAAAATAGGTTGGGACATGACTTCAAGATGGTAATTCTTAGTGCATCTATTTTGACTACAAGCATATTGTAATTTTGGTATCATTTTTAAAGAGCTGTGTGTTAATGCAAAAAATTACAATTTTTAATAGGAAAAAGTACTAATTGAAGCATACAAGAAAAGTTTGACTACACTGCTGCAATGTCATAGTGGCTTTACTGATGGAGAGCAGCCTATTGTTCTCAGCATGGGTGGACACTCAGTTGAGACTATTCGATACTGTGTCTCTCAGGAAAAAGTTAGCATTCATCTCCCTGTTTCTCGTTTACTTGCAGGTAAGAACTTTTGAGAGGGTGGACTCGCTCCTTGCCATCAGCAATGCCTTCTGCTTTATAGGTGGGGAGGCTGGGTGGGGGCTCACTACTCATCACCAGGAATGCCTTTCACTCCATGGGGGTGGGAATTTCTCATCTTGCTTGCTCATGCCATCTGGCCACATCCATCTTCCTTAGGCTGGCAATGGACTGATGTGACCAGGAGGAGAAGGGAGCAAGCAAGGCGGGGGCTGATGGTGGAACTTGGGAACATAGGAAGCTTCCATATACTGAGTCAGACCATTGGTCTATCTAGCTCAGTATTGTCTTCATAGACTGGCAGTGGCTCTCCAAGGTTGCAGGCAGAAATCTCTCTCAGCCCTATCTTGGAGAAGCCGGGGAGGGAACTTGAAACCTTCTGCTCTTCGCAGAGCAGATCCATCCCCTGAGTGGAATATCTTACGGTGCTCACACATCAAGTCTCCCATTCATATGCAACCAAGGCAGACCCTGCTTAGCTAAGGGGACAGATCTTGCTTGCTACCACAAGACCAGCTCTCCTCTCCATGGTGCCCTTTCCTTCCTGGTCGCATCCATCTGACTTGGTCGGATGATAGAGCAACCCACTCACCACTTGCTTGCTCAATCTTCCCCCGGCTGTGTCCATCTGTCCCCTAGCTCAGGCAGCGATGAGCAAGTGTTATAATAATGGGTGATTTCAATTACACTTGCATTGGCTGTATAAATGCATATTTGGGTTGCAACAAAATGATAAAATTTCTAAATAACCTAAATGTGTCTTAGGATAGTTGATCTAGGAACCTGCCAGAGAGGAGACAAACTCTGGGCACCAAGGACCTGGTGTGAGATGTGTATTATTGCACTGATTTGGAACAGCAACCATAGTGCTATGCAACATATATCTAAATGGAAAGCTTTTCAAAAATAAGGAGACTAGTTCAAAAGAAGCTGAAAGGGAGAGTTCTATCTCTCAGATACTTGGAGGTTATCTAAAATAATAGAAGCTCAGCTAGACTATATATGTCAGAATAGGAAAGGTACAAGTCCAAGAGGGTGTCAGCATGATTAATGAGCAGTCAAGGAAGCTATAAAAGGCAGGAATGTTTCCTTCACAAAATGGAAGCCTTGCCCAACTGAGGGAGAACAAAATGGAGCACACAATCTGAAAAAACAAATATATGTAAATTACAAGACACGTTAAAAAATAACTTGTAGAGCATGTTGTTCAACAACAAAATATTTATTTACTGCTTTTCAGCAAAAGTTTCCAAAGTGGTTTTACAGAGAGAGAATGAATGAATGAATGAGATGGCTCCCTGTCCCCAATCTAGAAAGAAACATAAGATAGACACCAGCAACAGTCACTGGAAGTACTGTACTGGGGGTGGATAGGGGAAGTTAAAAACATTAAGAAAAAAAAGCATTTAAAAATATATATCAGGAGGAGGAAATCTTCCAGGGAAACAATTGAATTATTAGACACAAGAGAATAAAAGGTTTGTAAAGCTGGACAGGGAGATTGTAGAGAAGCTGAAGGAATTGTTTGTGCTTGTCTTCACTGTGGAAATATCCTATAGATAGCTGAACTGTCTTTCAAGGTGGGAGTCTGAAGAACTGAGAGAAATAGAATGTTAGGATTCACTGACAAATTAAAATTTTATTAATCACTGGGTCTGGGCAGCAGCCACCCAAGAAATCTAAAAGCTCATGTGTGAAATTGTGGATGTTTTAATAAAAATACATAACATCCACCAAACTGGCCTCCATACCATAGGCCTGGAAAGTAGCCAGTGGAGAGGAGAGAGAGAGACAGGTGTGTGTGTGTGTGTGTGTGTGTGTTTTGAAGGACCCTAGTGGGGGAGGGATACAGGAAATTACAGGCTTCTTAGCTCAGAGTCTGTATCAGGTACATTGGCTAAAATCATGTGTCCCCCGTATAAAATTTGATAAAAACTAATTCGCTTGCTTCCTTTCACTGTCTCTACAACTGGACTAAATTTGGTTCAAATCGAGGTCCACATTTTAGATCTCATGTACCTCAAATGTTCATGCGTCCGCCATCTTGGATCGGGGTGGATTACATTGTTACAAACTACACCATTGAGGTGTCCCTGTGTATCACTCACTGCAACTGTACCAAATTTGGTTCAAATCAGTTAGACATCCCTCAAGTTAGTGCACTTGCGCCTCAAATGTTCACATGCCCACCATATTGGATCAGGGTGGATGATCTCATCACAAACTACACCATTGGGGCATCCCTATGTGTCCATAAAGCTGTAGCAAATTTGGTTCAAATTGCTTAGATTGTCCACAAGTTATTGCACTTGAGCCTCAAAGGTTTACATGTCCACCATCTTGAACTGGGTCGGATGACATAGTCACAATCTATGCTGTTGAGGTGTCCCTATGTATCTACAGCTGTAGTCAATTTGGTTCAAATCAGTTAAGCCATTCACAAGTTAGCCCACTTGCACCTACGAAGTTTACGCGTTCCCGTATTTTGAATCAGTGTGGATGACATTATCACAAACTATGCCATTGAAGTGACTCTGTGTGTTACTCACTGTAACTGTACCCAATTTGATTCAAATGGGTTAGACAGTTCACAAATTAGCTGGCTTGCACTTCAGACGTTCACACAACCACCATCTTGGACTGGGATAATCACAAACTACACCATTGAGGTGTCCCTATGTGACCCTACAGCTGTACCAAATTTGGATCAAATTGGTTAAGCAGTTCACATGTTAGCCACTTGTGCCTCAAAAGTTTATGCATCCACCATCTTGAATTGGTGTGGATGTCATTATCACAAACTATGCCGTTGTGGTGTCCCTACAACTGTACCTGATTTGGTTCTCATTGGTCCAGGCATTGTCAAGTTGATAGGGGACACACACGGTCAGACATACGGACACATACACAGAATGCCAGGTGATCTCATAAACCTGTTGGAAAGTAGGCTAATAAAAAACAGCCCTGCTGGGATCAGGCCCAAGGCCTATCCAGTCCAGCATCCTGTTTCACACAGTGGCCCACTAGATGCCTCTGAGAGAAGCCCACAGGCAAGAGCTGAGGGCATGCCCTCTCTCACTAATGCTCCCCTGCTACTTGTATTTAGGGGCAACTTGCTTCTGAGGCTGGAGGTGATCTATACCAGACTAATCATGATTGATGGACCTGTCCTCCATGAATTTGTCTAAGCCCCTTTAAAAGTCATCCATGCTGGTGGCCATCACTATGTCCCATGGCAAAGAATTCCATAGATTAATTATACAGCTTAAAGATAGGCAGCAGAAAATAGTAATAAATGCACAGTTTTCACAGATTTCAGTTAAACGTATACATTTTGCTTATGTGTATAATATGAATTGGTCTTTCGAAAAGAGCCAACATGGTGTAGTGGTTAGAGTGCTGGACTAGGACCGGGGAGACCCGAGTTCAAATCCCCATTCAGCCATGATACTAGCCGGGTGACTCTGGGCCAGTCACTTCTCTCTCAGCCTAACCTACTTCACAGGGTTGTTGTGAGGAGAAACATAAGTATGTAGTATACCGCTCTGGTCTCCTTGGCGGAAGAGCGGGATATAAATGTAAAAATAATAACAACAACAACAACAAATATCTCAGTTCTATATGAGACTTGATAATACATTGGATTGGATCGAAATGTACCATCAGACGAGTGAAAGGGAATTCTGTGTGCATGAGCCTCGCCCAACTTAACGGCAATGTACCTTTGCTGCTGCAGCTCCCTGCAACACATGTCATGCCCTTCCAGAGGGGCCCCCCACCCTCAGGAGTCACTTTTCGGGGGCTGGGTGGGCAGGAAACTGCAGTGGAAGGTGGGAAAGTCCCATTTTAAGCAGAATTCTAGAAGGTAGGATTCTGGCCATGTTTAGTCATTCTGGCCGTGTTTAGTTGTCATCAGGAGAGGTCTTTTTTATTTTTAAAAAATTGTTTTCGGGTTTGGAGAGTTACACCTTCTAGTAATCTCAAGTTGTTATCAGCTTTAACAACCTTTATACATCTCAAGAGTATCATAAATATGCATTATACTTCATTATTGCACCCCCCCTTTCTTTTTTTATCAATGTAGGTTTGCATGTACTTCTGAGCAAAACTGAAGTAGCATACAAGTCTCCAGAACAGCTCCCAATGGTGAGTAATATTCAGATTCATGTGTCACGGACTGGGATAAGGGTACAAAAAACTGCAGATCGTAAGGAAACATAACAATATTTTGAACAGTAGTACATTGAATAAGTCTCTTTACCTGTTCTTTACTTACTTTCAGAATCGTTAACATCCAGAATGCTTTTGGAATAGACTAGCATTCAGGAGATTTCAGGCCAGGGTGGGAATGTTATATGGAAAACAGGACTGGAATGATTGTGGAGGGGGTTTGGAGCTGATAATGACTAAGGCTCAATGAAATGTTATGCTTAGACCTGGTTTGTTGCCCTTAAGATCCCAGACATACAGAGAAAACATGGCTTAATTTGTTGAGCTAAATCCTGCCTTTGTAGCTGTACCACCAAGATCTGCCTCTCACCTTACAAGTAGAGAGAGAGTAAAGGGGAGAAGGAAAACCTAACTATGGTTACTGAGGTCAGAAATTACACTTTACCATAGTTTGCTCAAACTGTGGTTTCATATCCTAGTTTGCAGCCATTCCTGAATAGTGGTTTGGTATTCAGATGTCATGTTTAATCATGGCTAAGTGTTGTCTGCGCACAGGGCCCAAAAAGTTGAAATATCCCAATGATAAAGGAGTGATTTGTAAAAGCAATGACTAACTTTTTAAAACCCCGAAGGGCCAAACTTGATGTCGTGAACAAACAGGACTGGCTGATCAACAGGAAAAACAGCTTCTTTTAATTATGGGGCTTTAAGAATTATTAATGGAAAACATTTGAATTATCAATTACCTAAAAACTAAGCTAAACATTTAATTATAAATACTGGGGAACTTTGGCTGAAATGAAGACACAAGATGCCTGAAGAGAACAAACTAGTATGAAACACTTGGATCCCACCCCCCCACCCCGCAAGCAAGATAGGTTTTCTTCCCATTTGTAAATATATTTTAAGGACCTAAAAAAAAAAATGCTTCGTGTCTAAGGATGTGTTGCTGTGTTCACTTATTGCAGAGTGAACTTAGTCCACCTATGCTAATAGAACATCCCCTACGATGTCTAGTTCTCTGTGCCCAAGTACATGCTGGGATGTGGAGAAGAAATGGATTCTCTCTCGTTAACCAAGTAAGTCTTAAGTGCGAATATATACTGGATCCACCTTCCTTTGTGAACCTGAGGGTCATAGGGCAGTTTGGGGTGGGGGATGCCCTCAAAAAGTGGTTAACAGCAAAGCTGTGTTCTGCTGCCCTTCTGTTGTAATGACCTTTGAAATCTCTAGAATGTTGTCAGTCATTGAACTATGTTGTACCTGGAAGTAAATCTTGTTGAGCTTGTAACTCTTAGTGTTGTTGCTTGTACACCTCTGAACAAGAGACCTGAATTCTGAGACCTCTGAACAAGAGTCGTGAAAATTCAGGGGTTGGGTTTTTTTTTGGGGGGGGGCGTTAAATGGGTAGCAATGTGAGCCCTCTTGCAACAGGGGACCATCTTACCTTATTTTGTTTTTTCTACGTAAACCATTTTTAGTTGAAAAGTAGTACATAAATATCTGTTGTAGTAGTAGCTTCCCAAGCTAACAGTGCTCATGGAAGCATTTCCCCCAGCCTCTCTTCCTCCCGGCAGCTACCTGAACCCCACAAGTAGCTGTTCCCAAGGGCCAAGGGACCCTCGGTAACTGTGGGATGCAGCATAGGTGTCTGCAGGAAAAGAGGGGAATCGCTGAGCTTTGCTTGCAGAAGGGATGTCTGCCCAGTTTCTAGGAATTTCTCCCTCCTCCTGCAATCACCCATACTGAGCTAGAAGCTCAATAAAAATACCAGATGTGTGACTGATAACTTGCACCAGCCCATAAGATGCCAGTATAAAAACTGGCAATGCAACGGTTTCATTATACTAACTTCCATTCTTGGAATAGCTGTGAAGTGATGAAACAGCTGTGATGAAGCTGTGAAGTAATGAAATGATTGGCAATGCAATGGTTCCATTAGACTAATTTCCTTTCTTAGAACAGCTGTGAAGTGAAACATCTTTCACACTTTCACGAGTCTAGGTTAGCGTATTAAGATAGCACTGTTGTAACAAAACTCTTCATTCTTTTGAACCAGCTTAAGAACCGTACATCTCTATTTTATCTCAGTCATTCTAATAGTTTTGTCAGGCTGTATTTTCAGTTGTTCCAATGGCTATAATAACCTTTTATCTGATAGAGATTCTGTATTTTATTTGATATGTTGAATGATTTCTTGATCCAATTATGGAAGCTCTATTTGTCCCTCAGATATACTACTATCATAACGTGAAATGCAGAAGAGAGATGTTTGACAAAGACATTGTGATGCTTCAGGTAATGTTGCTGAATACCCTTTTTGTATGCATTTATGCCCTGTCTTTCCTATTTGCTCAGGGTGGATATATAAAAGGACATGTGCGCTTCAGAGCACTGCATTTTCTTAGAAGACTTTTCCTCACTTTAGGTTGGGTCCAAAGTACCCCATGCAGAAGGAAGTTGTCACAAGGAAACTTCCCCAGTCCTCGGTCCTCTCTTGCCATCCTCAGAAGCCTCTCTGATAAAACAGAAATCACTGGATGGAAATCTTTTGGGTTGCTGTATGTTCTTACAATGACTGTCACAGCAAGGACAATGATTTTAAAGAGAGTCATTGTGTGAAGTTCTGTGTTGCTTTCTAAGCAAAATCCTAAACTTAAAAATGTCTCCAAAGATGAATTTTTGCGCTTGAATGTGTATCCCATGTTTCCAGGACAAGCATAATACTCACATTTTTAACAAGCATAATGTCTGGTTTTCATTCTGCCTATATAATAAACACTTGTAACATTTCTTTAGACAGGTGCATCCATGATGGACCCAAACCATTTCCTCATGATAATGCTGAGTCGCTTTGAACTTTACCAGATATTTAGTACCCCAGATTATGGCAAAAGATTCAGTTCTGAAAATTCCAATAAGGTATGTCATGGATGACTGAGAGTTATAGTTAGTACTTTTAAAATGCAGCAGATGAATTGTTATAAGACAACCAAGAAACCATTTGTACAGAATTGCTTATCAATCAAATATTTTATTTTTTCAGGATGTTGTTCAGCAAAATAATACACTTATTGAAGAAATGTTATACCTGATTATAATTATTGTCGGTAAGCTTGCATTTATTTTAAATTGTTGTGTTTTAAATTTCTTGTTTTTGTTTTTAACTAATGTTTTACTTTTGTTCTTATCTTGTTGTAAACCGCCCAGAGACGTAAGTTTTGGGTGGTATAAAAATATGTTAAATAAATAAATATTTCAATCATAGGAATACAGGTGAAACTCGGAAAATTAGAATATCGTGCAAAAGTCCATTAATTTCAGTAATGCAAATTAAAAGGTGAAACTGATATATGAGACAGACGCATTACATGCAAAGCGAGATAAGTCAAGCCTTAATTTGTTATAATTGTGATGATCATGGCGTACAGCTCATGAAAACCCCAAATCCACAATCTCAGAAAATTAGAATATTACATGGAACCAAGAAGACAAGGATTGAAGAATAGAACAATATCGGACCTCTGAAAAGTATACAGTGTACTGTGCTTGATTGGCCAGCAAACTCGCCTGACCTGACCCCATAGAGAATCTATGGGGCATTGCCAAGAGAAGGATGAGAGACATGAGACCAAACAATGCAGAATTGCTGAAGGCCGCTAATGAAGCATCCTGGTCTTCCATAATACCTCATCAGTGCCACAGGCTGATAGCATCCATGCCACGCCGCACTGAGGCAGTAATTGCTGCAAAAGGGGCCCAAACCAAGTACTGAATACATATGCATGCTTATACTTTTCAGAGGTCCGATATTGTTCTATTCTTCAATCCTTGTCTTCTTGGTTCCATGTAATATTCTAATTTTCTGGGATTGTGGATTTGGGGTTTTCATGAGCTGAACGCCATGATCATCACAATTATAACAAATTAAGGCTTGACTTATCTTGCATGTAATGCGTCTATCTCATATATCAGTTTCACCTTTTAATTTGCATTACTGAAATTAATGGAATCGTAGGAATACAGGTGAAACTCGGAAAATTAGAATATCGTGCAAAAGTCCATTAATTTCAGTAATGCAAATTAAAAGGTGAAACTGATATTCTTTGCACGATATTCTAATTTTCCGAGTTTCACCTGTATAAGAAGCTGCCTTATACATATTTGAACCTTGGTTCACTCATTATTGTCTATACAGGATGTTCTCTTTGTTCGTGGGGTTCTGTTCCCACCAATTAGCACAAATATGAAAACCACAAATAAAGAAACCTTACCCCTATTGGAATCCAGGGATTAGCTTCCTTATGCTAAAAAAGAAATTCAAAACAGGAAGAGAGCAGAAATAAGGGTAGAGGAGCATAGTATCTTGTTCTCCAGGAATCCCCCCCTCCTCTTATGTTTCATTTTAAAATTATTATTTATTTATTTTACAAAGAAGAGCCACAACATGGCTCCGTGCTTTAAAATGGTGGCTGGAAATGACATCAAAAGTTATTTCAGGCCACTCAGGAACTGCGAATAGGCAAGAAATGCCTATATTTCCTGCTACAGATAAAGAAATTGGGTCTCTAAGACCAATCCGCAGATACATGAAATGGCGATTAACAAGGGTCTCCTGTACTGACAGCAGCTCTCTAGGGTTTCAGGCAAGGGGTCTTTCCCAGATTTAATTGGAGTTGCTAGAAATTGAGACTAGGACCTTCTGCATGCAAAGCATATGCTCTTCCACTGAACTTTGGACCTTCCCCACAAGTCAGTGTATTATAGATTGGATGGGTGTGTTGAAGCCTAGATGGGAGCTCCTTGTTGTGCTGCGTACTTTCTGTTATAACTTTTTTGCATGTAGTGTCTGAATAAGAGCAGTTTTGCATATTATCAGAGAGGAAACATGTGACTTATGCTTGCTGTCTTTGGACTTCTAATATAATAAATTGTTTGGTCTAGGACCATAAATAAAACTTGACTTGATAACCAGTGGAGGAACTTGCACAACACTCTTATGATGAGATGTAGAAATAGCTTGCATACCATGCCATAGAGGAGGTATGAATTGCTGCATTGGATGCTATGTGAAAAGTACAGTCAATCATGTAGAGAGAGAGAGAGAGAGAGAGAGAGAGAGAACACTTGCTCTCCACTGCCCCCCCCCACACCCACCCACACGGTGTAGTGTGTAAAGTAGTTCTGGTATTTTGTGTGTGTCAGATCCTAAAGAGGCTTTGTTCCAGTTGCTTTTTATCAAATGATTGTCGGATGTCTAGTGTTAAGGTAGGTTTGACACACCCAAGACAAAGGGTAGACATTTTAATGCTTTGATTAAAGGCAGGATAAAAGTTCAGGTAATATAAATGAATGACTAATACAATGAATTATTAGCACATATTGATCTCTGTAGGGATCCATGGTCACTCACAACTGGGTCTTCTGTGCCTGTGCAGGAGGACCTCAGAAGAATTCTTTAGCTCCATTTAGGCGCTCACTGGTCCTTTAAGGCGCAGTGATATTGGAGCCTACGAAGTTGTTTGTAGAGCGCCTCCCTCTTCAGTTCCTTCTTGTCAGCTGCTTGCATCACCTCAGGAAGGTTCTGCTCTAGTGGTTCCCTCGTTCCTGTGAGAAAAATTGTATTTTTGATTGCTTTTGGTTTTGACTTGGACTGTCTTCTGACTATTCTGATTCTGTCTGGACTAATTCGACTGATTTATCTGGTTTCTGACTTGGACTGTTTTTCTGAATGCGGCTTGACTTTTCCCTCCAGTTTTTGGCATTTTATCTCTGATTTCCCAGCTGACTTGGACTGCTTTTTTGACATGTCTACCACTAAAGCTTTAAAAGATGTGCAGCTTGTAAGGGCATGGTGCCCTCCAGCAATGGGCACTCTGACTTAGGAGCCCCTGGTGGCGCAGTGGTAAAACTGCCGCCCTGTAACCAGAAGGTTACAAGTTCGATCCTGACCAGGGGCTCAAGGTTGACTCAGCCTTCCATCCTTCCGAGGTCGGTAAAATGAGTACCCAGAATGTTGGGGGCAATATGCTAAAATCATTGTAAACCGCTTAGATAGTTTCGGCTATAGAGCGGTATATAAATGTAAGTGTTATTGCTATTGCTATTAGGGGATTCGCACAATACTAGTGCATGTAAAGTTCGTTTGACGTTTAAAAAGAAAACTCTCCTCAGTTGGGAACTCCGTCTTAAGAATACTTTGTATGAGAATATTCTGCATCCGGGCACCCCAAGGCAGAGTACCCCATCACCTCCTAAAATTTCGGGACCTAGCCATACGGCTCCGTCGGCTTCGGCAGCATCAACGTCTGAAACTTCTAGTTTTAAAAAGTCTCAGGAAGGGGTCAGAGAACAGTCCCATAAACATGTTCACCATCACTCTGAGGCTGAGGAGCTGCGCAAGAAAGAGGAGAAAAGCTCACATTCAGCAGCTCCAGCCCTAATGCCCGACAAACAAAGTTGGCATCGAGCTTGACAGCCAAGACCCTGATGCTGTACCCTTCCGCGACCCAACCTGGGACTTCCTGTTCTCCCCAATGCCCATCTAGGAGTTCTTTACCGCCCTCGACTCCGACTTCAACACCGAAGACTTTGAGACCCCCAAAGTCAATCGATGCTGCTTTAACACTGAGGACCTCGACTCAGAAGCAGACGTCAGCACCTGTTGCAATGGTATCGGCTTTGATGGCTTCGACATCAGACTTGCAGTTGGCGCCAAGGCATACATCATCTAAGGTCTCAATGTTGATTCCTCCGGCGCCAATAGCCCAGAGGATTTCTCCAGTGCGCTCGGCACCTCCTGTCATGATTTCTCAAGGGTTGACCCCAGTTTACTTACCCCGCCGCTCACCGATACCAGTGACACCATCCTTGGAGTCCCCTGCTTGGCAAACTCTGCTCAGAGAGGAGTTGGAATGCCTTTTAGGGTCCACAAGTTCTACTCCCTCTGATGCCACCTTTACAGGTTTTCTGTTCTCTCAGGGACTTGATGGGGATGAACTGCAAACTCCAACTCCAGTCCCCCAAACTCCCAACGGGAGGTCTTGCCACCCTTACCCCGGCGTGTCCCTCAGTTGCTCCTTGGAGAGAGAGGTTCCATTTCTTTACAACACATGTACCTGCTGACCCCTTAGACTATCATAGCTCCCCAGGGGCTTTTGAATCAGCACATCCTAGGGCCAGGGAACATATCTGTTCACGCTCTATGTACAACTCACCAGCCTTATCTTATGACTTTGAAGAATACAGGCTGTGGAAGGCAATGCATCTCAGAGGGGCTATCCCTGTTCCCTTGAGTGTTCCGCCTGTTGACCTTTTCAAAAGACCAGCAATACCGCTTGCACCACCTCAGCCTGCCACGCTGCTACCTCGAGCACCGCCACCCATTCCTGTGCTGCCTTTGTCACCTGCTCTAGTACTTCTGGAACATTCTGAACTCCCAGAACAGCCAATTTCACCTATTCCATTGGATGTTCCTATTACTAGATTATTTTTTGATTTGATTTGATTTATATACCACTCCTCCAAAAATGGCTTAGGGTGAGGGGCCTATAGAACTTCCAACAGCAGGAGTTACATATTAATTTTTTTAAAGCTCTTGGCAGTATTTTTTGCTTTCAAAGCTTTCTTACCCATCCTCCAAGTCCAGGTGGTTCAGATTAACATCGACAATACTATGGCTATTGCCTACCTAAATCACCAAGGAGGCACTGTTTTGAGGTCCCTAAACAACCTTGAGTTACAGTGTTGGGAATGGTGCTTGAGATTTGACATCCTCCCCATGGCAATACATATTAAAGGGGAAGATAATGTCCTAGCTGATTCACTTAGTCGGGACCTCTCCTTTTCTAATATCCATGAATGGGAGTTAAATGACTCTATTCTGGCAGAAGTGTTTGACTCTTAGGGTGTCCCTGATATTGACTTTTTTGCCATGGTGCAAAATGTTCTTTGTTCTGTTCTAGGGCGGGCTTTGGCCCAAATTCTCTGGGAGATTCCTTCCAACTGCAATGGAAAGACAAAATGTTCTGCCTCCCCCCCACCCCACTATTTCTGCTAATGTCCAGAGTGATGGGGAAGGTATTGCAAGAATGCATACAGTGCATTCTAGTCTGCTCCTGGTGGCCCAGTTCTCCTTTGTGCCAAGGGGTTTTCTGTCGCCTTCCCCCTTTACTGGACCTCCTCATGAGGGACGGAGACTTGATTCTGTACCATGCCCTCCAGACCCTCTCGCTGACAGCGTGGAGACTGAACTTTTAGATGAAATCCTATTAAATGAGAGGAAGGCCTCTACGAGGCAGGACTACAAATGCAAATAGAAACTCTTTGAGTCCTATGCATCTTCAAAGGTGTTTGCCCCTTTTTTGAGCTTCTATATGCCAAATACTCCTTTACCTTGCCTCACTCAAGGGCTTGGGCCTCTCAAACTCTTCCCTCAAGGTTCACCTAGCTGCCATCTCCTCCCACCACTTGGGCTGGGATGGCAAGTAGTTTTTTGTTCATCCAGACTCCAAATGCTATTTGAAAGGGGTTAACAACCTGTACCCCACCCCCCCGTGCGGGCACTGGTTGAACCTTGAGGCCTGTGCCTTGTGTTATGCACAGTCTCGGAAGCCCCCTTTGAACCATTGTTGTCTTCTTCCATGAAGCTACTATGCCTAAAGACTACTTTCCTGGTGGCCATCACATTGGTGAGACATTACAGTGAACTTACAGCATTGAGAGCTGACTCAACTTATACAAAGTTTCCCCCGAACAAGGTCATCCTGCATCCGGATCCTGCCTTTCGTCTAAAGATTGTGTTGGATTTTCACATTAATCAGGACATTGTGTTACCTACATTCTTTTGTAACCCTTCCACACCTCTCAAAGATTCCCTGCATGCCTTGGATGTCTGCAGGTGCTTGCTTTATTTTCTGGATCACACTTTCAGGTGATCTAAGAAGCTATTCATCTCCTACGAGTCGCTAAAGGTTTAGCCATTTTGAGACAAAGATTATCTAATTGGCTGCTGCAACTGATATTCCTGTGCTACAAGAAGCAAGGTGTCCAGCTGCCCTCTAAAATCAGGGTGCATGCCACTAGAGCCATGGCTACCTCTTCTGCCCCCATGGCGGGCATCAGTATGAAAGACATTTGCAGGGCTTCTACCTGGTCTTCTGACCTTCCCTTTGTTTGTCACTATTCTGTGGACTTAAGTTTTGCTTCAGAGGCTAACTTTGGTTGGGCTGTCTTGAAAAAAGTACTATAACTGCTAGTGCCCACCTCCTTATTTTTGGCAGCTAGTTACTCACCCAGTTGTGAGTGACCATGGATCCTTACAGAGATAAACAGGTTGCTTACCTGTAACTTATGATCTCTATGGGGATCCATGGTCACTCACAATACCCACCCATCCCCTCTACTAGCTTATCTGTATCCTCTTACTTACCTCTGCTGCTATGGATTGCCTGCTATTTTCTTCTGTATCTCTCTCTATGTTCTCAGTCACTTTGCAGTGGCTGAATCAGGAACTGAAGAGGGAGGTGCTCGACAGCCGACTTTGTAGACTCCGATATCACTGCGCCTTAAAGGGCCAGTGAGTGCCTAAATGGAGCTAAATAATTCTTCCAAATTCCTCTTGCGCAGGTGCAGAAGATCCAGTTGTGAGTGACCATGGATCCCCACAGAGATCATAAGTTGCAGGTAAGCAACCTATTTTAATTATTTGTTTTGTTTTGCAGGAGAGCGATTTGTTCCAGGTGTTGGTCAGGTCAATGCTACAGATGAAATCAAACGAGAGATTATTCATCAGCTAAGCATTAGACCTATGGCTCACAGTGAATTAGTAAAAGCATTGCCAGAAGATGTGAGTGTTAAAAATGCATTTGGTATAATTGTTGTAAGTTAATTGAAGGCTTTTTTAGAAGTATGGTGATGGGTGAATTTTCTTGGTGATGGACAAAAGAAAACAGTTGATCTTTGAGGTGATCCATGTTCCCTCACAAAATGGGTTTTGCACCTGCACAGTAACCCCCACAGAAGAATTCCATATCTCCTTGAGGCTCTCTTTGGCTCTGCCGAATCACACATGGGGCGTGACCGTTATTTTCAGCAGAAGAGTGCCTTCTCCTCAGTTCTTTCTTGACCATTGCAGTGTGCACCTCGTGAAGGATTCACTCCTTTTTGGTCTCAGTTCCTGAAAGAAAGCTTGTTTGTTTTTTTGTTATTTTGAACAATGGACTGTTTCTGGTTTCTCTTTTGGACGGTGTTTCAGTTGCTATGATTTAATCGATGTTTTTTTCTGGCTTCTGACATCAGCCTGTTCCAAGCTTTTCTTTTGGATTTAGTTTATGTGACTGTTCTCATGGACGCTTTGTTAATGGAACTGGCCCTGGGGTGTTTGGTCAGTACTCCAATGTTTGGGCTGCTTGGGAAATTAGCTCTTAAAGGGGGGTCAGCTCCACCAGTTTTAATTTGTGCAAACGTTTGGTCTCAAGAAATGACTGGATTGAGACAAGGTTATCATTTCAAAATAAAAAGAAGATTGTCATTTTAGGAGGGGTACAGAAAGGAAGAAATATGTGGATAAAGCAATATCACGATCAAAAATACACAATTAGACTTTAAGCTAAAATGCCTCATTGCAGATAAATGTAAGTTCCCAGGTGGGCAAGAGAAAGAGACTTGAGATAGAGATGGGGGTAGCTTGGATTTAAGAAAGAGATAGATGGGGGCCCCCCAAGATCGGGGTAAGCGTTGATCTTCACCTGATCTAAATGACGGGACCTCAAGACTCCAGGGAGGGCTGCAGAGTCTCATCCTCCGAGGCAGCACGGTGGAAACCTCAGGACTCCAGGAGGACCGCAGGCTTTAGTAGGGGGAGAGGCACCCACAAGAAGGGTTTCTCAGTGGGTCCAGCTTTCTATGGGAGCAAGGCAAGCTGGGCAGATTGGCACATGGACCAATGTAGAAAGTGGCACAAAGAACTGAACACAGCCTGGCGTGGCCTGTGAACAGTAAATTGCTCAATAATTCAGTGATTTCAAGCTCTTTGTGGGTTGCAAGAGAGCATAAAAATTGCTCAATGGAGTCCCAAGTACAGCACGTGATGGAGTATACAAGGAAGCCCACTGGGTCATGGAAGCAGGGATACAGGGATGCCTTGGAGGCACATTCCTACTGTCCTACTTTGCTAATTAAAAGTGCCAGGGTGGGCCTGGATGGAATGCATTGTGTCCAATCGTTCTTCCTGGGTGTGTCAATGAGAGGATACCCTTTTGCATGTAAGGCTGTTTGTGATGAAAATTGGAGTATGCAGGTGTGCAAAAGAGTATCTGTGCCAGGATGGGCCCTCCAGTAATCCTATCAATAATTTTAATGGGTACACCTCTAGGTCTGTGTCACTGACTCATCTTCTTTGTGATGGGGAGAAGAATTGCCAAATCATTTGGATTCAAAGCATCACCAGACTTCAACATCAACAACTCAACTGTTGTAGTTGACCCTGTCAACGGCTCTTTCAACATCTACCTTAGTGCAGTCTCCACACACACCATTTCCGATGACTGCCCAGGAAGAATGGCAGAGTTTTCATATATGTCGATATGCTACGAGATCTTCCTTGACATCAAGCTCAGTACCAGTACAGACAGAAGTCAATTGTACTAATTAATACTGCTCTGACAGCACTGACAATGCCAGTGATGCCACCAGCATCATCAGTGTTGACTTAGATGATGTTGAAGGCCGTGACACAGGGTACCTACTCCTCAAAAGAATTTGACCAGAGTTTCTGATACTTCTCCCATATTTGTGGAGTCTTCCCCAGGAGTCTCTCCACCGGGTTCATTCAGACAGAGGCAATAGGTTTGATTCGAGTAAAGAACTACAGCCTTTGAGGGGATGTTCCCCAAATGTTCCTGTCAAATCTGGTTCAGGGAATTTAGAGTCACTGATGGGATCCACTCTGACCACTCCATCATACTCTGCTTTTTAGTGTATTTTCCATGCATGGACTGGATGGAGATGAGGAATCAGGTTATTCCTATCCTGAAAACACCCTTGGTTTCACTTTTGAGGGGGACACCTCAATCTTTTCCTTTCCTTATACACCAGCCTACCACTTGAGGGAAGAGTACTACCATTTTGCTCCACATTATTCATCCATAGACTACTGGAGTTCTCCCGTGGCTTTGGACCCAAGCTATCTAAGGGGTCTCAGACACTTCTGAGATCCTTACTCCCTATTATTGCCTGGACTACATATGATTTTGATGATTATAGAATCTGGAAGTCAAGGAAATTAAGAGGTGATTTGGGGAAGGTTGATTTCCATAGGGATCAGAGGCAATCCAACAAATCTACTAAGGATTCCCTGTTCAAGAGACCTACAGATCCTTTATTAGCTAAGTTTCATTTATCTGTTTGGGACAACTTGAAAAATGATTTGAAATATTTCCGAGAGGGATATTATATGAAAGTTCAAAGCAGACTTACTAAATCTGCAGACATTACCAGGCAACATACCTGACATAGACAGAGTCTCGTACCATTGCAGGTGCTGTGTCCCTGAGAAGACATGCGTGGCTTCAGTCAACCTCCCTACAGTCTGACATGAAGGACAAAATAGAAAATCTTCTATTTGAAGGAGAAGGTCTATTCAGCACCCAAACTGATAAGACCATGGCAAAATGAAGGAGTCTTGTTAAACAGCTAGAACTTTCACTTCCACTCCATCACAACACAACTATTCACAGAAGTTCAAAGGTTTCAACAGGCAAAGATTCCAGTATAAACAATTTGAAAGAAAAGATTATAAAAGGTCTTTCAAATAGCCATATAGTCAAAAGCAGAGGCCAACAGCAAAGATCAAAGACACAGGATCAATCAAAACAAGCTCTTTGACACCTTGGCCCATGAGATATCTCAAGTAACTTCCCCTTCTATTATCAGACTTGCTCCCTATTCCAAAGTGTGGCATCTAATAGAATCGGGTGCTTGGGTGTTGAGCATTATAAAAACAGGATATGCTTTTCCAGCTTCCCTCTCCACCCGCCCCGCCCCCCCAGGGATAAAACACACCCACTCAACTCCTACCCTTAAAGAAGAGGTTAGGTCTTTACTGGAGAAAGGGCGATAGAACCAGTTCCGCCAAAGAAGGGATTTCTACTTGAGATAGTTTCAGATCCCAAAGCAAGATGGAGGCCTCCATCCCATTATGGACTTAATCACTTGAACAAATATATGAAAACAAGAAAATTCAAAATGATATCCTTATAAGGCATCCTCCCCTTACTAGCCAGGGAAGAATGGCTTGTGATGCTGGATTTGAAAATGCCTATTTCCACATAGGGATAAGATGCAGACACAGGCAATTTACCAAGGTTCACTCTGGGATCCTAAGTCTTCCAGTATACTGTACTACCCTTTGGAATCTATGTAAACTTGAAAAAGTCACACAGCCACCACAGAGAATTTTCATGGAGGGGAAAAAAGAGCCCACCTTCCAGAGGACAGAAGCTCTTGATTGTACACTGGATCTCCACCTTCACAGATCCTTCAGTAACAGTGACAACAGATGCCTCTCTAAAAGGCTGGGGCCCCCACTGCACTGGGTATCACACTCAAGGAAAATTGACCCTGCAACAGAGCTCACTACACACAAACTTTCTAGAATTACTGGCAGTGCTACATGCACTAAAGTTCTTTCCACCTCTACTAAATAATCATGTGGTACAAGTTCTGCTGAACAATAAAACAGTAGTTGCATACCTCAGTAATCAGGGAGGGACTGTCTCACACTCCCTCTGCAATCAATTATGGGAGTGGAGCATTCACCACAGGGTACATCCAATGGCCCTACACATCAAGGGAGTAGACAACAACTTGGCAGATGCCCTCAACAAAGACCTGCAATTATCTCAGCAACACAAACGGGAGATGAATCAAAGGATTCTCCACAACATCTTGAAAAATGAGGAACCCCACAGATAGACTTGTTTGCAACACAGAACAAAAACCCCCAAACAAACTGTATTGTCTGAGGCAGGCCTGGAGAAAGACTCAGTGGGAGACGCCTTCCAAATGCCATGGAGAAAGGGCCTGTACTATGTGTGTTCCCCCTTCCCCCTGTTCTCCAAAATTACAAGCAAGATCCTACAGGAAGGAATTATGCATCCTAATCACCTCATGGTGTCCAAGACAACCATGGTTTCCCATCCTGCTCTGTCTGTCACGGCACAAATCTCCAACAATGCCAGGATCTACTGACCCTGGGAACAGGTCACATCTTCCATCATGACCTCCAAGTACTGAGCCTGACAGCCTGGAGACATCCTCCTAAATGAAAGGAAAGAATCAATGAGATGCAACTACAACTGCAAATGGAAGAGATGCACACATGATGCTGCTTAAAGGATTTGATCCCTACAATCACCAAATCTTTTTATATTTGACTACTATAAAAAAAAAACCTCAGGTCTATCTAATACTTTGGTAAAAGTTCATATGGCTGCATTCTCAATGAGACATCCTGGGTGGGATGCACGCTCTGTATTCTCTCATCCCCATTCAAATAGATTCCTGAAATGGAACAATAACCTATTCCCATCAATCAGAGAGCCTATTACACCTTGGAACCTTTCATTAGTTTTATCCACAATTACAGAGCCTCCATTTGAACCACTAGCCTTCTCATCTCTAAATTGTTCACTTTAAAAACCGCGTTCTTGGTTGCCATTACACTGGCAAAGAGAGTCAGTGAACTAACAGCCCTCAGGGTTGACTCGCCTTACACAAAGTTCTTTCCAGGCAAAGTCATCCTAAGGACAAATCCAACCTTCAGACCTAAAGCGGTCTCAGAATTCCACTTCAACCAATACATAGTCTTACCTTCCTCCTTCTTCATGAACCCTTCCACTCCTCTGAGGAAGCCAGTGCACTTCTTGGATGACAGAAGGTCCGTGCTGTACTATATGGACAGAATGAAGGGTTCAGAAAGTCCCATAAACTATTTATCTCCTATAAAGGGAAGAAAATGAGACATCCTATTTCCAGGCAGAGACTATTGCACTGGCTAGTAGGGCTGATCTCCATGTTACCACAAACAAGGTGTCAAGCCTCCTAGAGTCAAGACACACTCTACTAGAGTTAAGGCCACCTCAGTAGCCATATGTCAGACATAAGCACGATGGACTCTTGCAAAGAAACTTCATGGTCCTCAGACCTTCCTTTTGTAAGGCATTATGCTGTGGATATCCGCTCAGCTGTGGAGGCCAACTTTGAATGGGGCAGTTCTCTCTTTCTCTCTCTCTCTTTTTAAAGTGCTGTAACTACACCCTAGCACCCACCACCATTCAGGTGAGCTTGCTAATCACCCATTTTGTGAAGAAACATGGATCACCTCAAAGATAAACAGGTTGTTTACCTGTAACAGGTGATCTTTTTGGTGGTCCATGTTGACTCGCAACACCCGTCCGGCCTTTCCTGCTGCTAGGATACCTCCACAGTAATAATGGCTTATCTGTCTTCATCCATCCACATTCTTCGCTCTTCGCAGTGGCCAATCAGAAACTGAGGAGAAGGCTCTCTCCCAGCGAAAATAACAGTTGTGCTTCAAGAAGCTATGGAATTGTTTCGTGGGGCTTACTGTGCAGGCGCAGAACCCATTTTGTTAGTGAACATGGATCAACAAAAAGATCACCTGTTAGAGGTAAGCAACCTGGATTTTTTTTTTTTTTTTTTTTTTTGGTGTGGGATATAACTTCCTAGCATTGGTGCTCTGGGGATAATTTTTGGACTCCTATTCCCCAGAAATCTGTCAGCTTATTGACTAAGAGTCATTTGAAAATATACTGGGATTGTTGGAGCCAAAAATATATTAGGAGAGATTACTGGGGGTCATAAGGGACAAGGAGATGTATAGGAAAGGGAGTATTTTTTTTAAAGCTATCTAGCAACATGAAAGAAGCCAGTCTTTCAGTTCTATTTCTCTGTTGTTGTCATATTCCAGCTGGGGAAACAGGACAATTAGCTTTGGCTACTGAATATCAAATTAGAGGGAGGTGGGCAATAGGAGTGAGGCTTGTGCATTTGTTGTCCTCCATTGTTTGTTTTCAAAGCTTCCATAAGAGGACACATTCCTGAGAGAGACTTGAAACATGCTTATTGTTTGAGAGATGGCATGACCTAGGTGTGTTAAGAAAAAGTGGTGCATGATTTCTGTTTGGTTTAAATTTATGCAGGAGAACAAAGAAACTGGAATGGAAAGTGTGATCGAAGCAGTTGCCTGTTTCAAGTAATGTATTTTTATACAATCACTTTTTTAAATGTGTAAAATAAAATCATTGTGTGGTCCAGTTAATATCACTGAAAACTTTTAACTATATTCTTAAAACAGAAGATGTTGCTGTGATTATTTTCTCTTAGCACATGTGATCAAACTCTTCACGTTCTTATTACATGTGATCAAACCCGCTGATACGTTCTGTTCTCAGGTTTCCTTTGAACTTATCAGTCATCTTTATTTGAGATGATATTGTTAATCATAAGTAGCTGTTCTGATCAAATGAAATCCCCTTTCTGTCTTTTTACTGTAAGCATACATATAGGAAGAATTCAAAAGATGGTCTTCATAAGGCTCTTGCCTGGCTTTATGCCACATTACTAGCTATCACCCCTGTTCCCAAGCCAGGAAGAAATTGAATAAGAAGCTCTTAAGAAGGCATTGTGATTGTTAGTTAGCTAGTTAAAAAGATAAGACCATGCCTAAAGAGGCCCGCTATATCTTGTTGAACTTTCAAGGGCTTGATGTTTCATATTCACTGAACTTCTTTAGTGGTGTCTAATGCATGGATTCCAGTTGTGGTGTTTGTCTTTTAGGAAACCAGGATTAACAGGCCGAGGATTATATGAGTTGAAACCAGAATGTGCTAAAGAGTTCAACTTGTATTGTTATCATTTTTCAAAGGCAGAGCAATCGAAGGTAACTATGGAAAATAAATGAACCCAAACAATGTGACCATAGTGGGGGCTTAAGCTTTCTTTGCACTCAAGGAACATTATGATGCAAAATTTTACTCTATCAAATTGCTTACTTATTTTGGTTAAAAACAACAAACTCGCATAGCTGTACACTGAAATCAGTGGCTGTAAACAAATCTGAGAGGAATTATTATATTAGACCATAGCTCTTACATTTGTGCAAATATAACTGCTTACAGTGGCAGTTATGTTTGTCATATAGTATCACAAAGAGAGCTTCACTGCATGAACAGTACAATAGGAGTGCTCCATCATAAGTGTTAATATCCTAAGTTCGGGTTGACTATTTCAATAATAGAATGCTACCCAAAGTAGGGTTTCCATGAAAGAAATATAAATCCAATATGGATGTGAATAAAGGTATAGGGACAGGAAGAGAATTACCATCTACTACTAGAGGCCTTGACACATTTGCTTTGAAGTAAGGAGCCATCAAAAAAAATTGGAGCCAGACAATGGACTCTTGACAAGATTACCAGCCTTAGTGATAGATAATGTGAAAGGGAAGGGTAGATGGGCCTCTCTTTATTCCTTTTATAAGTAACATACTTAGAACACTAACAGGACTGTGACTGCCTGGAACAAATAGAGATTTTATTCAATAACTGCCTCTGAATATCCTCATCTAGGTGCCATGGCTCCTGGGATTTGCCAAGTACTGGTCCAGTAGTTTCATAAAGGAATAAAAGGCAGGGAATCTTGGCATATAGAGGGACCTGAATGGGAAAGGGAGCTTCTAGGCAGAGTTGCTGATGGTAGGCCAACAGAGTGGGCTGAGAATTGTGAACCATCTGAGGGAAGAATAAGTAGAGGAGGCAGAAGTCAAAGCGAAGTTAGGTGGAGGGGGCAAGAACCTTAAACAACCTGGAAAGCAATGTGCTGTTAAGGATGGGGAAAGGAATGTTGAGAGCTGAGGATGTCTAAGTCAGGGACTTAAGAGACAGCAAAGATTAAAAGATCTGGAACCTGCCCCAGTTGGGGGACAAGGCTAATAGGTGAGGTGGTGAGGCAGGGTGGGAAGAACGTATAACCCAGAACAACCCCTCACTGTTGGGACCGCCCCACTCCAGAGGAATTGGGAGACCCAGATCCAGTACCTCCTCCACTACCTAAGAACACAGCACTGTCTTCATCCTCTGACAGAAGAGTCCCTTGAGAATCTGTCAATCCAAATAGAGGCTTCACAGAGCCAGTGGAGCCAGCGCTTACAACATTGTGCAGGGCCCCTTTAAACTTCAGAGCCTTCCCCAGGGAAGAGTCAGCAGGTATGAACCTGCAGGCCATTCGACTTAAGCCAGAGCAATACCTGTCTTAACTTGTAGTGCCCAGCCTTTTTGTTCACCTCAGAATGCTCCAAGGTCCCACCCCCTGCCGTGCTTTCTTGGGAGCTGTCAAAGATCAGTGGCCCTCACAGAGTCACTACTCACCTCCCAGGTGCCTACGTTGATAAGAGGCCCTGGCTTAGTCGAAAATGTAGGATCAGAACTCTACCACTATAAAGGCCTCCTTTATAAGACTATTGAGGGTTACCTCCACCCTTATAGTCCTGCCTATCTTCAACTGAGAAGGCACTTTTGAGGGTCCTCTTGTCAGGTGAAATTAGACTGGGTGGGGTGGGGGGGACAGGGCCTTTTTGGTAGCAGCACCTGGACTATGGAACTCCCTGCCCAGGGAGTTGTCTTGTTCCGTATGTGGTTCTCTTTCATCAGTTCTTGAAGACTTCTTTTGTTTAAGCTTAAATTTCATCTGCCTGTTTTGTTTTTGTTTGAGACATCCTAGACATACTCTCTGTGGCAGTAGTTTTATACACTGCTTTGATTGTTTTAATGATTTGATCGTTTTAATTTGCTATAAGGGTATTTGCATATTTGTATTATTGCTTTTAAGCCATGCAAACAGCTTTAAGCTTTTCTAAGAAATTGAAAAATGGGATATAAAATTGTTAAATAGATCAATAAAATGTAGAAAAATAGAACAGAGAAGTAAACATGGTACTCAGTTGCACAGAAATAATATTGTCTTAGACTGCTGAGCATTTGGAACCCGAAATAAGTTTTCTGTTTTTTTATAAGGCAGAGGAAGCACAAAGGAAACTAAGACGACAAAACCGGGAAGATACAGGTATTCTGTCTTGCCAATTATATTGGTGACCTTGTAGTTCTTGCCACTTAAAAAAGTATTTTGCTTTCTAAAATCAAATTGACCATAGGCTGATATAAGTATGGAAGCTGAAACTCCTTTTTTCATTTGCTCTCAAGCAAAGGATTAAGGCTACCCTCCAAAGGCAGCATTCTGTGCATACATGAGAGAACGACATGCACCGTTGGAATTTTCTTTGTGGTTCCACAGTTGACGGTGCAAGCTGCTTCCCAAATTCAACAGGTTGTCTATTCTGCTCTGAGCTGCAGCAGGAAAAGCCATGGAGAACGCCCCGGCTTCATGCGTTGTTCGTTGCAATTAGGCTTGTGAAAGGTTTGACCCACAAAGCCAGATATGCCCCCCCAGCCATGTACAGTTGCCTCATAGTTGATTGACCGCCCCTCTGTTCTTACAGTGGAAGGCAGGCAGCAAAATGAAGCAGACATATTAAATTTGTGATACATCAAATTACTCATGGGCTTCCATACATGGTTCATGAGCTGTATTTGACTTGATGGGTTACGTTGTACACATCTGTCTTAAATTAATGGAGAAAGATCTGTTTGGATCACAGCCTAATAGCTAGATGTTTCCTGGCATACTCCCAATTTTTAGAAGCCTTATTAAGCATCTCCATTTTTGCCTAAAACATTCAAATTATGTGCACTCAGAATGAATTCTACAAAGCGAAGCATATAGAAAAGTTAATATTTGAGACGTGCATGAACAAGTATTGTAGAGTGGTGCAACTGTTAGGGAGAGTGTGATTTAGTGGTTAGAATATTCAGCCGTGAAAGTCACTGGGTGACTCTTGGCCAGTCACTTACCTCTCAGCCTAACCTACCTCACTGGGTTTTTGTAAGCATAAATATAATCACATATACTGCTCTGGGCTCCTTAGAGAAAGGGTGGGATACAAATAAATAAATAGCTCATAAGAACAGCCCTGCTGGATCAGGCCCAAGGCCCATCTAATCCAGCATCCTGTTTCCCACAGTGGCCCACTAGATGCCTCTGGAGATGAAGGCATGCCCTCTCTCCTTCTAACCACAGGGAACTGGCAGTCAGGCTGCTTTGATTCCACAAGACTGAAGAACATATTTTTATTTGTTATGTCATCTCAAAAAGCCATACGACAGGTTTTTAAAAATTCCACATATACTATGAAGATTGATTATACCAAAATGGTACAGTGTTTCATCAATTCATTTCTGTTTCAGCACTCCCACCTCCTGTTCTGCCTCCCTTCTGCCCTCTGTTTGAAAGCCTAATCAATATTCTGCAGTGCGATGTCATGTTGTGCATTATGAGGACAATACTGCAGTGGGCAGTAGAGCATAATGGCTACGCCTGGTCAGAATCCATGCTGCAAAGGGTGCGTTTAAGCCTTACATTTCAGATGCTGTTAATTCACTTATGAATGCTAGAGAGTTAAACAGAATACCTTTTAGAAATCTGAACACTAAACCTGGAACCTTCTGCTTAGGTTCTGCACTTGATTGGAATGGCACTACAAGAAGAAAAACAGCACATGGAGCATGCTGACGAAGATAATGTGGTAACGTTTACCTTCAGTCAGAAGATCTCAAGTAGGTTGATATTTCTAAAGATATTGCTAACTATTGTTTTTCCTTTATTATAGTACAGTGACACATATTTCCTCTTTTTACTGATCTTCTAAAACAGTGATTCTCAAACTTGGGTCCTCAGGTGTTATTGGACTTCAACTCCCATAATCCCCAACCAAAGGCCACTGAGGCTGGGGATTATGGGAGTTGAAGTCCAATAACACCTGAGGACCCAAGTTTGAGAATCCCTGTTCTAAAAGAATCGGCACTTAAAAGCACATTGTTTAAGCCTCATGCTTTAAGGTGATATCAAAACGAAGTTTAATACCACAGCCCATTAATAACATGCAGCCTCAGGGCTGCCGCTTCACCATTTATCTCGAACAAATACATGCAGCGTTCGTTATGTGTGCTTGTGACAAATGTTCCCACTGCCACATATCTAATAAACTGCTGCAGAGAAGTCGAATTGTGCCAGCTGGCCCCACCCCGGATATCTGTTCAGATTCTGGCCCTGCCCACTACCCTCCATGCATTGGGAGGAACATACCAATAGGCCTTATGTACATACAGCTCACAATTCAGAGCCTTGCAAGGACTGTGGTTCACAACTGTGCATACAGGTGTACACCCAGAATCTGTTCTTAAATTTCACCCCAATGTGCAAGGGGTGGGGCTGGCATCAGTGCTGCCCACAGAAGTGTACCTAGGAAACTTTGGAGCCTGGACCTAAAGGCATTTGGAGCCCCCACCCACAAGTTAAGCATCATCCCAGTATACATGCACACCATGACACACAGACTTTTTTACACATGGGTTCTTGAGGGCACAAACAGCAACTGAACTCACAAGAATGTAAGAATATAAAATAGGTATATTTATGCAAATATGCATTAGCAGAAACATTTCGACATGCGACTTAACATATTCCCATCCCACATATTTCTTTCCCCACTCCCATCTTTAAAGTAGAGGTCATGCTCAGCCACCTGGAGCAGGTTGCAGTCACACTCGGCCGCCTGGTACAGCATGGGCCAGTGGCATGGTTACCACACCACCTGGGTCAGACTAAAGAGGGTTTGGGTGGCCCCAGGGGGTGTGGAAGCCCTGGACCTCTGCCCAGAGGTCCAGGGGTAAGAGCACCTCTGGTTCCCCGTAAGGGATTCACAGATGTTGCTTACAACTCCCATGATCCCCAGCCAAAGGCCATTGCAGTTGAGGATGCTGAGAGTTGCAGTCAGCAACATCTGGGAATCCTTGTTACAGGGAGCACTGGCTAGCACCCAAGCCTGGGTCAGGATGGGACTCGGAGCAATCCTGCATTTCACGTTGCCTTGATTTAAATGCATGAAAGGGAGCATGAGGAGACAGCTCTAATGTATGTAAGCTGCAGGTACATGCAAAAAGAACCCAAGATTACCAGTGGCTCCCTGAGGGGAAACTCATATTTGTCTCTGGTTTTCATTTGTGTTTAATTAAATGTTTGTTACAAAAACCAAAAACAAATTAACTAAAATAAACATAAATATCTGCAAACACAAGCCAAACGAGCAGTAAAACATAAAAACAATAGGGGGCTAACTCTTAAAGCCAGAATTGTACAGAACTGTTGAATTGATAACAGGGTGCAAACTAGATTTTCACTGAGCTGAAAAAAGAAAGTTTTATAGTTGTATCTGGTTATCTGCTCTTAGTATTCACGATGAAAACATGATATCCTTCTTCTGCAGTCAGAGAGAACTTGAACAAAGTCAATGAGCTAATGAACTTGTTGGGATTGTTGTGCAGCAGAGCTGGCTTTTCCTTGTTGCAGCACTTTTATAGCTCTGTGCCACATTTCTAGGATGTGGTTCTTCTAGGAAGCCCAAGTGTCCTGAATATGGCACCCTTTGGATCATTGTTCTGCTATACTGCTTACAAAATAGATTCAGACAAATAGAACAGATGCAAATAGTGAAGAGTGTTTCTTTTATTCCTATTTCCAACAGGGCCAGGTGAGGCACCCAGCAATTCCCCTAGTGTATTAGCTATGCTAGAAACTTTGCAAAATGCATCGCATCTGGAAGTGCATAAGGATATGATCAGATGGATACTAAAGGTAAAATGTGCTGCATTATTATTTTGACATCTTATGAGGACATTTTACAGTATTTAAACACCCATTTAAATGGCAAACAATCTATATAATTAATTCTCTAAGCCAGAATGCATGGGGATCCGTAGGGGTGTGTAGGAATGGCTGGTGGAACTCTTGCGAGATCCCGTGAGAGTTCAAGTATGCTGCCTCACGCACCGGTAATGGGCGCTGGGATGGAGGAGGACAGGCCGGGATGGAGGAGGACTGGCTGTGGGCGAAGCCTCAGCGCCCTGAGCAGCAGGACGGGTGCTGGTACAGAGGAGGACGTACGGCAGGCTGACTGGCAAGGACGGGTGATGGACGTGCGAGGAGGACGTGCAATGAGGACGTGCGATGGGCAGCCACGACGGAGCAGGACAGGTGGCGGGAGGAGCAGGAGGGCAGGCTGGTGGCGGAGAGACTGGGGCAGGAGGTGGGAAGGCAGGGGAGACTGGGGCAGAAAGTTGAGAACTAACTGGGCCTGAAGGGTGGGGGGGAACAGGGGCAGAAGGTTGGGGGGAGTGTACTGCTGCACAGATGCTCTGTGCGGGATCAGCTAGTAATATATATTTTCTTGTTCCAGACTTTTAATGCTGTTAAAAAGCTCAGAGAGAGATCTTCTACAAGTCCTGTGTCGGAGACTGAGGGAAGTATTATGGAAGAGGTAAAAATAATGAAATGAGAAAAGTGGTGATTTGGGGATAGGCGGAATAGGCCACAAATTGTAAGCTTGCCTCTAAATGTTATGTGGTATTCTAGCCAATATTACTTTTTAAAAGTTTGTTCATTCTGCATTACTAATAAATAAGCATGGGGCCAGTTGTAGATAGTTGGTTGTATGTATGTTCTGCAACTGAGAAGGGAAGCACAGTTGGACAAAGTAGAGGACAATGGGTGGCTTCAATGCCCTTGGTGAGCAATGCTCTTTCAGCAAAAGCTTCCATTAATGGAAGGATCTTCTGCTGATAGAACACTGCTGCACTAAAGGTCTGGATTCTGTATGGTGTGTGCAAGTACAGGTGGACCCCATTATCTTTGGGGGTTCTATTCCCACTGATTTCCGTAGGTAACAAAACTGTGGATAACAGGGCATTACGTCTATGGCAATTGTGGGGGTTAGGTTCCTACGGGGGGAAAGCACTTTTAAAAGGGCTGGAAATTGGGGAAAGAAAGTGCCATATCGTGCTCTGCGGATCCCCCCTGTCCAGCAACGCCCCCCAAATGCTGAATTTTGCTGATTGTTTCCACGAAAAATCATGGGGGGTGGGTGTCCTTTTTTTTGCACTTTTGAAATTTCCAGCTTCTTATGAACTGAAAATTGAGGTTCTTTGGTCTATGCTTACTGCGTGAAATTCTTTAGTCTGCCTAGTGTGATCATGTATTTTGCATTACCATCATATACGTATAGATTTTTTATCAGGAGGTGCTCTTGTAATCGTGTTCGTCTTAGCCCTTCTGCTCTAACCTAAGCATGCTCAGATACTATTTTTTCCTGTTCTCCCCCTTTTGTCTGGGGGGGGGGGGATCCTGTTGATCATGGCGAATGTCCTTGTAAGGGGACGTAAGAATCCTCTTACATTACTTAACAAAAATAAGTTTCATGAGCAATAGATCTAGTATATCACAAGACTGGGAAACTCTTAAAGGTACAAGTTACTGTTTACTTGAAAATCCTACCAAGTTTTAGGAACAAGGCTCTTCTTCAGGCAAGTAATTTTAAGAGCAGAATCTACACACCTAGAAAACAGAGCTTGGCTTCTGACAAACCTGATGAGCCTTGTGCTCAAACCATGTCAGGATTTCCCAGTAAATATTGGCTTGTACTATCTTGGGTTTTCCTCTCTTGTATTGATAAATGTACTCAACTTCTGCTGGAGCTGATGCATCATTTTGCCATTGCCTTGTAACATCTAGGTGCACTTGCCTGCATCATGATATATGCATTTCCTCACTTCTGTCTGCAGCAGCCAATGATGGGATGGGAAAATGCACCATGTAATGGTATCACTATGTGTAAATGTGCCTCAGTGTAATGTCACGGAGGAGAGGACTTGGCATTCAGCTGCCGTTTTTGCAGTCGGTCCCATACTGAGTGTAATGTCTTATTAGGCCATTCAATTGAATCAATATTGGGAGGTTCTTCCTCTTTAAGTTGATGTATGTTTACTCTGAACACTACTGAATTCAAAGGATTTAATGGCATCACAGTATTTGTGAATGCACATTCCCTAAGACACAGAGAGAATGGCAGGTATATTGTTGTATTAAAACAAATGGTTTATTTTGTCTAATGGTATATTTAATGCATGTATAAATTGTGTAATTTATACTTAGTTGAAGAATTTGATTATATTTGACTATTTATATTTGTGAATATAACTTTGTAGAGTTCACGAGACAAAGAAAAAGCTGAGAGAAAGCGAAAAGCTGAGATTGCCAGGCTGCGAAGAGAAAAGATCATGGCACAGATGTCTGAGATGCAGCGACACTTCATTGATGAGAACAAAGAGCTCTTCCAGCAGACTTTAGACGAACTTGAAACTTCTACCTCCAGAGTGCTTGACAATAGGTAAGGTGAAAACATGACAGTAAGTTCTGAAAAGCTATCAAGTCTCTTCCAAACATCTTTTCGTTGATATCTTGCGACATTTCCTCCTATGCTACTAATTGCTTACTCTGGACAGGTTCAGACATCAAAGAACTACTAAGGTTTATTTAACAAATCTAGATTGACACTACAGACTATCACCAGTTCTTGGTTTGTTTGGCGAAACAAACCTTTCTCCTTACTTCCCATAACTTAGGTTTGCCTCTCTCGAAGAGAGAGCCCTGTAAGAGTGGAGCTAATGAAACAAATTTAAGATTAAACCATAATTGCAAATTCAGTCATCACATGAGATCATGTTTAGGACCAATAAACTGACTCAATCATTGGGTTTAGATGGTGGTTTGGATGCCTGAAATAAGCCATGGTTTGTTGGCTAGCATGGGTTCAGTCAAACAGACTAACTAGTTACATGAAATATGCCATGGTTCTTTGTGATGCCTGAACCCAGCCTCGGTTTCTTACAATTTTATTTATTTTAAGCATGTATGCCTTGTCTATCCATCATTCAGTGTCCAAGGTGGCTTGTTTAAAACCATTTTTAAAAAATCAATTAATATAAAACCAGAAATCCAGCTATGCAACCATACACCACCAACATTAAACTAGAAAGGGCAGTACCAACTAATAGCCATTGCAACTATTGAGAACACCTGAGAGATAGGTTTTTACTTGTCATTGTACAAAAGCAACGATAGTGTCATTTGAAGCAGTTCTCAGAAAAACTCAGTCTTCATATTTTCCTCTTCAGAATTTAGAAGTACATGTACTCAGATTGGCTTACAACTCATTGAACCTTGACAGCTGCTAACTTGGCAAAGAGGCGCCTTTTAAAGTGGTGATTCTCTTTATTTAGCAGGGGGAGAGTAACTACCCCCAGCACAGTATCTCCAGTGATTGTTGCTGGTGTCTATCTTAAGTTTCTTTTTAGATTGTGAGCCCTTTGGGGACAGGGTTCCATCTTATTTGTTTGTTATTTCTCTGTGTAAACCACCCTGAGCCATTTTTGGGAGGGCGGTATAGAAATCAAATTATTATTATTATTATTATTATTATTATTAAATAGACAATTTAAAAAACCCTTCAACCTGAGTTAAAATCAAGACATTACACAAAAGCAAAATGTAAAATGCCTGTGCACAAGTGGTGCTCATATTAATAATAATAATAATTAATACTTGAATGAGAGATTGGAACATGCTATATAAGGATAACACATCCAGCACTCGCTGTCCATTAGAGCAGTGACAGCCCTCTTTTCAGAGGGCTCCATGGCTCTGGAGAGAGAATTCCATTGTTTTCTTAACAGAAGGGTGTTTTCTGTGTACACAGACTTGTACTGAATTGTTTACAGTGACAGCAGCCCTAAATGGATCATACCCTAAGCCTCTTCTCACATTAAGAAGTTTCTGTTGTATTTACGCTTGCGGAAGCCAATTGAAATTGTTTGCTCATTGTTCTAGTCATCCTATCCCAGTTGTTCTACAGTAATCCCTCGACCTACGAACTATTCAACTTACGTTGTTTTCGAGTTACGAGCGACAAAACGACCGGAAGTAGTTGCTTACCGGAAGTAGTTGCTTACTCGACCTACGAATGTTTAGATGCGGCTTCCTCAAATTACGAGTGCTTTGAGACTTCCGTGGTGCGCTCCTCGACTTACGAAAATTTCGACCTCTGAACGTGCGTTCGGAATGGATTATTTACGTAAGTCGAGGGACCACTGTATCTGGAAAATTAGTAATCAAGTGAAAGACTGCACAAAAGGCTGGCAAATATGCTTATATGGTGTGCTCAGTAACTTCTTGCAGCAGCTAATAGGCTCTGAGATATTTAGATTTTTTTGCATGTGTATACAGTATGCTATTGGCTTAAATTACTGCTATGTAATCTTGCCACATCCAAACACTCTCTAGAATGCTGATTTTAATTGTGGCCACTGTGTGGCATAGTTTCGAGCATCTCAGAATTTGTATAGGACTTTTCTAGCAGTGTTCATATGGCATATGTTGCTTATTAGGCAAACGGAAATTGTTTCACAGTTCACAGCTGAGTATAATAAACTATTGCTTTATTTTGGAAAACATTTCAGTGAAATACTCACTAATATCCTTTTGATTCTAGTCCCTCAGTTTCAGATTCCAAGCTTATAGCTTTGGGTCCAGAGCAGACTAAAGTGACTGAGCAGAGGCAGGTGGTTACCTGTATCTTGTGCCAAGAAGAACAGGAGGTTAAAGTGGACAACAGAGCCATGGTCCTGGCAGCATTTGTTCAGAGATCAACAGTATTGTCCAAAAATAGAAGTAAAGTGATTCCAGATCCTGGTAAGTGAGGGCAATATCGTAAGATCCATCTGTGTCACAGTGTGATATTTCAGTTGACCTGTTAAATTTCAACTGCACAAGAATGTGTCCTAAGTTAATAAGTATGGAGATTCTATTGACAGTGTAATTGTTCATTTTTGTTGTGTGTATGGTGGAGTTTTTGCTGGTGGTGTTCACATTGTGGTTCACGTTCCTTCTTGAACATAAAGCAGACTATAAATAAATAATCAACATCACACCTTTCAGATGATCATTATGTTAGCTTATGTGCACTACCCATAGGCCATTAGGATTTTCCCAGTGTCTGAGGTTGGTGCATATGGTTGTGGGCCAGCTGGGAAGTAAGCTTTTAATAATTCTTCAGTCTGTAAAATTACTAACTCATTTTAAAACTAATACTCCCTGCTTGTATCATCCTGTGCTCCAGATACTGGGGTGTCTGTTTGCTAGGAAGTAGGTTATTTACAAAGAGAACTGTCTAGTGGCTGGGTCATGCAGCACTTACAGTATTTCTTCTGCTTTCCTCTGTGAGTCATCCCAGGTAATATCTAGTGAGGGTGTGAATGGAGAACCACACTCTGGCTTTGCTCCTCTCCTTTCTGAAAGCGCTCGATTGGATAGCTCAAGAAGTGGCCACACCTCTAAGAGTGTATGGTAGGGTTCCATGGGGAGGAGGGCAGGACCACATCTTGGTCTTCCATTCAACCCCTCATTAAACCCTCATTTAACTTGGCAAAGAGGCACCTTTTAACGTGATGATTCTCTTTATTTAGCAGGGGGAGAGTAACTGACCCTATCCACCCCCAGCACAGTACCTCCAGTGACTGTTGCTGGTGTCTGTCAAGTTTCTTTTTAGATTGTGAGCCCTTTGGGGACAGGGATCCATCTTATCTTATTTATTTATTATTTCTCTGTGTAAACCACCCTGAGCCATTTTTAGAAGGGCGGCATAGAAATCGAATGAATGAATGAATGAATGAATGAATGAATGAATACTAGACATCATTAAGTCATTGTGTTTGCATCTGCTGACATGTAAGAGAAGCAAGCTTTGGTGAGAATGGCAACCCTGAGCCCAGATGCAACTTTCCTTCCCTGAGCATGTGGGGCTCTGCTGTACTGAGCCCTGTTGTCTAGACTAGTGGATGGTGGAAGTAGAAGTACACACAAGCAAGCAAAATCCCTTGTTTTATAATTAAACTTGAACAAAATGTCTGGTGATGAACTTTGCTTTTAAATATATATATTTAAATGTCTTTGCAGAAAAATATGATCCATTGTTCATGCATCCAGACCTGTCATGTGGTACACACACTGGGAGCTGTGGGCATATTATGCATGCTCACTGCTGGCAAAGGTAACTATCTTTTAAAAACTTAACGGATGTCGTCTACGTGATGTCTAGTGTAGGTAGCTAGAAGACAAGTTCCTTCTATGGCCTGATGCACTTGGCCAGCCAGTCATGTCCAGTCACGCAATTCACAATGTCAGTGGTTTAGTGTCAGAGAAACTGTTTCCAGTCTTGCTCATCTCTCAACATTTCTGGCTGTGCGTTTGATGGGTTTGTCTTATCAACAGACTGGTTAGGGATTACAGTCATGATGGGCAGCAAACTAGTTGCCTGTTAATGAGACAGCAAAGGGATTTGAGGAACAGAGTTTCTTGTATTGTAACAGTCCTCTCCACCATATAGATGAGGAACTCGGGTTCTAGACAAAGAGGCTGAGTAGTGGAAGGAGAACATAATACAAATTCATTTTATTGATAGTAGAATAAAAGAAATACACATGAGATGCATGGTGGTTGTTTTTAAATGCTTGCCTAAATTAATCCCATGAGGATAGTATGTTTATATTGTAGTGGTGGTCAGTAAAGTTCTAGCATATTCCTTTAGGTTCAGTGCATCCTCAAGTATACATTCTCTTTGTAGAACATTAAAACCAAAAAAGACTTTATAAACCAAATGGAACTCATTTCTTTTTAAAAGGAAATTTACAGAAATATTTGAAGGCAGGATGAGAATTTAACTTTGTTATGGCTCTGTAATACTAAGCATCTGTGCTTTCTGTTGCTGGAAACAGTTCACACATCTCAATAATTCTTACATAAAGTCTGTAATATAGCACCACATGAAAAATGTGCACTACAGCATACCAGACACAAACATGTACCATGCGAGCACATGTTCTGCAACATGTGACATAAATGTCACATGCGAATTGACATCCTATGAAAATACATGCCAAGCATGCCACATAAGCTATAAAAGGGAAGAAGGCTTCCTTTAAAAAATGGAAATCTTGCCAAAATGAAGAGAACAGAAAGGAACACAAGCTCTGGAAAATGAAATATAAGGAGACAAGGGATGCAAAAAGAGTGTTTCCGGAATGTTTAGCTAAAAGCATCAAGGGGAATAATAAAAACTGTTTTAAATACAGTAGAAGCAAGAAACCTACCAGGGAGGCGGTTGGACTGTTACATGACAAGGGAGTGAAAGGATTATGGAGATTGCCTTAGAAGCTGAATGGATTCTCTACACCTGTCTTCATGGCAGATGCTAATGAGTGTATACCCACACCTGAGCTGAGTTTTTCGCAGACAGAGGCTGAAGAACTGAGTCAGATTGAGGTGATGAGAGATGATGATCTAAACTGTCTTGAAAAATTAAAAAATAACAGATTGCCAGCACCAGATGGCATCCACCATCTTGAGTTCTTAAAGAACTCAAATGTGAAATTGCTTATCTCCTAGCAAAAATATGTAAGTCTTTCCTACAATCAGGCTATGTGCCAGAGGACTGGAAAGTCGCCAATGTGACACTGATTTTCAAAAAGGGATCTAGGAAATTACAGACCGGTTAACTTAACATCTGTTCTGAGTAAATTGATGGAAAGCATACTTAAGGATAAAATTGTTAAAACATATAATCGAGTCCATCCACCTTGCTGATGGTCATCCTTTTCTTCTCTTTCTTTCAATTTTCACCAGCATTATGGACTTCTCAAGGGAGCTGGGTCTTTGCATAATGTGTCCAAAGTATGATAGTTTGAGCTAGTTCATTTGTGCCTCAAGTGAAAATTCTGGATCGATTTGTTCTATGATCCATTTGTTTGTTTTCCTTGGCTGTCCATGGTATCCTCAAAAGTCTTCTCCAGCACCAAAGTTCAAAAGTGTCAATACTCCTTCTAGGAAGGGGTTTTAAAATAAAACTGCTAATGTTATAATGTCCTTATACAAATCTATGGTGTTGCCACATTTGGAGTACTGTGTACAGTTCTGGTCACCGTCTCTAGAAAAAGACATTGTAGAACTGGAAAAGGTGCAGAAGAGGGCAACCAAGATGATCAGGGGCTTAGAGCACCTTCTTTATGAGGTAAAGCTACAACACTTTGGACTCTTTGGTTTAGAAAAAAAGTGACTAAGGGGGGAGACATAATAGAAAATTATCTATTAAAAAGTATGCATGGTCTATAAAATTATGCATGGTGTGGAGAGACTGGATAGAGAGAAATTTTTGTCCCTCTCACAACCTTAGAACTAGGGATCATCCCATGAAACTGATTGCCAAGAAATTTAGGACTGACAAAAGGAAGTACGTTTTTACACAGCACATACTTAACCTATGGAATTCTCAGCAATGGATGTGGTGATGTTCACCAGCTTGGATGGCTTTAAGCGGGACTTAGACAAATTCATGGAAGACAAGTCTATCAGTGGCTGCTGGTCTTGCTGGCTGTAAGCTACCTCCAGGCTCAGAGGCAAGATGCCTCTAAAATACCAGTCTCAGGGGAGCAACAACAGAACAGAGGCATGCCTTTATCTTTTGCCTATGTGCATCTGGTGAGCCACTGTGTGAAACAGGATGCTGGACTAGATAGGCCCTGGCCCTGATCCAGCAGGGCTGTTCTTCAGATGCAGTGGTACGTTTTGTATATTGTACAGTAGTATATATCATATATGCACAGATTGCAGCACGCCTACAAATACGTGGAAGAGCATATCACTGCTGAACACAAACAGGAACAGTCAATGCTCAGAGCATTTCTCCTTTCCCATCTACACATATACATTGTTGCAGTCTACTCATTACATTGGCATCCACTTTTGTTTTGGGAAACAGGTCCTACCTGTTTGCAGTCTCAGTCTGCATCTTTACTGTGGTGACCCATTTTTATATTATTATTATTACATTTACATCCCGCTCTTCCTCCAAGGAGCCCAGAGCGGTGTACTACATACTTGAGTTTCTCCCCACAACAACCCTGGGAAGTAGGTTAGGCTGAGAGAGAAGTGACTGGCCCAGAGTCACCCAGCTAGTTTCATGGCTGAATGGGGATTTGAACTCGGGTCTCCCCGGTCCTAGTCCAGCACTCTAACCACTACACCATGCTGGCTTAGGAAACATTTCCACTAAATGGAAACATTTCCACCAAACCAACTAAAGACAAACCTCTGAAATAATTTTGTATTTTTGATAGGCTCTAAATTGCCAGAAGGAGAAACTTAGGATAGTTTCTATCTATCCGAGGTGGGTGGGCGCAAAAAAAAGTTGCAAACAGTACAAATGCTGTACTTCAAAGCAAACTTTAAAAATGGTTGTGTTAAGGCTGTTTTCAATCAGTTGTTTCTAAAATCTGATATAGTTCTATTCCTCGCCTAGTATATTCTCCATGCCAAATTTCATGGAGATAAGACAATTCTTGATTTTATGTTGAATCGAATTTTCAGGTTTTACCATATTAGAATACAGAAATTGCCACTCACCTTAACTATACCAACATTACCATGCCTGTATAAATAAATGTTAAATATTCTCCTAGAATGTTGGTGACTTGGTTTGTGGGGTGAGGGGAAGCTTCCAGATTTAATTGTTTTATATCTCCATTGACTGATGCAAGGGAACTGTGCAAGGGAACATGATTACTTCTGAACTGGTTGTGCTGCTGCAGGCATCTAAAGTCATGCTCATGGTGTTGCAGAACAGGACTCACCCGCTGCTACTTAAAATTCCTCAATAGCACTTCCGCAGTGCTCCATCCATGATTTCCAATGGATGTAGTGCTGCAGAAGTGTGACTGCACAATTTTCAGTAGCAGTGGTTGAGCCCTGTTCCACAATGCCACAGGTGTTACTTTAGATGCCCACAGCGGCGCGGGTGGTTGATAACTGACCACATTGTCTTGTGCAACATGTTAGCCATTCTCTCAAAGTACAGATGTGTGTTAAGATCAGGCTCTGTATGTGTCAATTATGTGGTTACTGCCTTTTAACACATATTTGGTATGCTGCTGAATATGTACTTAGCCTTGCTACATTACTTTACTTGGGAGAAGCCAGCAATTGTAATATTCAGTGGAGTCTTACAGAACTAGGGTTGCGATATTAAATTTACATGCTGTTTTCTTAAAGGTATTTTGATGCTGTGCAAGCAAAAGAGCAAAGACGACAGCAAAGGCTGCGAGTGCACACAAGTTATGATGTAGAAAATGGTGAATTCCTTTGCCCTCTTTGTGAATGCTTAAGCAACACTGTCATTCCTCTGCTTCCTCCTCCAAGGAGTTTATTTAACAGGTCAGTTGTGTGTGTGTAAAATTACATACAGATTTAGATATCTAAAGAGAGAGGGGGAAGGGGCGGGAGATATTACCTATGTGTCATATGTATGTACACACCCACATGTACTATATTTCTTTAATTATTCTGTTTGGTTAATTTATGGAGGCAAAATAGCTAGGCCAAGCTGAAGAAGTGGGTGATCTCTTATATTTTGAGCTAAACTTTATATTTTGAAAACCTGGAATATTCAGCCAGTCAGCAGCAGAATTGTGATGCCTAAATGTTGTTGTCAGCTTTGCAGTTGTTAACCGCCCAGAGATGAATGTTTGGGCAGTATATAAATTTGATAAATAAATAAGGATTTCTATTAAGATTTTAAAGTGAACTCTACTGCCCCTTTTGTACACTGGTTAGGAAGAGAAGAGAGAATGTGAAATGAGACAGGAGAAAATCTGGGAGGGATATCTGTTTTATAGGAAGACGATGGGGTCTGCAAAGGCCACTGCCATGCCCCTCACTCACCTGATGCTGAAGTAGCCTGTCTTATCCATGGGCCCCAGCACCAGCAGGCGCTGGGAGACTGTAGTCCAAGACTGAGGAGAGAAAGCAGGAGGCATGGCCTAATATTGAACGTGGGGCGGGGGGACATGTGGTCACATGCAAGGGGGAGAGGGGAAAGAGAGCAGGAGAAAAGGGAAAGGGGTGAAGAGTAGGCAGAGGACACTTAAGTGAAATGAGCAAAGAAAGAAGAGCCAGCGTGGTGTAGTGGCTAGAGTGCTGGACTAGGACCGGGGAGACCCCAGTTCAAATCCCCATTCAGCCATGATACTAGCTGGGTGACTCTGGGCCAGTCACTTCTCTCTCAGCCTAACCTACTTCCCAGGGTTGTTGTGAGGAGAAACTTAAGTATGTAGTACACCGCTCTGGGCTCCTTGGAGGAAGAGTGGGATATAAAATGTAAAATAATAATAATAAGGAAACAAGAGAAGAGGACAATAGAGAAGATGTCAGAGCTGAAGGGGAGGGAGACTAAGGATGTGCCCGAAACATTTCGGAGGCCATTATACAAGCCTTCGAAATGTTTTGGCCACCGGGGCTGTTTCAGATTTCAGAGGTGGTGGGGGAGGGTGCACCTACCCCTCCCGCTGCATTTCTCCAGCCAGTGCTCCGTTGTATCAAAGCCCCTTGGGGTGGCAGCATACCTCCCTGCCGCCCGTTGCCATCCTCGGCCGGAGATAGCTGGAAGTACCGGGCGCATGTGTGCCCGTTGCGTGTGCCTGCATGGCAGATGGGCACACACGCGCTCCTGGTACTTCCGCCCGACTACAGCAACAGGGCAGCAGGGAGGTACACTTCCGCCCCGAGGGGCTTTGATACAACGAAGCGCCGGCCGGGGAAATGAGGCAGGAGGGGGTAAGTGCACCCTCCCACGCCCTTAAGGGAGCACCCCGCCACCTCCAGAACATGGAGGAGCGGTTCCAGGTACATCCCTAAAGGATACTGAGGCATTGAGAGCTGGAGGGGAGATATTGGACCTGAAATAGAGTGCAGAAGACTGAAAGGTCAGAGATGTGCTGAAGGAAGTGAGTGAAAGGAACCAGGATAGAGAGGAAAAGGAAGGTGGCACTGAGTGACCCTCTTTGTTGGCAGGGAAGTAAGGTATTAAGTCAAGGATGGTGGCCCAAACTGGCAATTCATCTACGGTGGTCAAAGTCAGGACAAGCCAAGGATCGAGGCATCATGGTAGGGCTGACATGGTGGTGACCCTCAGAAATCTGTTTACAAGGGGCTATAGAGGGAACGAAGAATGGGTGAAAGTCTCCCTCCTCCTTGGGTGAACAGAGATTCTCAGGATACAACCCAGTGGTGTGTGTGTGATGCAGAAAGCATTTTCTCTTCCTGTTAAGATAATGTTTTATGTTTTCAGGATACCTCTTACAGTTCTAAAATGCAATTGTGTGTGTGTATGTGCGCGCTTGCTTGCTTTGGGTTTGCCCTAGCAAAAACTGCAACAGACTAGTGTGGTAAAGCCTCACGTGGCAAAACCTTAGCGTTGATAGGTAAACATCACTAATCATCTGCTTAACAGTTCAGAGAGCTGCATTAAAGGATTTGCTGGGCCAGAGTAGAATCTATCACACTCAAACTATGTCACGGGGATTAGAGGTTTTCTTCTGTTGAATGCAGGCTTATATATTATGGCCCCAGGAAATGACAATTCTGTTTGCAAAAATTGAGACTAAGTCCATAAAGGAAAGGCCTCTCTACTTGATCCATATGACTGAAGATACTAATGTCATTGTGTTGTCCCCAACTCTGGGATATGACACATTTAAAAAAACAAAAAAACAACAACCCTGCATTTCATTGGTGGAAGTGTGGAGGAAAAATATTACTTTTATAAACATCATTAGGATTAAAATATATTCTGGTATCTGGAGTGTGTTTGGTATCGGGTCCTACTACTGATCATTTTCTTGTTGCTAATCCTATGTAGCTAGTAGAGCTGGGTAAAGCCTTGGAGGCATTTTTGGCTTTGACCCTCCTCTAAACCCATGTGAGCAGTGCCTGCACCCTTGTAAACACCTGTGATGGGGCTGCATGGAAACAATGGGTATCACATCACGCTGCTCCATGCATGAGCCCTTACCATTGAGTGCTGCTGCCATGCAGTTCAGCCCCATTACAGATGTTTACCTGCATGCAGGGGTGTGGGAAGTGCTCAAGCATCCCACATCCTCTTACATAGCATTTCAGCCTGTGGTGGTGCTGTAAAATGGTGAACTGAGAACATCTATCTTTTTTCTTTGACAGGTTAGATTTTTCAAGTCGTCAAAATCTAGCTCAGTGGATAAGAACAATATCTCAGCAAATCAAAGCACTGTGTATGCTTCGCGATCAGGAAAGCGCTAGTAAGTACGATACCTATTAACATAATCACATCTCAGGAAAGGCAGATGAAAACCATTTTGTTGGCTTCCTCTTCACAAAGAGAAGCTTTTCCCTCTGGGTAGTGGATTTTAATTGAGATTGCTGTGATCTTTTCTGCATATAGCAAAATGACTTACAGTTTGCAGCTGTCGTGAGCTGTCATAGCATGTTATGATCAGCATAACACACTGCTAAAATAATATGGTGCTTGGTTAACTTTGCAGGTAACCCCTCTTGTAGTAACTTGGAAAAAATGGATGAACTACAGCTACCTGAAGGGTTTAGACCAGAGTTTCAACCAAAGTATGTATTAGTTGTATTGATCACCAATTAACAATATTGTACAATAGTAACTTGCCTAGGGAGCAAGAAGTTACTGGTTCGAATCCCCACTGGCATGTTTCCAAGACTATGGGAAACATCTATATCGGGCAGCAGTGATATAGGAAGATGCTGAAAAGCATCATCCCATACTATGCAGGAGATGGCAATGGTAAACTTCTCCTGTATTCTACCAAAGAAAACCACATGGCTCTGTGGTTGCCAGGAGTCAACACCAACTTGATGGCACAACTTTACCTTTACAATGTAAATACAGATGGAATTTAGGGCCTTGATTTAACAAAGACTTGAAGCTTGTTCAACCTTGATGGACCAGCAAAATAATTATATGCTGAGCCAAGTAACTGCAAATAATGTACATATTGGGCCAAGTCTAATTATAATGGTGCATATACACGGCAATGCCAGCGGAAGAGAAGCAACTTTCGGAGCCTGGCAAAAAGGCATTGCTAAGGGTTGTGTCACAGGTGGCTGCAGGGGGAGGGAGGAGAGCCCAGAAAAGATGGAGGAAAGTTTGTTCCACATGGTTTCCACCCTGCAACCCAGCCCACATCATTGCTGAGTGTCCCTCTACCCTCAGCAATGCCTTTTTGGCAGGCTCAGGGGGCTGCAGCAGTGCCAAGAGTTGCTTGTGTTAACTTGCTTATGCTGGCATTGCAGTGTATGTGAGCAGTCATTCATAGGTATGTCCTTCATTTTATGGATGGAGCTTAGCTACTATTAACATAGGCATTAGCTATATACGTCCATATATGTGGAGAGAGGGAGAGACACTGTGTAGAATTCTGATACTTTGAACAAAGTTTAAATGTATTTTCACTGCATCAGGCAAAAGGCCATAAAGAAAATTTCAGAATGAACACAATAACGCCCAAATGATGGGGTGGGGTGCAGGGGGAGTGATTAGAAGACTGGAATTTCTTGTTTGGATAAACAAAGCTTGTTGCTTTAATAAAAGCCAGATTGACAACTAAGATGTTGTTTATAAAAGGATAATGAGGTTCTACTGTATGTAAGTGAACAAAATTATCATTTTAACAGAGACACTGACTAGCAAACACATAGCATACCCAAGATTATTTGAAGGAACAATGCAAAGTGATGTGTCTGGATATCTCTAAGTATAGCCATGCTCAAATTCAGATGTAAAAACAAACCATAGTTTGTTTTGAGCACAAGCCTTGGGCTTGCACACTCCCCCTTCCTTTGCATTTAAGGGGAGGTGGTGCAAAGCTTCTGTCTGTGATTTGTTCCAAACTTCAGTTTCCCATCTTGTTTGAACTTGGGAAACTGTGGCTTGTGCAAATCTCCGCTGTTGCATGCAAGCCCAAGATTCATGTTGCTTCATGTTCATAACAGCAAATTAGAATGATGTGTTACCTCTGAACCAGGCCACTGCCACCAAGTCACTAATTTACTTTGTATTGTTGGTCAGAACTGAACTGAACACTTGTTTATTCATTTTGACAAAAGTTACTGCAAAATTGAATATGAGCAAGAGGCATTCTGAACTGTTTTAATATCTCCATAAACCATTATATTCTAATAAAGGTGTCAGATAACCTGGAGTACTTTAATCCAAACAAATTAATAATTTAATGGGTAGCATATACTTGACTTTTTTAGATCTGGAAGTAATAAAGCTCCTATCCAATGCTTACCTTCTGATAATCATATGTTAAAACCTGTGGATAATACTATCTATTCTTCATTTATCTAAGGAATCCATATTCTGAAAACATTAAAGAAATGTTGAAAACATTTGGCACTGCCACATATAAAGTGGGTCTAAAAGTTCATCCCAATGAAGACGATCCCCGTGTACCCATAATGTGTTGGGGCAGTTGTGCATATACAATACAGACAATAGGTAATAAACTTATTTATTCAGTGTGTGGAAGATCAGGGGTGGGGGACGTTTTAATGATGCTGTTCCCCTCTTGCATTTTGGCCAGTTAAGACATCATGTAGAACCAAGATTAAACTCTGACTTTGTGTATTTTCTCATAGCTTTGGGAGCATACACTCCCTGCTCCCTTTTGCATACACACCTCTACGTATTCCACTTTCAGTTGTGGATAAAAACAAGCCAGGGTCTATTGTAATGTCTAGAGTGACTGGTCTTTGCTTATTCTAATCAAAGGGCTTCAGATAGACCGCTTTTGAACTCAAGGTTTGAAACCTGGTTCAGAAAATGGTTTATTTTAAGACTTCTGGATTGTATAAGCTGGGATCAGACATTGTGACCAATCCTGGTTTGTTTCTAACCACAACCAAAAATAAGTACTTCCCAGGCTCACTGCGTGTACCCAGATCTAGCAAGCCGGAGGTAAGAGCTCGAAGAAGGAGCTGTTGAACCAGTAAAGACTGGCTGCAAATAGAGGGGAGCCAGAGCCCCATTCCTGGCTGGAGCCCAGGCTGGCTCTGATCCAAAACAGGTATTTGAACTAGCTTCCCCCTCCTCCTGAGTAAGCCCCTTGGGAGGAGACCCCAAGCAACCAGGTGAACATTTCATCTTATTTATTTATTTAGCAAATTTGTATACAGCCCATTGCCAAAGTCTCTAGGCAGTTTACAACGTTAAAACAAAACCATTTTTTAAAAACTTAAAACATAAAAGTTCAAATTAAAATAACTAAAAACCACCAGATAGCTAAAAAGCTTGGCTGAAGAGATATTTTCTCCGCTGTTTCCTAAATATCAACAGGGATGGAGCAACTCTAATCTCACCAGGAAGTGTGTTCCACACTTCTGGGGCAACTACAGAGAAGGCTCTCCTCTGAGCATCACCAGATGAGCCAGTGGCACCCTCAGACGAACCTCCCCTGAGGTTCATCTTTGGTGTTAGAGTTTGGCCCTGACACAGCATTGCCTTTACTGCTGGAGTCCAGGGGTGATGGCTGGGTTCTAGGAACAGGGCAGACTCCTGGGGTCCCAGGATTGATGGAGGGGGGTGTTCTAGGAAGAGGACACAAGCCTTGCTGGTGGGCACCAGGGCTCCTCCAAGGGGGTGACAAGCTCTGGGGGCTTTGGTTGGGGCTGAGGGTCTCGAATGGCTCCTCCTCTGAGAGAATCTCCTCCAGGATAGAATCAAAGTGGGTCTTGACCCCCCATGCAAAGGAGAGGGGGAAGTGAGGCTAAGAGATGGTGCACAGTTAGCCAAGATTTAATGTTGGCTCTGCATGACATCTGAACTAATTAGCTGTAACTACTATTACTTTTGCCTTCCACAGAACGAATTTTAGCTGATGAAGAAAAACCACTGTTTGGTCACTTACCTTGTCGACAGGTATGATCTAGCAACCACCTTAGTCTAAAGCAGTCAGAAATAGGTGTGCATGGCAAAACTGCAGCTGTAGTTCTTGGTCTTATATAATGATAGGAAACATCTAGCTGTTGTGAGAGAAATTACAAGTAATGCTGGTTAACATTACAGTATAGCAATATTTCATGTGTATTAAATGTGCACTCAAGAAAGATCCCTCGTGCCATTATTTATTACCCCCAAAATTTCAGCATGGAAAATAGTTTTCCACAGAATTGAGTTAACATTAAGTGAGGTGTGGGTGTTTCCCCCTGTTTGTCTATTTCTGTATATGACACTAACTATGGTCTTCTGTTTTAGGATGATTGCCTTACTTCATTAACTAGATTTGCAGCAGCACACTGGACAGTTTCTTCACTTTTGGCAGTACAGGGTCACTTTTGTATGCTTTTATCGTGTAAGTTCAACATCTCAGTAACTATTCTGAATTACAGAAAGACACACACCTGGAGAACAAAATCGTGAAACACTGACTATACTGTGAGCCCTAAGTTATGTTTTTCAAATGAGCATGGTTACCACTGTGCTTGGCTTAGGGAGTTAGGACTAAGTGTAGGTTTATTGGTGCAGTGTGGTTGTGTCTGTTTTTTGAAAACCTTATAATTCAGGAGGATTCTGTGGGAAAGCCCTATTTGAACACACAGTTCTCCATGTTTGGAATCAGCGTGGTGAATGGACTACAAACACTTTTGTTACACTTTTGTTACAGTTTCATAAATGGACTACAAACACTTTGGTTACAGTTTTGTTGTTGTTTGGGGGGGTTGGGGTTGGTATTAGCCCCACAGTAATGTGAGAACTGACCTTTATCCGCAATGTAGGATGGTAGAGTGTTTTCTTGCAGCAAGCTGCATCTTCTGCAGCTTGTTTAAACAGCAAAATAAATCAATCTGCCTGTTCTTAAGATCCAGGTTCTCTGATTATTATGCTAGGGAAATATTATTCCAGAAGCTGATTTTCTGTTCATAGTCCTAGTCCTTTTTGTTAAGGGGCATATGCTTCTAGCTTATTTAAAGCTTTCGCTCTCTCTTGCTCAAAACTGAAAATTGAGACTGTGGCTGTGATTTTATACACACTTGGGAGTAAGCCCCATTGAGTGGGGGACTTCTGAGTAAAAATCCCCCTGCTAACTGGGCAAAGAGGCACCTTTTCACATGGTGATTCTCTTTATTGAGCAGGGGGAGAGTAACTGGCCCTATCCACCCCCAGCACAGTACTTCCAGTGACTGCTGCTGGTGTCTGTCTTATGTTTCTTTTTAGAATGTGAGCCCTTTGGGGACAGGGATCCATCTTATTTGTTTGTTGTTTCTCTTTGTAAACCGCCCTGAGCCATTTTTGGAAGGGCGGTATATCAATCAATCAATCAAACAAACAAACAATAAAAATGCACAGGATTGTGCTGTGTGTAGTCTACACACTTAAACTAATCTTTAACTACTTCATCTTCGAGCAGAAGCAACGTAGGAATGGCCATTGCTTGGAATCCTCAGTCGGAATTCTCATTGCCCTCACAGAACTCTTAAATCTGGGTTGTGATCCAGTAACGTCCATAGAAGTGAGTTCTGTGCCTGTGCGGAGCACTTCAGGTAGAAATCATTAGCTCCTTGCGGCGCCGATCAACCGCCTTTGCATGCTCTTCGTGCCTGCTGATATCGGCAGTTTGGCACCTCCCAGCTCAGTTTCTTTCTGGCCACCAGTGCACTCGATTCTTCAGTGATCTAGGCTCCTCAGAAAGTGTTTTATTGTTGGATATTTGGACTTGACTCGGATTGGACTGGACGTTGTTTACGAACTACCCTTGGAAAGTAAAGTAGTGCTTATTTGTGTTTGACTTGGACTGGCTGGATTATTCTTTGTTTTATGGATGATGGTACTTCAGCGAAGTGTTTGAATTGTGTATGGCCATGGATTGTTTGACTTGATGATACTTGGGATGTCTTTTACGAGCCCCAAGCCTAGAGGGGAAAAAGTCTTTAAGAGGTGCACATACTGCGGAGGGAAGCTCCCCTCCACAGATGGCCACGACCACTGTCTCCTTTGTCAGGGAGAGGGGCATAATGCCACTCCGTGCCTCGTTTGCTGCTCATTCTCTAAATAAACTTTGAAAAATAGGGCTGCGCGTTTGAAGGTGGTTTGCTGGAGGAAGCTATGATTCCAGGGAGAGTTTTGAAGTTTCTGGTTTTGATGGCTGCGGTATCAAAATCGGCATCGGGGACTGCAATGCAAACACAGTCTAATTCCCCGAAGCCTGGGCCATTGACATTGAAAGGCTCACCATTTAAAGAGCTACAAGTGCCTGAGAGGCGTTCATCTCTCCACCGGGAGGATTAAAAGCAGAGGCGAGAGGATCAGTTGGGCTCCCCACCCCTTAAGAAACATAGAGAGAAAAGTAATCAGAAAGAGGGGAGTCTGTCGCCGCCCAGCACTATGACCCCTTCTCCATCTGGCTTACAATGTCTGGCAAATCCTTCGCCATTACAATGCCTGATGAACCCCTCACCATCCAAATCGGTGCCTGAACAGGGAAGGACTCCTATTGTGTCAGATTCTACACCTCGATTCTACACCACGGCAATCCCCATCGACGCCGAGGACTCTGATGTCTACATTGATGAGGTGGGAGCACCATTGGCCTGTAGTATTCTACGTTGATGCCAAGGCTGTCTTCAATCCCGAAACAGCCCAGAATATCTTCTTAATGTTGGAATTGCGGGGAGAGCACTCCTTCAGCGTGAATGTTTCGAGGTTTCTTGAGCCAAGGTCTCAACATTGAGGAAGAGGATTTATCCAAGATACCAAAGACTCCTTCCATGACCCCATTCCATTCTGGGGTGTCAATGGCAGGCCTGTTGCCTGTGGGTGGATAGGGTGACATGTCTACAAATTCCTCCCCAATTCGTCCCAATGATTATGCAGAATTTAAAAAGTGGAAGGCACATAGGATGCGAATGGAACTAGTACAGGCTGCAACACAGATGACACCCCCAAGGGTGAGACTCAGGTTCAGGCTGCTACCCAAATGACGCCGCCAAGGATTGTGATTCAGGAGACAGTGCAGATTGCAACACAAATGTCACCCCCTGAGGGTGGTGAATCACTATGCTATGCAAACCTCTGTCCCAGCACCGGTTGAACAGCAGACTATAAGAGTGTCCCATCTAAATCAAGACCCAAACTGTTCAGCTGGTGGCTCTGAAGCCGCTGCGAAAGACTTCAATGTTGACAGAGACGTGTACAGAATGTGATGCAGGCAGATCAGTGTGCATGGCAGGTACACAAACATCGTCTCAGAAGACACCCAAGGCTGCTGCGGGCTCGCAAGCCAGTAAAAGTGTTAGTACCCGTTCATCTTTGGAGAAGCCTAGTGCATGTTCTGCAGATCCAACATCCTCAGAGGATGACTACGAATCTGACGACTCAGATACACAGAATCAACAGGTCATAACTCAGACCCAAAAGATGACGTTCCAACATAGGAACGTCCAACTTCTATATCTCCAACTGAGGAAAAGAAATCTTATCATCTCCAGATTGCTGAAATGGCGGATGTGCTTGGTCTCAACTGGGAACAAAAGGCTAGTGATCCTGCTGTCTACAATCTTATGAAGAAGTAAAATGTGGCTCAACTGGTGTATTTACCAATGTTTCCTGTGATAACAAAGGTGGCTAAGTCAGCTTGGCAGGTACTACACACATCCATTCCAACTTCTAAGAGGCTTGAGACTCTGTACAAGATACAGGAAGATAAGAATGGTTACTTACTAAAACATCCTACCCTGAATTCTTTAGTTATTGCCTGTGCATCCTCGTCAAAGAATTCACGGTGTCATACCACACCAGCTGACAAGGAGAGTAGAACATGGGATGTTCTGGGATGCAAGACATAGGCTACTGCATGGCGTGTTTGTCTAAGTATACGCATCAAGAGAAAGATAATGTGACACCAGAGGAGTTCCAAAAGAAATATTCTGAAGTGTTTGCAAAGACATCAGCGACAAGACAGCAGTTAAGTAACGCTAAGCATTTAGTGGAGACAGTCTCACTCATTAGCGTCAGCGATTTTGCTAAGTAGACATGCTTGACAACCACCTTACAACCGGATATGAAAGAAAAGATTGAGGCCCTGCAATTTGATGGCAAGGGTCTGTTCTGCGATGACACCGATTTCACCATAGAAAAGTGGAAAAAATCCAAGTACACAGCAAAGACCTTTACGTCCACGGCAGCTACCTTTTACTGCTTCTAGGTAGCAACCTTATGGCCGTAGGCAAAACACATACCATCAGAGCAACCAGAAGGAATTCCGCAGACCCTTCCCAAGATATAACAAAAAGCCATACAACCAAAAAAGGAATGGCAACCTGGGAGCACCCTGGGAGCAGTAAGGTTCCACAGCAACAAAAAGAACATCTTTTATTGCATTGTAAGCCCACATGTACAACCACTACTGGAGCAGACAACACCTTCTTCCTCAACAGCAATGACATCCCCATCATCTGTGACGTCTCTACCATCTACAACAAACATCAGTGCTGGTCACAACATCACAACATTCATGCACAAGCATGGCACCAGATAACATCAGACCAGTGGGTTCTCCAAATAGTCCAGACCAGTTACACCATCGAGTTCAAAACATTGCTGGAGTACATGGGAGTGAAATACATACCACCAACAACAGCCTTGATGGAAGAGGTGGAAACGCTGCTTGGAAAAGAGGCTATCTCTCCTGTACAGTGGGCAACCAGACGCGGGGGATTCTACTCCTGGTACTTTCAAATTCCAAAACGGGATGGGGGCATTTTTCTTATAATGGACCTGTAGTGGCTGACCCTGTACGTTAATGTGAGAAAGTTCTGAATGATTATGTTGCAAGCTATCCTACCTCTTCTACAGGAGGAGGTGTGGGTTGTGGTGTTGGACCTCAAGGATGCATATTTTCACATCAGCACACAGGACAGTCACAGGAAACATCTAAAATTCACTGTGGGTCAGAACATTTATCAGTACAACGTGCTACCTTTCGGTCTGGCAATAAAACCAAGAGTTTTTACCAAACACATGGCTGAGGTGGTGGCACATTTACCCACACGGGGTGACGGTGTATTCTTTTGTCGACGATTGGCCGATAACAGCAAGAACAAAAGACAAGTTATGTTCACAGATCACATGTATAAAGGTGCTTCTGGAAATGTTGGCCATTCAAATCAATTGGAAAAAGTCACATTTTTGACATTCTCCAACAGACTATCATACATAGGTGCAGTACTGGACATGGATCGGCAGAGAGTGTACCTGTCAGAAGAACTGTTCCAGAAAATAAGGAAATTGGTGCTGGCATTGCAGTTGCATCCAGTACAATGGGCACACACAGTCCAGGTGCTGACAGGCCTAATAGCCTCATGTACCATCACAGAGGCTGAGGATGCGGAAATTGCAGCAGTGGTATCTGTCGGCTTTCTGGCTGAATGTGGACAGCCAGAACCTTCTTCTACACCTGCTGGACATGGTGCTGAGATTGCTAGTAAGGTGGACAAAAGAGGAAAATCTTCTGGCAGGCGCTCCATTCAAAATTACAGTACCAGAAGTCTCAATAACAGATTCCTCTCTCACAGGTTGGGGAGTTCATATGTCTGGACTTGGAGGCACAAGGGCTCTGGACCCCAACTCTAACATAAACATCCTGGAGTTGCTTGCAGCCTCTCAGGCGATAAAGTCATTTAAGGGACATCTGCTCAGAAAGACAGTTCAACTGCAGATGGACAATACAACGGCAATAGCAGATGTGAACAAACAAGTGGGGGGGGGGATGGTGTTCCACTCCCTCTGCGATTTAAGCCACCAGATATGGAACTGGTGCATTCCACGGAAGATTCATCTGGTTGCTATACACATACGAGGGATAAACAATACCCTAGCGGATGCCTTGAGCAGGTCTCAGGAGCTCCTTCAACAACACAAATGGGAGTGAAATGCAGCTTGCCTAACAGGACTATTCAAGTCTTGGGAAAAGTCCACAGTAGACCTATTTGCAATGGAAGAGAATGAGACATGCAGTCAATATTGCTCAAGAGCAGGGCTGGGAGAGCAATCGAAGGGCAATGCATTCCAGTACCTGCGGACACGCAATTGATTCTATTCCCCCAGTATCCTCAACAGAGCGGTGGCGAAAATATTACAGGACGGTACTCAGTGCATACTAATAACTCCTTGGTGGCCAAGGCAGCCATGGTTTCAGCAAGTACTCAAACTGTCAGCAGGAGAGCATGTACAGCTAAAGCAAACAATGGCTCCTTCTAATTCAAGAGCAGGGCTGCCTCTTGCACCCAAACCTTCAAACATTAAGGCTTATGGTGTGGAGGATAAACATTAGACAACATTCTGCTGAATGACAAAAAGGCATCTACAGGGGAAAACTATAATGCAAAATGGAAACATTTCAAAGTGCATGCAGAGGCCAAGGCTTTAAAGCCCGGGATGCTTCCATATGAGACAACTTGTGTTATTTTTCAACACTGAAGTTGGGAGGCTTATGAATGATGAATAATGAATCCTCTCTAATAAAATGCTTGGTGTCCGTCCATGGACGGACACCAAGCGTGCATTCGTGCCTCACCTGTTCTGGGCATGCGCGGAGCGCATGCCCAGAACAGAGCTGGGAGACACGACCGCCAGCACCCAGCGGCCATCTTGGGCGGACAGAAGCAGCCGCCCCGAAGAAGCCGGGTAAGCACCGGCGGGGAACACTGGCAGAGGCGGCGGTGCGGCCCAGGCCTAGCCGCGCCGCCGAAGCCGGGTGGGGGGAAGAGGCGGCGGGAGAAGCCGGCCGAGGCGGTGGCAGAGCCGCAGCCGAGGCCTGGCGCCGCCGTCGGAGCCAGGAGGGAGGGAGGAAAAAATGCAGCCACGGCCGACGCCGCCGACCTACCACCCTCCCTCCCAACTGCCAAGCCCACCTTACCCCGGCCTGTGTCAGTTGGGCGCAGATAGACCTTAAATTCAGAGGCAGAGAGGAGCTCGCAAGCAGAGCTCCTCTCTGTGCAAAGCCTCTTCCCCAAATGGCGTTTTGGGCGCAAAGGACGCCTACTGCGTCCTTTACGTCCATGCTGCCAGTTCTGGCACAGCCTTTGCACAGAGAGGAGCTCTATTTGCAAGCTCCTCTCTGCCTCTGAAATTAAGGATTATCTTCGCCCGACTGACACAGGCCGGGGTAAGGTGGGCTCGGCAGTTGGGAGGGAGGGTGGTAGGTCGGCGGCGTCGGCCGTGGCTGCATTTTTTAAAAGGATTTCTAGGGCCACCGCTCCACCCCCGGTCCCGGCCTCAGAAAAGTATTAAAAAACAAAACAAAAAAACAAAACCCTAAAAGGCGTGAGAGAAAGCTAGCGCCCGTTATCATAACGGGCTTAAAAATACTAGTAATGAATAATGAATCTGTACCTGCCAGTACACAGACCAATGGATAGGTGGAGTCTCTCCTTGGTCTTGTCTGCCTTGACAGAAAACCCATTTGAACCGATGGCAACGGCAATGCTTGGAATTGTAACATTAAAGACAGTATTTCTGATTGCCATTACAGTGGCAGAAAGGGTGAGTGAGCTCACTGCTTTACACATAGATGAACAGTACACTAAAATTCATGATAAGGTCGTCATGCGGTTAGATCCAGAGTTTAGACCTAAGGTTGTCTCAGACTTCCACATTAACAAGGATATTGTGTTACCCACCTTTTTCTAGAGCCCAGAAACACCTCTGGAACGGGCAATGCACAGCCTTGATGTACGGCAGGCTCTTCTATTTGCAACGAATGTCTGCAATAAGGAACACAAGACTACTATTGGTCACTTATAAGCAAAAGGATGGGGGACGTCAAAGACTCCCTCATTGGCTTGTGCAGACGATCTACCTGGCATACAAAGTGCAAAAGGTAGATCCTCCTAAAGCGGTAAAGGCTCACCCTATGAGGCCATTTGCATCCTCAGCAGTGCATTTATCAGATATAAAATTCAAGGACATATGCATGGCTGCAACGTGGGTGTCAGAAGAGACGTTTGTGAAACACTATGCGGTGGGCCTCCTCTCTACAGCAGCAGCAAATCTTGAGAGGGGTGTACTCAAGTGAGTTTTGCAGTAACTAGCTGCTCCCACCTCCAGGAGTAGTAAAGCTCGTGAGTCACCCACTTTTATGGATGTTACACGTTCACAACCCAGATAAACAGGTTGCTTACCTGTAACAGGTGATCTGGTAGTGATCCAGTAACATTCATAAAACCCTCCCATCCATCCCTGCAACAGCTACTGCAAACATATAGTCTATCTACACAGGATACAGCAAACGGTTGCATTGGAGCGGCCAACAAGAAACTGAGCTGTGAGGCACCAAACCGCCAATATGAGCAGACGCGAAGCATGCACAGAGCTGGTTGATCAATGCTGCGAGGAACTAATGATTTCTACCCAATGTGTTCTGCACAGGCACAGAACCCACGCTTATGAATGTTACCGGATCACTGCCAGATCACCTGTTACAGATAAGCAACCTGTTTTTCCCAGGGTACCTTGTGGAAAGCCACGAAGCAGCATTAACCAGGCCATTGGACCCGCTAATGTGCTATCTTATCTGACTGGCAGCAGCTCTCCAGGTTTCTAGTAGACGTCTTTCCCAGCCCATCACTCGACAACTTTTCAACTGGAGGTGCTCAGGAATGAATCTGTATCTTTTGATCAGGGCTGCACTACTTTGGTCACCGGACTACAGCTCCCTTAATTCTCAGCCACAGTGACTGATAGTCAGGGATTAAAGGAGTTATAAGCCAACAACTACTGAGGGCCAAAATTGTGTAGCCCTGTTTAAGATGCAAAGCATTACGCTCTACTGGTGAGCTATGGCCCTTTTTAAACCAGACTTAGCTTCATGGTAACTGTGGACCGCTTTTAGTGCCCACTTCAAATTCGTTAATACTATTCTGAAGCTCAGGTGTAATAACATAATTGGCTATTAAACAGTCTATTATTTCAGAAGTTAAATATAGACTATTAATGTTGGTTAATAACTGTTTTGTGTCTTTACATATTCAGCACTGGTGCCTAATGAAAAAAATGGGAATCCTACCTGCATTCTTGACATGGACATGTTTCATTTGTTGGTGAGTATCTGATGAATTCTAACAGTGCTGCAGTGGCACATTTTGTAACATTTAGAAAGAAAGCATTGCATGCTAGAAATATTTATTAAATGTAGCAAAAGATGTACTAAAAATTCACTCTGGCCTTTTAAATTTAAATTTTAAATTTTAAAAATGTTTTTATCTGATTGTAACTGATTTTTTTTAAAATTTAAATTGTTTTTGTATTGTATTTTGTATCCCCTCCCCTTTTTTTAGTCTGTTATGATTTAACGTGTGTTCTTATCTCATGTTTTAATGATGTGTTGTAAGCTGCCCAAAGAACAATTTGTTATGGGGTGGCTAACAAATAAAGTTGGTTATTATTATTATTTATTATTAAAAAATCCAAATACCTCTTGAGAGCTTGCAGGTGGTCAGTGTTGAGGGAAACCTAGTGCATGTGATATTCTCCCTTTTGTTTGAAGAGTAGATCATTCGTGATATATTCAAAATTAGACTTACTGCGTTTGCTGGGGAGAACGGTTTCTCGGTATTTGATCAAGCAGGTACAAATGGGGATGGTGAAAAAACAGTAATCTTACACCTTTTCTCTCCCCACTCCCACAATGTACAGGTATGTTTGGTGCTCTCTTTCCCTGCTGTACACTGTCAGGACTTTTCAGGAGTTAGTCTTGGTACTGGAGATATTCATATCTTCCACCTCGTCACTATGGCACATATTGTACAAATCATACTTACCTCGTCTACAGGTAATACATTCTGTCATTTTGTGTTTGTGAAAGGGAGAGAGGGAAGGGAAATTATTAGGATATACAGTTTTGAGATCTTAGCATGGCTTTATATTTTTTTTAAGGCTTTCAGTGAGACACTAATTTAAAAAGTAAAGTTGATAGTGGTAACCTAAAGAAATGATGTATGAATTCTTGATGTACATGTCCTTTCCTTGTCCCTGTTTGTTAATGTACAGAACACAAACATAGCACAGATTCTTGGGAGATAGCGACTACAAAATGTGTTTAGATGGTTGTTAAAATACTGATAAATATTCATTATACAGTAATAACAAAGGGGATGATTCACTCTGTGCCCTGTGTGCACCATTGGTGTATGCAAGCCTCTAGCAGGCATAGCTCTCCATAAGTGGAGAGGGAATGTGGCACTTAGGAGCAGCACATGCAGGAGGGGAGTTTCGGGGAAGCACTAGATTGAGAGCGGAGTATAGCCCTTTTCACATGTTATGTTCAGCACTTGTACCATCTGTGAACACTGGTACAGAACTGTAGATAGGTACCGTTTTTCACATCTTATATTGAACACAGGTACAGCAGTATACTCTCTATCTGTACCATGCATTTGAGGGACCTGTACCAAGATTCAGTTTTGAAATGAGCACAGGTGCATTCATTCATGCAGAAAGGTGTGCGTGTGCCCATATATCTGAATGCAGGTACAACATCATGTCTGAATAGGGTTTATGTGTCTAAGAAATGTAGTCCAGTTGTGTTTTCTTCAAACAAAAGACATTGTTCCAGTGTACTTTTTCTTGATCCCACAAGTTTGTTTAGTGTAGATCAGCAAACTTGTCAAATTGTGGAGAGTTCTGTAGTCCTATGCTTCACAACTGTACTCAATACACCTAGATTTAGAGGAGTGGCAACTTTTTTGTTTGCTGTTTCAGAAGAAAATAGTATGGACCAAGAAAATCCTACTGGTGAAGAAGAAGCAGTCCTTGCATTGTATAAATGTCTTGGCCAGTATACAGGAAGGTAAACAGATAGCCTTTCAATCTATTTTTCCCTTTCACTTGCCTTCCCCCACCTGACTATATGAAACTTGCTTTCATAACATCACAAGGTGAGAACACTTCTCCAGGTGGGCCCTCTTTTGAACTTCCTAGACCACACGGAGCAGGCCCACATGGGAGTAGGTGCTCTTTCAGGTATCTTGGTTCTGGACCATTTAGGGCTTTGCTTGGAAGCTAGTGCAGTTTAAGCACAGGGGATATGTATTTGCTGTAGCAGCTTCTGCTAGTAATCTGGCTGCCATATTCTGGACCAGCAAATGTTCCCAAACACCTTCAAAGGCAGCCCATTTAGAGCCTGTTACAGAAATCCAATTGCAAAAATGAACAAATCATGTATCAAGGTGACCAAATCCCTGTACTCCTGAGAGGGCACATTTGGTGAAGCAGTTGAAACTGGTAAAAAAGACTCCTGGCCACAGATACCACCTGAGTAGATTAGGCAGTAGAACTGGATCCAGGAGAACCTCCAAACTGTACAACTTTCTGAATTTTTTGGTGAACTGCCTAGAGCCTTTTGGAGTTGGGCGGTATATAAAATAAATTCCTGTGTTCCACCATGGGGTCTCTGGCTAATCCTAGCTATATTCTATATGATCCTATGCATTGTAAAACTAGTGTACCTCTCTTTTTTGAGGTAATTCTTTTATAAAGTTTCTATCCTGCGTTTCTTCCTTCCCTTGACCCCCATTAGATTTCCTTGACTTTTGTAGAGAAGAGGATTCACAACCTAACTTGAATCTGTTTTTACTCAGTAGTGTCATAAAAGGAAGTCTTTTGTTCTAAAACATTAATGGTTTTGTACAGAAGGGAATGATGGATTTGTATTATGACAAATAAGCATGTCTGAGATACCGTAGAGGAGTTAAATGCTCTTCTGGGACTGAAAAGGCAGATGAGGAGTTAATTCTTTGTCTTTATTCTGTCACAAGGAAAAACTCTTAAGTAAAATATTTCCTTGCCTAGGCACCTGCTTAACAAATGGTATCCAGAATAAATAAAAAATAATGGGTACCCTGTAGAGATGGACGTATGGGCTCAAATCTGGACTGGATACGAGCCGCCCCAGGCAGCTTGGGCTTGATTGAGCCTGAGCTGGGGTCCAGTCTGGCTGTCAAGCTGGCTCAACGGGGTTACTTGCAAAGGGGAATCCTTGCCGGATTAAATCCTTTGCTTAAATCCTTGCCGGATTTAAGCACCTCCCCGGTTGGCCGTGCTGTGGCCTGTTACCAGCCTCTGCATGTGTGCATGTGCAGAACCCCGAAACAGGCTGTGCAGCGCACTTGCCCAATCATTTGGAAGGCCAGCAGGGCGGTGAAAGGAGCCCCTGCTGCCACCTCCATTGCTGCCAAAGCCATGGCGCTGTCATCACAGCCCGAAACAGGCCGCAGCGTCACTTGGGAAGCTGGCAGGGGGCGGTGAAAAGAGCCCCTGCTGTTCCCGACATCTTACCTTTTCCTTGCGGGATTCCCCTTTACAAGTATCCCCATCAAACTGGTTTGCCGGGGTGGGTGGGGCTTGGCTCGTCCCCCATTCCCAGACTGGCTCCTGGTCCCGGTTCAAGGGTGAGCCTTTGAGCTGAGTCACATCCCTAGTACCATGTATAGCTATTTAACATTTACTTTTTTCTTATTTGTAAAAAGTAATCTAACTTTATTTTAGTGCCTTGAAAGAAATTTCCTCTGGATGGCATCTGTGGAGAAGTATAAAAGCTGGAATAATGCCTTTTTTGAGGTGCTCTGCTATGTTCTTCCACTATTTAAATGGTGTTCCAGTACCATCAGAATTACAAGGTATTGAATAAATGAACCACACTGGTGCAGTATTATAAACATGAATTTCTTGTAAAATCTAATATAAATGCTAAAGAATTGTATGTTGCTATTATGTATCATACATCTTTCTTATTTGTCAGGGAAACTTAAGTGTATATATTGTAATTATATGAAAAATTTAACACTGAATAATTTAAAAGTAGAGATAGGTTGCAGTAGAAGACAACTTGTAAAATATTTAAAATTTTTAATATAGAGAGTTGGAACTAGAAAAAAGGACCTTGTGAAACACCTATAGATAACTTCATGTACAGCACATAAAAAGTTAGATATACTGGCTGACATACTGCACAAGAATACGTCAGCCTAGTAATGTTGCATTTGTGCAATTTGCATAAATGCAAATTGTAAATTGGATTACATTAGAGTAAGCGCATTATTTCCAATGAGCTTGCTCACATGTAAATTGCACAAATGCACCGTTACTAGGCTTAACATACTGTTGCCAGAGTTAGCTTAATTTTTTTTCAGTAATCCATTCAGCTAACCTCATTTTCTCTGTAGTAGTCACATACAGTTTTTCAGAATTTTTTTTCAGATTGTTTATAATATACAGGTGGATCTCCTTATCCGCGTTTTTGCGTATCCATAGTTGGGAAAGGTGGGAAAATCACACCCACCTTCGGCATACGTGAAAAAAGAACCACGTTGACCTCGTGTATCTGTGGGTTGGGGATTGCCAGAAATGAGTGTGGAGATCATTTCCCGCCACTATTTTAGGAATTGGAGCCACAAATGGCTCCCATTTAAAAAACAAACAAAAAAACCCCATGGTTTTTGGCTGATTTTCGGCCACTTTAGAGGCACAGTGCCACCTTTAGAGGTGACGGGGGAGCAGCAGAGACTGGCATGGCACTCCCCCCACCCCATAAAAATCGGCTGTTTTCTGGCCAAAAATGGCTGACCAAGAACCTAACCCCCACGATCCCATAGGGATCAATGATTCAATATTTGCAGTTCTGATATCCGCAGTAGAGTCACAGAACGGAACCCCCGCAAATATTGTGGTCCACCTGTAACTATGATTTTGTATGAGAGCTGGTGTAATGCAGTGACTGAGCTGCCAGTTGAGGACTTCGCTGGTCTGAATCTCACCTCTGCAGTGGACGCAGTCGGTGGTCTTAGGCAAACCACTCACAGAAGATGGCTTGTGCTGCTCTAGATGTTGCCCTGTGTATTTGTATGGGGGGGGAACCCATATATATTTATATGGAGTTTCTTATACATATGTAAAAACTAATGCTTGCTAATTGTTTTTCTAACTTTGCAGTAAGTGAGGCAAACCAATTTGAACACTTGTGTAGTTATCTCTCCTTGCCAAACAACCTCATCTGCCTTTTTCAAGAAAACAGCAAAATTACAAATACCTTAATAGAAAGGTAGGAACATTGTTCATTATTCCAGCTCAAATATATGTACTGAATAAATCTTGCGAAGTGTGTGTCAGAGACAGGCAGAGACACCACATACAGTCAGGCAAGCAACGCATGCATCTGGAAACAAAGACTAATGGCCAAGCATTCTGAAGTACTATGCAAGTTGACAAACATGTTAGGGTCATGCACTGCAATTGCGGCACCTGTACCTCTGGTGTTGTGCCAGGCATTACAAGCTGACCCCAGCATGTTGTGCCGCATAGCAGATTTGGTCAGCACTGCTTTTCCACTGATGATTCACCCAGTGTGGGAAGCAACCAAATGAAGAGAAATGGGTGTGTAGGGAGGGGAGGGGTGACTAACCCCCATCCTAAGGTAACTTTTTCCATTGTGGAGATAGCTGTGCACCACCATTTACACAATAGCTTTACGACTTTTACCAATGGCATTGCAATGGGAGACCTCATGGCAAAGTGGATTTTCCCCACTTCCCAAGTGTTTTGTGCTGATGTTGGAATATTAGGTGAGCCACTTTGCGATAGAGGTCTTGGGAGCATCTGCCTCATGCAGCGATGAGCTCTCCCCATCTAGAGGTTTTCAAACAGAGGCTTGACAGACATCTGTCAAATAAGCTGTGTAGCAGTTTCCTGCTCTGAGCAGGGGGTTGGATTAGAGGCCCTCCAAGGTCCCTTCCAGCTTGAAAATTCTACTAGCCGACCCTACACAGAACACCTGTGCGCTCTTTGGGGCCAGCGGTTCCCTCTCCCCCCCTTCTGCCCCAGTCTCTGCTTCTGGGCCCAGCCGCCTCTCCTCCCCACCACCACTTCTCCCTCCCCTTTCTTTCCCCCCTCCTGGGCCTTGCCTCCGGGCTGGGCCCGCCACCACCACAGCAACCAATCCTCCTTGGTGTGCCTCAGCCAATCAGGCGCCTCTGCCACCCAGCCAATCAGCTGGGCGCTGGGACGCACTTTCCAAGGCACACCCAGGAGAATTAATATAATAGATGATCCTGTGTTTTTTCGTAGAGTATTTTAATTATGTTGAATCATGCACTTCTTGCTTGATTGCTATGGGACTGAAAGTTAAAGCATTCCCCCCCCCCTTTCTGTTGAAGCTGGTGTAGTACTGATGAAATAAAAAGATACCTGCAAGGTCAGAGACAAGCCATAAGGTAAGTAAAATATTTCCTCAATGTGTGGTTCTTTCCACATATTGTCTGCTGAAGATTCAAGGCTGTGTTTAGGAAAGAATACATTAGGGATGTGCATGGAACCGGTGGGGGGTCGTCTGAAGGCGGGAGGGGGGCATACCTTTTAAGGGTGAGGGAGGGTGCCCTTACCCCTCCTGCCACATTTCCCCCACCAGTGCTCCATTTAAATGTCTCTGTCGGGTCAGCAGTCAATCTCCCTGCCAACCTCAGCTGGAAGTAAACAGAAATACCCGGCACGCATGCACGTCCTTTGAACCGGTTCCCTCACTCATTCATACATTCTGTCACTCATTTATTTTTATTTATTATTTCTTACCATTTCTATACCTCCCCATACAAAAAGGTTCCTGGGTGGTTCACAACTCATGCTGATTACATACACAAGTAATAATTGTATATTTTTACTATGATCTAGTGCCTGTCATTCTGTTGATATTCCTCCCTCCCAAGCTCTGCTGTTGGTTCAGGCTCTTTCCCCACTAACCACATGGAGGAGAGGGGGTTGTCAGGCACCTGTTTCCTTCCTCTTCTGGTTCTCTCCTCTTCAGCTGGACTCCTCTCTCGGAGTTCAAGCCATTCCTGCCGAGCTGCTTCCTCCTTCCAGCCATACCCTGCCTTGGCACAGCCTCAGTGGCATTGCCTCCAGAGCCTGCCCTCACCCCTCCCAGCAGGTCTTCTGCTCCCCTGTCTCCACCAGAGCCAGGTAAAGATGGGCCCCTTGCACCCTTGTCCACCATGAATTCTTTTCTTCAATTCTGGATCTATAAAATCGGGATCACAATGAACTACCTCACAGCATTGTCACTGTAAGGAGAAAGAAAATAGTAAAGCACTTTGAAAATTACACTGTGCTGAATAGAAATGTGGGCTGCCATGGGAACCTTCCTGCTGACAAGATCATTCAAAAATGCACTATGGGTTAGTCTACATCATATTTAAAAGGATTGCGTCTCTCAAAGAGGAATATGGAAGATAGCAATAGCAATAGCACTTACATTTATATACCGCTCTATAGCCGAAGCTCTCTAAGCGGTTTACAGTGATTTAGCATATTGCCCCCAACATTCTGGGTACTCATTTTACCGACCTCGGAAGGATGGAAGGCTGAGTCAACCTTGAGCCCCTGGTCAGGATCGAACTTGTAACCTTCTGGTTACAGGGCGGCAGTTTTACCACTGCGCCTCCAGGGGCTCTTTATCATTTAGTTTGTAGTTTTACATTAGTTTAGTTAATGTATTTGTGCTGTTAAACTTTGTCTAGGTTAAGAACCTTAGCTGTAATTAGTGGTCAATGTAACTTACTGAATTAGATTAAGCTTTACGTGCAAGCTTGAAATGATTTCTGTTCATTATTTGTTCTTTTGTTTCATTTTAGCTATCCACGAGAATCCAACAAATTAATAGACCTTCCTGATGATTACAGCTGCCTCATTAATCAAGCATCTAACTTTTCGTAAGTCATGCAATTGATTATGAGAATGTTGATTTTTACAAGTATCTAAATCTGGGCTTAATAGTAGGATATAAACTTTGCCATGTATAAGGTGTTAGCAGCAGAACTTGGACCTCTGAGTCTCTATAGAGTTGCTGCCACTCAGAGTATATTATACTGGGTTAGCTGGACCATTGGCTCAGTATACAGTAATTCCATGTTTAACCTCAGAATTCCTTAAAACTGTAACAAATGCTTAGTGATTTGAGCCCACTTCTATATATTTACACACACTAAGGGCTAATTTAAGGGCTAATTTAAGGGCTAATTTAAGTGCCTTCTTCAACGTAATCCCCACCACACATTAAGGTCATCTGAGGAGGTTCGTCTCCAGTTACCACCAGCTCGTCTGGTGGCGACTCAGGGGCGGGCCTTCTCTATAGCTGCTCCGGGGCTGTGGAATGTGCTCCCTGCGGAAATCTGCAATTTGAATTCTCTATTAGCCTTCAGGAGAGCTCTTAAAACATATTTGTTTGCCCTGGCTTTCCAGGGTTTTTAAATCTGTTTTAATATTCTAACCTGATTTGGGGGCTTTTAATCACTGTAATTGTTTAACTGTTGTTTTAAAATGTTTTTAAATTGTTAATTGTTGTTATATTGGTTTTAATTAGTTTTAGCTCTTTATTGTTTGAGTGGTTTGTTTTAATTGTAAACTGCCCTGAGCCGTTTTGGAAGGGCGGTATATAAATCAAATCAATCAGTCAATCAATCATTTGGACTGTACCTCCCCAACCCACTCAGTTAAAAGGGGAATGTGCGAATACGTGCCCATTGTCACATGTTTCGCAGTCCCTGACCCTGATGCCCTTCCAGCACATCCTTTTATTGCATGTGGGTCTGTTCATCCAAATGGCTGCTTTATAAGTGCTCCAAATACTAGTCTAAAATGCTATTTGAAGCACTGTAGCGGAGCCATTCAGATTAACAGGGCCTCCCTACCCACAGTAAGGGGCATCAAGGCATTGTGAAAGATGCCACAGTGAGTGTGCACTTAGCATGCTCCCCTCCTCATTCTCTGGGCCAGGGAGGTGCTAGCCAGCCCAGTCCTGATGTTTTCTGTCCTTGAATCGTGAGTGAGATTTCAATACACTGACCAGATTTCCTGTTCCTCACAAAGATGTCCAAAGTCAGGTGGTGATAAAAGCAGAGCACCAACATTGTGCCTTGTATGTGGGACCATGCTGTGTTCCCAGAGTTACTGCTGTCAAACAGAATTAGAAGGAGAAGATGTTGGAGCCTGTACTGCACATACATATACCTGCGGCTCTGGAGTGGGAATTTTTCTCAGGTAAAGGAATGGCTGCATTTTCAGTAAATGGTCATACTGTGTCAGAAGAGAATAAATGATATTATCCCCTTTAATGGACTTCACTGTGCACCCACTGAAAAGGGGAGAGAAGGCTGTGATGTTATGAAATGCCTCCATCTGCCTGTAATGAACTCCAACCCTCCAGAAACCACTGGAGTTAGCAGAATTTTGGATAAAATGCAAACACAATTTCACTGACTGGGCTGTTGTCTCTATGTGTTCCTTTTTCAGAGTACGGGAGTGTCAAGTGCTATTCCTAGCTGGTAAAACAAAGGGCTGCTTTTATGCTCCTCCCTACCTTGATGACTATGGAGAGACAGATCAGGGACTCAGGTAGTTTTTCTAACTTCCTATTTTCAATCCTACATAAAGATATGCATTTGCAAAAATGGAAGTCATTTTTAGCTTTTAGTGGCCAGCAAGAAGCCACCTAATGGCGCAGCAGGGAAGTAATGTGCCTAGGGAGCAAAAGGTTGCTGGTTCAAATCCCCACCTGTATCGGGCAGCAGCGATATAGGAAGATGCTGAATAAATATCATTTATTCTCATCATCTCATACTGCGCAGGAGGAGGCAATGGTAAACCCCTCCTTTATTCTACCAAAGAAAGCCACAGGGCTCTGTGGGCACCAGGATGGCAAGGATTGTCATGTCTTCTATATGCCAAATGTGTATAGAATTATCTATCCGTAGGGATCTCAGAAGTACTGATGAATCTAGTCCTAATGGCTGTGGGAAATTGCTTAGTGTAACCTTGATTGCAAATTCTAAATAAGCTGGATTACACATCAGTTTTAGGTGATGATGGTACAGGGAATCTTGCTTTGGCCAAAGGCGGCTCAGGGGTGTTTGTGCGCGTGTGTGGCAATAACCCCCTGAGGCAAGTAGTTTGCCCCCCCCTTTCTAGTTCTAATCTAATTAGAAACAGAAATATTAGAATATGTACAGGTGAAACTCAAAAAATTAGAATATCGTGCAAAAGTTCATTAATTTCAGTAATGCAAATTAAAAGGTGAAACTGATATATGAAATAGACACATTACATGCAAAGCGAGATAAGTCAAGCCTTAATTTGTTATAATTGTGATGATCATGGCGTACAGCTCATGAGAACCCCAAATCCACAATCCCAGAAAATTAGAATATTGTGAAAAGGTTCAACAGTCTAGGCTCCAGGTGTCCCACTCCAATCAGCTAATCAATCCATAACACCTGCAAAGGGTTCCTGAGCCTTTAAATGGTGTCTCAGTCTGGTTCATTAGGAATCACAATCATGGGGAAGACTGCTGACTTGACAGTTGTGCAGAAAACCATCAATGACACCCTCCATAAGGAGGGAAAGCCTCAAAAGGTAATTGCAAAAGAAGTTGGATGTTCCCAAAGTGCTGTATCAAAGCACATTAATAGAAAGTTATGTGGAAGGGAAAAGTGTGGAAGAAAAAGGTGCACAAGCAGCAGGGATGACCGCAGCCTGGAGAGGATTGTCAGGAAAAGGCCATTCAAAAGTGTTGGGGACTTTCACAAGGAGTGGACTGAGGCTGGAGTTAGTGCATCAAGAGCCACCACACACAGACGGATCCTGGACATGGGCTTCAAATGTCGTATTCCTCTTGTCAAGCCGCTCCTGAACAACAAACAACGTCAGAAGCGTCTTACCTGGGCTCAAGAAAAAAAGAACTGGTCTGTTGCTCAGTGGTCCAAAGTCCTCTTTTCTGATGAGAGCAACTTTTGCATCTCATTTGGAAACCAAGGACCCAGAGTCTGGAGGAAGAATGGAGAGGCACACAATGCAAGATGCTTGAAGTCCAGTGTGAAGTTTCCACAGTCTGTGTTGATTTGGGGAGCCATGTCATCTGCTGGTGTTGGTCCACTGTGCTTCATTAAGTCCAGGGTCAACGCAGCCGTCTATCAGGAGATTTTGGAGCACTTCATGCTTCCTTCCGCAGACGAGCTGTATGGGGATGCTGACTTCATTTTCCAGCAGGACTTGGCACCTGCCCACACTGCCAAAAGTACCAAAACCTGGTTCAGTGACCATGGGATTACTGTGCTTGATTGGCCAGCAAACTCACCTGACCTGAACCCCATAGAGAATCTATGGGGCATCGCCAAGAGAAGGATGAGAGACATGAGACCAAACAATGCAGAAGAGCTGAAGGCCGCTACTGAAGCATCCTGGTCTTCCATAACACCTCAGCAGTGCCACAGGCTGATAGCATCCATGCCACGCTGCACTGAGGCAGTAATTGCTGCAAAAGGGGCCCAAACCAAGTACTGAATACATATGCATGCTTATACTTTTCAGAGGTCCGATATTGTTCTATTTACAATCCTTGTTTTATTGGTTTCATGTAATATTCTAATTTTCTGGGATTGTGGAATTGGGGTTCTCATGAGCTGTACGCCATGATCATCACAATTATAACAAATTAAGGCTTGACTTATCTCACTTTGCATGTAATGCGTCTATCTCATATATCAGTTTCACCTTTTAATTTACATTACTGAAATTAATGAACTTTTGCATGATATTCTAATTTTTCGAGTTTCACCTGTATTACAAATCTAACATATAGGACACAGCTCACCCACCCCTTTTTTTCTTCCTTTTCTGGTGCTGCCACTGGCTTTGGCACTTGAAAACTGAAGTGTTCGGGCACTGTTCACTGTACACACTGGAGTCATTACGTTGTATGGGGGCATCACAGACTGGCTAATTCCTGCAGCTTTCACTTTGATTTAACTTGGCCGAAGCTTTTTACCTTGTAGTCCTGACCTCATGGAAATCTTAAATTGGGCAGGATTTTAGATGCTTAGCTCTAAAAACTTCCACTTTTAGCATCTGGGAAGGCATAGCCTTCACCTAAGATGCATCTTTGCCTGCCTATGAACATCATACTGGAAGAAAAGCAATGCCAATTAAGGAAGCAGCCATTTCCACCTGCTGCATTTCATAATATGATGGCATGGCATGTCCATGTAACACACTTCAGGTGGTTCAGAGTGCTTCAAGCACATTTTATTAATGATCTTTTCAACAAGCACATAAGGTAGGCAAAGCTATATGTTATGGGGGATCAGGTTGTGAGGTTGAGAGAATGTGGATTGCCTGTGAGGTTTGATTTGAGACATTCCTGCTTCATAGTTGCATTTTTGGCACCTCTGCTATACTATCTACATAAGAAGAGTCCAAAGCCTGTTTAGTCCAGCATCCTGTTTTCCACAGTGGCCCACCAAATGCCTCTGGGAAACATACAAGCAGGAGAGGAAGGCATGCCCCACTTCTCCTGCCATTGCTCCCCTTGCAACTGGTATTCCTGGACCATCTACCTCTGAACCTTGAGGCAGCCTAAAGCCATCAAGACTAGTAGCCATTGGTAGACCTGTCCTCCATGATCTTGTCTAAGCCCTTTTTAAAGCCATCCAAGCTGGTGGCTATCACTGCATCCTGTGGCAGAGAATTCTATTGATTGATTATGCACTGTGTGAAGAAGTACACCCTTTTGCCAGTCCTAAATTTCCTTTCTCTTAGCATATGCATCCACTGTTATCTCAGTCACTTAGTGTGCATGTAGGGCAACTTAAGTATTTGGAACTCTGAAGACCTCCTTCATGTTCTTTACCTCTCTTTTACTTTTTACTTTTATGTAATAGCTTCTATATGTATGTATTTATATATATCTGTACCAGTATTCCCCCTTAAGGTTCTTTTCATCTGGGTCTGGACTGAAATCTGTATATCTGGTCTGAGCAAAGATCTCAATGAACTGAATTGCTGTTCTATTTTGTTCATTTTATTTATTTATTTATTTATTTATTTAACTAACTAACTTATTTCTACACCGCCCAAAACTCACGTCTCTGAGCGGTTTACAACAAGAAAACAAAACAAAACAAAAAGGTTTTTTGACAAAATGTTTCTTCTTTTTTCCAGACGTGGGAATCCCTTACATCTGTGCAGAGAGCGATTTAAAAAGATTCAAAAACTCTGGCAACAGCACAGTATTACAGAGGAAATAGGACATGCACAAGAAGCCAATCAAACTTTAGTAGGCATTGACTGGCAGCATTTATAACTAATTATTTTCTGAAGACTGGAACTTCATGATCATTCTTTTGTAATCCAGCAAAATTCATCAAACAAAAGGAGGATTGAGGGGAGAAAAGGATTGAAATAATACAGAGAAGAATCTAGTTCTTTTATTAACTTTTCCATGTTTGTTTTGTAAATTTCCTGGTTACCATTACTATGTAAAATCTTCTGTGTAGCAGATTTTATCAAGAGTATTATTGCACTGTGCTTCCTTTACATACAACCTGTTGGTTTCTATGACTTGGGCTAGTAAATTTTACATTTCTGGTACAAAAATTGCAGTCTCCTTGGAGCCTGGCTGAGAAAATTTTGATAACTAAGAGGAAAAGCAGAACTCTGTTGAAATGGCGCCTAGACTGAGCACAATGTTGAACTGATGCATTTGCCCTTTAAATCTGAGCCATTTTGCATTTTAATACTTAGGTTATTCTGTGTTTGTAATAGAATGGAACAAGGATGCAAAAAATGTAGCAACGGACTTATCTGTATGAGTGGATGCAAACACTCATTGTATCTAAAATGACTTTGTAATCTGCAGCCTTGCAGGACCCTTTTGCCTTTGTATTTCTTCTTACTAAAAGAAAGAACATGTACTTAATAAGGAACATTAACTTAAAGATCTTTTTAAAGTCTCACACTCTTTAAAAGTATTGTATGGGTTGTGATATTGACATAGTGGGAAAAGATCTTTGTTTTCCATGCTGTGATTGGTAATCTTTGATGTTTAAAAGGTGGACATTTTGCTTAGATGAGATAAGGTAAGATAATAACCACCCATCAGAGAAGTCATGTGAAACTTGATTTGATGTCAGATTGAAGAGGCAGAGAATGATACGTATTTTGGGGTTTTTGTTTTTTTTTAAATTCCATCTAGCAAGGTTCAGAATCCATTTGTCTTTTTTAACAGATTTTAAAATAACATCAAATGCAAAGTGAAACTATGGACATTTTTCCCCTGCATCGCAGTGTTTCAGTTGCAAAGTTTTGCACCGTTTTTCTTCACTTGCACCATCAACTACATACATTTGCACTTGGCTGACTTCTGTAAAGAATTTTGTCTATAGTATATTTTATAAGTATATTGAAATAACTGCACAGATTTTGCACTTGGCACATGGGCCTGAAGGAGTGAATTTTCTAGGTATATATAGGGCCTCCAAGAAAACTATATAAAATGGTGTCATACTTTCTAGAGAGCTTTCATAATTTCTGTCCCTTCTAAAGATCACCATCCTTTTTTTTTTTTTTTTTAATGACAAATTACTATAGTATCTCCTTTGGATAACTATAGTAATCTGTAATTGTAGGTAGGTTGGATGAGTCTTGCTTTTTGAATTTCATCTTCAGTACAGAGCAGCTGTCTCTTGAACATCCAGTATATTTGCAATTGCTGTAAGTTTGGGGTGGTTTTTTTTACAGATTTAACGCATCAGCTGGTGTTCACAGCAGCTTTCTACAGAATAGATGCAGTTAACACATAAGACGCAAGTATAAAGCTAGACAAGTTTGGCTTCCTTTCCGTAGGGCAATTTTTAGCAGAACTGATTGTCACTCTGATCAGCGTCTTCCTACATGCATCAATAGTTCTCAAGCCTCTTCTCCTTTGCTATGATTGTTGTGTAAGTAGCAGGAAAATATTCAGCCTTCTTTTTCCCCTTCTTGGATGAGGCTGTAGATAAGGCTAGTTGCTGTGCATGTTCCAGTTAATGTACTAATTCTGCTCTAATATTTTCATTGGGATTTTGAGAATCTTACTTTAAGAGGCATATAATAATACATTACACTTTGTGTTTCTCATGGGTACATAGGTATTTCAAGACAACAAAATAGGTCTGCTGCCTTTAAACTGACAGTTGTGTGTGTGTGTGTGTGTGTGAAATAGAGAAAAAAGGCATTTCCCCCCTCAGGTACTATAATCCAAGATGGAGGTCAAATGGATTGATGGAATTATGACTATAAAACATAGGAAAGTATATAATTTATCCTGGTTTTTAGCAAGGTTGCTTATTCTTCAACAAACAACCCATTTTCTTCTCTGACTTTTTTCTTTTGCATGTATTTATGTTCATTGTAGAAATGTTTATATAATGAGCTTTCAGCATCAGGGAAATTAATACCTGTAATGAATTGGTGATAACTTTCATATCTGTGGACAACTTGTACAAATTGAAATGTATCATATGTATAAAAGTATAAGAATAAATGCTTTAGGTGTTGACATTAAATTGATGCTTAATCCCATTTATTTATTTATTTTTGGAGAAAATTCTGCTTAATATTTGAGTTGCTAGCATGATAATGAGAATCTGCAACATCTGCTAGTCCCAGTCTAAACATTTACAATATCTACCATTGTCAGTGACTGCAATCCATGAAGTTCACCTGACCTTGAGAACAAATGCTTGGTATTCATTTTAACAAATTACTAGGATGCATTACAAAGCAGAGATCAACTCTTTTCACATTGCAGAAGCAGAGATTCAGAAATGTGCTGACGTCACTCAGAGAAACATAGGCAGTTCTAAACTGCACTGCTAAAACAAACTGCTTACAGTGTTGCCCAAGAGTGTTCTTGCACTAATACTAGAACGTGTGCAATAACACTTCTGCAATGCTTAATTACATTGGAAATAATGTAAGTGTTGCAGAAGTGCAATTGCACAAGCTTCAATGTTGGTGCAAGAGCTCTTGTGAAATACTGGGTACTTTTGAACATGTTTGCACTGATGCAGGCAGTTTAGAACAGCCCACATTCCACTGCACAACATTTTTGAGAATGTATGTTGCTAACCTCACGACCTGGATCCTATTGGATCCAATAACCTCAGACAGACCATCCTAACAGGTCCCTCACCCCGGGCAGAGGTGGGATGTGTTTGTAAGTCCAACCTTAACCAGATGGTGGTCCATCCATGACAATGGGTAAATACCCACCTATGGAACACGACCCTGATCAGAGTAAAAGACCAAATTGAGCATGTGACCAGCTGTGTGCATCGGTCCCAAAACTACTTGGGACAAGCCCTCGTCATGGCTGCTATGAACTCCTGAGCCGCCCAAGACAATTTGGTCCCAAAGTGAAAACTAAAGTCCCCCACCACCATAAACCTGGGAGACTTCAAAGCCAGTCTTGTAACCAAGTCCATCAGCATAGTTAAGGACTCTGTTGGACAGCATGGTGATACACTAACAGAAGTTGCAGTCTATCCCTGGTCCCCAACTTTAAGTACACATTTTATATAGTCAGATACTCTGACAGGGAACCTGGTAAGGGAGATGGTATTTTTATAGACCATAGCCACTCCACCTCCCCGCCCGGGTCTTCCCAACAGAGTACCATGGAGGGAGAAGCTGGGACCAAAAATGGCCACCAGCCTCCCCCAACCAAGTCTCTGTAATACACCAGGTCGGCTTCCTCGTTCACAATTAAATCATGGATAATTTCTTATTTATTTTGAATCAACCTGGTGTTAAAAAGTAGGTCCTGTGGGGGGTTGGCACTGTTCACTGTTCACCAAGGTCAAAGAGCTAACAGGACAGCTGGAAGGGGAAACAACTATTAAATCCTAATTTCCCTTCCTCTGTAATGGCCTGCCAACACAGCTACTGCTGTTCCAGAATAGCCGCTCTGTGGTCAGTGAACACACACACCCTGTATCCCCATCTCCAAAGCCCAGATGCATATTAAACTCACCCCAGACTCAAGTGAAGAAGCTCCTGCTAGACCCCTGCAAATGGCTGGCCACCTTTGGCGGCCACCTGCACCCTTGGTTCTCTAGGGCAGGGATTCTCAACATTGGGTCCCCAGCTGTTACTGGACCAACTCCCATAATCCCCAGCCCCAGTGGCCTTTGGTTGGGGATTATGGGAGCTGAAGTCCAATAACATCTGGGGACCCAACATTAAGAAACCCTGCTCTAGAGTATATATAGCCAATGATATAGAATGGCTGCTGGACAGTCCCTCCTGGAAAACACCCAGTCCAGCTGCAGACAATCAACAGTTAATTAGCTGGAAGATGTTACTCAGAACCTCAAAAAAGCAGGAAAAATATATAGACCTCAGCATCAAGTCCTTGGCTGGTGGATTCTCTCAGCAACAAAGTCTCTAGCCAGCAGATTTTTCTCAACCAGGAAGGAGCAGCCTAAAGATGAAAAGCATCTACTCTGTCCTGCTGGTTGGCTTCTCTGCTGACTGGCAATGCTTCCTGATAAATTCTGTCAGTTCTCCAGTTCTCAGGTATGGGTATTGCTCGGTGTATATCCCGACCAAGTTGTTCATGTAGGTCAGAAGATCTCCCAGAGCAGTACCAGTGTGGCACAATGGACTTCAGGCAGAAGGGGAAATTGGTTAGCCCTGTGTGTGCATGGAAGCATTTCATGTATGTCCATGAGGCATCACTTTGAGGTATATGTGGGCACATATCTGTTGTCTAGGGGAGACTTGGATCCTATTTGCACAGTGGCAGTGCCTTAGCCACCATTGGACAACGGGAAACAAAAGTCCCTGGGCTGCTGGGGTCAGAGGGCACCCTCTCACCTTCCCACACCCAGCCAGTGAACAAAGTGCTCGCCCCCTGGAAGCACAAGACATGGCCCCTCTCACGTTCCTTCCCAACTGGCAAATAAAGTGGTGTGCTATAGCTGGGTACTTGTGGGATGTATGTACCTAGTTGGCGCTTTGTTTGCCAGTTGGGAAGGAAGTTTGCCGGTTGGGAAGGAGGAGGGCGGTGTGGCCCTGTGTGGCACTGGCCACTCCCACTGCATCTGATGTCAGATGCAGGGGTGTGGCCAATGCTCTCTCTCTCTCACCCACACACCACAATGGGGTGGGGCCACCAGCCACAGTCTGTCCCTGGGCTGCTGGCAAGCTTCCTATGCTCCTCCACAGCACCAAACTTGGAATAATGGCGCGTGGCTTCTGGTACAAAACGTCAACACTGGAATGCTGAAAATCTTGTGTGCACTTGTCAGATGTAGCCCTTCTGGTGGCAGGGAGGGAAAGACGAGCATGAACTGTAGCATTGTGTGTGTGTACGTACTTGAGAGATCTGAAAAACTTTGATCTGCCTAAGGACAAGGACTGTAAGGGCAGTGCTGGCATGCCCTAAGATGCTGTGGGCAGGTTCACATCTGTCATTATCACATCTTGATAAGGGCAGCATCAAACAGTCCCCTGCTGTATGAATCAACGGTCACAGAGCAACCCATAGATTAGACAAGATTTCCACATGATCTGAAACACAATAGTTAAGTGGAATTGGTTCTTCCTTTTCAGTTGCAAACGATCAAGCCTTGCATGTGTGTGACTCAACTGAGTCTCTCTGCATCTTTTAAACAGGTTTCCCTTATATAAGATTATCCCCCGCCCCCACATAATACAAACTCTCCTTACATCTATCCTAATAGGAACAGCTAGTTATACTTTTTTGATGACTGGAAGGATCACCGTGCATTGGGGCTTAAAAATAGATCTCTACATTTTCCAACCCACTGGTTTGGTCAACATAAATTTGCCCAGGCATTCATCTCTCAGCAGGGTGCTGTGTGTTAGCCTGTGACGTTGTTCTATTTCTCTGGCCTTATCTCTTAATTAACTAACCTCTAATGATCTCTTTTAAAGAGCATTTTAACAATCCCAGGTGATCTTCCAAATTCATTTAGTTAAGGTCAATGTCACAGGTAATATGAGAAAGTAAGTCATAAACTCCATGAATTTTGCTTATTTTGGGGGTGCTGTTTATTCTGTCTCCTCACTGTAAACTCTGTCAGCTCAATGGAGGTTATCCTTAGCCCGAGAGACTTGATATAGATTTCCCCTGCACTTGCTTAGCAGTGCATGCACAGAGAAGCAACCATTGTCCGGTATTAGGTGTCCAGGATAGAGGAATGCATGAAGGTTAATCTTATAATTTGTATTAAGGTTACTTAGGAATAAGTAGCTTGGAAGAAGCTGTGTATACTCCCCACCCCTAGATAGGATGCTTTTTTCAACATATCTCTGTCTTGGAAGAAAAAAGGGAGGATTTTTTTGCTTGACATGGCTGATTAAATTTTAAAACTTAAGCGGAAGATTTATTGCAGAATTTCCTGGTAAATTCCATGGAATGCATTCAGCATCTTTTAAAAATGTTTTTTTTTAAAGGATAAATTACATGTTATAATCAACCTCAAATTAACTAAATGAGCAAGCTCTCTTTGGAGAGTTGTAGTGCATGAAAGCATTGATCTTTCTTTCATAAGTTCAGGATTGCTGTGTGGTTAGATATGAGCAAGTATGGATCAAGTGGCCCAGTGGCCTTTAATTGTTGGCAATTCTTTCTGGCCGACTGGCTGATTATTGTGGGTATTCAGTATCAGTTTTCAAGTCACAGGTGCAGTTTACAACTCTAGAGTTCGTTGTTAAATTTTTCATGTCTTGGGAGTGTCACCACCATAAAAGAAATAGGTGTTTGCATTTTGGCAAACATATTATACATGTGATACCTTCAAACAAGTTCAGTAGTTATGCACATCTGGGGGCTCCGTGTTTGAACTGATTCCATGTTGGAGGTTGGGTGCTTCACCTGGTCTCAAGTGAATCAGACCCTTCCACTCAGATATGAACTGAGTATATGTTTTATTTGGATGACTTAAATTAGGTTCCATAATGAATTTATATGATGTGTTACCTAGATGTGGTGACAGTGACTAGCTTAGATGGCTTGAGGGGGGAAAGGATTAGACAAATTGGTGAAAGGTAAGTCTGTTGATGGCCATCAGACTGGATGATGGGTACTAGAGACAGGGCCTTTTTGGTTGTGGCCCCTCAACTTTGGAACGCCCCTTGGAAGAGCTTTGCCATGCTTCCCCCCCCCCTCAGTATTTTTAAGGAACAACTGAAGATACATATTTTTCAAGAAGATTTTAAATATTTTATATCTCGTAGGTTTCTTAGTGCTTAGCTTTTTAGGGATAACTTCTAACGTCGAATTTTTAATTTTAATTGTTGTTTTAGCCTAATCTTTAAACTTTTAAAATTGTATTAATTTTCTATTGTCCTATATTATATCCAATGTTGTAAGCCACATTGAGCAGTACTGGACTGGAGGGATAGGGTATAAATATTTTTTATTTAAAAAATCTATATATTAAAATGCTAAGGTGGTCTATGGCTAATCTTAGGTGATACGTGGCACATCTCGCGAGAGTTCCTGCTGAGGAGGGAAGGAGGGAGGGAGGCGTCAAAGAAAGAAGAGCAACAGCAGAAGCGAGAAGAAGAGGCCGAGCAAGCAGGGGGAAAGGCTGAACAAGCAAGCGGGGCCTTCTGTCACCCTGCCAAGTCTCCAGAAGACTGAGTACAAGTGGGAAAGCTGAGTGGGGGGAGAGGGCAAGCAAGCAGTGGGGAGAAGCCAAGAGAGAGGGCATGGAGAAGGGCTCAGTGGTGGGTGGAGGGCCAAAGAAAGAGCAGGCATTGCGGTGGTGGCAGCCCAGGTTGGCTCCAACCGCTGGCCTCCGTTGCCCCGCTGAGTCTCCTCACGAGGATGGCCAGAGCAGAAGAGCACACTGAGAGCCATCCGTGTAGGTCAGATGGGAAGCCCCAGCTTGGCTCTTCTCCTTGTGAGGAGACTCGGTGGGGCATCGGAGGCCGGCAGTGGGGACGTCTCTGAGGTGAGGGGGCTTGGGGGGGCAAGGGGGAAGAGAGAGAGAGAGATGGCAGGGAGGTCTCTGGGGTGAGGGGGCGGTGGCAGGGGGTGAGCAGAGCAACTAGTGTGCAGCTATGGGTAGGCTGAGAGCTGGACAGGAAAGCAAAGGCATCCCCTTTACATGTGGGGCTACGGGCAATGGAGCATACCAAACCAGTGGTAGGAGGTGGGGGGAGAAATAAGGGAGAGGAAGGAAGAAAGAGGGGATGAGAAAGGAGGAGGGTGGGGATCTCTGGGGTGAGGGGGCTGTAGCAGAGAGCGAGGGGAGCAAACAAGTACTAGCGCACAGATGCTCTGTGCGGGTTCAGCTAGTAATAATGAATAATAAATCAGCCATGGTGGCTAATAGAAGTTCCACATACAGAGGCGGTGTGCCAAAGGCTGGGGATATAGAAGAGTGGATGATCAACAGTCTTCATGCCTTGCTTGTGGACTTCCAAAGCGGCCATCTGATAGCTTCCAGTTGACAATACAATGCAGGAGTAGATGGACTTTGGTCTGTCTTCAAGACAATCATATTTTTTAAAGTTCCAATAGAAGTGAATATGCATTAACTATATCAGTGCTATCATACCAGGCTCTTTGGGAAGACTTGGGGCTTTCTGCAAGGTTTGTATATTAATCCTTTGCATATTAGATGGTGAGCTGCTTAAGAGCACTTCACACATTACAATTTTAGGTGTATGCACAATGCTGGAGGAAAAGTTACATTCCAAACACTGAGGAATGAGGAGCTCTATCAAGTAGCAGTATCAAACAAACTAGTTGTTTTTGGAGTCAGGAGGGAAGTTATTTTGTTACTTTGGTGACTCTTTGTGATTGACTGGAAAAATAAGACTCATATGGCTGTCTTGAACATGCTTTTGACAGGTAATATAAATGCATTTCAGACATAAAAATTGTTTTTATTATGTAAAATACAAAGAGTAGATAAAATACAGGTTTAGGTGTATATTGAAGATCATGTAAAAATGTAAAGAGAAACCCAGGGAGTTTGTGTCATCTGCATCTTGAAGAGGCCACCAACAGCGTGAGAGTCCAGCTGGGAGAGCCCCTCGGCCATCTTTCTAGGGGCTGCTAATTTGTCCTTAAAGACTGTTGGGCTTGAGTGGGGACTCAGGAGAGAAGTCCAGCCAAGGAGCTTGTGCCACAAGTATGTGAACAGACCAACAGCCTGGTTTATTGTTTGTCTCTTTATTTCTTGTGTGACAATTTATTGTTGTCTCTTTATTTCTTGTGTGACAATTTTAAATGGCTAATCACCTTGGTAGAACACAAATGCAGGGTTGTTTTTTTAAAAGTATGAATGCAACTAACATATGTTTGCAAATGCATGTATTCTACTCTTTCATTCATTCGTTCCACTTATAGCCTGCTTTTCTTCCATCATGGAACTCGAGGTTAAATATGTCCATTGGGCTTCCAGGTGGTCCCTCATCCAGGCATTGACCAGACTTACTCCTGCTTAGCTTCAGCACGGATGTCACCATCTTGTACCTTCAAACCACACCCATCAGATTCCCCTGATTGGCTGCAGTTCTGTTAACTGTACTCAAAGTGGCAAACATTGCTTTGATGCCATGTAATATGTGAAACATCCCTTAAATCAAGGCGGGACAACTTCAAACTTTCAGCTGTTGTACTACAAATCCCATAATCCCTGACTATTGGCCGCTCTAGATGGGGATGATGGGAGTTGTAGTCCAACAATAGCTGCGAGGGGGCAAAGCTGTGTAGCCCTGCTTTAAAGCCTTAGGATGAAAAAAGCAGAGCAAGTGTTTCCTTTCTAAGGCACTAGACACAATCCCATTTACAAGTCCATCCCATAAAAAAATAATCTGCTTGCATATAGAAGTCACACACTCACTATAGGGGCACCCATAATGCTAATGGGTGCATCCTCTGCTAGTTGAACAAAGAGTCACCTTTTATAGTGGTGATTCTCTTTATTTAGCAGGGGGAGAGCAAATGGCCTTATCCATCCCCAGCACAGCATCTCTCCAGTGGCTGTTGCTGGTGTCTGTCTTATGTTTCTTTTTTAGATTGTGAGCCCTTCGGGGACGGGAAGCAATTTTATTTATCTATTTATATCTATGTAAACTGCTTTGGGAACTCTTGTTGAAAAGCGGTTTATAAATATTCATCGTATTTGTAAATGAAGAGAGAGAAAAACCACTGTATTAAACATAATATATTTCAACATTTTCTTGTAACAAGTATGCTTAAAATAAGTTTTAGAATATCTACATTCACATTTGCAAACAGCACCTACAAATATATTTAAATGGCATTTACAGTATCACAGAACCTCTTGTTTGACAGGACAAATAAATATTACAAATTGCATAATACAAAGGAGTCATGTCAAAGACCCTCATGAACTGGAAGACCTTCTCTTACACAATTGTTTTCTGATGTGTTTGTGACTGGTTTTCCCTGTCTTCTCAAGGGCAACCTTTAACACTGGGTTATATTCCTGCCAAAGGGATAAGGTCAGAAAAACATATGAGCATAAACTTAAACTTTGTGTGCATATTTTCTCCTATGGAAGACAACACAACCCAGTGGTGGACCCAGGGAAAAGGGACTCGTTTATAAGAATTAGTTCTCATTTCCTTAGCAGATAATTTCTATGTTTCCTGTATTCTGACACAAACCTGTTTTCTACAGTCTTTGCACAACTAACATAATGAAGATATTGCTGAGATCAACTGTGAGAATGCGATGGTTTTGTAAGTGAACCAGGTATTCTGATATGGCAAGAAGATGTTGCATTAAAAAAATAGATGATGAGAACAAACCCACATCTATACAGAGTGACGGTTTAAATAAATAACTTCTAGGATTGCAGTAAGCTTAGATGTGATACAAGAAACTCTCTGGAACTTTGCACAGCTAGTAATGTGTTGTGTATGGAGCATAACACAATGAACTCTCCCAAACTGAGATTGTTTAATTCTCACAAAAAGTCTTTCCCAAATGCTTGTCTAAAATATCTCTAATGTGTTGCTTATGGTACTCTACTTCTGTAATTGCTATGTGGCTTACTGCTTCTGACATTCATAGCAGATATCTCCATTTATAATATTTGATTTCAAAGGTCAGATACTGAAGAGCAGAATTATTTTAGGACCCAGAGAAGTTGATGCCAGTGGTCTAAACATTTTGGGTGGAGGAGCTGAAAATTGGGCAGATGAGATATTTGTCTATAGCTGGGAAAGAGTAAACATTGTATAGCAGAGCTTGCTGATGAAGAGGAGATGTGCAACAATAGCATCTGAACTTTAAAAATCCAGTCTGCCTAGGATTTGGTTAGACGTTTGCCGTTGAAACCTTCCTGTCCTATATACAAGATCTACCCCTTTCTCTCTGCACCTGTTGCTAAAACCCTTGTATGCATTTCACCCATTAAGATTATTACAACCTCATCATTAACATTTCCTCTATTTGTATCGTGCCTGTTCAATTTGTTCAGGCTGCTTGGCTTCTATCACTATGATCACATCACATCTTTTCTTAAGTCTCGACCTCCTCTCATTTCATAACAACTTCAGTGTTGTCTCTTACAAAGCTCTCCACATCTCCAGCTATGGCTGTATCTCTGTATCCATGAGAGAGTTGGGCAGTCTTACTTCTTATGATCCGTTGTGCCTTCTGCAAATGAGCTTCTCCTCAGACGCCCCATAACATTATGTCTTATTTGCTATGTTCTGCCCTGTATCATACTGTAAGCAAAATGCATTGAACCACTACACAGGATAAGGTTTGGTTGCAGAAACCACTAAGTAACACTGCTGCTACTCCCCCAGCCCTTCTCTCTCTCTCTTTCTCTTTGCATTGCATCCAATTTATTCATTTAATGTGTGGCTCTTGCTTGTATCATTAGTTCACATGTATCAATATCCAGGAAAATTTCCACACCAAGTGGTGGTTTCTGTGGCAACTTCTTCCTCTGGTGACCAAGGATAACAAGTTGGTTGCCATGATTATATTACAGGTTATAGTTTAGATTTAGTTTTCCTTATTCAGTTTATTATAACTGCCAGGAAAATTTGGCATTGTGAGCCTGAATCTTTCCACTAGCTGAAATATAGAAATGCCTAATTATTACAAATGTATTGATATTACTGCACTTGGGGCAGCCACCAGCAACTTAGGCTGTAGCTTATTTTGGTGTTCAAATCAATGTGATGTTGGGTCTATCAAATTACAAATGTGTTTTCAGTGCATAAAAGTTCAGCAAAACTTTAGTCTCTGTGTTTGTACAGCTTATGAACATGGCAGAAGGTCTTTCTTCACACGTTAAACACCTGTCACTGGGATCTTTGCCCAATAAAAAGAGGCTAAACACTGTTATTCTATATAGGTTTCCACTAATTTGAATTCATATGCCCCACCAAGAAGGGCCCTTAACTACCAATAGCCTTTAATTACCAAAAAAAAAAAAAAAAGGATTTCCCCAAATATATTTGTAAACAAATACAAAAATATTTAACTTGCATTTCCCCATTTAGTTCCCAACTGCATGAGACAAAACACCAGTAACGCCAACCAATTTTTTGCATTGCATTTCTTATGGAATGTTACTTGAGTTGTGAATATAATGGTCCTAACAAGTGGACATAGCTGCTTTAAAGCTTCATGTTATGGCCATTTCCCATAGAAATTATTGGCGGTCTGACACATCTACTGTAAGGATGCCTGTATTGCTCCAAAATACACTATACTGTATTCGCCATATGTACAAAAGTGGGTGTTTTGTGCATATAAATGTATAGCTTTGATGGCTTATACCTTTTTAAAAAAGCGAATATTCACAATTCTCAGTCTTTAGTAACAGTCTTGTCATCCAAGAAACTCAACTGACGGTCGAGACAGCTTGGGTTTTTGCGCCTTCTTCTCCTTCTGCGCCTTCTTCGCCTGCATTCACTTGGTTGAACTTACCGATATTTTTCAAATTTTCCAGAGTGGATTTGAAAGTGTGTTTTAGACTCTTCTCCAGGACCCAGCCTTCACTCTCACATTCGGGATCTTCTGGATTGGCAACGTTTTCCAGAGAAGTATGTAGCAGCCTCAAGCCTATCATCACCGATACCTGAATGGCACACAGAATGAAGCTGGGGTAAGTCATGAGAAAAGCTGATCTGTCAAACAGCCTATAGCATTCCCCAAATTTTGTCTTGATCTTTTTCCTAAATATACACTGAAAAAATGTTTGTCCTAATTTTTTATTTTTATAGTGCAGGGGTTCCCAACCTGGGTCCTCCAGATGTGGCTGAACTACAACTCCCATCATCCCTAGCTGCAATTGTGTGACAATTGCGGCTGGGGATCATGGGAGTTGCAGTTCAGCCACATCTGGAGGACCACAGGTTGGGAACCCCTGTTCTAGTGCATATATAGGAGTAAGAACTACTTTATGTCATTTTTACACTTTTCTCCCACCAGTCCTGCAAGGAACGTGGGGTATGTGGTTCTTCACCTCCGCTCCATCTCTCTCCTTCAGCTTTAGTTTAAAGAGGGTTCACCAGAAATCGACACAACGGTTGCAATAACCCTGTGAAGGCTGGGAAATGGTGACTGACTGAAACGCCAAATGATGTGCAGTGGTACGCTGGCGTTCGTTGCACTGGGGCTGTTGCATGGCTGGAAAGGCAGTCCTGACAATGTTACAGAGGTGGACAGTTGTGCAACAACTTAAACCAGCATCCATGCAATTCTGCAGCACTACTTTCATTGTTCCCAACTGCACAGGTGCTGGTTTAAGTCCCTAACACTGGCATACCACTGTGCCTCCTTCTAGCCAAAGTCCCCAAGTGAGCTTTATGGCTGAGTGGGGAATTCAGTCTATGCTCAATGAACTATCCTCTATACTACATCCTCAGAGGAGCCTTTCCCTGTCTTTCTAGGTGCTGGTGCATAGAGCTGGTAATGGATAAATTGTGCTGTCTCTCTGCATCAAAAGTGAGCAAATAAAACAATGGTATCCAATACAGACATTTAGCATTATCTATCCCCACTTGAGGCTGATTTTAAGTAGGAAAAGCTAAAGCAGTTACTCATGCAGAGGCACAACAGTCAGGTTGAGATGTAATGTGGAATCACAATTAAACTGTGGTTTAGCATTGCTAGCATAAGCTTCAGGCATGTGTTCCCCATCTCTTTCATGACTGTGTGTGAGGGGAGATTTGCTGCTTCTGTTCCTGGTTTAAAACAAACTGCCGTTTCTCATTGCATCTAAACCTAGCAAATCACAGTTTGTTCTAATCACAATGTGTGAACAAGCCAGAATATCAAACCAGGATCAGATCAAAGATTGAGTAAACATGATCACTGTATTTTTTAAAAAGCAGTAAAGCAAACCTCTCAGGCCAGAGGATGCTAGCTAGAAGACAGATTCCGCCCTCACACCGCCCGACAAGATTTCCATGATGCATGCATTCATCATCTCCTTATAATATACTGCCTATCAACCTACAAGTAAAGGCAACTGAAATATTGTGTCCACCAGTATTAGCAGAGAGAGCATGTTTGTTCTGCCATGTAATTCATACAAAGCAATGGAACTGAACTGGGTCTCCAGATTAGGGATGTGCACGAACCGAGGTCCGAACCAGTTTGGCGCCACGGGGAGGGGAGCAGCAAGTGGGGTCTTTAAAAAAAGAGGAGAGCCAGTCCTTCTCTGGAGTTGGGCCCAATGTCTTTTCAGGGCTAGGTAAAGAAAATTGTATTGGCTCAGGCATTTCAGATGTTTTAAAAACACTGTTCCAATGCTGAGATATTCTGGCTGCTCTGCGGTTTTAACTTTTTGCATTGTTTTTTCTTAGGCTGCATCCTAATCTTGTGCTCCATGAAGAAAAGCTCCTTCTGTTCACAGAAGGATAGTTGTGCTCCTGGAAGGGTGTCCTTCCATGACCAGAAGGAGTTTTTGCTCAAGGACTGCAAGCAAAACTACAACCCATTCACTTTTTATTGTCATATTGTTGTTTTCAGCTTGCTATAAGCTGCTCTGGCAATCCCTTGGTACTGGAAAGTGGATTTTTTTAAAAAATATATATAAAATAATTAACACATTTTAAATGTGATTTACTGAAAGCTACTGGTAACCAACATAGATAATATATTGCACACCATCTGCACAAGATCACACTTTGCCCCAGCATTATTAATGAATGAATTGATTATTAACCAGGAATAAAGACCGTTACATATTCTGGATTCTCAAACAAGGACACTGATTAGAATCTCCACTCTACCCACAAACAAGCTTCAAAAGTGGACAATCCATGTTCTTTGCCTTTAGTCTCCCTAATGGTACACATGGGAGGGCTGCTAAAATGTGGTTCAAACCTGCAGTCCAACATTACAACGTATGGTAAGAACAGCTTCCACTCAGTTGGTTTCCATGCTTCCTTGGAAATGTCTGTAGGGCCGCATTCACATGTAAGGCGAAACCGGAGGTTGACAAACCCGTAGTTTCAGTTTGAAACCATGAATGGCACTGCAGACATTCCTCCAACCGCAGTTCGGCAGCCTCTGGTTTCAGACCCCCTCCTTGCTCTTGGCTGCTGAGGCTGTATCCCAGGCAGCCAAGTGCCGCTCGCATCGCCAGACTGAGGGCAGGGCATCAGCACGTTGTCCAGGTGGCCACCATTGGCCATGATTCCAAAGGTGGGGTGTCAACCATGCTTGGCATGCTCAGGCTTTGCTGGCCAGCTTCCTTGGGCCAATGACAGTTTAACCCCTTCCTATATGTACTTCCAGCTATATCACCTCAATAAAACTAAAGCACTACATGGCATCACACACTAATTACTTGACTGCTGAAGGGCACATCCTAATGGGGTGTGTGAGGTGGACACTTGTCTGGGCGCATCTTGCTGGATATTGGTGGCATTGGGGTGGGGGGACCTGGGAGAGGGCTGCTGGTGGTCATTCCCCTCTCAACGGTTGCCAAATAACGCAGTTTTCCCTCCCTCCATACCCTCTGCTCTCTGAACCTAGGGATCCATGGACACACCTGCAGCTTGAATAGAAAAAAGCCCTCTGTGCCCCCATGTTCCACAAGCTCTATCTGTGCTGTACACAGGGAATGGATCCCCCCAAACTGCACATCGCCCTCCCCGCCACTGCCCAGGAAGATCCCATGCCCTCCCCCACCCCACCCAACCCCGCAAATCGCTCCCCGCCACTGGCCAGGTTTGAGGGTGGAGCTTTGCGCTTGCATTTTGAAAGAAACACAATGGTTTGATAAAGAATGCTTTCACTTTATTTGACAGTAATATACTGGCAGCCCTTTCATTAGCAAGGCAGGGACAGGTGTTTGCAATCTTGAATCCCGCTGCTGCCGCGGATGCAAGCGGTGAACCCATGCTATCACCACCGGCTTAAAGGGCGGAGCACCCTTCCAACACCACCTACCTGCCCGCCTTGGTGGTGGGCTGGAGGAAAATGCTCCCACGCATGTATTGCCAAAGCAGCTCTCACCACCCATGCCTCCTTGCTACCACCAGTGACCCTCAGAAGAGGGGCCGTGGGGCCCACTAGCACACATCGTCTCCCTGGACTTGCATATGTTGTGCAGGACGCAGCAGGCCATGATCACCTTCAGCACAAGAGCCTCCTCGACATCCAGCAAGGCGTAGAGGGCAAACCACCATGCCTTATGCCTCCTGAACACCTGCTCCACCATGATCCTCATGCTGTTGTGCCTGAAGTTGAAGTTCCTCTATCGGGCATCTCTGGGTGCATGATAGGGGGATAGCCCACTCCTGCAGGCTGTTTCCCTGGTCCCCAAAAATCATCAGCTTCACTCACACACCTCCACAGGTGTAATGTTAATCCAGGAACTGGAGCACAGCTTGGAGGTGGTTGGGGAGGTTCATAAAATGGCTATATCATGACTTCTGCTGGACACCCTGGAGTAAACTTCCATGAACCACCCTGTTGAGTCTGCCACACATTGGAGGGTCATGGTGTAGTAGTGCTTCTGCCTAAAGTACTCATTATGGCATCGGGGTGTGCGTGCTAAAATCTCCACATGCGTGCCCTCTATACAGCCAAGAACACTGAGGAACCCATTCTCCTAGAACCCCAACTAAACCTCCTGTGGGTCACCCACGTGGATCATGTCTTCGAGGGACATTTCCACCAGGAGGTCCACCACTTCCTTGACTATCTCACAGATGGTATATGTGCCAAACAGGTTGCTCAGGGACAGGTAGTTCACATTGGAGGCCAGCTTGTAAATCGTTATGGTGAGGTGCTTGTGTGCTGACACAGAGCAGCATATCACAGATTCCTGCCGGTGGAGCATGGGTTCCATCTTGCTTGCCAGGAAGTTGAAGGTTGCCCAAGACATCCTAAAGTTGCCCCGAAAGCACTTGTTGCCCCACTTGTCTGTGCCCTCCATTGACCTCCAGGTGCTGTTGTACCTTGGCAGCATCCAGCTCCTTTCCCCATCCAATCTTCCTGTAGGACATGGGAAGCAGAGGAGAGGGCTGCTGCGTGTCTCGATGGCTGCCCTGGAGCGCGCAATCAGCGTTGACTCTCTTGGAGACCACGAAGAACCTTGCAGTCACCTCATGGGGAGCTGCTGCACCCACAGGCCCCAAACACCCCAGTAACTGCAGCAAGCGGCTCCTTTGCTGGGCTCTGTGTCTTGCTATTTATATAGCAGTATAAAAGTTGTTGTTGTTGCGGCTCCTTCCTCCTCCACGGTGCCCAGGACCATCTGCATTACAGTGTGGACCGCGATGCTAGGTTCTGTGTCCTCCATGTCAATTGCTTTCCCTCTCTTGCTGTGAGGGAGGTCAGGGGATGGTGCACACCCTTGTGTGAGATTGACTTGTGCATGCTGTGCATGCTGCCTGCTCGGGGCATCTGGGAGAGTGATGGCGGATGGGAGTGCCCGCCCACCTACCTCTCACTTCCACAGGAACAAAGGGGCCATTTTCCAGGTAGGGAGGGGGCTTCCATTCTTTGTGCACAGGCATGCAGCCCCAGGTTGTATCAGTGCCCCCCTCAGGATGGACAGGAACTCCCTTTCCCTTTGACCAGTTGTGATGGATGCGGGGACTGAATAAGAAAAGCTGACGACATTTTAAAGAGTGAATAATTAAGCTTTATTCAAAGAGACAGACAGACAGACATCTTGGTTAACTTCTGAGAGGAAGGAAACCAGCGTTTGAGATTTTAAACTGGTGGGTGTGGGCATTGCTCTAAAAACCGTGTGCGGGCTTGAAAGCTTGTAGTTTCGGGGTTTGCAAACTAGTGCTGTGGTCGATATCTACTGTTGAGTGCCTTCTAAACACAAGGCAATGCAAGGGCAGGGTGGAGCTATCCCCACTGTGTGACAACCACTTGCTTTGGGGCATGTACTCAGAGATTGACTGGTGAGCCTTGGTGGTAGAGGAGGGCTTGGTGGGGGTCTCCTCAGATTTCCCTCCATCTTGTTCTTGGGGAGCAGTGGCTTGTGCATGGCCACCTCCTCCTGTCTCCCCTGTTCCTCCCTTCATTTCAGAGCAGCTCAAGCATGAGTGTGGGTGTACCAGGCCCCCTTGCACAGTGGCCTTCTTCTTGCGAGGGGAGGAGCAGGTGGGGGTGGTGCATTTCTGGATGTGTGCCCAGACCCCTTGTAGCCCCTTGGCTACAAGGCTCCTGATCTGGGGTACTGTTCAGCAGAGGAACCTTGCATGATGGCGGCTGCAGGGCTGTACCAGAAAGCCCTCCTCCCACTTACCTGGGACCCTGGGGGGTCAGGTGCAGAAGGGCTTGCGGTGGGGCCATGGGCTCCATGCACATAGTGGCGCTTGCTAGCTGGGCTGACTCCCAAAGACCCTGCACATGGACCCGCAGGAGGAGGCCTTAAGGGCATATCAGGAGTGGATGGCAAGCGCCCAGTCTGAAGAACCCCGAAGGTCCCTTGTGGTAGGTCCCTTGTGGGCCTATGTGTGCTCCTGCTGGGGAACAAGAACTGCCCCTGTGCTCCTTGAGAGGCCAGGGTGGCTTGGGAATGGCCTGCAGGTACGGGCAGGTAGGGCCCTGGCATCAACAGATGCAGTTGGTAGAGTGGCTGTTGAGGGGCAAAGAACGGTGGCTGGTTGGTGAGCCGTTCCCTAGAACCAGCCATGTGTTCAAGGTAGTGCTCAAACTGCCTCTCTGTTGCCTCGTCAGACCACTCCAAGGTACCCACAACTTCCCTCACTGTTTCTTCATAGGCACGCATCGTCTAAGCTGTGGCCTCCTCGGAGACCCGCCTGTCTTCCTCATGCCTTCCTCACTCTCTCTGGTCCATTTCATGAAGCACCTAACAGGTGGCCTGTGAGCCCTCCACGTGTGATCAGGGCCTTTGCAAGCTGGACGTGAGCCCTCCACATGTGGTCAGGGCCTTTGCAAGCTGGACACAGTCAACACGCCTCCTCTTGCGCAGTGGGCCATACGCTTGGCATTGGTCATTAGCCTGGATGGGGTAGGATCTGGATGGTCCATGGGTGTGGGGGCATGGCTGGTATTGCTGGTCCTACCAGCACAGGTAGCGGCTGTGGCTGGGCAGGATACTTTCCTTCTGGAAATGCTGCAGGGAGCAGGCATGGAGAGGGAGAAAAGCACAAATAATTATGTGTAATAAATCCTGTGGCATTACATTCCTAGCTGCACTTTCGTGTCAGGAAGGTGACCTCCCCTTCGCTCCAGGGGGCGTGCCTCTCCTCCCTCAAGGGCAGCCCGAACACTGAATCTAGGGATGGGAGGGAGTGTGCCACTCTCCAGGTCTGTGTTGACAGACAATCATGGGAACTCAGGGTCACACCCCATTGCGCAGGCAAGCTTGCTTGCTGGGTGGGGTGGGAGCGTATGGTGCCCTCCATGATCAAGCATTGCTTGGTAGTGTACCTTGGCAGTGGCCTCCAACTGCCCTCCATTCAGCTTCTGCAACTACCACCCCCAGTGCCATCCATCCCAGATTTGGATGTGCCTTGGTGAAGGGGAGGAAATGCATCCTGCACAGGTATCCCTCCGCCCCAATCTGGTGCCATGCCACATCCCCTCACTACCCCCAGAAACACAGGACACACACACACACACACACACACACGCTAAAATCCACAGGCAGCACCCCACCCCGCACCCCCCACTCCAGAACACCTACTACTAGTTCCACCTTGCTACCATCCACGGGCACCAAACCACTCCACCCCGCTCCTCCAAACACCGCACGACCCATTGCAGGACACCTGTTTGCTCACCTGGTTGACCCGGCAGCATGCAACCTTGATCTCCGCAGGTGTGATGGCAGGGATCTGCACTTTCAGTCACCATCTCACGGGCCGGTGGTTCCCAGGCACCTGTGCCAGCCCCACTGCCAGACACCACATCAGGTGGAGTGTGGGCAAAAAAGCTGATCTGAAAATTCTCCACCAAGGCCTTGGTCCTGGGGGTTGCCAAGTCCGAGTCCTGCCCACTGCAGGATTTCACAGTCCACCAGGGAGGCCTGGCTGTCCTCCTCAAAGAGGTGGCTTGGGGATAGTGAGTGCAGTTCTGGTATCTGGGTCTCATCTTCAACTCTTATGCAGAGTTGACAACATAGAGGGCAGGTTGCAGAGGATGTCCAGCGGGATTGATGAATTGGACTAGCATGGGTTCTCTATGGCCCCTGGCATCCCTTGAGGTTTCCCCTGCCCTTGGCTCTCATGTTTGCTGTTGGGCAGCTGCAAGTGTGTATTAGGGACCAGGGAAGACAGGGCACCTCAATCACCATGGAGAGGGTGGAGGGCATGCGGGGGCTGGCAGGGCACAGCGATCATAGGCACTAGACCACCAGAACAGGCAGAGGAGAATACAGTCCTGAAAGAAGGTGTGGCATGCTGTCACCCCTGGACCCAGGAGCAGCTAGGAACCTCCATGGCAAGAGCAGAAAAAGTGGCCATGGCTGCATGGGGCATCATGGATGTGGCCTCTGTCTGTGCTGGGGCAGTGGAGGTGGCGGACGATGATGCTGGGACTGTGGTTGTGGCAGCCAATTGTTCAGTAGGCCTGCTTATCCCCTTATTGGTTGTAAGGGAGGACATCTGGCTAGCCTTCAGTCTCCTCCCTGGCACTGGGTGGCCAGTCCTCGCCGTGGCCACATCCCTCCTTTACAGCAGGACAGATGCCAGCCTGTCGTAGTGGGCCGTTGGCCTGAGCTCCACTCCGGAGAGCTTGTTGTGTGTGGTCACCTCTTAGGTTTTCTTTTCTTTTTCTTTTTTGAGGTGCTGCAGCCTCTTCTTGCACTGGTTGCCAGTGTGCTGGTGCTCGCAGAGAGCCATCTGGTTGGAGATCCAGCCATAGGTGGCCTCATTGTGGACTGGTTCTGCAGTTGGGCCTGCACCTCCTCACTTGTCCAAAGCTCCACAAGGTCACCTGTTTCCACGTCTGTCCGGAGCTTCGCTCAGACCTTGCTTGAGCCACCCCCAGCTTGACCATTCCCCATGGCACCATCAGTGACAGTGCTACCAGCTGATGTTGTGGCAGCAGAACATTGCTGGGACTGCATGGCTGTTTGTAGCAGCTTGCCGTCTGTGCAAAATTAGAAGTCATGGGCCACCAAACTCCAGTGGTCACGCAACTGGCAACTGGAGCAGGTGTATGCAATCAGCTGGCCGCCGCATGTGCGCTCATGCAGGACTGGGTGTGTGTGGGTGTGGCTAGGCTACTATTTCGCTCAATGCAGGACAGAGCCAGGTGCAAGAACATTGCCCTCAAGGCCCCATCAAGAGTATCTACTGCAGGCATTCTCCAATAGCACAGTCTACTCCTAAAAAAAGTTATCTGTACAGGATAGAAATAATAATTGACCGTGGCTGAGCACAGATCAATTATGGAGATCCTTGCTTGCATTTCTCTTTGCATGTAAGCTTTTCTACCACTGACATTTGGCAAACTAATAGCAGTTATGTGTTTACATATTTATGGGTCTTTATATCTGGGCATCTGGCAAACTGAGCAAAGAGGCACTGTTAAAGAGTGGTAGTTCTCTTCTATTTATCAGGGGGAGAGCAATTAGCCCTATCCAATCCCAGCACAGCATCCCTCCAGTGGCTGTTGCTGGTGTTGGTGTCTACCTTATGCTTCTTTTTAGATTGTGAGCCCTTTGGGGAAAGGGATCCATGTTATTTATTATTTGTTTTTTTCCTATGTAAATTACTTTGAAGACTTTTTGTTGAAGTAAATAATAATTTTTAAACATAATAAACATAATAATAAATAATAAATATAATAAAGAAAATAAAGAATAAATATAATAGATAATATAATAAATAATAAATATAATAAATAATATAATAAATAATAGTGAGAAAGTATATAAATAATATTTTATAAATAATACTTGGAAAAGTGTAGTAGTAGTAGTAGTAGTAGTAGTAGTAGTAGTAGTAGTAGTAGTAGTGATGTGTCTGAATGGGCTCAGGCAACCACGGGCAAGGCGGGGAGCGGTTCCCTTAAGTAGCAGGTCAGCAGGACCTTACCTGCTCCACTGCCGCCCCACCGCTACTCGTTCTACCAAAGGCCACCCATTGCTGCAGTGTTGCTCCCTGCAGCCTGTGCATGGCATTGACGTGCACAAAGCCACTGTGCATGCGCAGTCCACAAGTTAGCCCATTTGTGCCTCAACCGTTCATGCATCTGCCATCTTGATTTGAGGCAGATGACATCATCACAAACTACACCGTTGAAGTGTCTCTATGTGTCCCTGCAGGTGTAGGAAATTTGGTTCAAATCAATTAGATGGTTCAAAAGTTAGCCCATTTATGCCTCAAATGTTCATGTGTCCACCATCCTGAATGGGGTAGATGATATTATCCCAAACTACACCACTGAGGAGTTCCTATATGTCATTTATTACAACTTTGCCAAATTTGATTCAAATCGATTAGACAGTCCACAAATTAACCCACTGGAACCTCAAATGTTTATGAATTCGACATCTTGAATCGGGGGTGGATGACATCATCACAAATTATGCCATTGAGGTGTCCCTACAACTATACCCAATTTGGTTCATATTGGCCCAGGCACTGTGAGGTAGATGGGGTGGGGGGACACATGGACACACACACAATGCCAAGGTTCTGAAAATTGAATTGTACAGACATAGGGACATAGGAAGCTGCCGTATACTCAGTCAGACCATTGGTCTATCTAGCTCAGTATTGTCTTCCCAAACTGGCAGCGGCTTCTCCAAGGCTGCAGGCAGGAATCTCTCTCAGCCCTATCTTGGAGAAGTCAGGGAGGGAATTTGAAGCCTTGTGCTCTTCCCAGAGTGGCTCCATCCCCTAAGAGGAATATCTTACAGTGCTCACACTTATAGTCTCCCATTCATATGCAACTAGGGCAGACCCTGCTTAGCTAAGGGGACAAGTCATGCTTGCTACAAATGTCTTAAGGGGCATACCTTCATAACTATGATTTGCAGTAGTTATCTTGTCATTTTTATTGTATGTTTTTTAACTTTTGTAAACTGCCTTGGGATTGTTTTTAATGAAAGGCAGTATATAAATTTAACAATAAATAAAATAGAATAAATAAAATAAATCCCTTTCCTCTAATGGTCTGGGATTTGATTAGTGATGTTAAGGCTTTTACAACACCGCTGTGCTTGAAACCAGTTTGTGCTGCTTTTAAGCCAGTTTTGCTGACCTTCAAAGAGTACAATATGGTTGGGACCATACCCCTTTAGTTTCACAACTCAAGTTGCTTATCCTAGACCAACATATCCAAGTTATTGATTGTAAAATCTCAGAATTATCTTTAAAGCAAATGGTGGGAGATTTGCCCGTTCACTTAATTTTAAAACAAATGCTAGAACCTATAATTTTAAATTGTTTTAAGGTTTTAACTTTCTTTTTAATGTGTGTTGTTTTTTTTGTAAACTGCCCAGAGACTTTGGGCGGTATATAAATGTGCTAGCTAAATACATACATACATACATACATACATACATACTTCTATGTGTTGCATGGGGTAATTTTGTAGTCCAAATGGTTACTGCCTAACACTCTTAAGAACAGTTAGTATGGTTTTATCTCTGTGAATGAAAAAATGCCCAGGATAACATGGTACCCCAGGCATTAATAAATGACCCATATGGGGTAACAACTTACCTCAAGCCCGTGTTAATGTTTGGGGTAAGTTGTTGCCCCAACATAATTTCTGCTTATAGGACTTGTCTGGACATGTTTGACCAGATTTGGGTGATGTGGCCTGTGGCTCAAGATTCATTCAAAGTTCATTCACACCCATTCCAGTAATCTTGGTAACGCACTGACAACCATCTATTCATTTTGTTTTTGTAAGATATCTGAAAGTTTGCCTTTTGTTAACCTTTCTGTTTCCAGGTTGCAAGGTCATCTCACTTTTTCGCTTTGGAAACAAACAAAAACAACTTCTGTTATGTCACATGCCTCACCTCTGCCCTTTGGATATTAATATGAATTTATTTGCCCCTTTTGTACTTGACTGAGATTGGAGAACAGTTGACTGATGGTCAGATAAAAAGAATGTTAAAATGTCATTCTATGGTATTCCCTGAACTGCCATAACCCACAACCCATCGCAGTAGAAAATGCTGCACACATGCACAGAGATTCTGCTTTTTGCCCAAGACCAGATGACCTGGAAAACATGGAAATAGTATGAAGATGATCAGACATTTGCTTGTGTACAGGGATAACACACCAGTGTTGATATGTGAAGAAAGTGGTGATGTGTTAAGTGAAAACTAGGGATGTGGCAGAATCCCTATAAAACTGAGGGCTTCTACAGTCCCTTTAACATGGAGGAGAGCAGGTCCATCGCTCCTCCTTCTCCTCCTCCTCCTCCTCCAATCGCTGCCATTGCTGTACTTGTGGTGCTCCCCCCAGCTATCAGTGTGTGCCAATGGCACTCTCCCCCAGCTGCCTCTGTGCAGTGCCGGCACGCAAACAGCCTCCGCACATGGCTGAGAGATATGTGACTGGCCCAGAGTCAGCCAGTGAGTTTCATAGCTGAACAGGGATTTGAACTCAGGTCTCCCTGGTCCTAGTCCCACACTCTAACCACTATACCATACTGGCTCTTGAACTCGCCATACTTGAACCACTACTTTTCAGTGCCTTTGTAATTCATAGTCAGACATTTATTAACAAATGACTGATTGATGAGAGAGAAAATAAAACATTTCCATTAACTGTCAATACAACTGACAATATATCTGTATGAAACTACTGCAATATATATAGAATCTCTTTGTTCTATAATTTGATTTGAGCAACCCAAAACAAAACAAGAATATGACACATTTAAAATGGCTGCTTGCTGCTCAGAGCAGCCATTTGAGGTACACAGTCAGCTCTGGATTTCCTTGAGCTTGAGCAAACCATGTTCCTCTTGCACGTCCTGGCTGGCCTCTTTCTGCCTCCTCTAATCATGTCACCTCTGATTGAAAGCCTGCCAGCTTGGCACTGAAAAATAATGGCTACTACAATGAAGAGGGTTCTAAAAAGAGGGCCTGTTTCCTTAAATCAGTGGTTCCTAACATGGGGTCTGCCAGATGTTGCTGAACTACAACTCCCAGCATCCCTAGCCACAGGCTGGGGGTGCTAGGAGTTGTAGTTCAGCAACATCTGGCGGACCCCATGTTAGAAACCACAGCCTTAAATAAACCAGCCAGTAAAGATGAAAACAAAACAAAATTCTATTAATGCTTCTTTGTGCAATAGCATAACAGATTAAGGGACAACAGTGAACTTGATTTTGCTCAGTTTCCAACATCTTATAGGCATGACCTAGACCTCCACCCCCACCTCAGCATTTGGTACAGATCACATCCATAAATTATTCCCTCCTTAGACTGGGCATGCAGTCTACCACCTGAATCTAGCCAATGGGAGCTCCATGCATGTGGAGTTCCTCCGGACACAATATGTCATCAACATCTTCCCCCAGCATGAGATGGCCTCCTCCTACTGTGGACTGTGACTGCTCTACAGCTGCATGCCTCTATTCCCCCCAGTACGTGTCAGGGCTGGATTGTGCTTATTCTGTAGTTAGCAATGTCACTGAAGATCTCAAGTCTTACTTATGGAGTCCTCCTCCGATTTAGGGCAGATGAAACCATTTGGTTCTGAGTGAGATTAATGTGCAGTTTCTGAATTTCCAAAGGAAGTCAATTTTTGAATCCCTTGCTTTTTAACTCTTGCTAATTGGGCAGAGGCACCTTTTAAAGCAGGAGTTTTCTTATAATTAGCAGGAATGGCTGACATACCCCTGCATTCGTGTGAGCATTGCCGATGGGGCTACGATGCAAGCTCCATGTTTAAAGGGTTCATTATTTCCAATGGGCATCACATTGCACAATAGCATGCA